>NW_024544609.1:0-600000 GCF_018167655.1 Microtus oregoni | reverse complement strand
TGAGCACTGATCACCCTGAGCACTGAGCACCCAGCACCCTGAGTACTGAGCACACAGCACCCTGAGCACTGAGCACCCAGCACCCTGAGCACTGAGCACCCAGCACCCTGAGTACTGAGCACCCAGAACCCTGAGTACTGAGTACAAAGCACCCTGAGCACTGAGCACCCAGCACCCTGAGTACTGAGCACCGAGCACCCTGAGTACTGAGCACCCAGCACCCTGAGTACTGAGCACCCAGCACCCTGAGCACTGAGCACCCAGCACCCTGAGTACTGAGCACCCAGCACCCTGAGTACTGAGCACCCAGCACCCTGAGTACGGAGCACCCAGCACCCTGAGTACTGAGCACCCAGCACCCTGAGTACTGAGCACCGAGCACCCTGAGCACTGAGCAACCAGCACCCTGAGTACTGAGCACTGAGCACCCTGAGTACTAAGCACCGAACACCCTGAGTACTGAGCACCCAGCACCCTGAGGACTGAGCACCCAGCACCCTGAGCACTGAGCACCCAGCACCCTGAGTAATGAGCACCCAGCACCCTGAGTACTGAGCACCCAGCACCCTGAGCACTGAGCACCCAGCACCCCGAGCACTGAGCACCCAGCACCCCGAGCACTGAGCACCCAGCACCCTGAGCACTGAGCACCCAGCACCCTGAGCACTGAGCACCCAGCACCCTGAGTACTGAGTACTCAGCACCCTGAGCACTGAGCACCCAGCACCCTGAGTACTGATCACCGAGCACCCCGAGCACTGAGCACCCAGCACTCTGAGTACTGAGCACCCAACACCCTGAGCACTGAGCACAAAGCACGCTGAGTACTGAGCACTGAACACCCTGAGTACTGAGCACCGAGGACCCTGAGCACTCAGCACCCAGCACGCTGAGTACTAAGCACTGAGCACCCTGAGTACTGAGCACCTAGCACCCTGAGTACTGAGCACCCAGCACCCTGAGCACTGAGCAGCCAGCACCCTCAGCACTGAGCACCCAGCACCCAGAGCACTGAGCACCCAGCACCCTGAGCACTGAGCACCCAGCACCCCGAGTACTGAGCACCGAGCACCCCGAGCTCTGAGCACCCAGCACCCTGAGTACTGAGCACCCAGTACCCTGAGTACTGAGCACCCCGAGTACTGAGCACCCAGCACCCCGAGCACTGAGCACCCAGCACCCTGAGTACTGAGAACAGATCACCCCGAGCACGGAGCACCCAGTACCCCGAGCACTGAGTACTGAGCACCCAGCACCCTGAGTACTGAGCACCGAGCTCCCCGAGCACTGAGCACCCAGCACCCTGAGCACTGAGCACCCAGCACCCTGAGTAATGAGCACCCAGCACCCTGAGTACTGAGCACCCAGCACCCTGAGCACTGAGCACCCAGCACCCCGAGCACTGAGCACCCAGCACCCCGAGCACTGAGCACCCAGCACCCTGAGCACTGAGCACCCAGCACCCTGAGCACTGAGCACCCAGCACCCTGAGTACTGAGTACTCAGCACCCTGAGCACTGAGCACCCAGCACCCTGAGTACTGATCACCGAGCACCCCGAGCACTGAGCACCCAGCACCCTGAATACTGAGCACCCAACACCCTGAGCACTGAGCACAAAGCACGCTGAGTACTGAGCACTGAACACCCTGAGTACTGAGCACCGAGGACCCTGAGCACTCAGCACCCAGCACGCTGAGTACTAAGCACTGAGCACCCTGAGTACTGAACACCTAGCACCCTGAGTACTGAGCACCCAGCACCCTGAGCACTGAGCAGCCAGCACCCTCAGCACTGAGCACCCATCACCCAGAGCACTGAGCACCCAGCACCCTGAGCACTGAGCACCCAGCACCCCGAGTACTGAGCACCGAGCACCCTGAGCTCTGAGCACCCAGCACCCTGAGTACTGAGCACCCAGTACCCTGAGTACTGAGCACCCCGAGTACTGAGCACCCAGCACCCCGAGCAATGAGCACCCAGCACCCTGAGTACTGAGAACAGATCACCCCGAGCACGGAGCACCCAGTACCCCGAGCACTGAGTACTGAGCACCCAGCACCCTGAGTACTGAGCACCGAGCTCCCCGAGCACTGAGCACCCAGCACCCTGAGCACTGAGCACCCAGCACGCTGAGTACTGAGCACTCAGCACCCTGAGCACTGAACACCCAGCACCCTGAGTACTGAGCACCCAGCACGCTGAGTACTGAGCACTCAGCACCCTGAGCACTGAACACCCAGCACCCTGAGTACTGAGCACTGAGCACCCAGCACCCCGAGCACTGAGCACCCAGCACCCTGAGCACTGAGCACCCAGCACCCTGAGTACTGAGCACCCAGCACCCTGAGTACTGAGCACCGAGCACCCTGAGTACTGAGCACCGAGCACCCTGAGTACTGAGCACCCAGCACCCTGAGCACTGAGCACCCAGCACCCTGAGTACTGAGCACCCAGCACCCTGAGTACTGAGCACCCAGCACCCCGAGCACTGAGCACCCAGCACCCTGAGTACTGAGCACCTAGCACCCTGAGCACTGAGCACCGAGCACCCTGAGTACTGAACACCCAGCACCCTGAGCACTGAGCACTGAGCACCCAGCACCCTGAGCACTGAGAACTGAGCACCCAGCACCCCGAGCACTGAGCACCCAGCACCCTGAGCACCCAGCACCCTGAGCACTGAGCACCCTGAGCACTGAGCACCCTGAGCACTGAGCACTGAGCACCAAGCACCCTGAGTACTGAGCACCCAACACTCTGAGCACTGAGCACCCAGCACGCTGAGTACCGAGCACTGAGCACCCAGCGCCCCGAGCACTGAGCACCCAGCACCCTGAGCACTGAGCACTGAGCACACTGAGCACTGAGCACCCAGCACCCCGAGTACTGAGCACTGAGCACCCTGAGTACTGCGCACCCAACACCCAGAGTACTGATCACCCAGCACCCTGAGAACTAAGCACCCAGCACCCTGAGTAATGAGCACCCAGCACCCTGAGTACTGAGCACCCAGCACCCTGAGCACTGAGCACTGAGCACCCATCACCTTGAGCACTGAGCACTGACCACCCAGCACCCTGAGCACTGAGCACCCAGCACCCTGAGCACTGAGCACCCAGCACCCTGAGTACTGAGTACTCAGCACCCTGAGCACTGAGCACCCAGCACCCTGAGTACTGATCACCGAGCACCCCGAGCACTGAGCACCCAGCACCCTGAGTACTGAGCACCCAGCACCCTGAGTACTGAGCACCCAGCACCCTGAGTACTGAGCACCCAGCACCCTGAGCACTGAGCACAAAGCACGCTGAGTACTGAGCACTGAGCACACTGAGTACTGAGCACCGAGGACCCTGAGCACTGAGCACCCAGCACGCTGAGTACTGAGCACTGAGCACCCTGAGTTCTGAGCACCTAGCACCCTGAGTACTGAGCACCCAGCACCCTGAGCACTGAGCTGCCAGCACCCTCAGCACTGACCACCCAGCACCCCGAGCACTGAGCACCCAGCACCCTGAGCACTGAGCAACCAGCACCCCGAGTACTGAGCACCCAGCACCCCGAGTACTGAGCACCGAGCACCCCGAGCACTGAGCACCCAGCACCCTGAGTACTGAGCACCCAGTACCCTGAGTACTGAGCACCCCGAGTACTGAGCACGCAGCACCACGAGCACTGAGCACCCAGCACCCTGAGTACTGAGCACCCAGAACCCTGAGTACTGAGTACAAAGCACCCTGAGCACTGAGCACCCAGCACCCTGAGTACTGAGCACCGAGCACCCTGAGTACTGAGCACCCAGCACCCTGAGTACTGAGCACCCAGCACCCTGAGCACTGAGCACCCAGCACCCTGAGTACTGAGCACCCAGCACCCTGAGTACTGAGCACCCAGCACCCTGAGTACGGAGCACCCAGCACCCTGAGTACTGAGCACTGAGCACCCAGCACCCCGAGCACTGAGCACCGAGCACCCCGAGCACTGAGCAACCAGCACCCTGAGTACTGAGCACTGAGCACCCTGAGTACTAAGCACCGAACACCCTGAGTACTGAGCACCCAGCACCCTGAGGACTGAGCACCCAGCACCCTGAGCACTGAGCACCCAGCACCCTGAGTAATGAGCACCCAGCACCCTGAGTACTGAGCACCCAGCACCCTGAGCACTGAGCACCCAGCACCCCGAGCACTGAGCACCCAGCACCCCGAGCACTGAGCACCCAGCACCCTGAGCACTGAGCACCCAGCACCCTGAGCACTGAGCACCCAGCACCCTGAGTACTGAGTACTCAGCACCCTGAGCACTGAGCACCCAGCACCCTGAGTACTGATCACCGAGCACCCCAAGCACTGAGCACCCAGCACCCTGAGTACTGAGCACCCAGCACCCTGAGCACTGAGCACAAAGCACGCTGAGTACTGAGCACTGAACACCCTGAGTACTGAGCACCGAGGACCCTGAGCACTCAGCACCCAGCACGCTGAGTACTAAGCACTGAGCACCCTGAGTACTGAGCACCTAGCACCCTGAGTACTGAGAACCCAGCACCCTGAGCACTGAGCAGCCAGCACCCTCAGCACTGAGCACCCAGCACCCCGAGCACTGAGCACCCAGCACCCTGAGCACTGAGCACCCAGCACCCCGAGTACTGAGCACCGAGCACACCGAGCTCTGAGCACCCAGCACCCTGAGTACTGAGAACAGATCACCCCGAGCACGGAGCACCCAGTACCCCGAGCACTGAGTACTGAGCACCCAGCACCCTGAGTACTGAGCACCGAGCTCCCCGAGCACTGAGCACTCAGCACCCTGAGCACTGAGCACCCAGCACCCTGAGCACTGAACACCCAGCACCCTGAGTACTGAGCACCCAGCACGCTGAGTACTGAGCACTCAGCACCCTGAGCACTGAGCACCCAGCACCCTGAGTACTGAGCACTGAGCACCCAGCACCCCGAGCACTGAGCACCCAGCACCCTTTGTACTGTGCACTGAGCACCCTGATTACTAAGCACCTAGCACCCTGAGTACTGAGCACCCAGGACCCTGAGCACTGAGCACCGAGCACCCCGAGCACTGAGCACTCAGCACCCTGAGCACTCAGCACCCATCACCCCGATCACTGAGCACCCAGCACCCTGAGCACTGAGCACCCAGCACCCTGAGCACTGAGCACCCAGCAACCAGAGCACTGAGCACCCAGCACCCTGAGCACTGAGCACCCAGCACCCTGAGTACTGAGCACCCAGCACCCTGAGTACTGAGCACCCAGCACCCTGAGTACTGAGCACCCAGCACCCTGAGCACTGAGCACTGAGCACACTGAGCACTGAGCACCCAGCACCCCGAGTACTGAGCACTGAGCACCCTGAGTACTGCGCACCCAACACCCAGAGTACTGATCACCCAGCACCCTGAGAACTGAGCACCCAGCACCCTGAGTACTGAGGACCCAGCACCCTGAGTACTGAGCACCCAGCACCCTGAGCACTGAGGACTGAGCACCCAGCACCTTGAGCACTGAGCACTGACCACCCAGCACCCTGAGCACTGAGCACCCAGCGCCCCGAGCACTGAGCACCCAGCACCCTGAGCACTGAGCACTGAGCACACTGAGCACTGAGCACCCAGCACCCCGAGTACTGAGCACTGAGCACCTTGAGTACTGCGCACCCAACACCCAGAGTTCTGATCACCCAGCACCCTGAGAACTGAGCACCCAGCACCCTGAGTACTGAGCACCCAGCACCCTGAGTACTGAGCACCCAGCACCCTGAGCACTGAGCACTGAGCACCCAGCACCTTGAGCACTGAGCACTGACCACCCAGCACCCTGAGCACTGAGCACCCAGCACCCTGAGCACTGAGCACCCAGCACCCTGAGTACTGAGTACTCAGCACCCTGAGCACTGAGCACCCAGCACCCTGAGTACTGATCACCGAGCACCCCGAGCACTGAGCACCCAGCACCCTGAGTACTGAGCACCCAGCACCCTGAGTACTGAGCACCCAGCACCCTGAGTACTGAGCACCCAGCACCCTGAGCACTGAGCACAAAGCACGCTGAGTACTGAGCACTGAGCACCCTGAGTACTGAGCACCGAGGACCCTGAGCACTGAGCACCCAGCACGCTGAGTACTGAGCACTGAGCACCCTGAGTACTGAGCACCTAGCACCCTGAGTACTGAGCACCCAGCACCCTGAGCACTGAGCAGCCAGCACCCTCAGCACTGAGCACCCAGCACCCCGAGCACTGAGCACCCAGCACCCTGAGCACTGAGCACCCAGCACCCCGAGTACTGAGCACCCAGCACCCCGAGTACTGAGCACCGAGCACCCCGAGCACTGAGCACCCAGCACCCTGAGTACTGAGCACCCAGTACCCTGAGTACTGAGCACCCCGAGTACTGAGCACCCAGCACCCCGAGCACTGAGCACCCAGCACCCTGAGTACTGAGAACAGATCACCCTGAGTACTGAGAACCCAGCACCCTGAGTACTGAGCCCCCAGCACCCTGAGTACTGAGCACCCAGCAACCCGAGCACTGCGCACCCAGCACCCCGAGAATGAGCACCCAGCACCCTGAGTACTGAGAACCGAGCACCCTGAGTACTGAGCACCCAGCACCCTGAGTACTGAGCCCCCAGCACCCTGAGCACTGAGCACCCAGCACACCGAGCACTGAGCACCCAGCACCCCGAGAATGAGCACCCAGCACCCTGAGTACTGAGCACCCAGCACCCCGAGCACGGAGCACCCAGGACCCCGAGCACTGAGTACTGAGCACCCAGCACCCTGAGTACTGAGCACCGAGCTCCCCGAGCACTGAGCACCCAGCACCCTGAGCACTGAGCACCCAGCACCCTGAGCACTGATCACCCAGCACCCTGAGCACTGAGCACCCAGCACCCTGAGCACTGAGCACCCAGCACCCAGAGCACTGAGCACCCAGCACCCTGAGCACTGAGCACCCAGCACCCTGAGTACTGAGCACCCTGAGTACTGAGCACCGATCACCCTGAGCACTGAGCACCCAGCACCCTGAGTACTGAGCACCCAGCACCCTGAGCACTGAGCACCCAGCACCCTGAGCATTGAGCACCCAGCACCCTGAGTACTGAGCACCCAGAACCCTGAGTACTGAGTACAAAGCACCCTGAGCACTGAGCACCCAGCACCCTGAGCACTGAGCACGGAGCACCCTGAGTACTGAGCACCCAGCACCCTGAGTACTGAGCACCCAGCACCCTGAGCACTGAGCACCCAGCACCCTGAGTACTGAGCACCCAGCACCCTGAGTACTGAGCACTGATCACCCTGAGCACTGAGCACCCAGCACCCCGAGCACTGAGCACCCAGCACCCTGAGTACTGAGCACCTAGCACCCTGAGCACTGAGCACCGAGCACCCTGAGTACTGAACACCCAGCACCCTGAGCACTGAGCACTGAGCACCCAGCACCCTGAGCACTGAGCACTGAGCACCCAGCACCCCGAGCACTGAGCACCCAGCACCCTGAGCACTCAGCACCCATCACCCCGATCACTGAGCACCTAGCACCCTGAGTACTGAGCACCCAGGACCCTGAGCACTGAGCACCGAGCACCCCGAGCACTGAGCACTCAGCACCCTGAGCACTCAGCACCCATCACCCCGATCACTGAGCACCCAGCACCCTGAGCACTGAGCACCCAGCACCCTGAGCACTGAGCACCCAGCAACCAGAGCACTGAGCACCCAGCACCCTGAGCACTGAGCACCCAGCACCCTGAGTACTGAGCACCCAGCACCCTGAGTACTGAGCACCCAGCACCCTGAGTAATGAGCACCCAGCACCCTGAGCACTGAGCACTGAGCACACTGAGCACTGAGCACCCAGCACCCCGAGTACTGAGCACTGAGCACCCTGAGTACTGCGCACCCAACACCCAGAGTACTGATCACCCAGCACCCTGAGAACTGAGCACCCAGCACCCTGAGTACTGAGGACCCAGCACCCTGAGTACTGAGCACCCAGCACCCTGAGCACTGAGGACTGAGCACCCAGCACCTTGAGCACTGAGCACTGACCACCCAGCACCCTGAGCACTGAGCACCCAGCGCCCCGAGCACTGAGCACCCAGCACCCTGAGCACTGAGCACTGAGCACACTGAGCACTGAGCACCCAGCACCCCGAGTACTGAGCACTGAGCACCTTGAGTACTGCGCACCCAACACCCAGAGTTCTGATCACCCAGCACCCTGAGAACTGAGCACCCAGCACCCTGAGTACTGAGCACCCAGCACCCTGAGTACTGAGCACCCAGCACCCTGAGCACTGAGCACTGAGCACCCAGCACCTTGAGCACTGAGCACTGACCACCCAGCACCCTGAGCACTGAGCACCCAGCACCCTGAGCACTGAGCACCCAGCACCCTGAGTACTGAGTACTCAGCACCCTGAGCACTGAGCACCCAGCACCCTGAGTACTGATCACCGAGCACCCCGAGCACTGAGCACCCAGCACCCTGAGTACTGAGCACCCAGCACCCTGAGTACTGAGCACCCAGCACCCTGAGTACTGAGCACCCAGCACCCTGAGCACTGAGCACAAAGCACGCTGAGTACTGAGCACTGAGCACCCTGAGTACTGAGCACCGAGGACCCTGAGCACTGAGCACCCAGCACGCTGAGTACTGAGCACTGAGCACCCTGAGTACTGAGCACCTAGCACCCTGAGTACTGAGCACCCAGCACCCTGAGCACTGAGCAGCCAGCACCCTCAGCACTGAGCACCCAGCACCCCGAGCACTGAGCACCCAGCACCCTGAGCACTGAGCACCCAGCACCCCGAGTACTGAGCACCCAGCACCCCGAGTACTGAGCACCGAGCACCCCGAGCACTGAGCACCCAGCACCCTGAGTACTGAGCACCCAGTACCCTGAGTACTGAGCACCCCGAGTACTGAGCACCCAGCACCCCGAGCACTGAGCACCCAGCACCCTGAGTACTGAGAACAGATCACCCTGAGTACTGAGAACCCAGCACCCTGAGTACTGAGCCCCCAGCACCCTGAGTACTGAGCACCCAGCAACCCGAGCACTGCGCACCCAGCACCCCGAGAATGAGCACCCAGCACCCTGAGTACTGAGAACCGAGCACCCTGAGTACTGAGCACCCAGCACCCTGAGTACTGAGCCCCCAGCACCCTGAGCACTGAGCACCCAGCACACCGAGCACTGAGCACCCAGCACCCCGAGAATGAGCACCCAGCACCCTGAGTACTGAGCACCCAGCACCCCGAGCACGGAGCACCCAGGACCCCGAGCACTGAGTACTGAGCACCCAGCACCCTGAGTACTGAGCACCGAGCTCCCCGAGCACTGAGCACCCAGCACCCTGAGCACTGAGCACCCAGCACCCTGAGCACTGATCACCCAGCACCCTGAGCACTGAGCACCCAGCACCCTGAGCACTGAGCACCCAGCACCCAGAGCACTGAGCACCCAGCACCCTGAGCACTGAGCACCCAGCACCCTGAGTACTGAGCACCCTGAGTACTGAGCACCGATCACCCTGAGCACTGAGCACCCAGCACCCTGAGTACTGAGCACCCAGCACCCTGAGCACTGAGCACCCAGCACCCTGAGCATTGAGCACCCAGCACCCTGAGTACTGAGCACCCAGAACCCTGAGTACTGAGTACAAAGCACCCTGAGCACTGAGCACCCAGCACCCTGAGCACTGAGCACGGAGCACCCTGAGTACTGAGCACCCAGCACCCTGAGTACTGAGCACCCAGCACCCTGAGCACTGAGCACCCAGCACCCTGAGTACTGAGCACCCAGCACCCTGAGTACTGAGCACTGATCACCCTGAGCACTGAGCACCCAGCACCCCGAGCACTGAGCACCCAGCACCCTGAGTACTGAGCACCTAGCACCCTGAGCACTGAGCACCGAGCACCCTGAGTACTGAACACCCAGCACCCTGAGCACTGAGCACTGAGCACCCAGCACCCTGAGCACTGAGCACTGAGCACCCAGCACCCCGAGCACTGAGCACCCAGCACCCTGAGCACTGAGCACCCAGCACCCTTAGCACTGAGCACTGAGCACCCAGCACCCCGAGCACTGAGCACCCAGCACCCTGAGCACCCAGCACCCTGAGCACTGAGCACCCTGAGTACTGAGCACCCAGCACCCTGAGCACTGAGCACACAGCACCCTGAGTACTGAGCACCCTGAGTACTGAGCACTGATCACCCTGAGCACTGAGCACCCAGCACCCTGAGTACTGAGCACACAGCACCCTGAGCACTGAGCACCCAGCACCCTGAGCACTGAGCACCCAGCACCCTGAGTACTGAGCACAAAGAACCCTGAGTACTGAGTACAAAGCACCCTGAGCACTGAGCACCCAGCACGCTGAGTACTGAGCACCGAGCACCCTGAGTACTGAGCACCCAGCACCCTGAGTACTGAGCACCCAGCACCCTGAGCACTGAGCACCCAGCACCCTGAGTACTGAGCACCCAGCACCCTGAGTACTGAGCACCCAGCACCCTGAGTACGGAGCACCCAGCACCCTGAGTACTGAGCACCCAGCACCCTGAGTACTGAGCACCGAGCACCCGAGCACTGAGCAACCAGCACCCTGAGTACTGAGCACTGAGCACCCTGAGTACTAAGCACCGAACACCCTGAGTAGTGAGCACCCAGCACCCTGAGGACTGAGCACCCAGCACCCTGAGCACTGAGCACCCAGCACCCTGAGTAATGAGCACCCAGCACCCTGAGTACTGAGCACCCAGCACCCTGAGCACTGAGCACCCAGCACCCCGAGCACTGAGCACCCAGCACCCCGAGCACTGAGCACCCAGCACCCTGAGCACTGAGCACCGAGCACCCTGAGCACTGAGCACCCAGCACCCTGAGTACTGAGTACTCAGCACCCTGAGCACTGAGCACCCAGCACCCTGAGTACTGATCACCGAGCACCCCGAGCACTGAGCACCCAGCACCCTGAGTACTGAGCACCCAGCACCCTGAGCACTGAGCACAAAGCACGCTGAGTACTGAGCACTGAACACCCTGAGTACTTAGCACCGAGGACCCTGAGCACTCAGCACCCAGCACGCTGAGTACTAAGCACTGAGCACCCTGAGTACTGAGCACCTAGCACCCTGAGTACTGAGCACCCAGCACCCTGAGCACTGAGCAGCCAGCACCCTCAGCACTGAGCACCCAGCACCCCGAGCACTGAGCACCCAGCACCCTGAGCACTGAGCACCCAGCACCCCGAGTACTGAGCACCGAGCACCCCGATCTCTGAGCACCCAGCACCCTGAGTACTGAGCACCCAGTACCCTGAGTACTGAGCACCCCGAGTACTGAGCACCCAGCACCCCGAGCACTGAGCACCCAGCACCCTGAGTACTGAGAACAGATCACCCCGAGCACGGAGCACCCAGTACCCCGAGCACTGAGTACTGAGCACCCAGCACCCTGAGTACTGAGCACCGAGCTCCCCGAGCACTGAGCACCCAGCAGCCTGAGCACTGAGCACCCAGCACCCTGAGCACTGAACACCCAGCACCCTGAGTACTGAGCACCCAGCACGGTGAGTACTGAGCACTCAGCACCCTGAGCACTGAGCACCCAGCACCCTGAGTACTGAGCACTGAGCACCCAGCACCCCGAGCACTGAGCACCCAGCACCCTGTGTACTGAGCACTGAGCACCCTGATTACTAAGCACCTAGCACCCTGAGTACTGAGCACCCAGGACCCTGAGCACTGAGCACCGAGCACCCCGAGCACTGAGCACTCAGCACCCTGAGCACTCAGCACCCATCACCCCGATCACTGAGCACCCAGCACCCTGAGCACTGAGCACCCAGCACCCTGAGCACTGAGCACCCAGCACCCAGAGCACTGAGCACCCAGCACCCCGAGCAATGAGCACCCAGCACCCTGAGTACTGAGAACAGATCACCCCGAGCACGGAGCACCCAGTACCCCGAGCACTGAGTACTGAGCACCCAGCACCCTGAGTACTGAGCACCGAGCTCCCCGAGCACTGAGCACCCAGCACCCTGAGCACTGAGCACCCAGCACGCTGAGTACTGAGCACTCAGCACCCTGAGCACTGAACACCCAGCACCCTGAGTACTGAGCACCCAGCACGCTGAGTACTGAGCACTCAGCACCCTGAGCACTGAACACCCAGCACCCTGAGTACTGAGCACTGAGCACCCAGCACCCCGAGCACTGAGCACCCAGCACCCTGAGCACTGAGCACCCAGCACCCTGAGTACTGAGCACCCAGCACCCTGAGTACTGAGCACCGAGCACCCTGAGTACTGAGCACCGAGCACCCTGAGTACTGAGCACCCAGCACCCTGAGCACTGAGCACCCAGCACCCTGAGTACTGAGCACCCAGCACCCTGAGTACTGAGCACCCAGCACCCCGAGCACTGAGCACCCAGCACCCTGAGTACTGAGCACCTAGCACCCTGAGCACTGAGCACCGAGCACCCTGAGTACTGAACACCCAGCACCCTGAGCACTGAGCACTGAGCACCCAGCACCCTGAGCACTGAGAACTGAGCACCCAGCACCCCGAGCACTGAGCACCCAGCACCCTGAGCACCCAGCACCCTGAGCACTGAGCACCCTGAGCACTGAGCACCCTGAGCACTGAGCACTGAGCACCAAGCACCCTGAGTACTGAGCACCCAACACTCTGAGCACTGAGCACCCAGCACGCTGAGTACCGAGCACTGAGCACCCAGCGCCCCGAGCACTGAGCACCCAGCACCCTGAGCACTGAGCACTGAGCACACTGAGCACTGAGCACCCAGCACCCCGAGTACTGAGCACTGAGCACCCTGAGTACTGCGCACCCAACACCCAGAGTACTGATCACCCAGCACCCTGAGAACTAAGCACCCAGCACCCTGAGTAATGAGCACCCAGCACCCTGAGTACTGAGCACCCAGCACCCTGAGCACTGAGCACTGAGCACCCATCACCTTGAGCACTGAGCACTGACCACCCAGCACCCTGAGCACTGAGCACCCAGCACCCTGAGCACTGAGCACCCAGCACCCTGAGTACTGAGTACTCAGCACCCTGAGCACTGAGCACCCAGCACCCTGAGTACTGATCACCGAGCACCCCGAGCACTGAGCACCCAGCACCCTGAGTACTGAGCACCCAGCACCCTGAGTACTGAGCACCCAGCACCCTGAGTACTGAGCACCCAGCACCCTGAGCACTGAGCACAAAGCACGCTGAGTACTGAGCACTGAGCACACTGAGTACTGAGCACCGAGGACCCTGAGCACTGAGCACCCAGCACGCTGAGTACTGAGCACTGAGCACCCTGAGTTCTGAGCACCTAGCACCCTGAGTACTGAGCACCCAGCACCCTGAGCACTGAGCTGCCAGCACCCTCAGCACTGACCACCCAGCACCCCGAGCACTGAGCACCCAGCACCCTGAGCACTGAGCAACCAGCACCCCGAGTACTGAGCACCCAGCACCCCGAGTACTGAGCACCGAGCACCCCGAGCACTGAGCACCCAGCACCCTGAGTACTGAGCACCCAGTACCCTGAGTACTGAGCACCCCGAGTACTGAGCACGCAGCACCACGAGCACTGAGCACCCAGCACCCTGAGTACTGAGCACCCAGAACCCTGAGTACTGAGTACAAAGCACCCTGAGCACTGAGCACCCAGCACCCTGAGTACTGAGCACCGAGCACCCTGAGTACTGAGCACCCAGCACCCTGAGTACTGAGCACCCAGCACCCTGAGCACTGAGCACCCAGCACCCTGAGTACTGAGCACCCAGCACCCTGAGTACTGAGCACCCAGCACCCTGAGTACGGAGCACCCAGCACCCTGAGTACTGAGCACTGAGCACCCAGCACCCCGAGCACTGAGCACCGAGCACCCCGAGCACTGAGCAACCAGCACCCTGAGTACTGAGCACTGAGCACCCTGAGTACTAAGCACCGAACACCCTGAGTACTGAGCACCCAGCACCCTGAGGACTGAGCACCCAGCACCCTGAGCACTGAGCACCCAGCACCCTGAGTAATGAGCACCCAGCACCCTGAGTACTGAGCACCCAGCACCCTGAGCACTGAGCACCCAGCACCCCGAGCACTGAGCACCCAGCACCCCGAGCACTGAGCACCCAGCACCCTGAGCACTGAGCACCCAGCACCCTGAGCACTGAGCACCCAGCACCCTGAGTACTGAGTACTCAGCACCCTGAGCACTGAGCACCCAGCACCCTGAGTACTGATCACCGAGCACCCCAAGCACTGAGCACCCAGCACCCTGAGTACTGAGCACCCAGCACCCTGAGCACTGAGCACAAAGCACGCTGAGTACTGAGCACTGAACACCCTGAGTACTGAGCACCGAGGACCCTGAGCACTCAGCACCCAGCACGCTGAGTACTAAGCACTGAGCACCCTGAGTACTGAGCACCTAGCACCCTGAGTACTGAGAACCCAGCACCCTGAGCACTGAGCAGCCAGCACCCTCAGCACTGAGCACCCAGCACCCCGAGCACTGAGCACCCAGCACCCTGAGCACTGAGCACCCAGCACCCCGAGTACTGAGCACCGAGCACACCGAGCTCTGAGCACCCAGCACCCTGAGTACTGAGAACAGATCACCCCGAGCACGGAGCACCCAGTACCCCGAGCACTGAGTACTGAGCACCCAGCACCCTGAGTACTGAGCACCGAGCTCCCCGAGCACTGAGCACTCAGCACCCTGAGCACTGAGCACCCAGCACCCTGAGCACTGAACACCCAGCACCCTGAGTACTGAGCACCCAGCACGCTGAGTACTGAGCACTCAGCACCCTGAGCACTGAGCACCCAGCACCCTGAGTACTGAGCACTGAGCACCCAGCACCCCGAGCACTGAGCACCCAGCACCCTTTGTACTGTGCACTGAGCACCCTGATTACTAAGCACCTAGCACCCTGAGTACTGAGCACCCAGGACCCTGAGCACTGAGCACCGAGCACCCCGAGCACTGAGCACTCAGCACCCTGAGCACTCAGCACCCATCACCCCGATCACTGAGCACCCAGCACCCTGAGCACTGAGCACCCAGCACCCTGAGCACTGAGCACCCAGCAACCAGAGCACTGAGCACCCAGCACCCTGAGCACTGAGCACCCAGCACCCTGAGTACTGAGCACCCAGCACCCTGAGTACTGAGCACCCAGCACCCTGAGTACTGAGCACCCAGCACCCTGAGCACTGAGCACTGAGCACACTGAGCACTGAGCACCCAGCACCCCGAGTACTGAGCACTGAGCACCCTGAGTACTGCGCACCCAACACCCAGAGTACTGATCACCCAGCACCCTGAGAACTGAGCACCCAGCACCCTGAGTACTGAGGACCCAGCACCCTGAGTACTGAGCACCCAGCACCCTGAGCACTGAGGACTGAGCACCCAGCACCTTGAGCACTGAGCACTGACCACCCAGCACCCTGAGCACTGAGCACCCAGCGCCCCGAGCACTGAGCACCCAGCACCCTGAGCACTGAGCACTGAGCACACTGAGCACTGAGCACCCAGCACCCCGAGTACTGAGCACTGAGCACCTTGAGTACTGCGCACCCAACACCCAGAGTTCTGATCACCCAGCACCCTGAGAACTGAGCACCCAGCACCCTGAGTACTGAGCACCCAGCACCCTGAGTACTGAGCACCCAGCACCCTGAGCACTGAGCACTGAGCACCCAGCACCTTGAGCACTGAGCACTGACCACCCAGCACCCTGAGCACTGAGCACCCAGCACCCTGAGCACTGAGCACCCAGCACCCTGAGTACTGAGTACTCAGCACCCTGAGCACTGAGGACCCAGCACCCTGAGTACTGAGGACCGAGCACCCTGAGTACTGAGCACCCAGCACCCTGAGTACTGAGCACACAGCACCCTGAGCACTGAGCACCCAGCACCCTGAGTACTGAGCACCCAGCACCGTGAGTACTGAGCACCCAGCACCCAGAGCAGTGAGCACCCAGCACCCCGAGCACGGAGCACCCAGGACCCCGAGCACTGAGTACTGAGCACCCAGCACCCTGAGTACTGAGCACCGAGCTAACCGAGCACTGAGCACCCTGAGCACTGAGCACCCAGCACCCTGAGTACTGAGCACTGAGCACCCAGCACCCCTAGCACTGAGCACCCAGCACCCTGAGTACTGAGCACTGAGCACCCAGCACCCCGAGCACTGAGCACCCAGCACCCTGTGTACTGAGCACTGAGCACCCTGAGTACTAAGCACCCAGCACCCTGAGTACTGAGCACCCAGCACCCTGAGCACTGAGCACCGAGCACCCCGAGCACTGAGCACCCAGCACCCTGAGAACTCAGCACCCAGCACCCCGAGCACTGAGCACCCAGCACCCTGAGCACTGAGCACCCAGCACCATGAGCACGGAGCACCCCGAGTACTGAGCACCCAGCACCCTGAGCACTGAGCACCCAGCACCTTGAGTACTGAGCACCGAGCACCTCGAGCACTAAGCACCCAGCACCCTGAGTACTGAGCACCCAGCACCCTGAGCACTGAGCACCCAGAACCCTGAGCACTGAGCACCCAGCACCCTGAGCACGGAGCACCCAGCACCCTGAGTACTGAGCACCCAACACCCAGACTACTGAGCTCCCAGCAACCTGAGCACTGATCACCCAGCACCCTGAGTACTGAGCACCCAGCACCCTGAGTACTGAACACCCAGCACCCTGAGCACTGAGCACTGAGCACCCTGAGCACTGAGTACTGAGTACTGAGCACCCTGAGCACTGAGCACCCAGCACCCCGAGTACTGAGCACCCAGCACCCCGAGCACTGAGCACCCAGCGCCCCGAGCACTGAGCACCCAGCACCCTGAGCACTGAGCACTGAGCACCCTGAGCACTGAGCACCAAGCACCCCGAGTACTGAGCACTGAGCACGTTGAGTACTGAGCACCAAGCACCCCGAGTACTGAGCACTGAGCACCCTGAGTACTGAGCACCCAGCACCCTGAGCACTGAGCACCCAGCACCCTGAGTACTGAGCACTGAAAACCCTGAGTACTGAGCACCGAGCACCCTGAGTACTGAGCACCCAGCACCCTGATCACTGAGCACGGAGCACCCCGAGGACTGAGCACCCAGCACCCTGAGCACTGAGCACCCAGCACCTTGAGGACTGAGCACCGAGCACAACGAGCACTGAGCACCCAGCACCCTGAGTACTGAGCACCCAGCACCCTGAGCACTGAGCACCCAGCTCCCTGAGCACTGAGCACGCAGCACCCCAAGCACTCAGCAACCAGCACCCTGAGTACTGAGCACAGAGCACCCTGAGCACTGAGCACCCAGCACCCTGAGTACTGAGCACCCAGCACCCTGAGTACTGAGCAACCAGCACCCTGAGCACTGAGCACTGAGCACCCAGCACCCTGAGCACTGAGCACTGAGCACCCAGCACCACAGCCCTGAGCACCCAGCACCCCGAGCACTGAGCATCCAGCACCCTGAGCACTGAGCACCCAGCACCCTGAGTACTGAGCAACCAGCAACCTGAGTACTGAGCACCCAGCACCCTGAGTACTGAGCACTCAGCAGCCTGAGTACTGAGCACCGAGCACACCGAGCAATGAGCACCCAGCACCCTGAGCACTGAGCACCCGGAGGACTGAGCACCCAGCACTCTGAGCACTGAGCACAGATCACTCTGAGCAGTGAGCACCCAGCACCCCGAGCACTGAGCACCCAGCACCCTGAGTACTGAGCACCCAGCACCCCGAGTACTGAGCACCCAGCACCCTGAGTACTGAGCACCCAGCACCCCGAGCACTGAGCACCCAGCACCCTGAGTACTGAGCACCCTGAGTACTGAGCACTGAGCACAGAGCATCCTGAGTACTGAGCACTCTGAGGACTGAGCACCCAGCACCCAGAGAACTGAGAACCCAGCACCCTGAGTACTGAGCACTGATCACCCTGAGCACTGAGCACCCAGCACCCCGAGCACTGAGCACCCAGCACCCTGAGTACTGAGCACCCAGCACCCTGAGCACTGAGCACCGAGCACCCTGAGTACTGAACACCCAGCACCTTGAGCACTCAGCACTGAGCACCCAGCACCCTGAGCACTGAGCACTGAGCACCCAGCACCCCGAGCACTGAGCACCCAGCACCCTGAGCACCCAGCACCCTGAGCACTGAGCACCCTGAGCACTGAGCACCCTGAGCACTGAGCACTGAGCACCCAGCACCCTGAGTACTGAGCACCCAACACTCTGAGCACTGAGCACCCAGCACGCTGAGTACTGAGCACTGAGCACACAGCACCCTGAGTACTGAGCACCCAGCACCCCGAGCACTGAGCACCCAGCGCCCCGAGCACTGAGCACCCAGCACCCCGAGCACTGAGCACTGAGCACACTGAGCACTGAGCACCCAGCACCCCGAGTACTGAGCACTGAGCGCCCTGAGTACTGAGCACCCAGCACCCCGAGTACTGAGCACTGAGCACCCTGAGTACTGAGCACCCAACACCCTGAGCACTGAGAACCCTGAGTACTGAGCACCGAACACACTGAGTACTGAGCACCCAGCCCCCTGAGCACTGAGCACGGAGCACCCCGAGGACTGAGCACCCCGCACCCTGAGCACTGAGCACCCAGCACCTTGAGTACTGAGCACCGAGCACCCCGAGCACTGAGCACCCAGCACCCTGAGTACTGAGCACTCAACACCCAGAGTACTGAGCACCCAGCACCCTGAGTACTGAGCACCCAGCACCCTGAGCACTGAGCACCCAGCACCCTGAGCACTGAGCACCCAGCACCCTGAGTACTGAGCACCCAGCACCCTGAGTACTGAGTACCCAGCACCCTGAGCACTGAGGACCCAGCACCCTGAGTACTGAGCACCGAGCACCCTGAGTACTGAGCACCCAGCACCCTGAGTACTGAGCACACAGCACCCTGAGCACTGAACACCCAGCACCCTGAGTACTGAGCACCCAGCACCCTGAGTACTGAGCACCCAGCACCCAGAGCACTGAGCACCCAGCACCCCGAGCACGGAGCACCCAGGACCCCGAGCACTGAGTACTGAGCACCCAGCACCCTGAGTACTGAGCACCGAGCTAACCGAGCACTGAGCACCCTGAGTACTGAGCACCCAGCACCCCGATCACTGAGCACCCAGCACCCTGTGCACTGAGCACCCAGCACCCTGAGCACTGAGCACCAAGCACCCTGAGTACTGAGCACCCAGCACGCTGAGTACTGAGCACCCAGCACCCTGAGCACTGAGCACCCAGCACCCTGAGTACTGAGCACTGAGCACCCAGCACCCCGAGCACTGAGCACCCAGCACCCTGTGTACTGAGCACTGAGCACCCTGAGTACTAAGCACCCAGCACCCTGAGTACTGAGCACCCAGCACCCTGAGCACTGAGCACCGAGCACCCCGAGCACTGAGCACCCAGCACCCTGAGCACTCAGCACCCAGCACCCCGAGCACTGAGCACCCAGCACCCTGAGCACTGAGCACCCAGCACCATGAGCACGGAGCACCCCGAGTACTGAGCACCCAGCACCCTGAGCACTGAGCACCCAGCACCTTGAGTAGTGAGCACCGAGAACCTCGAGCACTAATCACCCAGCACCCTGAGTACTGAGCACCCAGCACCCTGAGCACTGAGCACCCAGAACCCTGAGCACTGAGCACCCAGCACCCTGAGCACTGAGCACCCAGCACCCTGAGTACTGAGCACCCAACACCCAGACTACTGAGCTCCCAGCACCCTGAGCACTGAGCACCCAGCACCCTGAGTACTGAGCACCCAGCACCCTGAGTACTGAACACCCAGCACCCTGAGCACTGAGCACTGAGCACCCTGAGCACTGAGTACTGAGCACTGAGCACCCTGAGCACTGAGCACCCAGCACCCCGAGTACTGAGCACCCAGCACCCCGAGCACTGAGCACCCAGCGCCCCGAGCACTGAGCACCCAGCACCCCGAGCACTGAGGACTGAGCACCCTGAGCACTGAGCACCAAGCACCCCGAGTACTGAGCACTGAGCACCCTGAGTACTGAGCACCAAGCACCCCGAGTACTGAGCACTGAGCACCCTGAGTACTGAGCACCCAGCACCCTGAGCACTGAGCACCCAGCACCCTGAGTACTGAGCACTGAAAACCCTGAGTACTGAGCACCGAGCACCCTGAGTACTGAGCACCCAGCACGCTGATCACTGAGCACGGAGCAACCCGAGGACTGAGCACCCAGCACCCTGAGCACTGAGCACCCAGCACCTTGAGTACTGAGCACCGAGCACAACGAGCACTGAGCACCCAGCACCCCGAGCACTGAGCACCCAGCACCCTGAGCACCCAGCACCCTGAGCACTGAGCACCCTGAGCACTGAGCACCCTGAGCACTGAGCACTGAGCACCCAGCACCCTGAGTACTGAGCACCCAACACTCTGAGCACTGAGCACCCAGCACGCTGAGTACTGAGCACTGAGCAGACAGCACCCTGAGTACTGAGCACCCAGCACCCCGAGCACTGAGCACCCAGCGCCCCTAGCACTGAGCACCCAGCACCCCGAGCACTGAGCACTGAGCACACTGAGCACTGAGCACCCAGCACCCCGTGTACTGAGCACTGAGCGCCCTGAGTACTGAGCACCCAGCACCCCGAGTACTGAGCACTGAGCACCCTGAGTACTGAGCACCCAACACCCTGAGCACTGAGAACCCTGAGTACTGAGCACCGAGCACACTGAGTACTGAGCACCCAGCCCCCTGAGCACTGAGCACGGAGCACCCCGAGGACTGAGCACCCCGCACCCTGAGCACTGAGCACCCAGCACTTTGAGTACTGAGCACCGAGCACCCCGAGCACTGAGCACCCAGCACCCTGAGTACTGAGCACCCAACACCCAGAGTACTGAGCACCCAGCACCCTGAGTACTGAGCACCCAGCACCCTGAGCACTGAGCACCCAGCACCCTGAGCACTGAGCACCCAGCACCCTGAGTACTGAGCACCCAGCACCCTGAGTACTGAGTACCCAGCACCCTGAGCACTGAGGACCCAGCACCCTGAGTACTGAGCACCGAGCACCCTGAGTACTGAGCACCCAGCACCCTGAGTACTGAGCACACAGCACCCTGAGCACTGAGCACCCAGCACCCTGAGTACTGAGCACCCAGCACCCTGAGTACTGAGCACCCAGCACCCAGAGCACTGAGCACCCAGCACCCCGAGCACGGAGCACCCAGGACCCCGAGCACTGAGTACTGAGCACCCAGCACCCTGAGTACTGAGCACCGAGCTAACCGAGCACTGAGCACCCTGAGTACTGAGCACCCAGCACCCCGATCACTGAGCACCCAGCACCCTGTGCACTGAGCACCCAGCACCCTGAGCACTGAGCACCAAGCACCCTGAGTACTGAGCACCCAGCACGCTGAGTACTGAGCACCCAGCACCCTGAGCACTGAGCACCCAGCACCCTGAGTACTGAGCACTGAGCACCCAGCACCCCGAGCACTGAGCACCCAGCACCCTGTGTACTGAGCACTGAGCACCCTGAGTACAAAGCACCCAGCACCCTGAGTACTGAGCACCCAGCACCCTGAGCACTGAGCACCGAGCACCCCGAGCACTGAGCACCCAGCACCCTGAGCACTCAGCACCCAGCACCCCGAGCACTGAGCACCCAGCACCCTGAGCACTGAGCACCCAGCACCATGAGCACGGAGCACCCCGAGTACTGAGCACCCAGCACCCTGAGCACTGAGCACCCAGCACCTTGAGTATTGAGCACCGAGAACCTCGAGCACTAATCACCCAGCACCCTGAGTACTGAGCACCCAGCACCCTGAGCACTGAGCACCCAGAACCCTGAGCACTGAGCACCCAGCACCCTGAGCACTGAGCACCCAGCACCCTGAGTACTGAGCACCCAACACCCAGACTACTGAGCTCCCAGCACCCTGAGCACTGAGCACCCAGCAACCTGAGTACTGAGCACCCAGCACCCTGAGTACTGAACACCCAGCACCCTGAGCACTGAGCACTGAGCACCCTGAGCACTGAGTACTGAGCACTGAGCACCCTGAGCACTGAGCACCCAGCACCCCGAGTACTGAGCACCCAGCACCCCGAGCACTGAGCACCCAGCGCCCCGAGCACTGAGCACCCAGCACCCCGAGCACTGAGCACTGAGCACCCTGAGCACTGAGCACCAAGCACCCCGAGTACTGAGCACTGAGCACCCTGAGTACTGAGCACCAAGCACCCCGAGTACTGAGCACTGAGCACCCTGAGTACTGAGCACCCAGCACCCTGAGCACTGAGCACCCAGCACCCTGAGTACTGAGCACTGAAAACCCTGAGTACTGAGCACCGAGCACCCTGAGTACTGAGCACCCAGCACCCTGATCACTGAGCACGGAGCAACCCGAGGACTGAGCACCCAGCACCCTGAGCACTGAGCACCCAGCACCTTGAGTACTGAGCACCGAGCACAACGAGCACTGAGCACCCAGCACCCTGAGTACTGAGCACCCAGCACCCTGAGCACTGAGCACCCAGCTCCCTGAGCACTGAGCACGCAGCACCCCAAGCACTCAGCAACCAGCACCCTGAGTACTGAGCACAGAGCACCCTGAGCACTGAGCACCCAGCACCCTGAGTACTGAGCACCCAGCACCCTGAGTACTGAGCAACCAGCACCCTGAGCACTGAGCACTGAGCACCCAGCACCCTGAGCACTGAGCACTGAGCAGCCAGCACCACAGCCCTGAGCACCCAGCACCCCGAGCACTGAGCACCCAGCACCCTGAGCACTGAGCACCCAGCACCCTGAGTACTGAGCAACCAGCAACCTGAGTACTGAGCACCCAGCACCCTGAGTACTGAGCACTCAGCAGCCTGAGTACTGAGCACCGAGCACACCGAGCAATGAGCACCCAGCACCCTGAGCACTGAGCACCCGGAGGACTGAGCACCCAGCACTCTGAGCACTGAGCACAGATCACTCTGAGCAGTGAGCACCCAGCACCCCGAGCACTGAGCACCCAGCACCCTGAGTACTGAGCACCCAGCACCCCGAGTACTGAGCACCCAGCACCCTGAGTAATGAGAACCCAGCACCCCGAGCACTGAGCACCCAGCACCCTGAGTACTGAGCACCCTGAGTACTGAGCACTGAGCACAGAGCATCCTGAGTATTGAGCACTCTGAGGACTGAGCACCCAGCACCCAGAGCACTGAGAACCCAGCACCCTGAGTACTGAGCACTGATCACCCTGAGCACTGAGCACCCAGCACCCCGAGCACTGAGCACCCAGCACCCTGAGTACTGAGCACCCAGCACCCTGAGCACTGAGCACCGAGCACCCTGAGTACTGAACACCCAGCACCTTGAGCACTCAGCACTGAGCACCCAGCACCCTGAGCACTGAGCACTGAGCACCCAGCACCCCGAGCACTGAGCACCCAGCACCCTGAGCACCCAGCACCCTGAGCACTGAGCACCCTGAGCACTGAGCACCCTGAGCACTGAGCACCCAGCACCCTGAGTACTGAGCACCCAACACTCTGAGCACTGAGCACCCAGCACGCTGAGTACTGAGCACTGAGCACACAGCACCCTGAGTACTGAGCACCCAGCACCCCGAGCACTGAGCACCCAGCGCCCCGAGCACTGAGCACCCATCACCCCGAGCACTGAGCACTGAGCACACTGAGCACTGAGCACCCAGCACCCCGAGTACTGAGCACTGAGCGCCCTAAGTACTGAGCACCCAGCACCCCGAGTACTGAACACTGAGCACCCTGAGTACTGAGCACCCAGCACCCTGAGCACTGAGAACCCTGAGTACTGAGCACCGAGCACACTGAGTACTGAGCACCCAGCCCCCTGAGCACTGAGCACGGAGCACCCCGAGGACTGAGCACCCCCACCCTGAGCACTGAGCACCCAGCACCTTGAGTACTGAGCACCGAGCACCCCGAGCACTGAGCACCCAGCACCCTGAGTACTGAGCACCCAACACCCAGAGTACTGAGCACCCAGCACCCTGAGTACTGAGCACCCAGCACCCTGAGCACTGAGCACTGAGCACCCAGCACCCTGAGCACTGAGCACTGACCACCCAGCACCCCGAGCACTGAGCACCCAGCACCCCGAGCACTGAGCACCCAGCGCCCTGAGCACTGAGCACCCAGCACCCTGAGCACTGAGCACCCAGCCCCCTGAGTACTGAGCACCCAGCACCATGAGTACTGAGCACCCAGCACCCTGAGTACTGAGCACCGAGCACCCCGAGCACTGAGCACCCAGCACCCTGAGCACTGAGCACCCTGAGGACTGAGCACCCAGCACCCTGAGCAACGAGCACCCCGAGCACTGAGCAGCCAGCACCCTGAGCACTGAGCACCCTGAGCACTGAGCACCCAGCACACCGAGCACTGAGCACCCAGCACCCTGAGTACTGAGCACCCATCACCCTGAGCACTGAGCACCCAGCACCCTGAGTACTGAGCACCCTGAGTACTGAGCACCGATCACCCTGAGCACTGAGCACCCAGCACCCTGAGTACTGAGCACCCAGCACCCTGAGCACTGAGCACCCAGCACCCTGAGCACTGAGCACCCAGCACCCTGAGTACTGAGCACCCAGAACCCTGAGT
Source organism: Microtus oregoni (assembly GCF_018167655.1). Classification (NCBI taxonomy): domain Eukaryota; kingdom Metazoa; phylum Chordata; class Mammalia; order Rodentia; family Cricetidae; genus Microtus; species Microtus oregoni. Next base: position 575,248 of record NW_024544609.1, on the reverse strand, counting down.
ACTGAGTACAAAGCACCCTGAGCACTGAGCACCCAGCACCCTGAGTACTGAGCACCGAGCACACTAAGTACTGAGCACCAAGCACCCTGAGTACTGAGCACCCAGCACCCTGAGCACTGAGCACCCAGCACCCTGAGTACTGAGCACCCAGCACCCTGAGTACTGAGCACCCAGCACCCTGAGTACTGAGCACCCAGCACCCTGAGTACTGAGCACCCAGCACCCTGAGTACTGAGCACGGAGCACCCCGAGCACTGAGCAACCAGCACCCTGAGTACTGAGCACTGAGCACCCTGAGTACTGAGCACCGAACACCCTGTGTACTGAGCACCCAGCACCCTGAGGACTGAGCACCCAGCACCCTGAACACTGAGCACCCAGCACCCTGAGTACTGAGCACCCAGCACCCTGAGCACTGAGCACCCAGCACCCCGAGCACTGAGCACCCAGCACCCCGAGCACTGAGCACCCAGCACCCTGAGCACTGAGCACCCAGCACCCTGAGCACTGAGCACCCAGCACCCTGAGTACTGAGTACTCAGCACCCTGAGCACTGAGCACCCAGCACCCTGAGTACTGATCACAGAGCACCCCGAGCACTGAGCACCCAGCACCCTGAGTACTGAGCACCCAGCACCCTGAGTACTGAGCACCCAGCACCCTGAGTACTGAGCACCCAGCACCCTGAGCACTGAGCACAAAGCACGCTGAGTACTGAGCACTGAGCACCCGGAGTACTGAGCACCGAGGACCCTGAGAACTGAGCACCCAGCACGCTGAGTACTGAGCACCCAGCACCCTGAGTACTGAGCACCCAGCACCCTGAGTACTGAGCACCCAGCACCCTGAGCACTGAGCACCGAGCACCCTGAGTACTGAACACCCAGCACCTTGAGCACTCAGCACTGAGCACCCAGCACCCTGAGCACTGAGCACTGAGCACCCAGCACCCTGAGCACTGAGCACCCAGCACCCTGAGCACCCAGCACCCTGAGCACTGAGCACCCTGAGCACTGAGCACCCTGAGCACTGAGCACTGAGCACCCAGCACCCTGAGTACTGAGCACCCAACACTCTGAGCACTGAGCACCCAGCACGCTGAGTACTGAGCACCCAGCACCCTGAGCACTGAGAACCCTGAGTACTGAGCACCGAGCACCCCGAGCACTGAGCACCCAGCACCCTGAGCACTGAGCACCCTGAGGACTGAGCACCCAGCACCCTGAGCACCGAGCACCCCGAGCACTGAGCACCCAGCACCCTGAGCACTGAGCACCCTGAGCACTGAGCACCCAGCACACCGAGCACTGAGCACCCAGCACCCTGAGTACTGAGCACCCATCACCCTGAGCACTGAGCACCCAGCACCCTGAGTACTGAGCACCCTGAGTACTGAGCACCGATCACCCTGAGCACTGAGCACCCAGCACCCTGAGTACTGAGCACCCAGCACCCTGAGCACTGAGCACCCAGCACCCTGAGCACTGAGCACCCAGCACCCTGAGTACTGAGCACCCAGAACCCTGAGTACTGAGTACAAAGCACCCTGAGCACTGAGCACCCAGCACCCTGAGTACTGAGCACCGAGCACACTAAGTACTGAGCACCAAGGACCCTGAGTACTGAGCACCCAGCACCCTGAGCACTGAGCAACCAGCACCCTGAGTACTGAGCACCCAGCACCCTGAGTACTGAGCACCCAGCACCCTGAGTACTGAGCACCCAGCACCCTGAGTACTGAGCACCCAGCACCCTGAGTACTGAGCACCGAGCACCCCGAGCACTGAGCAACCAGCACCCTGAGTACTGAGCACTGAGCACCCTGAGTACTGAGCACCGAACACCCTGAGTACTGAGCACCCAGCACCCTGAGGACTGAGCACCCAGCACCCTGAACACTGAGCACCCAGCACCCTGAGTACTGAGCCCCCAGCACCCTGAGTACTGAGCACCCAGCACCCTGAGCACTGAGCGCCCAGCACCCCGAGCACTGAGCACCCAGCACCCCGAGCACTGAGCACCCAGCACCCCGAGCACTGAGCACCCAGCACCCTGAGCACTGAGCACCCAGCACCCTGAGCACTGAGCACCCAGCCCCCTGAGTACTGAGCACCCAGCACCATGAGTACTGAGCACCCAGCACCCTGAGTACTGAGCACCGAGCACCCCGAGCACTGAGCACCCAGCACCCTGAGCACTGAGAACCCTGAGTACTGAGCACCGAGCACACTGAGTACTGAGCACCCAGCCCCCTGAGCACTGAGCACGGAGCACCCCGAGGACTGAGCACCCCCACCCTGAGCACTGAGCACCCAGCACCTTGAGTACTGAGCACCGAGCACCCCGAGCACTGAGCACCCAGCACCCTGAGTACTGAGCACCCAACACCCAGAGTACTGAGCACCCAGCACCCTGAGTACTGAGCACCCAGCACCCTGAGCACTGAGCACTGAGCACCCAGCACCCTGAGCACTGAGCACTGACCACCCAGCACCCCGAGCACTGAGCACCCAGCACCCCGAGCACTGAGCACCCAGCGCCCTGAGCACTGAGCACCCAGCACCCTGAGCACTGAGCACCCAGCCCCCTGAGTACTGAGCACCCAGCACCATGAGTACTGAGCACCCAGCACCCTGAGTACTGAGCACCGAGCACCCCGAGCACTGAGCACCCAGCACCCTGAGCACTGAGCACCCTGAGGACTGAGCACCCAGCACCCTGAGCAACGAGCACCCCGAGCACTGAGCAGCCAGCACCCTGAGCACTGAGCACCCTGAGCACTGAGCACCCAGCACACCGAGCACTGAGCACCCAGCACCCTGAGTACTGAGCACCCATCACCCTGAGCACTGAGCACCCAGCACCCTGAGTACTGAGCACCCTGAGTACTGAGCACCGATCACCCTGAGCACTGAGCACCCAGCACCCTGAGTACTGAGCACCCAGCACCCTGAGCACTGAGCACCCAGCACCCTGAGCACTGAGCACCCAGCACCCTGAGTACTGAGCACCCAGAACCCTGAGTACTGAGTACAAAGCACCCTGAGCACTGAGCACCCAGCACCCTGAGTACTGAGCACCGAGCACACTAAGTACTGAGCACCAAGCACCCTGAGTACTGAGCACCCAGCACCCTGAGCACTGAGCACCCAGCACCCTGAGTACTGAGCACCCAGCACCCTGAGTACTGAGCACCCAGCACCCTGAGTACTGAGCACCCAGCACCCTGAATACTGAGCACCCAGCACCCTGAGTACTGAGCACGGAGCACCCCGAGCACTGAGCAACCAGCACCCTGAGTACTGAGCACTGAGCACCCTGAGTACTGAGCACCGAACACCCTGTGTACTGAGCACCCAGCACCCTGAGGACTGAGCACCCAGCACCCTGAACACTGAGCACCCAGCACCCTGAGTACTGAGCCCCCAGCACCCTGAGTACTGAGCACCCAGCACCCTGAGCACTGAGCACCCAGCACCCCGAGCACTGAGCACCCAGCACCCCGAGCACTGAGCACCCAGCACCCTGAGCACTGAGCACCCAGCACCCTGAGCACTGAGCACCCAGCACCCTGAGTACTGAGTACTCAGCACCCTGAGCACTGAGCACCCAGCACCCTGAGTACTGATCACAGAGCACCCCGAGCACTGAGCACCCAGCACCCTGAGTACTGAGCACCCAGCACCCTGAGTACTGAGCACCCAGCACCCTGAGTACTGAGCACCCAGCACCCTGAGCACTGAGCACAAAGCACGCTGAGTACTGAGCACTGAGCACCCGGAGTACTGAGCACCGAGGACCCTGAGAACTGAGCACCCAGCACGCTGAGTACTGAGCACCCAGCACCCTGAGTACTGAGCACCCAGCACCCTGAGTACTGAGCACCCAGCACCCTGAGCACTGAGCATCGAGCACCCTGAGTACTGAACACCCAGCACCTTGAGCACTCAGCACTGAGCACCCAGCACCCTGAGCACTGAGCACTGAGCACCCAGCACCCTGAGCACTGAGCACCCAGCACCCTGAGCACCCAGCACCCTGAGCACTGAGCACCCTGAGCACTGAGCACCCTGAGCACTGAGCACTGAGCACCCAGCACCCTGAGTACTGAGCACCCAACACTCTGAGCACTGAGCACCCAGCACGCTGAGTACTGAGCACCCAGCACCCTGAGCACTGAGAACCCTGAGTACTGAGCACCGAGCACCCCGAGCACTGAGCACCCAGCACCCTGAGCACTGAGCACCCTGAGGACTGAGCACCCAGCACCCTGAGCACTGAGCACCCCGAGCACTGAGCACCCAGCACCCTGAGCACTGAGCACCCTGAGCACTGAGCACCCAGCACACCGAGCACTGAGCACCCAGCACCCTGAGTACTGAGCACCCATCACCCTGAGCACTGAGCACCCAGCACCCTGAGTACTGAGCACCCTGAGTACTGAGCACCGATCACCCTGAGCACTGAGCACCCAGCACCCTGAGTACTGAGCACCCAGCACCCTGAGCACTGAGCACCCAGCACCCTGAGCACTGAGCACCCAGCACCCTGAGTACTGAGCACCCAGAACCCTGAGTACTGAGTACAAAGCACCCTGAGCACTGAGCACCCAGCACCCTGAGTACTGAGCACCGAGCACACTAAGTACTGAGCACCAAGGACCCTGAATACTGAGCACCCAGCACCCTGAGCACTGAGCACCCAGCACCCTGAGTACTGAGCACCCAGCACCCTGAGTACTGAGCACCCAGCACCCTGAGTACTGAGCACCCAGCACCCTGAGTACTGAGCACCCAGCACCCTGAGTACTGAGCACCGAGCACCCCGAGCACTGAGCAACCAGCACCCTGAGTACTGAGCACTGAGCACCCTGAGTACTGAGCACCGAACACCCTGAGTACTGAGCACCCAGCACCCTGAGGACTGAGCACCCAGCACCCTGAACACTGAGCACCCAGCACCCTGAGTACTGAGCCCCCAGCACCCTGAGTACTGAGCACCCAGCACCCTGAGCACTGAGCGCCCAGCACCCCGAGCACTGAGCACCCAGCACCCCGAGCACTGAGCACCCAGCACCCCGAGCACTGAGCACCCAGCACCCTGAGCACTGAGCACCCAGCACCCTGAGCACTGAGCACCCAGCACCCTGAGTACTGAGTACTCAGCACCCTGAGCACTGAGCACCCAGCACCCTGAGTACTGATCACAGAGCACCCCGAGCACTGAGCACCCAGCACCCTGAGTACTGAGCACCCAGCACCCTGAGTACTGAGCACCCAGCACCCTGAGTACTGAGCACCCAGCACCCTGAGCACTGAGCACCCAGCACCCTGAGCACTGAGCACCCTGAGGACTGAGCACCCAGCACCCTGAGCAACGAGCACCCCGAGCACTGAGCACCCAGCACCCTGAGCACTGAGCACCCTGAGCACTGAGCACCCAGCACACCGAGCACTGAGCACCCAGCACCCTGAGTACTGAGCACCCATCACCCTGAGCACTGAGCACCCAGCACCCTGAGTACTGAGCACCCTGAGTACTGAGCACCGATCACCCTGAGCACTGAGCACCCAGCACCCTGAGTACTGAGCACCCAGCACCCTGAGCACTGAGCACCCAGCACCCTGAGCACTGAGCACCCAGCACCCTGAGTACTGAGCACCCAGAACCCTGAGTACTGAGTACAAAGCACCCTGAGCACTGAGCACCCAGCACCCTGAGTACTGAGCACCGAGCACACTAAGTACTGAGCACCAAGCACCCTGAGTACTGAGCACCCAGCACCATGAGCACTGAGCACCCAGCACCCTGAGTACTGAGCACCCAGCACCCTGAGTACTGAGCACCCAGCACCCTGAGTACTGAGCACCCAGCACCCTGAGTACTGAGCACCCAGCACCCTGAGTACTGAGCACCGAGCACCCCGAGCACTGAGCAACCAGCACCCTGAGTACTGAGCACTGAGCACCCTGAGTACTGAGCACCGAACACCCTGTGTACTGAGCACCCAGCACCCTGAGGACTGAGCACCCAGCACCCTGAACACTGAGCACCCAGCACCCTGAGTACTGAGCCCCCAGCACCCTGAGTACTGAGCACCCAGCACCCTGAGCACTGAGCACCCAGCACCCCGAGCACTGAGCACCCAGCACCCCGAGCACTGAGCACCCAGCACCCTGAGCACTGAGCACCCAGCACCCTGAGCACTGAGCACCCAGCACCCTGAGTACTGAGTACTCAGCACCCTGAGCACTGAGCACCCAGCACCCTGAGTACTGATCACAGAGCACCCCGAGCACTGAGCACCCAGCACCCTGAGTACTGAGCACCTAGCACCCTGAGTACTGAGCACCCAGCACCCTGAGTACTGAGCACCCAGCACCCTGAGCACTGATCACAAAGCACGCTGAGTACTGAGCACTGAGCACCCGGAGTACTGAGCACCGAGGACCCTGAGAACTGAGCACCCAGCACGCTGAGTACTGAGCACCCAGCACCCTGAGTACTGAGCACCCAGCACCCTGAGTACTGAGCACCCAGCACCCTGAGCACTGAGCACCGAGCACCCTGAGTACTGAACACCCAGCACCTTGAGCACTCAGCACTGAGCACCCAGCACCCTGAGCACCCTGAGCACTGAGCACTGAGCACCCAGCACCCTGAGTACTGAGCACCCAACACTCTGAGCACTGAGCACCCAGCACGCTGAGTACTGAGCACCCAGCACCCTGAGCACTGAGAACCCTGAGTACTGAGCACCGAGCACACTGAGTACTGAGCACCCAGCCCCCTGAGCACTGAGCACGGAGCACCCCGAGGACTGAGCACCCCCACCCTGAGCACTGAGCACCCAGCACCTTGAGTACTGAGCACCGAGCACCCCGAGCACTGAGCACCCAGCACCCTGAGTACTGAGCACCCAACACCCAGAGTACTGAGCACCCAGCACCCTGAGTACTGAGCACTCAGCACCCTGAGCACTGAGCACTGAGCACCCAGCACCCTGAGCACTGAGCACTGACCACCCAGCACCCCGAGCACTGAGCACCCAGCACCCCGAGCACTGAGCACCCAGCGCCCTGAGCACTGAGCACCCAGCACCCTGAGCACTGAGCACCCAGCCCCCTGAGTACTGAGCACCCAGCACCATGAGTACTGAGCACCCAGCACCCTGAGTACTGAGCACCGAGCACCCCGAGCACTGAGCACCCAGCACCCTGAGCACTGAGCACCCTGAGGACTGAGCACCCAGCACCCTGAGCACCGAGCACCCCGAGCACTGAGCACCCAGCACCCTGAGCACTGAGCACCCTGAGCACTGAGCACCCAGCACACCGAGCACTGAGCACCCAGCACCCTGAGTACTGAGCACCGATCACCCTGAGCACTGAGCACCCAGCACCCTGAGTACTGAGCACCCAGCACCCTGAGCACTGAGCACCCAGCACCCTGAGCACTGAGCACCCAGCACCCTGAGTACTGAGCACCCAGAACCCTGAGTACTGAGTACAAAGCACCCTGAGCACTGAGCACCCAGCACCCTGAGTACTGAGCACCGAGCACACTAAGTACTGAGCACCAAGGACCCTGAGTACTGAGCACCCAGCACCCTGAGCACTGAGCACCCAGCACCCTGAGTACTGAGCACCCAGCACCCTGAGTACTGAGCACCCAGCACCCTGAGTACTGAGCACCCAGCACCCTGAGTACTGAGCACCCAGCACCCTGAGTACTGAGCACCGAGCACCCCGAGCACTGAGCAACCAGCACCCTGAGTACTGAGCACTGAGCACCCTGAGTACTGAGCACCGAACACCCTGAGTACTGAGCACCCAGCACCCTGAGGACTGAGCACCCAGCACCCTGAACACTGAGCACCCAGCACCCTGAGTACTGAGCCCCCAGCACCCTGAGTACTGAGCACCCAGCACCCTGAGCACTGAGCACCCAGCACCCCGAGCACTGAGCACCCAGCACCCCGAGCACTGAGCAACCAGCACCCCGAGCACTGAGCACCCAGCACCCTGAGCACTGAGCACCCAGCACCCTGAGCACTGAGCACCCAGCACCCTGAGTACTGAGTACTCAGCACCCTGAGCACTGAGCACCCAGCACCCTGAGTACTGATCACAGAGCACCCCGAGCACTGAGCACCCAGCACCCTGAGTACTGAGCACCCAGCACCCTGAGTACTGAGCACCCAGCACCCTGAGTACTGAGCACCCAACACCCTGAGCACTGAGCACAAAGCACGCTGAGTACTGAGCACTGAGCACCCGGAGTACTTAGCACCGAGGACCCTGAGAACTGAGCACCCAGCACGCTGAGTACTGAGCACCCAGCACCCTGAGTACTGAGCACCCAGCACCCTGAGTACTGAGCACCTAGCACCCTGAGTACTGAGCACCCAGCACCCTGAGCACTGAGCAGCCAGCACCCTCAGCACTGAGCATCCAGCACCCCGAGCACTGAGCACCCAGCACCCTGAGCACTGAGCACCCAGCACCCCGAGTACTGAGCACCCAGCACCCCGAGTACTGAGCACCGAGCACCCCGAGCACTGAGCACCCAGCACCCTGAGTACTGAGCACCCAGTACCCTGAGTACTGAGCACCCCGTGTACTGAGCACCCAGCACCCCGAGCACTGAGCACCCAGCACCCTGAGTACTGAGAACAGATCACCCTGAGTACTGAGCACCCAGCACCCTGAGTACTGAGCCCCCAGCACCCTGAGTACTGAGCACCCAGCAACCCGAGCACTGAGCACCCAGCACCCCGAGAATGAGCACCCAGCACCCTGAGTACTGAGAACCGAGCACCCTGAGTACTGAGCACGCAGCACCCTGAGTACTGAGCCCCCAGCACCCTGAGCACTGAGCACCCAGCACACCGAGCACTGAGCACCCAGCACCCTGAGAATGAGCACCCAGCACCCTGAGTACTGAGCACCCAGCACCCTGAGCACGGAGCACCCAGGACCCCGAGCACTGAGTACTGAGCACCCAGCACCCTGAGTACTGAGCACCGAGCTCCCCGAGCACTGAGCACCCAGCACCCTGAGCACTGAGCACCCAGCACACTGAGCACTGAGCACCCAGCACCCTGAGTACTGAGCACCCAGCACCCTGAGCACTGAGCACCCAGCATCCTGAGTACTGAGCACCCAGCACGCTGAGTACTGAGCACTCAGCACCCTGAGCACTGAGCACCCGGCACCCTGAGTACTGAGCACCCAGCACGCTGAGTACTGAGCACCCAGCACCCTGAGCACTGAGAACCCTGAGTACTGAGCACCGAGCACACTGAGTACTGAGCACCCAGCCCCCTGAGCACTGAGCACGGAGCACCCCGAGGACTGAGCACCCCCACCCTGAGCACTGAGCACCCAGCACCTTGAGTACTGAGCACCGAGCACCCCGAGCACTGAGCACCCAGCACCCTGAGTACTGAGAACCCAACACCCAGAGTACTGAGCACCCAGCACCCTGAGTACTGAGCAACCAGCACCCTGAGCACTGAGCACTGAGCACCCAGCACCCAGAGCACTGAGCACTGACCACCCAGCACCCCGAGCACTGAGCACCCAGCACCCCGAGCACTGAGCACCCAGCGCCCTGAGCACTGAGCACCCAGCACCCTGAGCACTGAGCACCCAGCCCCCTGAGTACTGAGCACCCAGCACCATGAGTACTGAGCACCCAGCACCCTGAGTACTGAGCACCGAGCACCCCGAGCACTGAGCACCCAGCACCCTGAGCACTGAGCACCCTGAGGACTGAGCACCCAGCACCCTGAGCACCGAGCACCCCGAGCACTGAGCACCCAGCACCCTGAGCACTGAGCACCCTGAGCACTGAGCACCCAGCACACCGAGCACTGAGCACCCAGCACCCTGAGTACTGAGCACCCATCACCCTGAGCACTGAGCACCCAGCACCCTGAGTACTGAGCACCCTGAGTACTGAGCACCGATCACCCTGAGCACTGAGCACCCAGCACCCTGAGTACTGAGCACCCAGCACCCTGAGCACTGAGCACCCAGCACCCTGAGCACTGAGCACCCAGCACCCTGAGTACTGAGCACCCAGAACCCTGAGTACTGAGTACAAAGCACCCTGAGCACTGAGCACCCAGCACCCTGAGTACTGAGCACCGAGCACACTAAGTACTGAGCACCAAGGACCCTGAGTACTGAGCACCCAGCACCCTGAGCACTGAGCACCCAGCACCCTGAGTACTGAGCACCCAGCACCCTGAGTACTGAGCACCCAGCACCCTGAGTACTGAGCACCCAGCACCCTGAGTACTGAGCACCCAGCACCCTGAGTACTGAGCACCGAGCACCCCGAGCACTGAGCAACCAGCACCCTGAGTACTGAGCACTGAGCACCCTGAGTACTGAGCACCGAACACCCTGAGTACTGAGCACCCAGCACCCTGAGGACTGAGCACCCAGCACCCTGAACACTGAGCACCCAGCACCCTGAGTACTGAGCCCCCAGCACCCTGAGTACTGAGCACCCAGCACCCTGAGCACTGAGCACCCAGCACCCCGAGCACTGAGCACCCAGCACCCCGAGCACTGAGCAACCAGCACCCCGAGCACTGAGCACCCAGCACCCTGAGCACTGAGCACCCAGCACCCTGAGCACTGAGCACCCAGCACCCTGAGTACTGAGTACTCAGCACCCTGAGCACTGAGCACCCAGCACCCTGAGTACTGATCACAGAGCACCCCGAGCACTGAGCACCCAGCACCCTGAGTACTGAGCACCCAGCACCCTGAGTACTGAGCACCCAGCACCCTGAGTACTGAGCACCCAGCACCCTGAGCACTGAGCACAAAGCACGCTGAGTACTGAGCACTGAGCACCCGGAGTACTTAGCACCGAGGACCCTGAGAACTGAGCACCCAGCACGCTGAGTACTGAGCACCCAGCACCCTGAGTACTGAGCACCCAGCACCCTGAGTACTGAGCACCTAGCACCCTGAGTACTGAGCACCCAGCACCCTGAGCACTGAGCAGCCAGCACCCTCAGCACTGAGCATCCAGCACCCCGAGCACTGAGCACCCAGCACCCTGAGCACTGAGCACCCAGCACCCCGAGTACTGAGCACCCAGCACCCCGAGTACTGAGCACCGAGCACCCCGAGCACTGAGCACCCAGCACCCTGAGTACTGAGCACCCAGTACCCTGAGTACTGAGCACCCCGTGTACTGAGCACCCAGCACCCCGAGCACTGAGCACCCAGCACCCTGAGTACTGAGAACAGATCACCCTGAGTACTGAGCACCCAGCACCCTGAGTACTGAGCCCCCAGCACCCTGAGTACTGAGCACCCAGCAACCCGAGCACTGATCACCCAGCACCCTGAGAATGAGCACCCAGCACCCTGAGTACTGAGAACCGAGCACCCTGAGTACTGAGCACGCAGCACCCTGAGTACTGAGCCCCCAGCACCCTGAGCACTGAGCACCCAGCACACCGAGCACTGAGCACCCAGCACCCCGACAATGAGCACCCAGCACCCTGAGTACTGAGCACCCAGCACCCCGAGCACGGAGCACCCAGGACCCTGAGCACTGAGTACTGAGCACCCAGCACCCTGAGTACTGAGCACCGAGCTCCCCGAGCACTGAGCACCCAGCACCCTGAGCACTGAGCACCCAGCACACTGAGCACTGAGCACCCAGCACCCTGAGTACTGAGCACCCAGCACCCTGAGCACTGAGCACCCAGCACCCTGAGTACTGAGCACCCAGCACGCTGAGTACTGAGCACTCAGCACCCTGAGCACTGAGCACCCTGCACCCTGAGTACTGAGCACCCAGCACGCTGAGTACTGAGCACCCAGCACCCTGAGCACTGAGCACCCAGCACCCTGAGCACGGAGCACCCAGCACCCTGAGCACTGAGCACCCAGCACCCTGAGTACTGAGCACCCAGCACGCTGAGTACTGAGCACTCAGCACCCTGAGCACTGAGCACCCAGCACCCTGAGTACTGAGCACTGAGCACCCAGCACCCCTAGCACTGAGCACCCAGCACCCTGTGTACTGAGAACTGAGCACCCTGAGTACTAAGCACCCAGCACCCTGAGTACTGAGCACCCAGGACCCTGAGCACTGAGCACCGAGCACCCCGAGCACTGAGCACCCAGCACCCTGAGCACTCAGCACCCATCACCCCGATCACTGAGCACCCAGCACCCTGAGCACTGAGCACCCAGCACCCTGAGCACTGAGCACCCAGCACCCAGAGCACTGAGCACCCAGCACCCTGAGCACTGAGCACCCAGCACCCTGAGTACTGAGCACCCAGCACCCTGAGTACTGAGCACCCAGACCCCGAGCACTGAGGACCCAGCACCCCTAGCACTGTGCACCCAGCACCCTGAGTACTGAGAACCCAGCACCCTGAGTACTGAGCACCCAGCACCCTGAGCACTGAGCACCCAGCAGCCCGAGCACTGAGCACCCAGCATCCTGAGCACTGGGCACTGAGCACCCAGCACCCCGAGTACTAAGCACCCAGCACCCTGAGTACTGAGCACCCAGCACCCTGAGTAATGAGCACCCAGCACACCGAGCACTGAGCACCCAGCACCCTGAGCACTGAGCACCCAACACCCTGAGTACTGAGCATCAAGCACGCTGAGCACTGAGCACCCAGCACCCTGAGCACTGAGCACCCAGCACCCTGAGCACTGAGCACTCAGCACCTTGAGTACTGAGCACCGAGCACCCTGAGTACTGAGCACCCAGCACCATGAGTACTGAGCACCAAGCACCCTGAGTACTGAGTACTGAGCACCCAGCACCCTGAGCACTGAGCACCAAGCACCCTGAGTACTGAGCACTGAGCACTGACCACCCTGAGCACTGAGCACCCAGCACCCTGAGCACTGAGCACCCAGCATCCTGAGCACTGAGTACTGAGCAACCAGCACCCTGAGCACTGAGCAGCCAGCACCCTGAGCACTGAGCACCAAGCACCCTGAGTACTGAGCACCCAGCACCCCAAACACTGAGCACCGAGCACCCTGAGTACTGAGCACCCAGCACCATGAGTACTGAGCCCCGAGCACGCAGAGTACTGAGCAACCTGAGTACTGAGCACCCAGTACCCCGAGAATGAGCACCCAGCACCATGAGTACTGAGCACCGAGCACCCTGAGCACTGAGCACCCAGCACCCTGAGTACTGAGCACCAAGCACCCTGAGTTCTGAGCACCCAGCACCCTGAGTACTGAGCACCCAGCACCATGAGTACTGAGCCCCGAGCACCCAGAGTACTGAGCAACCTGAGTACTGAGCACCCAGTACCCCGAGAATGAGCACCCAGCACCATGAGTACTGAGCACCAAGCACCCTGAGTTCTGTGCACCCAGCACCCTGAGCACTGAGCACACAGAGTACTGAGCAACCAGCACCGTGAGCACTGAGCACCCAGCACCCCGAGCACTGAGCACCCAGCACCCGACCACTGAGCACTGAGCACCCTGAGCACTGAGGACCCAGCACCCCGAGCACTGAGCACCCAGCACCCTGAGTACTGAGCACCCAGCACCCTGAGCACTGAGGACCCAGCATCCCGAGCACTGAGCACCCAGCACGCTGAGTACTGAGCACTGAGCACCCAGCACCCTGAGTACTGAGCACCCAGCACCCTGAGTACTGAGCACCCAGCACCCCAAGCACTGAGCACTGAGCAACCTGAGTACTGAGCACTGAGCACCCTTAGTACTGAGCACCGAGCACCCTGAGTACTGAGCACCCAGCACCCCGAGCACTGAGCACTGAGCAACCTGAGTGCTGAGCAACAAGCACCCCGAGTACTGAGCACTGAGCACCCTGAGTACTGAGCACCCAGCACCCTGAGCACTGAGCACCCAGCACCCTGAGTACTGAGCACTGAGAACCCTGAGTACTGAACACCGAGCACCCTGAGTACTGAGCACCCAGCACCCTGAGCAATGAGCACGGAGCACCCCGAGGACTGAGCACCCAGCACCCTGAGCACTGAGCACCCAGCACCCTGTGTACTGAGCACTGAGCACCCTGAGTACTAAGCACCCAGCACCCTGAGTACTGAGCACCCAGGACCCTGAGCACTGAGCACCGAGCACCCCGAGCACTGAGCACCCAGCACCCTGAGCACTTAGCACCCATCACCCCGATCACTGAGCACCCAGCACCCTGAGCACTGAGCACCCAGCACCCTGAGCACTGAGCACCCAGCACCCAGAGCACTGAGCACCCAGCACCCTGAGCACTGAGCACCCAGCACCCTGAGTACTGAGCACCCAGCACCCTGAGTACTGAGCACCCAGACCCCGAGCACTGAGGACCCAGCACCCCTAGCACTGTGCACCCAGCACCCTGAGTACTGAGAACCCAGCACCCTGAGTACTGAGCACCCAGCACCCTGAGCACTGAGCACCCAGCAGCCCGAGCACTGAGCACCCAGCATCCTGAGCACTGGGCACTGAGCACCCAGCACCCCGAGTACTAAGCACCCAGCACCCTGAGTACTGAGCACCCAGCACCCTGAGTAATGAGCACCCAGCACCCCGAGCACTGAGCACCCAGCACCCTGAGAACTGAGCACCGAGCACCCTGAGTACTGAGCACCCAGCACCATGAGTACTGAGCCCCGAGCACGCAGAGTACTGAGCAACCTGAGTACTGAGCACCCAGTACCCCGAGAATGAGCACCCAGCACCATGAGAACTGAGCACCGAGCACCCTGAGCACTGAGCACCCAGCACCCTGAGTACTGAGCACCAAGCACCCTGAGTTCTGAGCACCCAGCACCCTGAGTACTGAGCACCCAGCACCATGAGTACTGAGCCCCGAGCACCCAGAGTACTGAGCAACCTGAGTACTGAGCACCCAGTACCCCGAGAATGAGCACCCAGCACCATGAGTACTGAGCACCGAGCACCCTGAGTTCTGAGCACCCAGCACCCTGAGCACTGAGCACACAGAGTACTGAGCAACCAGCACCGTGAGCACTGAGCACCCAGCACCCCGAGCACTGAGCACCCAGCACCCCGACCACTGAGCACTGAGCCCCCTGAGCACTGAGGACCCAGCACCCCGAGCACTGAGCACCCAGCACCCTGAGTACTGAGCACCCAGCACCCTGAGCACTGAGGACCCAGCATCCCGAGCACTGAGCACCCAGCACGCTGAGTACTGAGCACTGAGCACCCAGCACCCTGAGTACTGAGCACCCAGCACCCTGAGTACTGAGCACCCAGCACCCCAAGCACTGAGCACTGAGCAACCTGAGTACTGAGCACTGAGCACCCTTAGTACTGAGCACCGAGCACCCTGAGTACTGAGCACCCAGCACCCCGAGCACTGAGCACTGAGCAACCTGAGTGCTGAGCAACAAGCACCCCGAGTACTGAGCACTGAGCACCCTGAGTACTGAGCACCCAGCACCCTGAGCACTGAGCACCCAGCACCCTGAGTACTGAGCACGGAGAACCCTGAGTACTGAACACCGAGCACCCTGAGTACTGAGCACCCAGCACCCTGATCACTGAGCACGGAGCACCCTGAGGACTGAGCACCCAGCACCCTGAGCACTGAGCACCCAGCACCTTGAGTACTGAGCACCGAGCACCCCGAGCACTGAGCACCCAGCACCCTGAGTACTGAGCACCCAGCACCCTGAGCACTGAGCACGGAGCACCCCGAGGACTGAGCACCCAGCACCCTGAGCACTGAGCACCCAGCACCCTGAGCACTGAGCACCCTGAGCACTGAGCACCCTGAGCACTGAGCACTGAGCACCCAGCACCCTGAGTACTGAGCACCCAACACTCTGAGCACTGAGCACCCAGCACGCTGAGTACTGAGCACTGGGCACACAGCACCCTGAGTACTGAGCACCCAGCACCCCGAGCACTGAGCACCCAGCGCCCCGAGCACTGAGCACCCATCACCCCGAGCACTGAGCACTGAGCACACTGAGCACTGAGCACCCAGCACCCCGAGTACTGAGCACTGAGCGCCCTGAGTACTGAGCACCCAGCACCCCGAGTACTGAGCACTGAGCACCCTGAGTACTGAGCACCCAGCACCCTGAGCACTGAGAACCCTGAGTACTGAGCACCGAGCACACTGAGTACTGAGCACCCAGCCCCCTTAGCACTGAGCACGGAGCACCCCGAGGACTGAGCACCCCCACCCTGAGCACTGAGCACCCAGCACCTTGAGTACTGAGCACCGAGCACCCCGAGCAATGAGCACCCAGCACCCTGAGTACTGAGCACCCAACACCCAGAGTACTGAGCACCCAGCACCCTGAGTACTGAGCACCCAGCACCCTGAGCACTGAGCACCCAGCACCCTGAGTACTGAGCACTGAGAACCCTGAGTACTGAACACCGAGCACCCTGAGTACTGAGCACCCAGCACCCTGAGCACTGAGCACGGAGCACCCCGAGGACTGAGCACCCAGCACCCTGAGCACTGAGCACCCAGCACCCTGTGTACTGAGCACTGAGCACCCTGAGTACTAAGCACCCAGCACCCTGAGTACTGAGCACCCAGGACCCTGAGCACTGAGCACCGAGCACCCCGAGCACTGAGCACCCAGCACCCTGAGCACTCAGCACCCATCACCCCGATCACTGAGCACCCAGCACCCTGAGCACTGAGCACCCAGCACCCTGAGCACTGAGCACCCAGCACCCAGAGCACTGAGCACCCAGCACCCTGAGCACTGAGCACCCAGCACCCTGAGTACTGAGCACCCAGCACCCTGAGTACTGAGCACCCAGACCCCGAGCACTGAGGACCCAGCACCCCTAGCACTGTGCACCCAGCACCCTGAGTACTGAGAACCCAGCACCCTGAGTACTGAGCACCCAGCACCCTGAGCACTGAGCACCCAGCAGCCCGAGCACTGAGCACCCAGCATCCTGAGCACTGGGCACTGAGCACCCAGCACCCCGAGTACTAAGCACCCAGCACCCTGAGTACTGAGCACCCAGCACCCTGAGTAATGAGCACCCAGCACCCCGAGCACTGAGCACCCAGCACCCTGAGAACTGAGCACCGAGCACCCTGAGTACTGAGCACCCAGCACCATGAGTACTGAGCCCCGAGCACGCAGAGTACTGAGCAACCTGAGTACTGAGCACCCAGTACCCCGAGAATGAGCACCCAGCACCATGAGTACTGAGCACCGAGCACCCTGAGCACTGAGCACCCAGCACCCTGAGTACTGTGCACCAAGCACCCTGAGTTCTGAGCACCCAGCACCCTGAGTACTGAGCACCCAGCACCATGAGTACTGAGCCCCGAGCACCCAGAGTACTGAGCAACCTGAGTACTGAGCACCCAGTACCCCGAGAATGAGCACCCAGCACCATGAGTACTGAGCACCGAGCACCCTGAGTTCTGAGCACCCAGCACCCTGAGCACTGAGCACACAGAGTACTGAGCAACCAGCACCGTGAGCACTGAGCACCCAGCACCCCGAGCACTGAGCACCCAGCACCCCGACCACTGAGCACTGAGCCCCCTGAGCACTGAGGACCCAGCACCCCGAGCACTGAGCACCCAGCACCCTGAGTACTGAGCACCCAGCACCCTGAGCACTGAGGACCCAGCATCCCGAGCACTGAGCACCCAGCACGCTGAGTACTGAGCACTGAGCACCCAGCACCCTGAGTACTGAGCACCCAGCACCCTGAGTACTGAGCACCCAGCACCCCAAGCACTGAGCACTGAGCAACCTGAGTACTGAGCACTGAGCACCCTTAGTACTGAGCACCGAGCACCCTGAGTACTGAGCACCCAGCACCCCGAGCACTGAGCACTGAGCAACCTGAGTGCTGAGCAACAAGCACCCCGAGTACTGAGCACTGAGCACCCTGAGTACTGAGCACCCAGCAACCTGAGCACTGAGCACCCAGCACCCTGAGTACTGAGCACGGAGAACCCTGAGTACTGAACACCGAGCACCCTGAGTACTGAGCACCCAGCACCCTGATCACTGAGCACGGAGCACCCTGAGGACTGAGCACCCAGCACCCTGAGAACTGAGCACCCAGCACCTTGAGTACTGAGCACCGAGCACCCCGAGCACTGAGCACCCAGCACCCTGAGTACTGAGCACCCAGCACCCTGAGCACTGAGCACGGAGCACCCCGAGGACTGAGCACCCAGCACCCTGAGCACTGAGCACCCAGCACCCTGAGCACTGAGCACCCTGAGCACTGAGCACCCTGAGCACTGAGCACTGAGCACCCAGCACCCTGAGTACTGAGCACCCAACACTCTGAGCACTGAGCACCCAGCACGCTGAGTACTGAGCACTGGGCACACAGCACCCTGAGTACTGAGCAACCAGCACCCCGAGCACTGAGCACCCAGCGCCCCGAGCACTGAGCACCCATCACCCCGAGCACTGAGCACTGAGCACACTGAGCACTGAGCACCCAGCACCCCGAGTACTGAGCACTGAGCGCCCTGAGTACTGAGCACCCAGCACCCCGAGTACTGAGCACTGAGCACCCTGAGTACTGAGCACCCAGCACCCTGAGCACTGAGAACCCTGAGTACTGAGCACCGAGCACACTGAGTACTGAGCACCCAGCCCCCTTAGCACTGAGCACGGAGCACCCCGAGGACTGAGCACCCCCACCCTGAGCACTGAGCACCCAGCACCTTGAGTACTGAGCACCGAGCACCCCGAGCAATGAGCACCCAGCACCCTGAGTACTGAGCACCCAACACCCAGAGTACTGAGCACCCAGCACCCTGAGTACTGAGCACCCAGCACCCTGAGCACTGAGCACTGAGCACCCAGCACCCTGAGCACTGAGCACTGACCACCCAGCACCCCGAGCGCTGAGCACCCAGCACCCCGAGCACTGAGCACCCAGCGCCCTGAGCACTGAGCACCCAGCACCCTGAGCACTGAGCACCCAGCCCCCTGAGTACTGAGCACCCAGCACCATGAGTACTGAGCACTCAGGACCCTGAGTACTGAGCACCGAGCACCCCGAGCACTGAGCACCCAGCACCCTGAGCACTGAGCACCCTGAGGACTGAGCACCCAGCACCCTGAGCACCGAGCACCCCGAGCACTGAGCACCCAGCACCCTGAGAACTGAGCACCCTGAGCACTGAGCACCCAGCACACCGAGCACTGAGCACCCAGCACCCTGAGTACTGAGCACCCATCACCCTGAGCACTGAGCACCCAGCACCCTGAGTACTGAGCACCCTGAGTACTGAGCACCGATCACCCTGAGCACTGAGCACCCAGCACCCTGAGTACTGAGCACCCAGCACCCTGAGCACTGAGCACCCAGCACCCTGAGCACTGAGCACCCAGCACCCTGAGTACTGAGCACCCAGAACCCTGAGTACTGAGTACAAAGCACCCTGAGCACTGAGCACCCAGCACCCTGAGTACTGAGCACCGAGCACACTAAGTACTGAGCACCAAGCACCCTGAGTACTGAGCACCCAGCACCCTGAGCACTGAGCACCCAGCACCCTGAGTACTGAGCACCCAGCACCCTGAGTACTGAGCACCCAGCACCCTGAGTACTGAGCACCCAGCACCCTGAGTACTGAGCACCCAGCACCCTGAGTACTGAGCACCGAGCACCCCGAGCACTGAGCAACCAGCACCCTGAGTACTGAGCACTGAGCACCCTGAGTACTGAGCACCGAACACCCTGAGTACTGAGCACCCAGCACCCTGAGGACTGAGCACCCAGCACCCTGAACACTGAGCACCCAGCACCCTGAGTACTGAGCCCCCAGCACCCTGAGTACTGAGCACCCAGCACCCCGAGCACTGAGCACCCAGCACCCCGAGCACTGAGCACCCAGCACCCCGAGCACTGAGCACCCAGCACCCTGAGCACTGAGCACCCAGCACCCTGAGCACTGAGCACCCAGCACCCTGAGTACTGAGTACTCAGCACCCTGAGCACTGAGCACCCAGCACCCTGAGTACTGATCACAGAGCACCCCGAGCACTGAGCACCCAGCACCCTGAGTACTGAGCACCCAGCACCCTGAGTACTGAGCACCCAGCACCCTGAGTACTGAGCACCCAGCACCCTGAGTACTGAGCACCCAGCACCCTGAGCACTGAGCACAAAGCACCCTGAGTACTGAGCACTGAGCACCCGGAGTACTGAGCACCGAGGACCCTGAGAACTGAGCACCCAGCACGCTGAGTACTGAGCACCCAGCACCCTGAGTACTGAGCACCCAGCAC
Organism: Microtus oregoni; assembly: GCF_018167655.1. Taxonomy (NCBI): domain Eukaryota; kingdom Metazoa; phylum Chordata; class Mammalia; order Rodentia; family Cricetidae; genus Microtus; species Microtus oregoni. The sequence goes on along the minus strand of NW_024544609.1, from coordinate 554,979 downwards.
CCTGAGTACTGAGCACCTAGCACCCTGAGTACTGAGCACCCAGCACCCTGAGCACTGAGCAGCCAGCACCCTCAGCACTGAGCACCCAGCACCCCGAGCACTGAGCACCCAGCACCCTGAGCACTGAGCACCCAGCACCCCGAGTACTGAGCACCCAGCACCCCGAGTACTGAGCACCGAGCACCCCGAGCACTGAGCACCCAGCACCCTGAGTACTGAGCACCCAGTACCCTGAGTACTGAGCACCCCGTGTACTGAGCACCCAGCACCCCGAGCACTGAGCACCCAGCACCCTGAGTACTGAGAACAGGTCACCCTGAGTACTGAGCACCCAGCACCCTGAGTACTGAGCCCCCAGCACCCTGAGTACTGAGCACCCAGCAACCCGAGCACTGAGCACCCAGCACCCCGAGAATGAGCACCCAGCACCCTGAGTACTGAGAACCGAGCACCCTGAGTACTGAGCACGCAGCACCCTGAGTACTGAGCCCCCAGCACCCTGAGCACTGAGCACCCAGCACACCGAGCACTGAGCACCCAGCACCCCGAGAATGAGCACCCAGCACCCTGAGTACTGAGCACCCAGCACCCCGAGCACGGAGCACCCAGGACCCCGAGCACTGAGTACTGAGCACCCAGCACCCTGAGTACTGAGCACCGAGCTCCCCGAGCACTGAGCACCCAGCACCCTGAGCACTGAGCACCCAGCACACTGAGCACTGAGCACCCAGCACCCTGAGTACTGAGCACCCAGCACCCTGAGCACTGAGCACCCAGCACCCTGAGTACTGAGCACCCAGCACGCTGAGTACTGAGCACTCAGCACCCTGAGCACTGAGCACCCTGCACCCTGAGTACTGAGCACCCAGCACGCTGAGTACTGAGCACCCAGCACCCTGAGTACTGAGCACCCAGCACCCCAAGCACTGAGCACTGAGCAACCTGAGTACTGAGCACTGAGCACCCTTAGTACTGAGCACCGAGCACCCTGAGTACTGAGCACCCAGCACCCCGAGCACTGAGCACTGAGCAACCTGAGTGCTGAGCAACAAGCACCCCGAGTACTGAGCACTGAGCACCCTGAGTACTGAGCACCCAGCACCCTGAGTACTGAGCACCCAGCACCCTGAGTACTGAGCACCCAGCACCCCGAGTACTGAGCACTGAGCACCCTGAGTACTGAGCACCCAGCACCCTGAGCACTGAGCACCCAGCACCCTGAGTACTGAGCACCCAGCACCCTGAGTACTGAGCACCCAGACCCCGAGCACTGAGGACCCAGCACCCCTAGCACTGTGCACCCAGCACCCTGAGTACTGAGAACCCAGCACCCTGAGTACTGAGCACCCAGCACCCTGAGCACTGAGCACCCAGCAGCCCGAGCACTGAGCACCCAGCATCCTGAGCACTGGGCACTGAGCACCCAGCACCCCGAGTACTAAGCACCCAGCACCCTGAGTACTGAGCACCCAGCAGCCTGAGTAATGAGCACCCAGCACCCCGAGCACTGAGCACCCAGCACCCTGAGAACTGAGCACCGAGCACCCTGAGTACTGAGCACCCAGCACCATGAGTACTGAGCCCCGAGCACGCAGAGTACTGAGCAACCTGAGTACTGAGCACCCAGTACCCCGAGAATGAGCACCCAGCACCATGAGTACTGAGCACCGAGCACCCTGAGCACTGAGCACCCAGCACCCTGAGTACTGAGCACCAAGCACCCTGAGTTCTGAGCACCCAGCACCCTGAGTACTGAGCACCCAGCACCATGAGTACTGAGCCCCGAGCACCCAGAGTACTGAGCAACCTGAGTACTGAGCACCCAGTACCCCGAGAATGAGCACCCAGCACCATGAGTACTGAGCACCGAGCACCCTGAGTTCTGAGCACCCAGCACCCTGAGCACTGAGCACACAGAGTACTGAGCAACCAGCACCGTGAGCACTGAGCACCCAGCACCCCGAGCACTGAGCACCCAGCACCCCGACCACTGAGCACTGAGCCCCCTGAGCACTGAGGACCCAGCACCCCGAGCACTGAGCACCCAGCACCCTGAGTACTGAGCACCCAGCACCCTGAGCACTGAGGACCCAGCATCCCGAGCACTGAGCACCCAGCACGCTGAGTACTGAGCACTGAGCACCCAGCACCCTGAGTACTGAGCACCCAGCACCCTGAGTACTGAGCACCCAGCACCCCAAGCACTGAGCACTGAGCAACCTGAGTACTGAGCACTGAGCACCCTTAGTACTGAGCACCGAGCACCCTGAGTACTGAGCACCCAGCACCCCGAGCACTGAGCACTGAGCAACCTGAGTGCTGAGCAACAAGCACCCCGAGTACTGAGCACTGAGCACCCTGAGTACTGAGCACCCAGCACCCTGAGCACTGAGCACCCAGCACCCTGAGTACTGAGCACGGAGAACCCTGAGTACTGAACACCGAGCACCCTGAGTACTGAGCACCCAGCACCCTGATGACTGAGCACGGAGCACCCTGAGGACTGAGCACCCAGCACCCTGAGCACTGAGCACCCAGCACCTTGAGTACTGAGCACCGAGCACCCCGAGCACTGAGCACCCAGGACCCTGAGTACTGAGCACCCAGCACCCTGAGCACTGAGCACGGAGCACCCCGAGGACTGAGCACCCAGCACCCTGAGCACTGAGCACCCAGCACCCTGAGCACTGAGCACCCTGAGCACTGAGCACCCTGAGCACTGAGCACTGAGCACCCAGCACCCTGAGTACTGAGCACCCAACACTCTGAGCACTGAGCACCCAGCACGCTGAGTACTGAGCACTGAGCACACAGCACCCTGAGTACTGAGCACCCAGCACCCCGAGCACTGAGCACCCAGCGCCCCGAGCACTGAGCACCCATCACCCCGAGCACTGAGCACTGAGCACACTGAGCACTGAGCACCCAGCACCCCGAGTACTGAGCACTGAGCGCCCTGAGTACTGAGCACCCAGCACCCCGAGTACTGAGCACTGAGCACCCTGAGTACTGAGCACCCAGCACCCTGAGCACTGAGAACCCTGAGTACTGAGCACCGAGCACACTGAGTACTGAGCACCCAGCCCCCTTAGCACTGAGCACGGAGCACCCCGAGGACTGAGCACCCCCACCCTGAGCACTGAGCACCCAGCACCTTGAGTACTGAGCACCGAGCACCCCGAGCACTGAGCACCCAGCACCCTGAGTACTGAGCACCCAACACCCAGAGTACTGAGCACCCAGCACCCTGAGTACTGAGCACCCAGCACCCTGAGCACTGAGCACTGAGCACCCAGCACCCTGAGCACTGAGCACTGACCACCCAGCACCCCGAGCGCTGAGCACCCAGCACCCCGAGCACTGAGCACCCAGCGCCCTGAGCACTGAGCACCCAGCACCCTGAGCACTGAGCACCCAGCCCCCTGAGTACTGAGCACCCAGCACCATGAGTACTGAGCACCCAGCACCCTGAGTACTGAGCACCGAGCACCCCGAGCACTGAGCACCCAGCACCCTGAGCACTGAGCACCCTGAGGACTGAGCACCCAGCACCCTGAGCACCGAGCACCCCGAGCACTGAGCACCCAGCACCCTGAGCACTGAGCACCCTGAGCACTGAGCACCCAGCACACCGAGCACTGAGCACCCAGCACCCTGAGTACTGAGCACCCATCACCCTGAGCACTGAGCACCCAGCACCCTGAGTACTGAGCACCCTGAGTACTGAGCACCGATCACCCTGAGCACTGAGCACCCAGCACCCTGAGTACTGAGCACCCAGCACCCTGAGCACTGAGCACCCAGCACCCTGAGCACTGAGCACCCAGCACCCTGAGTACTGAGCACCCAGAACCCTGAGTACTGAGTACAAAGCACCCTGAGCACTGAGCACCCAGCACCCTGAGTACTGAGCACCGAGCACACTAAGTACTGAGCACCAAGCACCCTGAGTACTGAGCACCCAGCACCCTGAGCACTGAGCACCCAGCACCCCGAGCACTGAGCACTGAGCAACCTGAGTGCTGAGCAACAAGCACCCCGAGTACTGAGCACTGAGCACCCTGAGTACTGAGCACCCAGCACCCTGAGCACTGAGCACCCAGCACCCTGAGTACTGAGCACTGAGCACTGACCACCCCGAGCACTGAGCACCCAGCACCCTGAGCACTGAGCACCCAGCATCCTGAGAACTGAGTACTGAGCACCCAGCACCCTGAGCACTGAGCAGCCAGCACCCTGAGCACTGAGCACCCAGCACCCCAAACACTGAGCACCGAGCACCCTGAGAACTGAGCACCGAGCACCCTGTGTACTGAGCACCCAGCACCATGAGTACTGAGCCCCGAGCACCCAGAGTACTGAGCAACCTGAGTACTGAGCACCCAGTACCCCGAGAATGAGCACCCAGCACCATGAGTACTGAGCACCGAGCACCCTGAGCACTGAGCACCCAGCACCCTGAGTACTGAGCACCAAGCACCCTGAGTTCTGAGCACCCAGCACCCTGAGTACTGAGCACCCAGCACCATGAGTACTGAGCCCCGAGCACCCAGAGTACTGAGCAACCTGAGTACTGAGCACCCAGTACCCCGAGAATGAGCACCCAGCACCATGAGTACTGAGCACCGAGCACCCTGAGTTCTCTGCACCCAGCACCCTGAGCACTGAGCACACAGAGTACTGAGCAACCAGCACCATGAGCACTGAGCACCCAGCACCCCGAGCACTGAGCACCCAGCACCCGACCACTGAGCACCCTGAGCACTGAGGACCCAGCACCCCGAGCACTGAGCACCCAGCACCCTGAGTACTGAGCACCCAGCACCCTGAGCACTGAGGACCCAGCATCCCGAGCACTGAGCACCCAGCAACCTGAGTACTGAGCACTGAGCACCCTTAGTACTGAGCACCGAGCACCCCGAGCACTGAGCACTGAGCAACCTGAGTGCTGAGCAACAAGCACCCCGAGTACTGAGCACTGAGCACCCTGAGTACTGAGCACCCAGCACCCTGAGCACTGAGCACCCAGCACCCTGAGTACTGAGCACTGAGCACCCTTAGTACTGAGCACCGAGCACCCTGAGTACTGAGCACCCAGCACCCCGAGCACTGACCACTGAGCAACCTGAGTACTGAGCACCCAGCACCCTGAGCACTGAGCACGGAGCACCCCGAGGACTGAGCACCCAGCACCCTGAGCACTGAGCACCCAGCACCCTGTGTACTGAGCACTGAGCACCCTGAGTACTAAGCACCCAGCACCCTGAGTACTGAGCACCCAGGACCCTGAGCACTGAGCACCGAGCACCCCGAGCACTGAGCACCCAGCACCCTGAGCACTCAGCACCCATCACCCCGATCACTGAGCACCCAGCACCCTGAGCACTGAGCACCCAGCACCCTGAGCACTGAGCACCCAGCACCCAGAGCACTGAGCACCCAGCACCCTGAGCACTGAGCACCCAGCACCCTGAGTACTGAGCACCCAGCACCCTGAGTACTGAGCACCCAGACCCCGAGCACTGAGGACCCAGCACCCCTAGCACTGTGCACCCAGCACCCTGAGTACTGAGAACCCAGCACCCTGAGTACTGAGCACCCAGCACCCTGAGCACTGAGCACCCAGCAGCCCGAGCACTGAGCACCCAGCATCCTGAGCACTGGGCACTGAGCACCCAGCACCCCGAGTACTAAGCACCCAGCACCCTGAGTACTGAGCACCCAGCACCCTGAGTAATGAGCACCCAGCACCCCGAGCACTGAGCACCCAGCACCCTGAGCACTGAGCACCCAACACCCTGAGTACTGAGCATCAAGCACGCTGAGCACTGAGCACCCAGCACCCTGAGCACTGAGCACCCAGCACCCTGAGCACTGAGCACTCAGCACCTTGAGTACTGAGCACCGAGCAACCCGAGCACTGAGCACCGGGTAACCCGAGCACTGAGCACCCAGCACCCTGAGTACTGAGCACCAAGCACCCTGAGTACTGAGCACTGAGCACTGACCACCCTGAGCACTGAGCACCCAGCACCCTGAGCACTGAGCACCCAGCATCCTGAGCACTGAGTACTGAGCACCCAGCACCCTGAGCACTGAGCAGCCAGCACCCTGAGCACTGAGCACCAAGCACCCTGAGTACTGAGCACCCAGCACCCCAAACACTGAGCACCGAGCACCCTGAGAACTGAGCACCGAGCACCCTGAGTACTGAGCACCCAGCACCATGAGTACTGAGCCCCGAGCACGCAGAGTACTGAGCAACCTGAGTACTGAGCACCCAGTACCCCGAGAATGAGCACCCAGCACCATGAGTACTGAGCACCGAGCACCCTGAGCACTGAGCACCCAGCACCCTGAGTACTGAGCACCAAGCACCCTGAGTTCTGAGCACCCAGCACCCTGAGTACTGAGCACCCAGCACCATGAGTACTGAGCCCCGAGCACCCAGAGTACTGAGCAACCTGAGTACTGAGCACCCAGTACCCCGAGAATGAGCACCCAGCACCATGAGTACTGAGCACCGAGCACCCTGAGTTCTGAGCACCCAGCACCCTGAGCACTGAGCACACAGAGTACTGAGCAACCAGCACCGTGAGCACTGAGCACCCAGCACCCCGAGCACTGAGCACCCAGCACCCCGACCACTGAGCACTGAGCCCCCTGAGCACTGAGGACCCAGCACCCCGAGCACTGAGCACCCAGCACCCTGAGTACTGAGCACCCAGCACCCTGAGCACTGAGGACCCAGCATCCCGAGCACTGAGCACCCAGCACGCTGAGTACTGAGCACTGAGCACCCAGCACCCTGAGTACTGAGCACCCAGCACCCTGAGTACTGAGCACCCAGCACCCCGAGCACTGAGCACTGAGCAACCTGAGTGCTGAGCAACAAGCACCCCGAGTACTGAGCACTGAGCACCCTGAGTACTGAGCACCCAGCACCCTGAGCACTGAGCACCCAGCACCCTGAGTACTGAGCACGGAGAACCCTGAGTACTGAACACCGAGCACCCTGAGTACTGAGCACCCAGCACCCTGATCACTGAGCACGGAGCACCCCGAGGACTGAGCACCCAGCACCCTGAGCACTGAGCACCCAGCACCTTGAGTACTGAGCACCGAGCACCCCGAGCACTGAGCACCCAGCACCCTGAGTACTGAGCACCCAGCACCCTGAGCACTGAGCACGGAGCACCCCGAGGACTGAGCACCCAGCACCCTGAGCACTGAGCACCCAGCACCTTTAGTACTGAGCACCGAGCACCCCGAGCACTGAGCACCCAGGACCCTGAGCACTGAGCACCCAGCACCCCGAGAACTGAGCACCCAGCACCCTGAGTACTGAGCACCCAACACCCAGAGTACTGAGCACCCAGCACCCTGAGAACTGAGCACCCAGCACCCTGAGTACTGAGCACCCAGCACCCTGAGTACTGAGCACCCAGCACCCTGAGCACTGAGCACTGAGCACCCAGCACCTTGAGCACTGAGCACTGACCACCCAGCACCCCGAGAACTGAGCACCCAGCACCCCGAGCACTGAGCACCCAGCGCCTTGAGCACTGAGCACCCAGCACCCTGAGCACTGAGCACCCAGTCCCCTGAGTACTGAGCACCCAGCACCATGAGAACTGAGCACACAGCACCCTGAGTACTGAGCAGTCAGCACCCTGAGTACTGAGCACCGGGCACCCCGAGCACTGAGCACCCAGCACCCTGAGCACTGAGCACCCTGAGGACTGAGCACCCAGCACCCTGAGCACTGAGCACCCAGCACCCTGAGTACGGAGCACCGATCACGCTGAGCACTGAGCACCCAGCACCCCGAGCACTGAGCACCCAGCACCCTGAGTACTGAGCACCCAGCACCCTGAGCACTGGGCACCCAGCACCCTGAGTACTGAGCACCCTGAGTACTGAGCACCGATCACCCTGAGCACTGAGCACCCAGCACCCTGAGTACTGAGCACCCAGCACCCTGAGCACTGAGCACCCAGCACCCTGAGCACTGAGCATGCAGCACCCTGAGTACTGAGCACCCAGCACCCTGAGTACTGAGTACCCAGCACCCTGCGCACTGAGCACCCAGCACCCTGAGTACTGAGCACCGAGCACCCTGAGTACTGAGCACCCAGCACCCTGAGTACTGAGCACCCACCACCCTGAGCACTGAGCACCCAGCATCCTGAGTACTGAGCACCCAGCATCCTGAGTACTGAGCACCCAGCACCCAGAGCACTGAGCACCCAGCACCCTGAGCACTCAGCACCCAGGACCCCGAGCACTGTGTATTGAGCACCCAGCACCCTGAGTACTGAGCACGCAGCACGCTGAGTACTGAGCACCCAGCACCCCGAGAACTGAGCACCCAGCACCATGAGTACTGAGCACCCAGCACCCTGAGTACTGAGCACTCAGCACCCTGAGTACTGAGCACCGAGCACCCCGAGCATTGAGCACCCATCACCCTGAGCACTGAGCACCCTGAGGACTGAGCACCCAGCACCCTGAGCACTGAGCACCCAGCAGCCTGAGTACTGAGCACCGATCACCCTGAGCACTGAGCACCCAGCACCCTGAGCACTGAGCACCCAGCACCCTGAGCACTGAGCACCCAGCACCCTGAGTACTGAGCACCCAGGACCCTGAGCACTGAGCACCGAGCACCCCGAGCACTGAGCACCCAGCACCCTGAGCACTCAGCAACCAGCACCCCTAGCACTGAGCACCCAGCACCCTGAGCACTGAGCACCCAGCACCCTGAGCACGGAGCACCCCGAGGACTGAGCACCCAGCACCCTGAGCACTGAGCACACAGCACCTTGAGTACTGAGCACCGAGCACCTCGAGCACTAAGCACCCAGCACCCTGAGTACTGAGCACCCAGCACCCTGAGCACTGAGCACCCAGCACCCTGAGCACTGAGCACCCAGCACCCCGAGCACGGAGCACAAAGCACCCTGAGTACTGAGCACCCAACACCCAGAGTACTGAGCACCCAGCACCCTGAGCACTGAGCACCCAGCACCCTGAGTATTGAGCACCCAGCACCCTGAGTACTGAACACCCAGCACCCTGAGCACTGAGCACCCTGAGCACTGAGTACTGAGCAATGAGCACCCTGAGCACTGAGCACCCAGCACGCCGAGTACTGAGCACCCAGCACCCCGAGCACTGAGCACCCAGCGCCCCGAGCACTGAGCACACAGCACCCCGAGCACTGAGCACTGAGCACCCTGAGCACTGAGCACCCAGCACCCCGAGTACTGAGCACTGAGCACCCTGAGTACTGAGCACCAAGCACCCTGAGTTCTGAGCACCCAGCACCCTGAGTACTGAGCACCCAGCACCATGAGTACTGAGCCCCGAGCACCCAGAGTACTGAGCAACCTGAGTACTGAGCACCCAGTACCCCGAGAATGAGCACCCAGCACCATGAGTACTGAGCACCGAGCACCCTGAGTTCTGAGCACCCAGCACCCTGAGCACTGAGCACACAGAGTACTGAGCAACCAGCACCGTGAGCACTGAGCACCCAGCACCCCGAGCACTGAGCAACCAGCACCCCGACCACTGAGCACTGAGCCCCCTGAGCACTGAGGACCCAGCACCCCGAGCACTGAGCACCCAGCACCCTGAGTACTGAGCACCCAGCACCCTGAGCACTGAGGACCCAGCACCCCGAGCACTGAGCACTGAGCAACCTGAGTGCTGAGCAACAAGCACCCCGAGTACTGAGCACTGAGCACCCTGAGTACTGAGCACCCAGCACCCTGAGCACTGAGCACCCAGCACCCTGAGTACTGAGCACGGAGAACCCTGAGTACTGAACACCGAGCACCCTGAGTACTGAGCACCCAGCACCCTGATCACTGAGCACGGAGCACCCCGAGGACTGAGCACCCAGCACCCTGAGCACTGAGCACCCAGCACCTTGAGTACTGAGCACCGAGCACCCCGAGCACTGAGCACCCAGCACCCTGAGTACTGAGCACCCAGCACCCTGAGCACTGAGCACGGAGCACCCCGAGGACTGAGCACCCAGCACCCTGAGCACTGAGCACCCAGCACCTTTAGTACTGAGCACCGAGCACCCCGAGCACTGAGCACCCAGGACCCTGAGCACTGAGCACCCAGCACCCCGAGAACTGAGCACCCAGCACCCTGAGTACTGAGCACCCAACACCCAGAGTACTGAGCACCCAGCACCCTGAGAACTGAGCACCCAGCACCCTGAGTACTGAGCACCCAGCACCCTGAGTACTGAGCACCCAGCACCCTGAGCACTGAGCACTGAGCACCCAGCACCTTGAGCACTGAGCACTGACCACCCAGCACCCCGAGCACTGAGCACCCAGCACCCCGAGCACTGAGCACCCAGCGCCTTGAGCACTGAGCACCCTGAGCACTGAGCACCCAGTCCCCTGAGTACTGAGCACCCAGCACCATGAGAACTGAGCACACAGCACCCTGAGTACTGAGCAGTCAGCACCCTGAGTACTGAGCACCGGGCACCCCGAGCACTGAGCACCCAGCACCCTGAGCACTGAGCACCCTGAGGACTGAGCACCCAGCACCCTGAGCACTGAGCACCCAGCACCCTGAGTACGGAGCACCGATCACGCTGAGCACTGAGCACCCAGCACCCCGAGCACTGAGCACCCAGCACCCTGAGTACTGAGCACCCAGCACCCTGAGCACTGGGCACCCAGCACCCTGAGTACTGAGCACCCTGAGTACTGAGCACCGATCACCCTGAGCACTGAGCACCCAGCACCCTGAGTACTGAGCACCCAGCACCCTGAGCACTGAGCACCCAGCACCCTGAGCACTGAGCATGCAGCACCCTGAGTACTGAGCACCCAGCATCCTGAGTACTGAGCACCCAGCACCCAGAGCACTGAGCACCCAGCACCCTGAGCACTCAGCACCCAGGACCCCGAGCACTGTGTATTGAGCACCCAGCACCCTGAGTACTGAGCACGCAGCACGCTGAGTACTGAGCACCCAGCACCCCGAGAACTGAGCACCCAGCACCATGAGTACTGAGCACCCAGCACCCTGAGTACTGAGCACTCAGCACCCTGAGTACTGAGCACCGAGCACCCCGAGCATTGAGCACCCATCACCCTGAGCACTGAGCACCCTGAGGACTGAGCACCCAGCACCCTGAGCACTGAGCACCCAGCAGCCTGAGTACTGAGCACCGATCACCCTGAGCACTGAGCACCCAGCACCCTGAGCACTGAGCACCCAGCACCCTGAGCACTGAGCACCCAGCACCCTGAGTACTGAGCACCCAGGACCCTGAGCACTGAGCACCGAGCACCCCGAGCACTGAGCACCCAGCACCCTGAGCACTCAGCAACCAGCACCCCTAGCACTGAGCACCCAGCACCCTGAGCACTGAGCACCCAGCACCCTGAGCACGGAGCACCCCGAGGACTGAGCACCCAGCACCCTGAGCACTGAGCACACAGCACCTTGAGTACTGAGCACCGAGCACCTCGAGCACTAAGCACCCAGCACCCTGAGTACTGAGCACCCAGCACCCTGAGCACTGAGCACCCAGCACCCTGAGCACTGAGCACCCAGCACCCCGAGCACGGAGCACAAAGCACCCTGAGTACTGAGCACCCAACACCCAGAGTACTGAGCACCCAGCACCCTGAGCACTGAGCACCCAGCACCCTGAGTATTGAGCACCCAGCACCCTGAGTACTGAACACCCAGCACCCTGAGCACTGAGCACCCTGAGCACTGAGTACTGAGCAATGAGCACCCTGAGCACTGAGCACCCAGCACGCCGAGTACTGAGCACCCAGCACCCCGAGCACTGAGCACCCAGCGCCCCGAGCACTGAGCACACAGCACCCCGAGCACTGAGCACTGAGCACCCTGAGCACTGAGCACCCAGCACCCCGAGTACTGAGCACTGAGCACCCTGAGTACTGAGCACCAAGCAACCCGAGTACTGAGCACTGAGCACCCTGAGTACTGAGCACCCAGCACCCCGAGCACTGAGCACCCAGCACCCTGAGCACTGAGGACCCAGCACCCCGAGCACTGAGCACCCAGCACCCTGAGTACTGAGCACCCAGCACCCTGAGCACTGAGGACCCAGCACCCCGAGCACTGAGCACCCAGCACGCTGAGTACTGAGCACTGAGCACCCAGCACCCTGAGTACTGAGCACCCAGCACCCTGAGTACTGAGCACCCAGCACCCCAAGCACTGAGCACTGAGCAACCTGAGTACTGAGCACTGAGCACCCTGAGTACTGAGCACCCAGGACCCTGAGCACTGAGCACCGAGCACCCCGAGCACTGACCACCCAGCACCCTGAGCACTCAGCACCCATCACCCAGATCACTGAGCACCCAGCACCCTAAGCACTGAGCACCCAGCACCCTGAGCACTGAGCACCCAGCACCCAGAGCACTGAGCACCCAGCACCCTGAGCAATGAGCACCCAGCACCCTGAGTAATGAGCACCCAGCACCCCGAGCACTGAGCACCCAGCACCCTGAGCACTGAGCACCCAACACCCTGAGTACTGAGCATCAAGCACGCTGAGCACTGAGCACCCAGCACCCTGAGCACTGAGCACCCAGCACCCTGAGCACTGAGCACTCAGCACCTTGAGTACTGAGCACCGAGCAAACCGAGCACTGAGCACCGGGTAACCCGAGCACTGAGCACCCAGCACCCTGAGTACTGAGCACCAAGCACCCTGAGTACTGAGCACTGAGCACTGACCACCCTGAGCACTGAGCACCCAGCACCCTGAGCACTGAGCACCCAGCATCCTGAGCACTGAGTACTGAGCACCCAGCACCCTGAGCACTGAGCAGCCAGCACCCTGAGCACTGAGCACCAAGCACCCTGAGTACTGAGCACCCAGCACCCCAAACACTGAGCACCGAGCACCCTGAGAACTGAGCACCGAGCACCCTGAGTACTGAGCACCCAGCACCATGAGTACTGAGCCCCGAGCACGCAGAGTACTGAGCAACCTGAGTACTGAGCACCCAGTACCCCGAGAATGAGCACCCAGCACCATGAGTACTGAGCACCGAGCACCCTGAGCACTGAGCACCCAGCACCCTGAGTACTGAGCACCAAGCACCCTGAGTTCTGAGCACCCAGCACCCTGAGTACTGAGCACCCAGCACCATGAGTACTGAGCCCCGAGCACCAAGAGTACTGAGCAACCTGAGTACTGAGCACCCAGTACCCCGAGAATGAGCACCCAGCACCATGAGTACTGAGCACCGAGCACCCTGAGTTCTGAGCACCCAGCACCCTGAGCACTGAGCACACAGAGTACTGAGCAACCAGCACCGTGAGCACTGAGCACCCAGCACCCCGAGCACTGAGCACCCAGCACCCCGACCACTGAGCACTGAGCCCACTGAGCACTGAGGACCCAGCACCCCGAGCACTGAGCACCCAGCACCCTGAGTACTGAGCACCCAGCACCCTGAGCACTGAGGACCCAGCATCCCGAGCACTGAGCACCCAGCACGCTGAGTACTGAGCACTGAGCACCCAGCACCCTGAGTACTGAGCACCCAGCACCCTGAGTACTGAGCACCCAGCACCCCGAGCACTGAGCACTGAGCAACCTGAGTGCTGAGCAACAAGCACCCCGAGTACTGAGCACTGAGCACCCTGAGTACTGAGCACCCAGCACCCTGAGCACTGAGCACCCAGCACCCTGAGTACTGAGCACGGAGAACCCTGAGTACTGAACACCTAGCACCCTGAGTACTGAGCACCCAGCACCCTGATCACTGAGCACGGAGCACCCCGAGGACTGAGCACCCAGCACCCTGAGCACTGAGCACCCAGCACCTTGAGTACTGAGCACCGAGCACCCCGAGCACTGAGCACCCAGCACCCTGAGTACTGAGCACCCAGCACCCTGAGCACTGAGCACGGAGCACCCCGAGGACTGAGCACCCAGCACCCTGAGCACTGAGCACCCAGCACCTTTAGTACTGAGCACCGAGCACCCCGAGCACTGAGCACCCAGGACCCTGAGCACTGAGCACCCAGCACCCCGAGAACTGAGCACCCAGCACCCTGAGTACTGAGCACCCAACACCCAGAGTACTGAGCACCCAGCACCCTGAGAACTGAGCACCCAGCACCCTGAGTACTGAGCACCCAGCACCCTGAGTACTGAGCACCCAGCACCCTGAGCACTGAGCACTGAGCACCCAGCACCTTGAGCACTGAGCACTGACCACCCAGCACCCCGAGCACTGAGCACCCAGCACCCCGAGCACTGAGCACCCAGCGCCTTGAGCACTGAGCACCCAGCACCCTGAGCACTGAGCACCCAGTCCCCTGAGTACTGAGCACCCAGCACAATGAGTACTGAGCACCCAGCACCCTGAGTACTGAGCAGTCAGCACCCTGAGTACTGAGCACCGAGCACCCCGAGCACTGAGCACCCAGCACCCTGAGCACTGAGCACCCTGAGGACTGAGCACCCAGCACCCTGAGTACGGAGCACCGATCACGCTGAGCACTGAGCACCCAGCACCCCGAGCACTGAGCACCCAGCACCCTGAGTACTGAGCACCCAGCACCCTGAGCACTGGGCACCCAGCACCCTGAGTACTGAGCACCCTGAGTACTGAGCACCGATCACCCTGAGCACTGAGCACCCAGCACCCTGAGTACTGAGCACCCAGCACCCTGAGCACTGAGCACCCAGCACCCTGAGCACTGAGCATGCAGCACCCTGAGTACTGAGCACCCAGCACCCTGAGTACTGAGCACCCAGCACCCTGAGTACTGAGCACCCAGCACCCCAAGCACTGAGCACTGAGCAACCTGAGTACTGAGCACTGAGCACCCTGAGTACTGAGCACCCAGGACCCTGAGCACTGAGCACCGAGCACCCCGAGCACTGACCACCCAGCACCCTGAGCACTCAGCACCCATCACCCAGATCACTGAGCACCCAGCACCCTAAGCACTGAGCACCCAGCACCCTGAGCACTGAGCACCCAGCACCCAGAGCACTGAGCACCCAGCACCCTGAGCAATGAGCACCCAGCACCCTGAGTAATGAGCACCCAGCACCCCGAGCACTGAGCACCCAGCACCCTGAGCACTGAGCACCCAACACCCTGAGTACTGAGCATCAAGCACGCTGAGCACTGAGCACCCAGCACCCTGAGCACTGAGCACCCAGCACCCTGAGCACTGAGCACTCAGCACCTTGAGTACTGAGCACCGAGCAAACCGAGCACTGAGCACCGGGTAACCCGATCACTGAGCACCCAGCACCCTGAGTACTGAGCACCAAGCACCCTGAGTACTGAGCACTGAGCACTGACCACCCTGAGCACTGAGCACCCAGCACCCTGAGCACTGAGCACCCAGCATCCTGAGCACTGAGTACTGAGCACCCAGCACCCTGAGCACTGAGCAGCCAGCACCCTGAGCACTGAGCACCAAGCACCCTGAGTACTGAGCACCCAGCACCCCAAACACTGAGCACCGAGCACCCTGAGAACTGAGCACCGAGCACCCTGAGTACTGAGCACCCAGCACCATGAGTACTGAGCCCCGAGCACGCAGAGTACTGAGCAACCTGAGTACTGAGCACCCAGTACCCCGAGAATGAGCACCCAGCACCATGAGTACTGAGCACCGAGCACCCTGAGCACTGAGCACCCAGCACCCTGAGTACTGAGCACCAAGCACCCTGAGTTCTGAGCACCCAGCACCCTGAGTACTGAGCACCCAGCACCATGAGTACTGAGCCCCGAGCACCAAGAGTACTGAGCAACCTGAGTACTGAGCACCCAGTACCCCGAGAATGAGCACCCAGCACCATGAGTACTGAGCACCGAGCACCCTGAGTTCTGAGCACCCAGCACCCTGAGCACTGAGCACACAGAGTACTGAGCAACCAGCACCGTGAGCACTGAGCACCCAGCACCCCGAGCACTGAGCACCCAGCACCCCGACCACTGAGCACTGAGCCCACTGAGCACTGAGGACCCAGCACCCCGAGCACTGAGCACCCAGCACCCTGAGTACTGAGCACCCAGCACCCTGAGCACTGAGGACCCAGCATCCCGAGCACTGAGCACCCAGCACGCTGAGTACTGAGCACTGAGCACCCAGCACCCTGAGTACTGAGCACCCAGCACCCTGAGTACTGAGCACCCAGCACCCCGAGCACTGAGCACTGAGCAACCTGAGTGCTGAGCAACAAGCACCCCGAGTACTGAGCACTGAGCACCCTGAGTACTGAGCACCCAGCACCCTGAGCACTGAGCACCCAGCACCCTGAGTACTGAGCACGGAGAACCCTGAGTACTGAACACCTAGCACCCTGAGTACTGAGCACCCAGCACCCTGATCACTGAGCACGGAGCACCCCGAGGACTGAGCACCCAGCACCCTGAGCACTGAGCACCCAGCACCTTGAGTACTGAGCACCGAGCACCCCGAGCACTGAGCACCCAGCACCCTGAGTACTGAGCACCCAGCACCCTGAGCACTGAGCACCCAGCACCCTGAGTACTGAGCACCCAGCACCCCGAGCACTGAGCACTGAGCAACCTGAGTGCTGAGCAACAAGCACCCCGAGTACTGAGCACTGAGCACCCTGAGTACTGAGCACCCAGCACCCTGAGCACTGAGCACCCAGCACCCTGAGTACTGAGCACGGAGAACCCTGAGTACTGAACACCTAGCACCCTGAGCACTGAGCACGGAGCACCCCGAGGACTGAGCACCCAGCACCCTGAGCACTGAGCACCCAGCACCTTTAGTACTGAGCACCGAGCACCCCGAGCACTGAGCACCCAGGACCCTGAGCACTGAGCACCCAGCACCCCGAGAACTGAGCACCCAGCACCCTGAGTACTGAGCACCCAACACCCAGAGTACTGAGCACCCAGCACCCTGAGAACTGAGCACCCAGCACCCTGAGTACTGAGCACCCAGCACCCTGAGTACTGAGCACCCAGCACCCTGAGCACTGAGCACTGAGCACCCAGCACCTTGAGCACTGAGCACTGACCACCCAGCACCCCGAGCACTGAGCACCCAGCACCCCGAGCACTGAGCACCCAGCGCCTTGAGCACTGAGCACCCAGCACCCTGAGCACTGAGCACCCAGTCCCCTGAGTACTGAGCACCCAGCACAATGAGTACTGAGCACCCAGCACCCTGAGTACTGAGCAGTCAGCACCCTGAGTACTGAGCACCGAGCACCCCGAGCACTGAGCACCCAGCACCCTGAGCACTGAGCACCCTGAGGACTGAGCACCCAGCACCCTGAGTACGGAGCACCGATCACGCTGAGCACTGAGCACCCAGCACCCCGAGCACTGAGCACCCAGCACCCTGAGTACTGAGCACCCAGCACCCTGAGCACTGGGCACCCAGCACCCTGAGTACTGAGCACCCTGAGTACTGAGCACCGATCACCCTGAGCACTGAGCACCCAGCACCCTGAGTACTGAGCACCCAGCACCCTGAGCACTGAGCACCCAGCACCCTGAGCACTGAGCATGCAGCACCCTGAGTACTGAGCACCCAGCACCCTGAGTACTGAGCACCCAGCACCCTGAGTACTGAGCACCCAGCACCCCAAGCACTGAGCACTGAGCAACCTGAGTACTGAGCACTGAGCACCCTGAGTACTGAGCACCCAGGACCCTGAGCACTGAGCACCGAGCACCCCGAGCACTGACCACCCAGCACCCTGAGCACTCAGCACCCATCACCCAGATCACTGAGCACCCAGCACCCTAAGCACTGAGCACCCAGCACCCTGAGCACTGAGCACCCAGCACCCAGAGCACTGAGCACCCAGCACCCTGAGCAATGAGCACCCAGCACCCTGAGTAATGAGCACCCAGCACCCCGAGCACTGAGCACCCAGCACCCTGAGCACTGAGCACCCAACACCCTGAGTACTGAGCATCAAGCACGCTGAGCACTGAGCACCCAGCACCCTGAGCACTGAGCACCCAGCACCCTGAGCACTGAGCACTCAGCACCTTGAGTACTGAGCACCGAGCAAACCGAGCACTGAGCACCGGGTAACCCGATCACTGAGCACCCAGCACCCTGAGTACTGAGCACCAAGCACCCTGAGTACTGAGCACTGAGCACTGACCACCCTGAGCACTGAGCACCCAGCACCCTGAGCACTGAGCACCCAGCATCCTGAGCACTGAGTACTGAGCACCCAGCACCCTGAGCACTGAGCAGCCAGCACCCTGAGCACTGAGCACCAAGCACCCTGAGTACTGAGCACCCAGCACCCCAAACACTGAGCACCGAGCACCCTGAGAACTGAGCACCGAGCACCCTGAGTACTGAGCACCCAGCACCATGAGTACTGAGCCCCGAGCACGCAGAGTACTGAGCAACCTGAGTACTGAGCACCCAGTACCCCGAGAATGAGCACCCAGCACCATGAGTACTGAGCACCGAGCACCCTGAGCACTGAGCACCCAGCACCCTGAGTACTGAGCACCAAGCACCCTGAGTTCTGAGCACCCAGCACCCTGAGTACTGAGCACCCAGCACCATGAGTACTGAGCCCCGAGCACCAAGAGTACTGAGCAACCTGAGTACTGAGCACCCAGTACCCCGAGAATGAGCACCCAGCACCATGAGTACTGAGCACCGAGCACCCTGAGTTCTGAGCACCCAGCACCCTGAGCACTGAGCACACAGAGTACTGAGCAACCAGCACCGTGAGCACTGAGCACCCAGCACCCCGAGCACTGAGCACCCAGCACCCCGACCACTGAGCACTGAGCCCACTGAGCACTGAGGACCCAGCACCCCGAGCACTGAGCACCCAGCACCCTGAGTACTGAGCACCCAGCACCCTGAGCACTGAGGACCCAGCATCCCGAGCACTGAGCACCCAGCACGCTGAGTACTGAGCACTGAGCACCCAGCACCCTGAGTACTGAGCACCCAGCACCCTGAGTACTGAGCACCCAGCACCCCGAGCACTGAGCACTGAGCAACCTGAGTGCTGAGCAACAAGCACCCCGAGTACTGAGCACTGAGCACCCTGAGTACTGAGCACCCAGCACCCTGAGCACTGAGCACCCAGCACCCTGAGTACTGAGCACGGAGAACCCTGAGTACTGAACACCTAGCACCCTGAGTACTGAGCACCCAGCACCCTGATCACTGAGCACGGAGCACCCCGAGGACTGAGCACCCAGCACCCTGAGCACTGAGCACCCAGCACCTTGAGTACTGAGCACCGAGCACCCCGAGCACTGAGCACCCAGCACCCTGAGTACTGAGCACCCAGCACCCTGAGCACTGAGCACGGAGCACCCCGAGGACTGAGCACCCAGCACCCTGAGCACTGAGCACCCAGCACCTTTAGTACTGAGCACCGAGCACCCCGAGCACTGAGCACCCAGGACCCTGAGCACTGAGCACCCAGCACCCCGAGAACTGAGCACCCAGCACCCTGAGTACTGAGCACCCAACACCCAGAGTACTGAGCACCCAGCACCCTGAGCACTGAGCACCCAGCACCCTGAGCACTGAGCACCCAGTCCCCTGAGTACTGAGCACCCAGCACCATGAGAACTGAGCACACAGCACCCTGAGTACTGAGCAGTCAGCACCCTGAGTACTGAGCACCGGGCACCCCGAGCACTGAGCACCCAGCACCCTGAGCACTGAGCACCCTGAGGACTGAGCACCCAGCACCCTGAGCACTGAGCACCCAGCACCCTGAGTACGGAGCACCGATCACGCTGAGCACTGAGCACCCAGCACCCCGAGCACTGAGCACCCAGCACCCTGAGTACTGAGCACCCAGCACCCTGAGCACTGGGCACCCAGCACCCTGAGTACTGAGCACCCTGAGTACTGAGCACCGATCACCCTGAGCACTGAGCACCCAGCACCCTGAGTACTGAGCACCCAGCACCCTGAGCACTGAGCACCCAGCACCCTGAGCACTGAGCATGCAGCACCCTGAGTACTGAGCACCCAGCACCCTGAGTACTGAGTACCCAGCACCCTGCGCACTGAGCACCCAGCACCCTGAGTACTGAGCACCGAGCACCCTGAGTACTGAGCACCCAGCACCCTGAGTACTGAGCACCCACCACCCTGAGCACTGAGCACCCAGCATCCTGAGTACTGAGCACCCAGCATCCTGAGTACTGAGCACCCAGCACCCAGAGCACTGAGCACCCAGCACCCTGAGCACTCAGCACCCAGGACCCCGAGCACTGTGTATTGAGCACCCAGCACCCTGAGTACTGAGCACGCAGCACGCTGAGTACTGAGCACCCAGCACCCCGAGAACTGAGCACCCAGCACCATGAGTACTGAGCACCCAGCACCCTGAGTACTGAGCACTCAGCACCCTGAGTACTGAGCACCGAGCACCCCGAGCATTGAGCACCCATCACCCTGAGCACTGAGCACCCTGAGGACTGAGCACCCAGCACCCTGAGCACTGAGCACCCAGCAGCCTGAGTACTGAGCACCGATCACCCTGAGCACTGAGCACCCAGCACCCTGAGCACTGAGCACCCAGCACCCTGAGCACTGAGCACCCAGCACCCTGAGTACTGAGCACCCAGGACCCTGAGCACTGAGCACCGAGCACCCCGAGCACTGAGCACCCAGCACCCTGAGCACTCAGCAACCAGCACCCCTAGCACTGAGCACCCAGCACCCTGAGCACTGAGCACCCAGCACCCTGAGCACGGAGCACCCCGAGGACTGAGCACCCAGCACCCTGAGCACTGAGCACACAGCACCTTGAGTACTGAGCACCGAGCACCTCGAGCACTAAGCACCCAGCACCCTGAGTACTGAGCACCCAGCACCCTGAGCACTGAGCACCCAGCACCCTGAGC
The DNA here is from genome assembly GCF_018167655.1 of Microtus oregoni. Lineage (NCBI taxonomy): Eukaryota > Metazoa > Chordata > Mammalia > Rodentia > Cricetidae > Microtus > Microtus oregoni. Next base: position 534,076 of record NW_024544609.1, on the reverse strand, counting down.
ACTGAGCACCCAGCACCCCGAGCACGGAGCACAAAGCACCCTGAGTACTGAGCACCCAACACCCAGAGTACTGAGCACCCAGCACCCTGAGCACTGAGCACCCAGCACCCTGAGTATTGAGCACCCAGCACCCTGAGTACTGAACACCCAGCACCCTGAGCACTGAGCACCCTGAGCACTGAGTACTGAGCAATGAGCACCCTGAGCACTGAGCACCCAGCACGCCGAGTACTGAGCACCCAGCACCCCGAGCACTGAGCACCCAGCGCCCCGAGCACTGAGCACACAGCACCCCGAGCACTGAGCACTGAGCACCCTGAGCACTGAGCACCCAGCACCCCGAGTACTGAGCACTGAGCACCCTGAGTACTGAGCACCAAGCACCCTGAGTTCTGAGCACCCAGCACCCTGAGTACTGAGCACCCAGCACCATGAGTACTGAGCCCCGAGCACCCAGAGTACTGAGCAACCTGAGTACTGAGCACCCAGTACCCCGAGAATGAGCACCCAGCACCATGAGTACTGAGCACCGAGCACCCTGAGCACTGAGCACCCAGCACCCTGAGTACTGAGCACCAAGCACCCTGAGTTCTGAGCACCCAGCACCCTGAGTACTGAGCACCCAGCACCATGAGTACTGAGCCCCGAGCACCAAGAGTACTGAGCAACCTGAGTACTGAGCACCCAGTACCCCGAGAATGAGCACCCAGCACCATGAGTACTGAGCACCGAGCACCCTGAGTTCTGAGCACCCAGCACCCTGAGCACTGAGCACACAGAGTACTGAGCAACCAGCACCGTGAGCACTGAGCACCCAGCACCCCGAGCACTGAGCACCCAGCACCCCGACCACTGAGCACTGAGCCCACTGAGCACTGAGGACCCAGCACCCCGAGCACTGAGCACCCAGCACCCTGAGTACTGAGCACCCAGCACCCTGAGCACTGAGGACCCAGCATCCCGAGCACTGAGCACCCAGCACGCTGAGTACTGAGCACTGAGCACCCAGCACCCTGAGTACTGAGCACCCAGCACCCTGAGTACTGAGCACCCAGCACCCCGAGCACTGAGCACTGAGCAACCTGAGTGCTGAGCAACAAGCACCCCGAGTACTGAGCACTGAGCACCCTGAGTACTGAGCACCCAGCACCCTGAGCACTGAGCACCCAGCACCCTGAGTACTGAGCACGGAGAACCCTGAGTACTGAACACCTAGCACCCTGAGTACTGAGCACCCAGCACCCTGATCACTGAGCACGGAGCACCCCGAGGACTGAGCACCCAGCACCCTGAGCACTGAGCACCCAGCACCTTGAGTACTGAGCACCGAGCACCCCGAGCACTGAGCACCCAGCACCCTGAGTACTGAGCACCCAGCACCCTGAGCACTGAGCACGGAGCACCCCGAGGACTGAGCACCCAGCACCCTGAGCACTGAGCACCCAGCACCTTTAGTACTGAGCACCGAGCACCCCGAGCACTGAGCACCCAGGACCCTGAGCACTGAGCACCCAGCACCCCGAGAACTGAGCACCCAGCACCCTGAGTACTGAGCACCCAACACCCAGAGTACTGAGCACCCAGCACCCTGAGCACTGAGCACCCAGCACCCTGAGCACTGAGCACCCAGTCCCCTGAGTACTGAGCACCCAGCACCATGAGAACTGAGCACACAGCACCCTGAGTACTGAGCAGTCAGCACCCTGAGTACTGAGCACCGGGCACCCCGAGCACTGAGCACCCAGCACCCTGAGCACTGAGCACCCTGAGGACTGAGCACCCAGCACCCTGAGCACTGAGCACCCAGCACCCTGAGTACGGAGCACCGATCACGCTGAGCACTGAGCACCCAGCACCCCGAGCACTGAGCACCCAGCACCCTGAGTACTGAGCACCCAGCACCCTGAGCACTGGGCACCCAGCACCCTGAGTACTGAGCACCCTGAGTACTGAGCACCGATCACCCTGAGCACTGAGCACCCAGCACCCTGAGTACTGAGCACCCAGCACCCTGAGCACTGAGCACCCAGCACCCTGAGCACTGAGCATGCAGCACCCTGAGTACTGAGCACCCAGCACCCTGAGTACTGAGTACCCAGCACCCTGCGCACTGAGCACCCAGCACCCTGAGTACTGAGCACCGAGCACCCTGAGTACTGAGCACCCAGCACCCTGAGTACTGAGCACCCACCACCCTGAGCACTGAGCACCCAGCATCCTGAGTACTGAGCACCCAGCATCCTGAGTACTGAGCACCCAGCACCCAGAGCACTGAGCACCCAGCACCCTGAGCACTCAGCACCCAGGACCCCGAGCACTGTGTATTGAGCACCCAGCACCCTGAGTACTGAGCACGCAGCACGCTGAGTACTGAGCACCCAGCACCCCGAGAACTGAGCACCCAGCACCATGAGTACTGAGCACCCAGCACCCTGAGTACTGAGCACTCAGCACCCTGAGTACTGAGCACCGAGCACCCCGAGCATTGAGCACCCATCACCCTGAGCACTGAGCACCCTGAGGACTGAGCACCCAGCACCCTGAGCACTGAGCACCCAGCAGCCTGAGTACTGAGCACCGATCACCCTGAGCACTGAGCACCCAGCACCCTGAGCACTGAGCACCCAGCACCCTGAGCACTGAGCACCCAGCACCCTGAGTACTGAGCACCCAGGACCCTGAGCACTGAGCACCGAGCACCCCGAGCACTGAGCACCCAGCACCCTGAGCACTCAGCAACCAGCACCCCTAGCACTGAGCACCCAGCACCCTGAGCACTGAGCACCCAGCACCCTGAGCACGGAGCACCCCGAGGACTGAGCACCCAGCACCCTGAGCACTGAGCACACAGCACCTTGAGTACTGAGCACCGAGCACCTCGAGCACTAAGCACCCAGCACCCTGAGTACTGAGCACCCAGCACCCTGAGCACTGAGCACCCAGCACCCTGAGCACTGAGCACCCAGCACCCCGAGCACGGAGCACAAAGCACCCTGAGTACTGAGCACCCAACACCCAGAGTACTGAGCACCCAGCACCCTGAGCACTGAGCACCCAGCACCCTGAGTATTGAGCACCCAGCACCCTGAGTACTGAACACCCAGCACCCTGAGCACTGAGCACCCTGAGCACTGAGTACTGAGCAATGAGCACCCTGAGCACTGAGCACCCAGCACGCCGAGTACTGAGCACCCAGCACCCCGAGCACTGAGCACCCAGCGCCCCGAGCACTGAGCACACAGCACCCCGAGCACTGAGCACTGAGCACCCTGAGCACTGAGCACCCAGCACCCCGAGTACTGAGCACTGAGCACCCTGAGTACTGAGCACCAAGCACCCTGAGTTCTGAGCACCCAGCACCCTGAGTACTGAGCACCCAGCACCATGAGTACTGAGCCCCGAGCACCCAGAGTACTGAGCAACCTGAGTACTGAGCACCCAGTACCCCGATAATGAGCACCCAGCACCATGAGTACTGAGCACCGAGCACCATGAGTTCTGAGCACCCAGCACCCTGAGCACTGAGCACACAGAGTACTGAGCAACCAGCACCGTGAGCACTGAGCACCCAGCACCCCGAGCACTGAGCAACCAGCACCCCGACCACTGAGCACTGAGCCCCCTGAGCACTGAGGACCCAGCACCCCGAGCACTGAGCACCCAGCACCCTGAGTACTGAGCACCCAGCACCCTGAGCACTGAGGACCCAGCACCCCGAGCACTGAGCACTGAGCAACCTGAGTGCTGAGCAACAAGCACCCCGAGTACTGAGCACTGAGCACCCTGAGTACTGAGCACCCAGCACCCTGAGCACTGAGCACCCAGCACCCTGAGTACTGAGCACGGAGAACCCTGAGTACTGAACACCGAGCACCCTGAGTACTGAGCACCCAGCACCCTGATCACTGAGCACGGAGCACCCCGAGGACTGAGCACCCAGCACCCTGAGCACTGAGCACCCAGCACCTTGAGTACTGAGCACCGAGCACCCCGAGCACTGAGCACCCAGCACCCTGAGTACTGAGCACCCAGCACCCTGAGCACTGAGCACGGAGCACCCCGAGGACTGAGCACCCAGCACCCTGAGCACTGAGCACCCAGCACCTTTAGTACTGAGCACCGAGCACCCCGAGCACTGAGCACCCAGGACCCTGAGCACTGAGCACCCAGCACCCCGAGAACTGAGCACCCAGCACCCTGAGTACTGAGCACCCAACACCCAGAGTACTGAGCACCCAGCACCCTGAGAACTGAGCACCCAGCACCCTGAGTACTGAGCACCCAGCACCCTGAGTACTGAGCACCCAGCACCCTGAGCACTGAGCACTGAGCACCCAGCACCTTGAGCACTGAGCACTGACCACCCAGCACCCCGAGCACTGAGCACCCAGCACCCCGAGCACTGAGCACCCAGCGCCTTGAGCACTGAGCACCCTGAGCACTGAGCACCCAGTCCCCTGAGTACTGAGCACCCAGCACCATGAGAACTGAGCACACAGCACCCTGAGTACTGAGCAGTCAGCACCCTGAGTACTGAGCACCGGGCACCCCGAGCACTGAGCACCCAGCACCCTGAGCACTGAGCACCCTGAGGACTGAGCACCCAGCACCCTGAGCACTGAGCACCCAGCACCCTGAGTACGGAGCACCGATCACGCTGAGCACTGAGCAGCCAGAACCCCGAGCACTGAGCACCCAGCACCCTGAGTACTGAGCACCCAGCACCCTGAGCACTGGGCACCCAGCACCCTGAGTACTGAGCACCCTGAGTACTGAGCACCGATCACCCTGAGCACTGAGCACCCAGCACCCTGAGTACTGAGCACCCAGCACCCTGAGCACTGAGCACCCAGCACCCTGAGCACTGAGCATGCAGCACCCTGAGTACTGAGCACCCAGCATCCTGAGTACTGAGCACCCAGCACCCAGAGCACTGAGCACCCAGCACCCTGAGCACTCAGCACCCAGGACCCCGAGCACTGTGTATTGAGCACCCAGCACCCTGAGTACTGAGCACGCAGCACGCTGAGTACTGAGCACCCAGCACCCCGAGAACTGAGCACCCAGCACCATGAGTACTGAGCACCCAGCACCCTGAGTACTGAGCACTCAGCACCCTGAGTACTGAGCACCGAGCACCCCGAGCATTGAGCACCCATCACCCTGAGCACTGAGCACCCTGAGGACTGAGCACCCAGCACCCTGAGCACTGAGCACCCAGCAGCCTGAGTACTGAGCACCGATCACCCTGAGCACTGAGCACCCAGCACCCTGAGCACTGAGCACCCAGCACCCTGAGCACTGAGCACCCAGCACCCTGAGTACTGAGCACCCAGGACCCTGAGCACTGAGCACCGAGCACCCCGAGCACTGAGCACCCAGCACCCTGAGCACTCAGCAACCAGCACCCCTAGCACTGAGCACCCAGCACCCTGAGCACTGAGCACCCAGCACCCTGAGCACGGAGCACCCCGAGGACTGAGCACCCAGCACCCTGAGCACTGAGCACACAGCACCTTGAGTACTGAGCACCGAGCACCTCGAGCACTAAGCACCCAGCACCCTGAGTACTGAGCACCCAGCACCCTGAGCACTGAGCACCCAGCACCCTGAGCACTGAGCACCCAGCACCCCGAGCACGGAGCACAAAGCACCCTGAGTACTGAGCACCCAACACCCAGAGTACTGAGCACCCAGCACCCTGAGCACTGAGCACCCAGCACCCTGAGTATTGAGCACCCAGCACCCTGAGTACTGAACACCCAGCACCCTGAGCACTGAGCACCCTGAGCACTGAGTACTGAGCAATGAGCACCCTGAGCACTGAGCACCCAGCACGCCGAGTACTGAGCACCCAGCACCCCGAGCACTGAGCACCCAGCGCCCCGAGCACTGAGCACACAGCACCCCGAGCACTGAGCACTGAGCACCCTGAGCACTGAGCACCCAGCACCCCGAGTACTGAGCACTGAGCACCCTGAGTACTGAGCACCAAGCAACCCGAGTACTGAGCACTGAGCACCCTGAGTACTGAGCACCCAGCACCCCGAGCACTGAGCACCCAGCACCCTGAGCACTGAGGACCCAGCACCCCGAGCACTGAGCACCCAGCACCCTGAGTACTGAGCACCCAGCACCCTGAGCACTGAGGACCCAGCACCCCGAGCACTGAGCACCCAGCACGCTGAGTACTGAGCACTGAGCACCCAGCACCCTGAGTACTGAGCACCCAGCACCCTGAGTACTGAGCACCCAGCACCCCAAGCACTGAGCACTGAGCAACCTGAGTACTGAGCACTGAGCACCCTGAGTACTGAGCACCCAGGACCCTGAGCACTGAGCACCGAGCACCCCGAGCACTGACCACCCAGCACCCTGAGCACTCAGCACCCATCACCCAGATCACTGAGCACCCAGCACCCTAAGCACTGAGCACCCAGCACCCTGAGCACTGAGCACCCAGCACCCAGAGCACTGAGCACCCAGCACCCTGAGCAATGAGCACCCAGCACCCTGAGTAATGAGCACCCAGCACCCCGAGCACTGAGCACCCAGCACCCTGAGCACTGAGCACCCAACACCCTGAGTACTGAGCATCAAGCACGCTGAGCACTGAGCACCCAGCACCCTGAGCACTGAGCACCCAGCACCCTGAGCACTGAGCACTCAGCACCTTGAGTACTGAGCACCGAGCAAACCGAGCACTGAGCACCGGGTAACCCGAGCACTGAGCACCCAGCACCCTGAGTACTGAGCACCAAGCACCCTGAGTACTGAGCACTGAGCACTGACCACCCTGAGCACTGAGCACCCAGCACCCTGAGCACTGAGCACCCAGCATCCTGAGCACTGAGTACTGAGCACCCAGCACCCTGAGCACTGAGCAGCCAGCACCCTGAGCACTGAGCACCAAGCACCCTGAGTACTGAGCACCCAGCACCCCAAACACTGAGCACCGAGCACCCTGAGAACTGAGCACCGAGCACCCTGAGTACTGAGCACCCAGCACCATGAGTACTGAGCCCCGAGCACGCAGAGTACTGAGCAACCTGAGTACTGAGCACCCAGTACCCCGAGAATGAGCACCCAGCACCATGAGTACTGAGCACCGAGCACCCTGAGCACTGAGCACCCAGCACCCTGAGTACTGAGCACCAAGCACCCTGAGTTCTGAGCACCCAGCACCCTGAGTACTGAGCACCCAGCACCATGAGTACTGAGCCCCGAGCACCAAGAGTACTGAGCAACCTGAGTACTGAGCACCCAGTACCCCGAGAATGAGCACCCAGCACCATGAGTACTGAGCACCGAGCACCCTGAGTTCTGAGCACCCAGCACCCTGAGCACTGAGCACACAGAGTACTGAGCAACCAGCACCGTGAGCACTGAGCACCCAGCACCCCGAGCACTGAGCACCCAGCACCCCGACCACTGAGCACTGAGCCCACTGAGCACTGAGGACCCAGCACCCCGAGCACTGAGCACCCAGCACCCTGAGTACTGAGCACCCAGCACCCTGAGCACTGAGGACCCAGCATCCCGAGCACTGAGCACCCAGCACGCTGAGTACTGAGCACTGAGCACCCAGCACCCTGAGTACTGAGCACCCAGCACCCTGAGTACTGAGCACCCAGCACCCCGAGCACTGAGCACTGAGCAACCTGAGTGCTGAGCAACAAGCACCCCGAGTACTGAGCACTGAGCACCCTGAGTACTGAGCACCCAGCACCCTGAGCACTGAGCACCCAGCACCCTGAGTACTGAGCACGGAGAACCCTGAGTACTGAACACCTAGCACCCTGAGTACTGAGCACCCAGCACCCTGATCACTGAGCACGGAGCACCCCGAGGACTGAGCACCCAGCACCCTGAGCACTGAGCACCCAGCACCTTGAGTACTGAGCACCGAGCACCCCGAGCACTGAGCACCCAGCACCCTGAGTACTGAGCACCCAGCACCCTGAGCACTGAGCACGGAGCACCCCGAGGACTGAGCACCCAGCACCCTGAGCACTGAGCACCCAGCACCTTTAGTACTGAGCACCGAGCACCCCGAGCACTGAGCACCCAGGACCCTGAGCACTGAGCACCCAGCACCCCGAGAACTGAGCACCCAGCACCCTGAGTACTGAGCACCCAACACCCAGAGTACTGAGCACCCAGCACCCTGAGAACTGAGCACCCAGCACCCTGAGTACTGAGCACCCAGCACCCTGAGTACTGAGCACCCAGCACCCTGAGCACTGAGCACTGAGCACCCAGCACCTTGAGCACTGAGCACTGACCACCCAGCACCCCGAGCACTGAGCACCCAGCACCCCGAGCACTGAGCACCCAGCGCCTTGAGCACTGAGCACCCAGCACCCTGAGCACTGAGCACCCAGTCCCCTGAGTACTGAGCACCCAGCACAATGAGTACTGAGCACCCAGCACCCTGAGTACTGAGCAGTCAGCACCCTGAGTACTGAGCACCGAGCACCCCGAGCACTGAGCACCCAGCACCCTGAGCACTGAGCACCCTGAGGACTGAGCACCCAGCACCCTGAGTACGGAGCACCGATCACGCTGAGCACTGAGCACCCAGCACCCCGAGCACTGAGCACCCAGCACCCTGAGTACTGAGCACCCAGCACCCTGAGCACTGGGCACCCAGCACCCTGAGTACTGAGCACCCTGAGTACTGAGCACCGATCACCCTGAGCACTGAGCACCCAGCACCCTGAGTACTGAGCACCCAGCACCCTGAGCACTGAGCACCCAGCACCCTGAGCACTGAGCATGCAGCACCCTGAGTACTGAGCACCCAGCACCCTGAGTACTGAGCACCCAGCACCCTGAGTACTGAGCACCCAGCACCCCAAGCACTGAGCACTGAGCAACCTGAGTACTGAGCACTGAGCACCCTGAGTACTGAGCACCCAGGACCCTGAGCACTGAGCACCGAGCACCCCGAGCACTGACCACCCAGCACCCTGAGCACTCAGCACCCATCACCCAGATCACTGAGCACCCAGCACCCTAAGCACTGAGCACCCAGCACCCTGAGCACTGAGCACCCAGCACCCAGAGCACTGAGCACCCAGCACCCTGAGCAATGAGCACCCAGCACCCTGAGTAATGAGCACCCAGCACCCCGAGCACTGAGCACCCAGCACCCTGAGCACTGAGCACCCAACACCCTGAGTACTGAGCATCAAGCACGCTGAGCACTGAGCACCCAGCACCCTGAGCACTGAGCACCCAGCACCCTGAGCACTGAGCACTCAGCACCTTGAGTACTGAGCACCGAGCAAACCGAGCACTGAGCACCGGGTAACCCGAGCACTGAGCACCCAGCACCCTGAGTACTGAGCACCAAGCACCCTGAGTACTGAGCACTGAGCACTGACCACCCTGAGCACTGAGCACCCAGCACCCTGAGCACTGAGCACCCAGCATCCTGAGCACTGAGTACTGAGCACCCAGCACCCTGAGCACTGAGCAGCCAGCACCCTGAGCACTGAGCACCAAGCACCCTGAGTACTGAGCACCCAGCACCCCAAACACTGAGCACCGAGCACCCTGAGAACTGAGCACCGAGCACCCTGAGTACTGAGCACCCAGCACCATGAGTACTGAGCCCCGAGCACGCAGAGTACTGAGCAACCTGAGTACTGAGCACCCAGTACCCCGAGAATGAGCACCCAGCACCATGAGTACTGAGCACCGAGCACCCTGAGCACTGAGCACCCAGCACCCTGAGTACTGAGCACCAAGCACCCTGAGTTCTGAGCACCCAGCACCCTGAGTACTGAGCACCCAGCACCATGAGTACTGAGCCCCGAGCACCAAGAGTACTGAGCAACCTGAGTACTGAGCACCCAGTACCCCGAGAATGAGCACCCAGCACCATGAGTACTGAGCACCGAGCACCCTGAGTTCTGAGCACCCAGCACCCTGAGCACTGAGCACACAGAGTACTGAGCAACCAGCACCGTGAGCACTGAGCACCCAGCACCCCGAGCACTGAGCACCCAGCACCCCGACCACTGAGCACTGAGCCCACTGAGCACTGAGGACCCAGCACCCCGAGCACTGAGCACCCAGCACCCTGAGTACTGAGCACCCAGCACCCTGAGCACTGAGGACCCAGCATCCCGAGCACTGAGCACCCAGCACGCTGAGTACTGAGCACTGAGCACCCAGCACCCTGAGTACTGAGCACCCAGCACCCTTAGTACTGAGCACCCAGCACCCCGAGCACTGAGCACTGAGCAACCTGAGTGCTGAGCAACAAGCACCCCGAGTACTGAGCACTGAGCACCCTGAGTACTGAGCACCCAGCACCCTGAGCACTGAGCACCCAGCACCCTGAGTACTGAGCACGGAGAACCCTGAGTACTGAACACCTAGCACCCTGAGTACTGAGCACCCAGCACCCTGATCACTGAGCACGGAGCACCCCGAGGACTGAGCACCCAGCACCCTGAGCACTGAGCACCCAGCACCTTGAGTACTGAGCACCGAGCACCCCGAGCACTGAGCACCCAGCACCCTGAGTACTGAGCACCCAGCACCCTGAGCACTGAGCACGGAGCACCCCGAGGACTGAGCACCCAGCACCCTGAGCACTGAGCACCCAGCACCTTTAGTACTGAGCACCGAGCACCCCGAGCACTGAGCACCCAGGACCCTGAGCACTGAGCACCCAGCACCCCGAGAACTGAGCACCCAGCACCCTGAGTACTGAGCACCCAACACCCAGAGTACTGAGCACCCAGCACCCTGAGAACTGAGCACCCAGCACCCTGAGTACTGAGCACCCAGCACCCTGAGTACTGAGCACCCAGCACCCTGAGCACTGAGCACTGAGCACCCAGCACCTTGAGCACTGAGCACTGACCACCCAGCACCCCGAGCACTGAGCACCCAGCACCCCGAGCACTGAGCACCCAGCGCCTTGAGCACTGAGCACCCAGCACCCTGAGCACTGAGCACCCAGTCCCCTGAGTACTGAGCACCCAGCACAATGAGTACTGAGCACCCAGCACCCTGAGTACTGAGCAGTCAGCACCCTGAGTACTGAGCACCGAGCACCCCGAGCACTGAGCACCCAGCACCCTGAGCACTGAGCACCCTGAGGACTGAGCACCCAGCACCCTGAGTACGGAGCACCGATCACGCTGAGCACTGAGCACCCAGCACCCCGAGCACTGAGCACCCAGCACCCTGAGTACTGAGCACCCAGCACCCTGAGCACTGGGCACCCAGCACCCTGAGTACTGAGCACCCTGAGTACTGAGCACCGATCACCCTGAGCACTGAGCACCCAGCACCCTGAGTACTGAGCACCCAGCACCCTGAGCACTGAGCACCCAGCACCCTGAGCACTGAGCATGCAGCACCCTGAGTACTGAGCACCCAGCACCCTGAGTACTGAGTACCCAGCACCCTGCGCACTGAGCACCCAGCACCCTGAGTACTGAGCACCGAGCACCCTGAGTACTGAGCACCCAGCACGCTGAGTACTGTGCACCCACCACCCTGAGCACTGAGCACCCAGCATCCTGAGTACTGAGCACCCAGCACCCAGAGCACTGAGCACCCAGCACCCTGAGCACTCAGCACCCAGGACCCCGAGCACTGAGTATTGAGCACCCAGCACCCTGAGTACTGAGCACGCAGCACGCTGAGTACTGAGCACCCAGCACCCCGAGAACTGAGCACCCAGCACCATGAGTACTGAGCACCCAGCACCCTGAGTACTGAGCACTCAGCACCCTGAGTACTGAGCACCGAGCACCCCGAGCATTGAGCACCCATCACCCTGAGCACTGAGCACCCTGAGGACTGAGCACCCAGCACCCTGAGCACTGAGCACCCAGCAGCCTGAGTACTGAGCACCGATCACCCTGAGCACTGAGCACCCAGCACCCCGAGCACTGAGCACCCAGCACCCTGAGCACTGAGCACCCAGCACCCTGAGTACTGAGCACCCAGGACCCTGAGCACTGAGCACCGAGCACCCCGAGCACTGAGCACCCAGCACCCTGAGCACTCAGCAACCAGCACCCCTAGCACTGAGCACCCAGCACCCTGAGCACTGAGCACCCAGCACCCTGAGCACGGAGCACCCCGAGGACTGAGCACCCAGCACCCTGAGCACTGAGCACACAGCACCTTGAGTACTGAGCACCGAGCACCTCGAGCACTAAGCACCCAGCACCCTGAGTACTGAGCACCCAGCACCCTGAGCACTGAGCACCCAGCACCCTGAGCACTGAGCACCCAGCACCCCGAGCACGGAGCACAAAGCACCCTGAGTACTGAGCACCCAACACCCAGAGTACTGAGCACCCAGCACCCTGAGCACTGAGCACCCAGCACCCTGAGTATTGAGCACCCAGCACCCTGAGTACTGAACACCCAGCACCCTGAGCACTGAGCACCCTGAGCACTGAGTACTGAGCAATGAGCACCCAGAGCACTGAGCACCCAGCACGCCGAGTACTGAGCACCCAGCACCCCGAGCACTGAGCACCCAGCGCCCCGAGCACTGAGCACACAGCACCCCGAGCACTGAGCACTGAGCACCCTGAGCACTGAGCACCCAGCACCCCGAGTACTGAGCACTGAGCACCCTGAGTACTGAGCACCAAGCAACCCGAGTACTGAGCACTGAGCACCCTGAGTACTGAGCACCCAGCACCCCGAGCACTGAGCACCCAGCACCCTGAGCACTGAGGACCCAGCACCCCGAGCACTGAGCACCCAGCACCCTGAGTACTGAGCACCCAGCACCCTGAGCACTGAGGACCCAGCACCCCGAGCACTGAGCACCCAGCACGCTGAGTACTGAGCACTGAGCACCCAGCACCCTGAGTACTGAGCACCCAGCACCCTGAGTACTGAGCACCCAGCACCCCAAGCACTGAGCACTGAGCAACCTGAGTACTGAGCACTGAGCACCCTGAGTACTGAGCACCCAGGACCCTGAGCACTGAGCACCGAGCACCCCGAGCACTGACCACCCAGCACCCTGAGCACTCAGCACCCATCACCCAGATCACTGAGCACCCAGCACCCTAAGCACTGAGCACCCAGCACCCTGAGCACTGAGCACCCAGCACCCAGAGCACTGAGCACCCAGCACCCTGAGCAATGAGCACCCAGCACCCTGAGTACTGAGCACCCAGCACCCTGAGTACTGAGCACCCAGACCCCGAGCACTGAGGACCCATCACCCCTAGCACTGAGCACCCAGCATTCTGAGCACTGAGCACCCAGCAGCCCGAGCACTGAGCACCCAGCATCCTGAGCACTGAGTACTGAGCACCCAGCACCCTGAGCACTGAGCACCCAGCACCCTGAGCACTGAGCACCCAGCACCCTGAGTACTGAGCACCCAGCACCCCAAGCACTGAGCACCGAGCACCCTGAGTACTGAGCACCCAGCACGCTGAGCACTGAGCACCCAGCACCCCGAGTACTGAGCACCCAGCACCCTTGTTGAAATAAGGAGCGGCGGGCTGTGTCCCGCCACCCAGCTAGCTTTACCCGAAATAATTACATGGAAACTGTATTCTTTTAAACACTGTCGGACCCATTAGTTTCAGTTTCTTATTGGCTAGCTTTTACATATTGATCTAACCCATTTCTCTTAATCTGTGTAGCCCATGAGCTGGCTTACCAGGAATGATCTTAACCTGCATCTGTCTGGAGTGGGAGAATCATGGCGACTCCCTGACTCAGCTTCTTTCTCCCAGCATTCCATTCTGTTTACTCCGCCTACCTAAGGGTTGGCCTATCAAATGGGTCTAGGCAGTTTCTTTATTAATAAGAAATCACTCCCACATCATTTCCCCTTTTTCTGTTTAAACAAAAAAGAAAGGCTTTAACTTTAACATAGTAAAATTACATATAGCAAAACAGTTATCAAACAAGAATTACAGTTACAATATTTATATCTATTTTATCTTTTATCATAACTAAGGAAAACTATATCTATTCATTCTTCAACTCCATCAAAGACTCCAGAAGGATATAATACTACCTAAGTAAACAAGAAATAAGAAAACTCTAGAAATGACAGAGGCATCTTGCTGCCGGGACAGTCACCCAAAGTTCTTTTGTATGGTTGGGGCATCCATCTTCAGCCTTCAGACCCATAGTATCAAGCAGACATTTCCATGAAGCAGGAAATTTCAAAGACAGTTCAGTCACTATCTGCTGTGTCCTGCAGAATGTCTCGCAGACTCTTTCATGAGTCAGGAACCCCAAAAGACCGTCTCACCTTTAGGCAAGTTCAGCAGTCCTCTCTCTGCGGGTTCTCTGTGTCCATTTTATGCAACAGTCCAGGCAAGAGCAGTTTCTTGCCCAAATGGCTATCCAACTCCATAAGGATCCTCTTCGATGCCCATCTTCCTCTCAAAGTAGATTGGTGCTGCCAGGAGCAGACGTGTCTCATTGTCATGAAAAGTCCTAAGTTATTAAAACATTAAATGCCATATTCTGCAGTCTTTGAAAGATATGAAGAATGTCTATCTAACTGAAATGTATCTCTATATATCTAGAAAATCTAACTAACATGACTACAAGATTGACTATTATTGATGATTAACCATTAACCTATATTTCTTAATTATACATTACATTTTTAAATGAACTACACAATCACAATACCTTAATCAAGATCAGAAATACATATACATATAACAAAATTGACTGTAAAATCCACACCAATGCAAATTACTCATACCTATATCATTTCCCCCTTTAAATGTAAAAGAACATTTACAAACAATATTTTGGGAACATGGGCGCAGTTTTTTCTCTCCAAACTGCTTCCTGCTGAATGGGGGCGTCGTTAATTAGGTCTTTCATGGTATAACCTGTGTGCTAGTTTCATCTCAGTTGGCAGTTGAGCGAAGCAATTTTCTGAAGATGTTCACAACAACCTTTCAGGAGGGCGTGGTCTATCATACCAAATTGTAATAGAAGAAATCCACAGGGTCTGGTCCTCTGTGAAAACAAAAGAAGACCCTCTCCAAAGCATCATATTCTTAAACCCAAATTTTGAAATCGTAATACCCTTATATCCATTCTGGTTTAGCTTAGCAGCCCATGTAATGAAATGTCTCTCTGTACTTAGCTCCTTTACAGTCAAAAATTTTAAAGAAAGCACAATGTACATAATCCAGACTCTCTGTGAATTTTCCATTTTTACGTGGCTTATTTTTCTTTATTTCTTTTAATCTCTTAACTGTCTGTACTCTGTCTCTTTAAAGACTTTACCATTTTTTTTAAACCATTAACTTTATTTTCTATATTGTTTTTCTTTTCTCTCTCAAGCCTACGTACATTTATCCAACAGTGTGGTATTTTATGTCTGAATCTGTTTTATTGTGAATCTCTAACATTTTTTTACTATCTAGGAGCATTTCTTAAAATGTTAAGCAGTTCTTAAAAACTTAAGTTGCACCATGTACAGGTAATACGGTACCGCCTGTGTCCTGCCCAGTTGAAACCCTAAATGAGCTGTTTTTATGGTAATTACGGTAGTCTCTGCCTGAGACCAGCACAGTTCAGCATGGCAGAGCTGAGCCAAGCCGCTCCTGCCTCAGAGCCATTTGGTGTCCCTGAGCCACACACAGTTCCAGGCACACAGCAGTCCACATTGCCATCAACCAAGCCGTAGAGCTTTACTCCAAATGTTCCATTGAAAAGCTCTGTCTCCCACAGGAGCCAGACAGAGATCGCAATGGCGGCACAGCCCAGAAAGCCGGCATTTTAAAACAGCCAGTTTTTTCCTGCTGCTGAGTCAGGACAATTTTTTTGCGGCACGCAACCCATAAACAGCAAAAAGCTGTCTTAAATTGTCTTTCTCTCCTTTTTAAGCCCTCTCAGGTTTTACGTGGAGTTTATTAGCACGTTGGGAGCCACTCTGTTGAAATATGGAGCGGCGGGCTGTGTCCCGCCACCCAGCTAGCTTTACCCGAAATAATTACACGGAAACTGTATTCTTTTAAACACTGTCGGACCCATTAGTTTCAGTTTCTTATTGGCTAGCTTTTACATATTGATCTAACCCATTTCTATTAATCTGTGTAGCCCATGAGCTGGCTTACCAGGAATGATCTTAACCTGCATCTGTCTGGAGTGGGAGAATCATGGCGACTCCCTGACTCAGCTTCTTTCTCCCAGCATTCCCTTCTGTTTACTCCGCCTACCTAAGGGTTGGCCTATCAAATGGGTCTAGGCAGTTTCTTTATTAATAAGAAATCACTCCCACATCACACCCTGAGTACTGAGCACTCAGCACCCTGAGTACTGAGCACCGAGCACCCCGAGCACTGAGCACCCAGCACCCTGAGCACTGAGCAACCTGAGGACTGAGCACCCAGCACCCTGAGCACTGAGCACCCAGCACCCTGAGTACTGAGCACCAATCACCCTGAGCACTGAGCACCCAGCACCCCGACCATTGAGCACCCAGCAGCCTAAGTACTGAGAACAGATCACCCTGAGTACTGAGCACCCAGCACCCTGAGTACTGAGCCCCCAGCACCCTGAGTACTGAGCACCCAGCAACCCGAGCACTGAGCACCCAGCACCCCGAGAATGAGCACCCAGCACCCTGAGTACTGAGAACCGAGCACCCTGAGTACTGAGCACCCAGCACCCTGAGTACTGAGCCCCCAGCACCCTGAGTACTGAGCACCCAGCACCCCGAGCACTGAGCACCCAGCACCCCGAGAATGAGCACCCAGCACCCTGAGTACTGAGCACCCAGCACCCTGAGTACTGAGCACCCAGCACCCTGAGAACTGAGCACCCAGCACCCTGAGTACTGAGCACCCAGCACCCTGAGTACTTAGCACCCAGCACCCTGAGCACTGAGCACTGAGCACCCAGCACCTTGAGCACTGAGCACTGACCACCCAGCACCCCGAGCACTGAGCACCCAGCACCCCGAGCACTGAGCACCCAGTGCGCTGAGCACTGAGCACCCAGCACCCTGAGCACTGAGCACCCAGCACCCCGAGCACTGAGCACCCAGCGCCCTGAGCACTGAGCACCCAGCACCATGAGTACTGAGCACCCAGCACCCTGAGTACTGAGCACACAGCACCCTGAGTATTGAGCACCGAGCACCCCGAGCACTGAGCACCCAGCTCCCTGAGCACTGAGCACCCTGAGGACTGAGCACCCAGCACCCTGAGCACTGAGCACCCAGCACCCTGAGTACTGAGCACCGATCACCCTGAGCACTGAGCACCCAGCACCCCGAGCACTGAGCACCCAGCACCCTGAGCACTGAGCACCCAGCACCCTGAGTACTGAGCACTGAGCACCCAGCACCCCGAGCACTGAGCATCCAGCACCCTGTGTACTGAGCACTGAGCACCCTGAGTACTAAGCACCCAGCACCCTGAGTACTGAGCACCCAGGACCCTGAGCACTGAGCACCGAGCACCCCGAGCACTGAGCACCCAGCACCCTGAGCAATCAGCACCCATCACCCCGATCACTGAGCACCCAGCACCCTGAGCACTGAGCACCCAGCACCCTGAGCACTGAGCACCCAGCACCCAGAGCACTGAGCACCCAGCACCCTGAGCACTGAGCACCCAGCACCCTGAGTACTGAGCACCCAGCACCCTGAGTACTGAGCACCCAGACCCCGAGCACTGAGGACCCAGCACCCCTAGCACTGAGCAACCAGCACCCTGAGCACTGAGCACCCAGCAGCCCGAGCACTGAGCACCCAGCATCCTGAGCACTGAGTACTGAGCACCCAGCACCCTGAGCACTGAGCACCCAGCACCCTGAGCACTGAGCACCCAGCACCCTGAGTACTGAGCACCCAGCACCCCAAGCACTGAGCACCGAGCACCCTGAGTACTGAGCACCCAGCACGCTGAGCACTGAGCACCCAGCACCCCGAGTACTGAGCACCCAGCACCCTGACTACTGAGCACTCAGCACCCTGAGTACTGAGCACCGAGCACCCCGAGCACTGAGCACCCAGCACCCTGAGCACTGAGCAACCTGAGGACTGAGCACCCAGCACCCTGAGCACTGAGCACCCAGCACCCTGAGTACTGAGCACCGATCACCCTGAGCACTGAGCACCCAGCACCCCGAGCACTGAGCACCCAGCAGCCTAAGTACTGAGAACAGATCACCCTGAGTACTGAGCACCCAGCACCCTGAGTACTGAGCCCCCAGCACCCTGAGTACTGAGCACCCAGCAACCCGAGCACTGAGCACCCAGCACCCCGAGAATGAGCACCCAGCACCCTGAGTACTGAGAACCGAGCACCCTGAGTACTGAGCACCCAGCACCCTGAGTACTGAGCCCCCAGCACCCTGAGTACTGAGCACCCAGCACCCCGAGCACTGAGCACCCAGGACCCCGAGCACTGAGTACTGAGCACCCAGCACCCTGAGTACTGAGCACCGAGCTCCCCGAGCACTGAGCACCCAGCACCCTGAGCACGGAGCACCCAGCACCCTGAGCACTGAGCACCCAGCACCCTGAGTACTGAGCACCCAGCACGCTGAGTACTGAGCACTCAGCACCCTGAGCACTGAGCACCCAGCACCCTGAGTACTGAGCACTGAGCACCCAGCACCCCGAGCACTGAGCACCCAGCACCCTGTGTACTGAGCACTGAGCACCCTGAGTACTAAGCACCCAGCACCCTGAGTACTGAGCACCCAGCACCCCGAGCACTGAGCACCGAGCACCCCGAGCACTGAGCACCCAGCACCCTGAGCACTCAGCACCCATCACCCCGGTCACTGAGCACCCAGCACCCTGAGCACTGAGCACCCAGCACCCTGAGCACTGAGCACCAAGCACCCAGAGCACTGAGCACCCAGCACCCTGAGCACTGAGCATCAAGCACCCTGAGCACTGAGCACCCAGCACCCTGAGTACTGAGCATCAAGCACGCTGAGCACTGAGAACCCAGCACCCTGAGCACTGAGCACCCAGCACCCTGAGCACTGAGCACTCAGCACCCTGAGTACTGAGCACTGAGCAACCTGAGCACTGAGCACCGGGTAACCCGAGCACTGAGCACCCAGCACCCTGAGTACTGAGCACCAAGCACCCTGAGTACTGAGCACTGAGCACTGACCACCCTGAGCACTGAGCACCCAGCACCCTGAGCACTGAGCACCCAGCATCCTGAGCACTGAGTACTGAGCACCCAGCACCCTGAGCACTGAGCAGCCAGCACCCTGAGCACTGAGCACCAAGTACCCTGAGTACTGAGCACCCAGCACCCCAAACACTGAGCACCGAGCACCCTGAGAACTGAGCACCGAGCACCCTGAGTACTGAGCACCCAGCACCATGAGTACTGAGCCCCGAGCACCCAGAGTACTGAGCAACCTGAGTCCTGAGCACCCAGTACCCCGAGAATGAGCACCCAGCACCCTGAGTACTGAGCATCAAGCACCCTGAGTTCTGAGCACCCAGCACCCTGAGTACTGCGCACCCAGCACCCTGAGTTCTGAGCACCCAGCACCCTGAGCACTGAGCACACTGAGTACTGAGCAACCAGCACCCTGAGCACTGAGAACCCAGCACCCTGAGCACTGAGCACCCAGCACCCCGACCACTGAGCACTGTGCACCCTGAGCACTGAGGACCCAGCACCCCGAGCACTGAGCACCCAGCACCCTGAGTACTGAGCACCCAGCACCCTGAGCACTGAGGACCCAGCACCCCGAGCACTGAGCACCCAGCACGCTGAGTACTGAGCACTGAGCACCCAGCACCCTGAGTACTGAGCACCCAGCACCCTGAGTACTGAGCACCCAGCACCCCAAGCACTGAGCACTGAGCAACCTGAGTACTGAGCACTGAGCACCCTTAGTACTGAGCACCGAGCACCCTGAGTACTGAGCACCCAGCACCCCGAGCACTGAGCACTGAGCAACCTGAGTGCTGAGCAACAAGCACCCCGAGTACTGAGCACTGAGCACCCTGAGTACTGAGCACCCAGCACCCTGAGCACTGAGCACCCAGCACCCTGAGTACTGAGCACTGAGAACCCTGAGTACTGAACACCGAGCACCCTGAGTACTGAGCACCCAGCACGGTGATCACTGAGCAAGGAGCACCCCGAGGACTGAGCACCCGGCACCCTGAGCACTGAGCACCCAGCACCTTGAGTACTGAGCACCGAGCACCCCGAGCACTGAGCACCCAGCACCCTGAGTACTGAGCACCCCGCACCCTGAGCACTGAGCACGGAGCACCCCGAGGACTGAGCACCCAGCACCCTGAGCACTGAGCACCCAGTACCTTGAGTACTGAGCACCGAGCACCCCGAGCACTGAGCACCCAGCACCCTGAGTACTGAGCACCCAGCACCCTGAGCACTGAGCACCCAGCACCCTGAGCACTAAGCACCCAGCACCCCGAGAACTGAGCACCCAGCACCCTGAGTACTGAGCACCCAGCACCCTGAGTACTGAGCACCCAGCACCCTGAGCACTGAGCACTGAGCACCCAGCACCTTGAGCACTGAGCACTGACCACCCAGCACCCCGAGCACTGAGCACCCAGCACCCCGAGCACTGAGCACCCAGCGCCCTGAGCACTGAGCACCCAGCACCCTGAGCACTGAGCACCCAGTCCCCTGAGTACTGAGCACCCAGCACCATGAGTACTGAGCACCCAGCACCCTGAGTACCGAGCACTCAGCACCCTGAGTACTGAGCACCGAGCACCCCGAGCACTGAGCACCCAGCACCCTGAGCACTGAGCACCCTGAGGCCTGAGCACCCAGCACCCTGAGCACTGAGCACCCAGCACCCTGAGTACTGAGCACCGATCACCCTGAGCACTGAGCACCCAGCACCCCGAGCACTGAGCACCCAGCACCCTGAGTACTGAGCACCCAGCACCCTGAGAACTGAGCACCCAGCATCCTGAGTACTGAGCACCCTGAGTACTGAGCACCGATCACCCTGAGCACTGAGCACCCAGCACCCTGAGTACTGAGCACCCAGCACCCTGAGCACTGAGCACCCAGCACCCTGAGCACTGAGCACCCAGCACCCTGAGTACTGAGCACCCAGACCCCGAGCACTGAGGACCCATCACCCCTAGCACTGAGCACCCAGCACCCTGAGCACTGAGCACCCAGCAGCCCGAGCACTGAGCACGCAGCATCCTGAGCACTGAGTACTGAGCACCCAGCACCCTGAGCACTGAGCACCCAGCACCCTGAGCACTGAGCACCCAGCACCCTGAGTACTGAGCACCCAGCACCCCAAGCACTGAGCACCGAGCACCCTGAGCACGGAGCACCCAGCACCCTGAGCACTGAGCACCCAGCACGCTGAGTACTGAGCACTCAGCACCCTGAGCACTGAGCACCCAGCACCCTGAGTACTGAGCACTGAGCACCCAGCACCCCGAGCACTGAGCACCCAGCACCCTGTGTACTGAGCACTGAGCACCCTGAGTACTAAGCACCCAGCACCCTGAGTACTGAGCACCCAGCACCCCGAGCACTGAGCACCGAGCACCCCGAGAACTGAGCACCCAGCACCCTGAGCACTCAGCACCCATCACCCCGGTCACTGAGCACCCAGCACCCTGAGCACTGAGCACCCAGCACCCTGAGCACTGAGCACCAAGCACCCAGAGCACTGAGCACCCAGCACCCTGAGCACTGAGCATCAAGCACCCTGAGCACTGAGCACCCAGCACCCTGAGTACTGAGCATCAAGCACCCTGAGCACTGAGAACCCAGCACCCTGAGCACTGAGCACCCAGCACCCTGAGCACTGAGCACTCAGCAACCTGAGTACTGAGCACTGAGCAACCCGAACACTGAGCACCGGGTAACCCGAGCACTGAGCACCCAGCACCCTGAGTACTGAGCACCAAGCACCCTGAGTACTGAGCACTGAGCACTGACCACCCTGAGCACTGAGCACCCAGCACCCTGAGCACTGAGCACCCAGCATCCTGAGCACTGAGTACTGAGCACCCAGCACCCTGAGCACTGAGCAGCCAGCACCCTGAGCACTGAGCACCAAGCACCCTGAGTACTGAGCACCCAGCACCCCAAACACTGAGCACCGAGCACCCTGAGAACTGAGCACCGAGCACCCTGAGTACTGAGCACCCAGCACCATGAGTACTGAGCCCCGAGCACCCAGAGTACTGAGCAACCTGAGTCCTGAGCACCCAGTACCCCGAGAATGAGCACCCAGCACCCTGAGTACTGAGCATCAAGCACCCTGAGTTCTGAGCACCCAGCACCCTGAGTACTGCGCACCCAGCACCCTGAGTTCTGAGCACCCAGCACCCTGAGCACTGAGCACACTGAGTACTGAGCAACCAGCACCCTGAGCACTGAGCACCCAGCACCCCGAGCACTGAGCACCCAGCACCCCGACCACTGAGCACTGAGCACCCTGAGCACTGAGGACCCAGCACCCCGAGCACTGAGCACCCAGCACCCTGAGTACTGAGCACCCAGCACCCTGAGCACTGAGGACCCAGCACCCCGAGCACTGAGCACCCAGCACGCTGAGTACTGAGCACTGAGCACCCAGCACGCTGAGTACTGAGCACCCAGCACCCTGAGTACTGAGCACCCAGCACCCCAAGCACTGAGCACTGAGCAACCTGAGTACTGAGCACTGAGCACCCTTAGTACTGAGCACCGAGCACCCTGAGTACTGAGCACCCAGCACCCCGAGCACTGAGCACTGAGCAACCTGAGTGCTGAGCAACAAGCACCCCGAGTACTGAGCACTGAGCACCCTGAGTACTGAGCACCCAGCACCCTGAGCACTGAGCACCCAGCACCTTGAGTACTGAGCACTGAGAACCCTGATTACTGAACACCGAGCACCCTGAGTACTGAGCACCCAGCACGGTGATCACTGAGCACGGAGCACCCCGAGGACTGAGCACCTGGCACCCTGAGCACTGAGCACCCAGCACCTTGAGTACTGAGCACCGAGCACCCCGAGCACTGAGCACCCAGCACCCTGAGTACTGAGCACCCAGCACCCTGAGCACTGAGCACGGAGCACCCCGAGGACTGAGCACCCAGCACCCTGAGCACTGAGCACCCAGCACCTTGAGTACTGAGCACCGAGCACCCCGAGCACTGAGCACCCAGCACCCTGAGTACTGAGCACCCAGCACCCTGAGCACTGAGCACCCAGCACCCTGAGCACTAAGCACCCAGCACCCCGAGAACTGAGCACCCAGCACCCTGAGTACTGAGCACCCAGCACCCTGAGTACTGAGCACCCAGCACCCTGAGCACTGAGCACTGAGCACCCAGCACCTTGAGCACTGAGCACTGACCACCCAGCACCCCGAGCACTGAGCACCCAGCACCCCGAGCACTGAGCACCCAGCGCCCTGAGCACTGAGCACCCAGCACCCTGAGCACTGAGCACCCAGTCCCCTGAGTACTGAGCACCCAGCACCATGAGTACTGAGCACCCAGCACCCTGAGTACCGAGCACTCAGCACCCTGAGTACTGAGCACCGAGCACCCCGAGCACTGAGCACCCAGCAACCTGAGCACTGAGCACCCTGAGGCCTGAGCACCCAGCACCCTGAGCACTGAGCACCCAGCACCCTGAGTACTGAGCACCGATCACCCTGAGCACTGAGCACCCAGCACCCCGAGCACTGAGCACCCAGCACCCTGAGTACTGAGCACCCAGCACCCTGAGCACTGAGCACCCAGCATCCTGAGTACTGAGCACCCTGAGTACTGAGCACCGATCACCCTGAGCACTGAGCACCCAGCACCCTGAGTACTGAGCACCCAGCACCCTGAGCACTGAGCACCCAGCTCCCTGAGCACTGAGCACCCAGCACCCTGAGTACTGAGCACCCAGCACCCTGAGTACTGTGTACCCAGCACCCTGAGCACTGAGCACCCAGCACCATGAGTACTGAGCAACCTGAGTCCTGAGCACCCAGTACCCCGAGAATGAGCACCCAGCACCCTGAGTACTGAGCATCAAGCACCCTGAGTTCTGAGCACCCAGCACCCTGAGTACTGCGCACCCAGCACCCTGAGTTCTGAGCACCCAGCACCCTGAGCACTGAGCACACTGAGTACTGAGCAACCAGCACCCTGAGCACTGAGCACCCAGCACCCCGAGCACTGAGCACCCAGCACCCCGACCACTGAGCACTGAGCACCCTGAGCACTGAGGACCCAGCACCCCGAGCACTGAGCACCCAGCACCCTGAGTACTGAGCACCCAGCACCCTGAGCACTGAGGACCCAGCACCCCGAGCACTGAGCACCCAGCACGCTGAGTACTGAGCACTGAGCACCCAGCACGCTGAGTACTGAGCACCCAGCACCCTGAGTACTGAGCACCCAGCACCCCAAGCACTGAGCACTGAGCAACCTGAGTACTGAGCACTGAGCACCCTTAATACTGAGCACCGAGCACCCTGAGTACTGAGCACCCAGCACCCCGAGCACTGAGCACTGAGCAACCTGAGTGCTGAGCAACAAGCACCCCGAGTACTGAGCACTGAGCACCCTGAGTACTGAGCACCCAGCACCCTGAGCACTGAGCACCCAGCACCCTGAGTACTGAGCACTGAGAACCCTGAGTACTGAACACCGAGCACCCTGAGTACTGAGCACCCAGCACGGTGATCACTGAGCACGGAGCACCCCGAGGACTGAGCACCCGGCACCCTGAGCACTGAGCACCCAGCACCTTGAGTACTGAGCACCGAGCACCCCGAGCACTGAGCACCCAGCACCCTGAGTACTGAGCACCCAGCACCCTGAGCACTGAGCACGGAGCACCCCGAGGACTGAGCACCCAGCACCCTGAGCACTGAGCACCCAGCACCTTGAGTACTGAGCACCGAGCACCCCGAGCACTGAGCACCCAGCACCCTGAGTACTGAGCACCCAGCACCCTGAGCACTGAGCACCCAGCACCCTGAGCACTAAGCACCCAGCACCCCGAGAACTGAGCACCCAGCACCCTGAGTACTGAGCACCCAGCACCCTGAGTACTGAGCACCCAGCACCCTGAGCACTGAGCACTGAGCACCCAGCACCCTGAGTACTGAGCACCCAGCACCCTGAGTACTGAGCACCCAGACCCCGAGAGCTGAGGACCCAGCACCCCTAGCACTGAGCACCCAGCACCCTGAGCACTGAGCACCCAGCAGCCCGAGCACTGAGCACCCAGCATCCTGAGCACTGAGTACTGAGCACCCAGCACCCTGAGCACTGAGCACCCAGCACCCTGAGCACTGAGCACCCAGCACCCTGAGTACTGAGCACCCAGCACCCCAAGCACTGAGCACCGAGCACCCTGAGTACTGAGCACCCAGCACGCTGAGCACTGAGCACCCAGCACCCCGAGTACTGAGCACCCAGCACCCTGACTACTGAGCACTCAGCACCCTGAGTACTGAGCACCGAGCACCCCGAGCACTGAGCACCCAGCACCCTGAGCACTGAGCAACCTGAGGACTGAGCACCCAGCACCCTGAGCACTGAGCACCCAGCACCCTGAGTACTGAGCACCGATCACCCTGAGCACTGAGCACCCAGCACCCCGAGCACTGAGCACCCAGCAGCCTAAGTACAGAGAACAGATCACCCTGAGTACTGAGCACCCAGCACCCTGAGTACTGAGCCCCCAGCACCCTGAGTACTGAGCACCCAGCAACCCGAGCACTGAGCACCCAGCACCCCGAGAATGAGCACCCAGCACCCTGAGTACTGAGAACCGAGCACCCTGAGTACTGAGCACCCAGCACCCTGAGTACTGAGCCCCCAGCACCCTGAGTACTGAGCACCCAGCACCCCGAGCACTGAGCACCCAGCACCCCGAGAATGAGCACCCAGCACCCTGAGTACTGAGCACCCAGCACCCCGAGCACGGAGCACCCAGGACCCCGAGCACTGAGTACTGAGCACCCAGCACCCTGAGTACTGAGCACTGAGCTCCCCGAGCACTGAGCACCCAGCACCCTGAGCACGGAGCACCCAGCACGCTGAGCACTGAGCACCCAGCACCCTGAGTACTGAGCACCCAGCACGTTGAGTACTGAGCACTCAGCACCCTGAGCACTGAGCACCCAGCACCCTGAGTACTGAGCACTGAGCACCCAGCACCCCGAGCACTGAGCACCCAGCACCCTGTGTACTGAGCACTGAGCACCCTGAGTACTAAGCACCCAGCACCCTGAGTACTGAGCACCCAGCACCCCGAGCACTGAGCACCGAGCACCCCGAGCACTGAGCACCCAGCACCCTGAGCACTCAGCACCCATCACCCCGGTCACTGAGCACCCAGCACCCTGAGCACTGAGCACCCAGCACCCTGAGCACTGAGCACCAAGCACCCAGAGCACTGAGCACCCAGCACCCTGAGCACTGAGCATCAAGCACCCTGAGCACTGAGCACCCAGCACCCTGAGTACTGAGCATCAAGCACGCTGAGCACTGAGAACCCAGCACCCTGAGCACTGAGCACCCAGCACCCTGAGCACTGAGCATCAAGCACCCTGAGCACTGAGCACTCAGCACCCTGAGTACTGAGCACTGAGCAACCCGAGCACTGAGCACCGGGTAACCCGAGCACTGAGCACCCAGCACCCTGAGTACTGAGCACCAAGCACCCTGAGTACTGAGCACTGAGCACTGACCACCCTGAGCACTGAGCACCCAGCACCCTGAGCACTGAGCACCCAGCATCCTGAGCACTGAGTACTGAGCACCCAGCACCCTGAGCACTGAGCAGCCTGCACCCTGAGCACTGAGCACCAAGCACCCTGAGTACTGAGCACCCAGCACCCCAAACACTGAGCACCGAGCACCCTGAGAACTGAGCACCGAGCACCCTGAGTACTGAGCACCCAGCACCATGAGTACTGAGCCCCGAGCCCCCAGAGTACTGAGCAACCTGAGTCCTGAGCACCCAGTACCCCGAGAATGAGCACCCAGCACCCTGAGTACTGAGCATCAAGCACCCTGAGTTCTGAGCACCCAGCACCCTGAGTACTGCGCACCCAGCACCCTGAGTTCTGAGCACCCAGCACCCTGAGCACTGAGCACACTGAGTACTGAGCAACCAGCACCCTGAGCACTGAGAACCCAGCACCCTGAGCACTGAGCACCCAGCACCCCGACCACTGAGCACTGTGCACCCTGAGCACTGAGGACCCAGCACCCCGAGCACTGAGCACCCAGCACCCTGAGTACTGAGCACCCAGCACCCTGAGCACTGAGGACCCAGCACCCCGAGCACTGAGCACCCAGCACGCTGAGTACTGAGCACTGAGCACCCAGCACCCTGAGTACTGAGCACCCAGCACCCTGAGTACTGAGCACCCAGCACCCCAAGCACTGAGCACTGAGCAACCTGAGTACTGAGCACTGAGCACCCTTAGTACTGAGCACCGAGCACCCTGAGTACTGAGCACCCAGCACCCCGAGCACTGAGCACTGAGCAACCTGAGTGCTGAGCAACAAGCACCCCGAGTACTGAGCACTGAGCACCCTGAGTACTGAGCACCCAGCACCCTGAGCACTGAGCACCCAGCACCCTGAGTACTGAGCACTGAGAACCCTGAGTACTGAACACCGAGCACCCTGAGTACTGAGCACCCAGCACGGTGATCACTGAGCACGGAGCACCCCGAGGACTGAGCACCCGGCACCCTGAGCACTGAGCACCCAGCACCTTGAGTACTGAGCACCGAGCACCCAGAGCACTGAGCACCCAGCACCCTGAGTACTGAGCACCCAGCACCCTGAGCACTGAGCACGGAGCACCCTGAGGACTGAGCACCCAGCACCCTGAGCACTGAGCACCCAGCACCTTGAGTACTGAGCACCGAGCACCCCGAGCACTGAGCACCCAGCACCCTGAGTACTGAGCACACAGCACCCTGAGCACTGAGCACCCAGCACCCTGAGCACTAAGCACCCAGCACCCCGAGAACTGAGCACCCAGCACCCTGAGTACTGAGCACCCAGCACCCTGAGTACTGAGCACCCAGCACCCTGAGCACTGAGCACTGAGCACCCAGCACCTTGAGCACTGAGCACTGAGCACCCAGCACCTTGAGCACTGAGCACTGACCACCCAGCACCCCGAGCACTGAGCACCCAGCACCCTGAGCACTGAGCACCCAGTCCCCTGAGTACTGAGCACCCAGCACCATGAGTACTGAGCACCCAGCACCCTGAGTACCGAGCACTCAGCACCCTGAGTACTGAGCACCGAGCACCCCGAGCACTGAGCACCCAGCACCCTGAGCACTGAGCACCCTGAGGCCTGAGCACCCAGCACCCTGAGCACTGAGCACCCAGCACCCTGAGTACTGAGCACCGATCACCCTGAGCACTGAGCACCCAGCACCCCGAGCACTGAGCACCCAGCACCCTGAGTACTGAGCACCCAGCACCCTGAGCACTGAGCACCCAGCATCCTGAGTACTGAGCACCCTGAGTACTGAGCACCGATCACCCTGAGCACTGAGCACCCAGCACCCTGAGTACTGAGCACCCAGCACCCTGAGCACTGAGCACCCAGCACCCTGAGCACTGAGCACCCAGCACCCTGAGTACTGAGCACCCAGCACCCTGAGTACTGAGTACCCAGCACCCTGAGCACTGAGCACCCAGCACCCTGAGTACTGAGCACCGAGCACCCTGAGTACTGAGCACCCAGCACCCTGAGTACTGAGCACCCAGCACCCTGAGCACTGAGCACCCAGCACCCTGAGTACTGAGCACCCAGACCCCGAGCACTGAGGACCCATCACCCCTAGCACTGAGCACCCAGCACCCTGAGCACTGAGCACCCAGCAGCCCGAGCACTGAGCACCCAGCATCCTGAGCACTGAGTACTGAGCACCCAGCACCCTGAGCACTGAGCACCCAGCACCCTGAGCACTGAGCACCCAGCACCCTGAGTACTGAGCACCCAGCACCCCAAGCACTGAGCACCGAGCACCCTGAGCACGGAGCACCCAGCACCCTGAGCACTGAGCACCCAGCACGCTGAGTACTGAGCACTCAGCACCCTGAGCACTGAGCACCCAGCACCCTGAGTACTGAGCACTGAGCACCCAGCACCCCGAGCACTGAGCACCCAGCACCCTGTGTACTGAGCACTGAGCACCCTGAGTACTAAGCACCCAGCACCCTGAGTACTGATCACCCAGCACCCCGAGCACTGAGCACCGAGCACCCCGAGCACTGAGCACCCAGCACCCTGAGCACTCAGCACCCATCACCCCGGTCACTGAGCACCCAGCACCCTGAGCACTGAGCACCCAGCACCCTGAGCACTGAGCACCAAGCACCCAGAGCACTGAGCACCCAGCACCCTGAGCACTGAGCATCAAGCACCCTGAGCACTGAGCACCCAGCACCCTGAGTACTGAGCATCAAGCACGCTGAGCACTGAGAACCCAGCACCCTGAGCACTGAGCACCCAGCACCCTGAGCACTGAGCACTCAGCAACCTGAGTACTGAGCACTGAGCAACCCGAACACTGAGCACCGGGTAACCCGAGCACTGAGCACCCAGCACCCTGAGTACTGAGCACCAAGCACCCTGAGTACTGAGCACTGAGCACTGACCACCCTGAGCACTGAGCACCCAGCACCCTGAGCACTGAGCACCCAGCATCCTGAGCACTGAGTACTGAGCACGGAGCACCCTGAGCACTGAGCAGCCAGCACCCTGAGCACTGAGCACCAAGCACCCTGAGTACTGAGCACCCAGCACCCCAAACACTGAGCACCGAGCACCCTGAGAACTGAGCACCGAGCACCCTGAGTACTGAGCACCCAGCACCATGAGTACTGAGCCCCGAGCACCCAGAGTACTGAGCAAACTGAGTCCTGAGCACCCAGTACCCCGAGAATGAGCACCCAGCACCCTGAGTACTGAGCATCAAGCACCCTGAGTTCTGAGCACCCAGCACCCTGAGTACTGCGCACCCAGCACCCTGAGTTCTGAGCACCCAGCACCCTGAGCACTGAGCACACTGAGTACTGAGCAACCAGCACCCTGAGCACTGAGCACCCAGCACCCCGAGCACTGAGCACCCAGCACCCCGACCACTGAGCACTGAGCACCCTGAGCACTGAGGACCCAGCACCCCGAGCACTGAGCACCCAGCACCCTGAGTACTGAGCACCCAGCACCCTGAGCACTGAGGACCCAGCACCCCGAGCACTGAGCACCCAGCACGCTGAGTACTGAGCACTGAGCACCCAGCACGCTGAGTACTGAGCACCCAGCACCCTGAGTACTGAGCACCCAGCACCCCAAGCACTGAGCACTGAGCAACCTGAGTACTGAGCACTGAGCACCCTTAGTACTGAGCACCGAGCACCCTGAGTACTGAGCACCCAGCACCCCGAGCACTGAGCACTGAGCAACCTGAGTGCTGAGCAACAAGCACCCCGAGTACTGAGCACCCAGCACCTTGAGTACTGAGCACTGAGAACCCTGAGTACTGAACACCGAGCACCCTGAGTACTGAGCACCCAGCACGGTGATCACTGAGCACGGAGCACCCCGAGGACTGAGCACCCGGAACCCTGAGCACTGAGCACCCAGCACCTTGAGTACTGAGCACCGAGCACCCCGAGCACTGAGCACCCAGCACCCTGAGTACTGAGCACCCAGCACCCTGAGCACTGAGCACGGAGCACCCCGAGGACTGAGCACCCAGCACCCTGAGCACTGAGCACCCAGCACCTTGAGTACTGAGCACCGAGCACCCCGAGCACTGAGCACCCAGCACCCTGAGTACTGAGCACCCAGCACCCTGAGCCCTGAGCACCCAGCACCCTGAGCACTAAGCACCCAGCACCCCGAGAACTGAGCACCCAGCACCCTGAGTACTGAGCAGCCAGCACCCTGAGTACTGAGCACCCAGCACCCTGAGCACTGAGCACTGAGCACCCAGCACCTTGAGCACTGAGCACTGACCACCCAGCACCCCGAGCACTGAGCACCCAGCACCCCGAGCACTGAGCACCCAGCGCCCTGAGCACTGAGCACCCAGCACCCTGAGCACTGAGCACCCAGTCCCCTGAGTACTGAGCACCCAGCACCATGAGTACTGAGCACCCAGCACCCTGAGTACCGAGCACTCAGCACCCTGAGTACTGAGCACCGAGCACCCCGAGCACTGAGCACCCAGCACCCTGAGCACTGAGCACCCTGAGGCCTGAGCAGCCAGCACCCTGAGCACTGAGCACCCAGCACCCTGAGTACTGAGCACCGATCACCCTGAGCACTGAGCACCCAGCACCCTGAGTACTGAGCACCCAGCACCCTGAGCACTGAGCACCCAGCATCCTGAGTACTGAGCACCCTGAGTACTGAGCACCGATCACCCTGAGCACTGAGCACCCAGCACCCTGAGTACTGAGCACCCCGCACCCTGAGCACTGAGCACCCAGCACCCTGAGCACTGAGCACCCAGCACCCTGAGTACTGAGCACCCAGCACCCTGAGTACTGTGTACCCAGCACCCTGAGCACTGAGCACCCAGCACCATGAGTACTGAGCAACCTGAGTCCTGAGCACCCAGTACCCCGAGAATGAGCACCCAGCACCCTGAGTACTGAGCATCAAGCACCCTGAGTTCTTAGCACCCAGCACCCTGAGTACTGCGCACCCAGCACCCTGAGTTCTGAGCACCCAGCACTCTGAGCACTGAGCACACTGAGTACTGAGCAACCAGCACCCTGAGCACTGAGCACCCAGCACCCCGAGCACTGAGCACCCAGCACCCCGACCACTGAGCACTGAGCACCCTGAGCACTGAGGACCCAGCACCCCGAGCACTGAGCACCCAGCACCCTGAGTACTGAGCACCCAGCACCCTGAGCACTGAGGACCCAGCACCCCGAGCACTGAGCACCCAGCACGCTGAGTACTGAGCACTGAGCACCCAGCACCCTGAGTACTGAGCACCCAGCACCCTGAGTACTGAGCACCCAGCACCCCAAGCACTGAGCACTGAGCAACCTGAGTACTGAGCACTGAGCACCCTTAGTACTGAGCACCGAGCACCCTGAGTACTGAGCACCCAGCACCCCGAGCACTGAGCACTGAGCAACCTGAGTGCTGAGCAACAAGCACCCCGAGTACTGAGCACTGAGCACCCTGAGTACTGAGCACCCAGCACCCTGAGCACTGAGCACCCAGCACCCTGAGTACTGAGCACTGAGAACCCTGAGTACTGAACACCGAGCACCCTGAGTACTGAGCACCCAGCATGGTGATCACTGAGCACGGAGCACCCCGAGGACTGAGCACCCGGCACCCTGAGCACTGAGCACCCAGCACCTTGAGTACTGAGCACCGAGCACCCCGAGCACTGAGCACCCAGCACCCTGAGTACTGAGCACCCAGCACCCTGAGCACTGAGCACGGAGCACCCCGAGGACTGAGCACCCAGCACCCTGAGCACTGAGCACCCAGCACCTTGAGTACTGAGCACCGAGCACCCCGAGCACTGAGCACCCAGCACCCTGAGTACTGAGCACCCAGCACCCTGAGCACTGAGCACCCAGCACCCTGAGCACTAAGCACCCAGCACCCCGAGAACTGAGCACCCAGCACCCTGAGTACTGAGCACCCAGCACCCTGAGTACTGAGCACCCAGCACCCTGAGCACTGAGCACTGAGCACCCAGCACCTTGAGCACTGAGCACTGACCACCCAGCACCCCGAGCACTGAGCACCCAGCACCCCGAGCACTGAGCACCCAGCGCCCTGAGCACTGAGCACCCAGCACCCTGAGCACTGAGCACCCAGTCCCCTGAGTACTGAGCACCCAGCACCATGAGTACTGAGCACCCAGCACCCTGAGTACCGAGCACTCAGCACCCTGAGTACTGAGCACCGAGCACCCCGAGCACTGAGCACCCAGCACCCTGAGCACTGAGCACCCTGAGGCCTGAGCACCCAGCACCCTGAGCACTGAGCACCCAGCACCCTGAGTACTGAGCACCGATCACCCTGAGCACTGAGCACCCAGCACCCCGAGCACTGAGCACCCAGCACCCTGAGTACTGAGCACCCAGCACCCTGAGCACTGAGCACCCAGCATCCTGAGTACTGAGCACCCTGAGTACTGAGCACCGATCACCCTGAGCACTGAGCACCCAGCACCCTGAGTACTGAGCACCCAGCACCCTGAGCACTGAGCACCCAGCACCCTGAGCACTGAGCACCCAGCACCCTGAGTACTGAGCACCCAGCACCCTGAGTACTGAGTACCCAGCACCCTGAGCACTGAGCACCCAGCACCCTGAGTACTGAGCAACCTGAGTCCTGAGCACCCAGTACCCCGAGAATGAGCACCCAGCACCCTGAGTACTGAGCATCAAGCACCCTGAGTTCTGAGCACCCAGCACCCTGAGTACTGCGCTCCCAGCACCCTGAGTTCTGAGCACCCAGCACCCTGAGCACTGAGCACACTGAGTACTGAGCAACCAGCACCCTGAGCACTGAGCACCCAGCACCCCGAGCACTGAGCACCCAGCACCCCGACCACTGAGCACTGAGCACCCTGAGCACTGAGGACCCAGCACCCCGAGCACTGAGCACCCAGCACCCTGAGTACTGAGCACCCAGCACCCTGAGCACTGAGGACCCAGCACCCCGAGCACTGAGCACCCAGCACGCTGAGTACTGAGCACTGAGCACCCAGCACCCTGAGTACTGAGCACCCAGCACCCTGAGTACTGAGCACCCAGCACCCCAAGCACTGAGCACTGAGCAACCTGAGTACTGAGCACTGAGCACCCTTAGTACTGAGCACCGAGCACCCTGAGTACTGAGCACCCAGCACCCCGAGCACTGAGCACTGAGCAACCTGAGTGCTGAGCAACAAGCACCCCGAGTACTGAGCACTGAGCACCCTGAGTACTGAGCACCCTGAGCACTGAGCACCCAGCACCCTGAGTACTGAGCACTGAGAACCCTGAGTACTGAACACCGAGCACCCTGAGTACTGAGCACCCAGCACGGTGATCACTGAGCACGGAGCACCCCGAGGACTGAGCACCCGGCACCCTGAGCACTGAGCACCCAGCACCTTAAGTACTGAGCACCGAGCACCCCGAGCACTGAGCACCCAGCACCCTGAGTACTGAGCACCCAGCACCCTGAGCACTGAGCACGGAGCACCCCGAGGACTGAGCACCCAGCACCCTGAGCACTGAGCTCCCAGCACCTTGAGTACTGAGCACCGAGCACCCCGAGCACTGAGCACCCAGCACCCTGAGTACTGAGCACCCAGCACCCTGAGCACTGAGCACCCAGCACCCTGAGCACTAAGCACCCAGCACCCCGAGAACTGAGCACCCAGCACCCTGAGTACTGAGCACCCAGCACCCTGAGTACTGAGCACCCAGCACCCTGAGCACTGAGCACTGAGCACCCAGCATCTTGAGCACTGAGCACTGACCACCCAGCACAACGAGCACTGAGCACCCAGCACCCCGAGCACTGAGCACCCAGCGCCCTGAGCACTGAGCACCCAGCACCCTGAGCACTGAGCACCCAGTCCCCTGAGTACTGAGCACCCAGCACCATGAGTACTGAGCACCCAGCACCCTGAGTACCGAGCACTCAGCACCCTGAGTACTGAGCACCGAGCACCCCGAGCACTGAGCACCCAGCACCCTGAGCACTGAGCACCCTGAGGCCTGAGCACCCAGCACCCTGAGCACTGAGCACCCAGCACCCTGAGTACTGAGCACCGATCACCCTGAGCACTGAGCACCCAGCACCCCGAGCACTGAGCACCCAGCACCCTGAGTACTGAGCACCCAGCACCCTGAGCACTGAGCACCCAGCATCCTGAGTACTGAGCACCCTGAGTACTGAGCACCGATCACCCTGAGCACTGAGCACCCAGCACCCTGAGTACTGAGCACCCAGCACTCTGAGCACTGAGCACCCAGCACCCTGAGCACTGAGCACCCAGCACCCTGAGTACTGAGCACCCAGCACCCTGAGTACTGAGTACCCAGCACCCTGAGCACTGAGCACCCAGCACCCTGAGTACTGAGCACCGAGCACGCTGAGTACTGAGCACCCAGCACCCTGAGTACTGAGCACCCAGCACCCTGAGCACTGAGCACCCAGCACCCTGAGTACTGAGCACCCAGACCCCGAGCACTGAGGACCCATCACCCCTAGCACTGAGCACCCAGCACCCTGAGCACTGAGCACCCAGCAGCCCGAGCACTGAGCACCCAGCATCCTGAGCACTGAGTACTGAGCACCCGGCACCCTGAGCACTGAGCACCCAGCATCCTGAGTACTGAGCACCCTGAGTACTGAGCACCGATCACCCTGAGCACTGAGCACCCAGGACCCTGAGTACTGAGCACCCAGCACCCTGAGCACTGAGCACCCAGCATCCTGAGTACTGAGCACCCTGAGTACTGAGCACCGATCACCCTGAGCACTGAGCACCCAGCACCCTGAGTACTGAGCACCCAGCACTCTGAGCACTGAGCACCCAGCACCCTGAGCACTGAGCACCCAGCACCCTGAGTACTGAGCACCCAGCACCCTGAGTACTGAGTACCCAGCACCCTGAGCACTGAGCACCCAGCACCCTGAGTACTGAGCACCGAGCACGCTGAGTACTGAGCACCCAGCACCCTGAGTACTGAGCACCCAGCACCCTGAGCACTGAGCACCCAGCACCCTGAGTACTGAGCACCCAGACCCCGAGCACTGAGGACCCATCACCCCTAGCACTGAGCACCCAGCACCCTGAGCACTGAGCACCCAGCAGCCCGAGCACTGAGCACCCAGCATCCTGAGCACTGAGTACTGAGCACCCGGCACCCTGAGCACTGAGCACCCAGCACCCTGAGCACTGAGCACCCAGCACCCTGAGTACTGAGCACCCAGCACCCCAAGCACTGAGCACCGAGCACCCTGAGTACTGAGCACCCAGCACGCTGAGCACTGAGCACCCAGCACCCCGCGTACTGAGCACCCAGCACCCTGAGTACTGAGCACTCAGCACCCTGAGTACAGAGCACCGAGCACCCCGAGCACTGAGCACCCAGCACCCTGAGCACTGAGCAACCTGAGGACTGAGCACCCAGCACCCTGAGCACTGAGCACCCAGCACCCTGAGTACTGAGCACCGATCACCCTGAGCACTGAGCACCCAGCACCCCGAGCACTGAGCACCCAGCAGCCTAAGTACTGAGAACAGATCACCCTGAGTACTGAGCACCCAGCACCCTGAGTACTGAGCCCCCAGCACCCTGAGTACTGAGCACCCAGCAACCCGAGCACTGATCACCCAGCACCCCGAGAATGAGCACCCAGCACCCTGAGTACTGAGAACCGAGCACCCTGAGTACTGAGCACCCAGCACCCTGAGTACTGAGCCCCCAGCACCCTGAGTACTGAGCACCCAGCACCCCGAGCACTGAGCACCCAGCACCCCGAGAATGAGCACCCAGCACCCTGAGTACTGAGCACCCAGCACCCTGAGTACTGAGCACCCAGCACCCTGAGAACTGAGCACCCAGCACCCTGAGTACTGAGCACCCAGCACCCTGAGTACTTAGCACCCAGCACCCTGAGCACTGAGCACTGAGCACCCAGCACCTTGAGCACTGAGCACTGACCACCCAGCACCCCGAGCACTGAGCACCCAGCGCCCTGAGCACTGAGCACCCAGCACCCTGAGCACTGAGCACCCAGCACCCCGAGCACTGAGCACCCAGCGCCCTGAGCACTGAGCACCCAGCACAATGAGTACTGAGCACCCAGCACCCTGAGTACTGAGCACACAGCACCCTGAGTATTGAGCACCGAGCACCCCGAGCACTGAGCACCCAGCACCCTGAGCACTGAGCACCCTGAGGACTGAGCACCCAGCACCCTGAGCACTGAGCACCCAGCACCCTGAGTACTGAGCACCGATCACCCTGAGCACTGAGCACCCAGCACCCCGAGCACTGAGCACCCAGCACCCTGAGCACTGAGCACCCAGCACCCTGAGTACTGAGCACTGAGCACCCAGCACCCCGAGCACTGAGCATCCAGCACCCTGTGTACTGAGCACTGAGCACCCTGAGTACTAAGCACCCAGCACCCTGAGTACTGAGCACCCAGGACCCTGAGCACTGAGCACCGAGCACCCCGAGCACTGAGCACCCAGCAAACTGAGCAATCAGAACCTATCACCCCGATCACTGAGCACCCAGCACCCTGAGCACTGAGCACCCAGCACCCTGAGCACTGAGCACCCAGCACCCAGAGCACTGAGCACCCAGCACCCTGAGCACTGAGCACCCAGCACCCTGAGTACTGAGCACCCAGCACCCTGAGTACTGAGCCCCCAGACCCCGAGCACTGAGGACCCAGCACCCCTAGCACTGAGCACCCAGCACCCTGAGCACTGAGCACCCAGCAGCCCGAGCACTGAGCACCCAGCATCCTGAGCACTGAGTACTGAGCACCCAGCACCCTGAGCACTGAGCACCCAGCACCCTGAGCACTGAGCACCCAGCACCCTGAATACTGAGCACCCAGCACCCCAAGCACTGAGCACCGAGCACCCTGAGTACTGAGCACACAGCACGCTGAGCACTGAGCACCCAGCACCCCGAGTACTGAGCACCCAGCACCCTGAGTACTGAGCACTCAGAACCCTGAGTACTGAGCACCGAGCACCCCGAGCACTGAGCACCCAGCACCCTGAGCACTGAGCAACCTGAGGACTGAGTACCCAGCACCCTGAGCACTGAGCACCCAGCACCCTGAGTACTGAGCACCAATCACCCTGAGCACTGAGCACCCAGCAACCCGAGCACTGAGCACCCAGCAGCCTAAGTACTGAGAACAGATCACCCTGAGTACTGAGCACCCAGCACCCTGAGTACTGAGCCCCCAGCACCCTGAGTACTGAGCACCCAGCAACCCGAGCACTGAGCACCCAGCACCCCGAGAATGAGCACCCAGCACCCTGAGTACTGAGAACCGAGCACCCTGAGTACTGAGCACCCAGCACCCTGAGTACTGAGCCCCCAGCACCCTGAGTACTGAGCACCCAGCACCCCGAGCACTGAGCACCCAGCACCCCGAGAATGAGCACCCAGCACCCTGAGTACTGAGCACCCAGCACCCCGAGCACGGAGCACCCAGGACCCCGAGCACTGAGTACTGAGCACCCAGCACCCTGAGTACTGAGCACCGAGCTCCCCGAGCACTGAGCACCCAGCACCCTGAGCACGGAGCACCCAGCACCCTGAGCACTGAGCACCCAGCACCCTGAGTACTGAGCACCCAGCACGCTGAGTACTGAGCACTCAGCACCCTGAGCACTGAGCACCCAGCACCCTGAGTACTGAGCACCCAGCACCCTGAGTACTGAGCACCCAGACCCCGAGCACTGAGGACCCAGCACCCCTAGCACTGAGCACCCAGCACCCTGAGCACTGAGCACCCAGCAGCCCGAGCACTGAGCACCCAGCATCCTGAGCACTGAGCACCCAGCACCCTGAGCACTGAGCACCCAGCACCCTGAGCACTGAGCACCCAGCACCCTGAGTACTGAGCACCCAGCACCGCAAGCACTGAGCAGCGAGCACCCTGAGTACTGAGCACCCTGCACGCTGAGCACTGAGCACCCAGCACCCCGAGTACTGAGCACCCAGCACCCTGACTACTGAGCACTCAGCACCCTGAGTACTGAGCACCGAGCACCCCGAGCACTGAGCACCCAGCACCCTGAGCACTGAGCAACCTGAGGACTGAGCACCCAGCACCCTGAGCACTGAGCACCCAGCACCCTGAGTACTGAGCACCGATCACCCTGAGCACTGAGCACCCAGCACCCCGAACACTGAGCACCCAGCAGCCTAAGTACTGAGAACAGATCACCCTGAGTACTGAGCACCCAGCACCCTGAGTACTGAGCCCCCAGCACCCTGAGTACTGAGCACCCAGCACCCTGAGTACTGAGCCCCCAGCACCCTGAGTACTGAGCACCCAGGACCCCGATCACTGAGCACCCAGCACCCCGAGAATGAGCACCCAGCACCCTGAGTACTGAGCACCCAGCACCCCGAGCACGGAGCACCCAGGACCCCGAGCACTGAGTACTGAGCACCCAGCACCCTGAGTACTGAGCACCGAGCTCCCCGAGCACTGAGCACCCAGCACCCTGAGCACGGAGCACCCGGCACCCTGAGCACTGAGCACCCAGCACCCTGAGTACTGAGCACCCAGCACGCTGAGTACTGAGCACTCAGCACCCTGAGCACTGAGCACCCAGCACCCTGAGTACTGAGCACTGAGCACCCAGCACCCCGAGCACTGAGCACCCAGCACCCTGTGTACTGAGCACTGAGCACCCTGAGTACTAAGCACCCAGCACCCTGAGTACTGAGCACCCAGCACCCCGAGCACTGAGCACCGAGCACCCCGAGCACTGAGCACCCAGCACCCTGAGCACTCAGCACCCATCACCCCGGTCACTGAGCACCCAGCACCCTGAGCACTGAGCACCCAGCACCCTGAGCACTGAGCACCAAGCACCCAGAGCACTGAGCACCCAGCACCCTGAGCACTGAGCATCAAGCACCCTGAGCACTGAGCACCCAGCACCCTGAGTACTGAGCATCAAGCACGCTGAGCACTGAGAACCCAGCACCCTGAGCACTGAGCACCCAGCACCCTGAGCACTGAGCACTCAGCACCCTGAGTACTGAGCACTGAGCAACCCGAGCACTGAGCACCGGGTAACCCGAGCACTGAGCATCCAGCACCCTGAGTACTGAGCACCAAGCACCCTGAGTACTGAGCACTGAGCACTGACCACCCTGAGCACTGAGCACCCAGCACCCTGAGCACTGAGCACCCAGCATCCTGAGCACTGAGTACTGAGCACACAGCACCCTGAGCACTGAGCAGCCAGCAACCTGAGCACTGAGCACCAAGCACCCTGAGTACTGAGCACCCAGCTCCCCAAACACTGAGCACCGAGCACCCTGAGAACTGAGCACCGAGCACCCTGAGTACTGAGCACCCAGCACCATGAGTACTGAGCCCCGAGCACCCAGAGTACTGAGCAACCTGAGTCCTGAGCACACAGTACCCCGAGAATGAGCACCCAGCACCCTGAGTACTGAGCATCAAGCACCCTGAGTTCTGAGCACCCAGCACCCTGAGTACTGCGCACCCAGCACCCTGAGTTCTGAGCACCCAGCACCCTGAGCACTGAGCACACTGAGTACTGAGCAACCAGCACCCTGAGCACTGAGCACCCAGCACCCCGAGCACTGAGCACCCAGCACCCCGACCACTGAGCACTGAGCACCCTGAGCACTGAGGACCCAGCACCCCGAGCACTGAGCACCCAGCACCCTGAGTACTGAGCACCCAGCACCGTGAGCACTGAGGACCCAGCACCCCGAGCACTGAGCACCCAGCATGCTGAGTACTGAGCACTGAGCACCCAGCACCCTGAGTACTGATCACCCAGCACCCTGAGTACTGAGCACCCAGCACCCCAAGCACTGAGCACTGAGCAACCTGAGTACTGAGCACTGAGCACCCTTAGTACTGAGCACCGAGCACCCTGAGTACTGAGCACCCAGCACCCCGAGCACTGAGCACTGAGCAACCTGAGTGCTGAGCAACAAGCACCACGAGTACTGAGCACTGAGCACCCTGAGTACTGAGCACCCAGCACCCTGAGCACTGAGCACCCAGCACCCTGAGTACTGAGCACTGAGAACCCTGAGTACTGAACACCGAG
Source organism: Microtus oregoni (assembly GCF_018167655.1). Classification (NCBI taxonomy): domain Eukaryota; kingdom Metazoa; phylum Chordata; class Mammalia; order Rodentia; family Cricetidae; genus Microtus; species Microtus oregoni. The sequence goes on along the minus strand of NW_024544609.1, from coordinate 493,251 downwards.
CACCCTGAGTACTGAGCACCCAGCACGGTGATCACTGAGCACGGAGCACCCCGAGGACTGAGCACCCGGCACCCTGAGCACTGAGCACCCAGCACCTTGAGTACTGAGCACCGAGCACCCCGAGCACTGAGCACCCAGCACCCTGAGTACTGAGCACCCAGCACCCTGAGCACTGAGCACGGAGAACCCCGAGGACTGAGCACCCAGCACCCTGAGCACTGAGCACCCAGCACCTTGAGTACTGAGCACCGAGCACCCCGAGCACTGAGCACCCAGCACCCTGAGTACTGAGCACCCAGCACCCTGAGCACTGAGCACCCAGCACCCTGAGCACTAAGCACCCAGCACCCCGAGAACTGAGCACCCAGCACCCTGAGTACTGAGCACCCAGCACCCTGAGTACTGAGCACCCAGCACCCTGAGCACTGAGCACTGAGCACCCAGCACCTTGAGCACTGAGCACTGACCACCCAGCACCCCGAGCACTGAGCACCCAGCACCCCGAGCACTGAGCACCCAGCGCCCTGAGCACTGAGCACCCAGCACCCTGAGCACTGAGCACCCAGTCCCCTGAGTACTGAGCACCCAGCACCATGAGTACTGAGCACCCAGCACCCTGAGTACCGAGCACTCAGCACCCTGAGTACTGAGCACCGAGCACCCCGAGCACTGAGCACCCAGCACCCTGAGCACTGAGCACCCTGAGGCCTGAGCACCCAGCACCCTGAGCACTGAGCACCCAGCACCCTGAGTACTGAGCACCGATCACCCTGAGCACTGAGCACCCAGCACCCCGAGCACTGAGCACCCAGCACCCTGAGTACTGAGCACCCAGCACCCTGAGCACTGAGCACCCAGCATCCTGAGTACTGAGCACCCTGAGTACTGAGCACCGATAACCCTGAGCACTGAGCACCCAGCACCCTGAGTACTGAGCACCCAGCACCCTGAGCACTGAGCACCCAGCACCCTGAGCACTGAGCACCCAGCACCCTGAGTACTGAGCACCCAGCACCCTGAGTACTGAGTACCCAGCACCCTGAGCACTGAGCACCCAGCACCCTGAGTACTGAGCACCGAGCACCCTGAGTACTGAGCACCCAGCACCCTGAGTACTGAGCACCCAGCACCCTGAGCACTGAGCACCCAGCACCCTGAGTACTGAGCACCCAGACCCCGAGCACTGAGGACCCATCACCCCTAGCACTGAGCACCCAGCACCCTGAGCACTGAGCACCCAGCAGCCCGAGCACTGAGCACCCAGCATCCTGAGCACTGAGTACTGAGCACCCAGCACCCTGAGCACTGAGCACCCAGCACCCTGAGCACTGAGCACCCAGCACCCTGAGTACTGAGCACCCAGCACCCCAAGCACTGAGCACCGAGCACCCTGAGTACTGAGCACCCAGCACACTGAGCACTGAGCACCCAGCACCCCGCGTACTGAGCACCCAGCACCCTGAGTTCTGAGCACTCAGCACCCTGAGTACTGAGCACCGAGCACCCCGAGCACTGAGCACCCAGCACCCTGAGCACTGAGCAACCTGAGGACTGAGCACCCAGCACCCTGAGCACTGAGCACCCAGCACCCTGAGTACTGAGCACCGATCACCCTGAGCACTGAGCACCCAGCACCCCGAGCACTGAGCACCCAGCAGCCTAAGTACTGAGAACAGATCACCCTGAGTACTGAGCACCCAGCACCCTGAGTACTGAGCCCCCAGCACCCTGAGTACTGAGCACCCAGCAACCCGAGCACTGATCACCCAGCACCCCGAGAATGAGCACCCAGCACCCTGAGTACTGAGAACCGAGCACCCTGAGTACTGAGCACCCAGCACCCTGAGTACTGAGCCCCCAGCACCCTGAGTACTGAGCACCCAGCACCCCGAGCACTGAGCACCCAGCACCCCGAGAATGAGCACCCAGCACCCTGAGTACTGAGCACCCAGCACCCTGAGTACTGAGCACCCAGCACCCTGAGAACTGAGCACCCAGCACCCTGAGTACTGAGCACCCAGCACCCTGAGTACTTAGCACCCAGCACCCTGAGCACTGAGCACTGAGCACCCAGCACCTTAAGCACTGAGCACTGACCACCCAGCACCCCGAGCACTGAGCACCCAGCACCCCGAGCACTGAGCACCCAGCGCCCTGAGCACTGAGCACCCAGCACCCTGAGCACTGAGCACCCAGCACCCCGAGCACTGAGCACCCCGCGCCCTGAGCACTGAGCACCCAGCACAATGAGTACTGAGCACCCAGCACCCTGAGTACTGAGCACACAGCACCCTGAGTATTGAGCACCGAGCACCCCGAGCACTGAGCACCCAGCACCCTGAGCACTGAGCACCCTGAGGACTGAGCACCCAGCACCCTGAGCACTGAGCACCCAGCACCCTGAGTACTGAGCACCGATCACCCTGAGCACTGAGCACCCAGCACCCCGAGCACTGAGCACCCAGCACCCTGAGCACTGAGCACCCAGCACCCTGAGTACTGAGCACTGAGCACCCAGCACCCCGAGCACTGAGCATCCAGCACCCTGTGTACTGAGCACTGAGCACCCTGAGTACTAAGCACCCAGCACCCTGAGTACTGAGCAACCAGACCCCGAGCACTGAGGACCCAGCACCCCTAGCACTGAGCACCCAGCACCCTGAGCACTGAGCACCCAGCAGCCCGAGCACTGAGCACCCAGCATCCTGAGCACTGAGTACTGAGCACCCAGCACCCTGAGCACTGAGCACCCAGCACCCTGAGCACTGAGCACCCAGCACCCTGAGTACTGAGCACCCAGCACCCCAAGCACTGAGCACCGAGCACCCTGAGTACTGAGCACCCAGCACGCTGAGCACTGAGCACCCAGCACCCCGAGTACTGAGCACCCAGCACCCTGAGTACTGAGCACTCAGAACCCTGAGTACTGAGCACCGAGCACCCCGAGCACTGAGCACCCAGCACCCTGAGCACTGAGCAACCTGAGGACTGAGCACCCAGCACCCTGAGCACTGAGCACCCAGCACCCTGAGTACTGAGCACCGATCACCCTGAGCACTGAGCACCCAGCACCCCGAGCACTGAGCACCCAGCAGCCTAAGTACTGAGAACAGATCACCCTGAGTACTGAGCACCCAGCACCCTGAGTACTGAGCCCCCAGCACCCTGAGTACTGAGCACCCAGCAACCCGAGCACTGAGCACCCAGCACCCCGAGAATGAGCACCCAGCACCCTGAGTACTGAGAACCGAGCACCCTGAGTACTGAGCACCCAGCACCCTGAGTACTGAGCCCCCAGCACCCTGAGTACTGAGCACCCAGCACCCCGAGCACTGAGCACCCAGCACCCCGAGAATGAGCACCCAGCACCCTGAGTACTGAGCACCCAGCACCCCGAGCACGGAGCACCCAGGACCCCGAGCACTGAGTACTGAGCACCCAGCACCCTGAGTACTGAGCACCGAGCTCCCCGAGCACTGAGCACCCAGCACCCTGAGCACGGAGCACCCAGCACCCTGAGCACTGAGCACCCAGCACCCTGAGTACTGAGCACCCAGCACGCTGAGTACTGAGCACTCAGCACCCTGAGCACTGAGCACCCAGCACCCTGAGTACTGAGCACTGAGCACCCAGCACCCCGAGCACTGAGCACCCAGCACCCTGTGTACTGAGCACTGACCACCCTGAGTACTAAGCACCCAGCACCCTGAGTACTGAGCACCCAGGACCCTGAGCACTGAGCACCGAGCACCCCGAGCACTGAGCACCCAGCACCCTGAGCACTGAGCACCCAGCAGCCCGAGCACTGAGCACCCAGCATCCTGAGCACTGAGTACTGAGCACCCAGCACCCTGAGCACTGAGCACCCAGCACCCTGAGCACTGAGCACCCAGCACCCTGAGTACTGAGCACCCAGCACCCCAAGCACTGAGCACCGAGCACCCTGAGTACTGAGCACCCAGCACGCTGAGCACTGAGCACCCAGCACCCCGAGTATTGAGCACCCAGCACCCTGACTACTGAGCACTCAGCACCCTGAGTACTGAGCACCGAGCACCCCGAGCACTGAGCACCCAGCACCCTGAGCACTGAGCAACCTGAGGACTGAGCACCCAGCACCCTGAGCACTGAGCACCCAGCACCCTGAGTACTGAGCACCGATCACCCTGAGCACTGAGCACCCAGCACCCCGAGCACTGAGCACCCAGCAGCCTAAGTACTGAGAACAGATCACCCTGAGTACTGAGCACCCAGCACCCTGAGTACTGAGCCCCCAGCACCCTGAGTACTGAGCACCCAGCAACCCGAGCACTGAGCACCCAGCAACCCGAGAATGAGCACCCAGCACCCTGAGTACTGAGAACCGAGCACCCTGAGTACTGAGCACCCAGCACCCTGAGTACTGAGCCCCCAGCACCCTGAGTACTGAGCACCCAGCACCCCGAGCACTGAGCACCCAGCACCCCGAGAATGAGTACCCAGCACCCTGAGTACTGAGCACCCAGCACCCTGAGTACTGAGCACCCAGCACCCTGAGAACTGAGCACCCAGCACCCTGAGTACTGAGCACCCAGCACCCTGAGTACTTAGCACCCAGCACCCTGAGCACTGAGCACTGAGCACCCAGCACCTTGAGCACTGAGCACTGACCACCCAGCACCCCGAGCACTGAGCACCCAGCACCCCGAGCACTGAGCACCCCGCGCCCTGAGCACTGAGCACCCAGCACCCTGAGCACTGAGCACCCAGCACCCCGAGCACTGAGCACCCAGCGCCCTGAGCACTGAGCACCCAGCACCATGAGTACTGAGCACCCAGCACCCTGAGTACTGAGCACACAGCACCCTGAGTATTGAGCACCGAGCACCCCGAGCACTGAGCACCCAGCACCCTGAGCACTGAGCACCCTGAGGACTGAGCACCCAGCACCCTGAGCACTGAGCACCCAGCACCCTGAGTACTGAGCACCGATCACCCTGAGCACTGAGCACCCAGCACCCCGAGCACTGAGCACCCAGCACCCTGAGCACTGAGCACCCAGCACCCTGAGTACTGAGCACTGAGCACCCAGCACCCCGAGCACTGAGCAGCCAGCACCCTGTGTACTGAGCACTGAGCACCCTGAGTACTAAGCACCCATCACGCTGAGTACTGAGCACCCAGGACCCTGAGCACTGAGCACCGAGCACCCCGAGCACTGAACACCCAGCAGCCTGAGCAATCAGCACCCATCACCCCGATCACTGAGCACCCAGCACCCTGAGCACTGAGCACCCAGCACCCTGAGCACTGAGCACCCAGCACCCAGAGCACTGAGCACCCAGCACCCTGAGCACTGAGCACTCAGCACCCTGAGTACTGAGCACCCAGCACCCTGAGTACTGAGCACCCAGACCCCGAGCACTGAGGACCCAGCACCCCTAGCACTGAGCACCCAGCACCCTGAGCACTGAGCACCCAGCAGCCCGAGCACTGAGCACCCACCATCCTGAGCACTGAGTACTGAGCACCCAGCACCCTGAGCACTGAGCACCCAGCACCCTGAGCACTGAGCACCCAGCACCCTGAGTACTGAGCACCCAGCACCCCAAGCACTGAGCACCGAGCACCCTGAGTACTGAGCACCCAGCACGCTGAGCACTGAGCACCCAGCACCCAGAGTACTGAGCACCCAGCACCCCGAGCACGGAGCACCCAGGACCCCGAGCACTGAGTACTGAGCACCCAGCACCCTGAGTACTGAGCACCGAGCTCCCCGAGCACTGAGCACCCAGCACCCTGAGCACGGAGCACCCAGCACCCTGAGCACTGAGCACCCAGCACCCTGAGTACTGAGCACCCAGCACGCTGAGTACTGAGCACTCAGCACCCTGAGCACTGAGCACCCAGCACCCTGAGTACTGAGCACTGAGCACCCAGCACCCCGAGCACTGAGCACCCAGCACCCTGTGTACTGAGCACTGACCACCCTGAGTACTAAGCACCCAGCACCCTGAGTACTGAGCACCCAGGACCCTGAGCACTGAGCACCGAGCACCCCGAGCACTGAGCACCCAGCACCCTGAGCACTGAGCACCCAGCAGCCCGAGCACTGAGCACCCAGCATCCTGAGCACTGAGTACTGAGCACCCAGCACCCTGAGCACTGAGCACCCAGCACCCTGAGCACTGAGCACCCAGCACCCTGAGTACTGAGCACCCAGCACCCCAAGCACTGAGCACCGAGCACCCTGAGTACTGAGCACCCAGCACGCTGAGCACTGAGCACCCAGCACCCCGAGTATTGAGCACCCAGCACCCTGACTACTGAGCACTCAGCACCCTGAGTACTGAGCACCGAGCACCCCGAGCACTGAGCACCCAGCACCCTGAGCACTGAGCAACCTGAGGACTGAGCACCCAGCACCCTGAGCACTGAGCACCCAGCACCCTGAGTACTGAGCACCGATCACCCTGAGCACTGAGCACCCAGCACCCCGAGCACTGAGCACCCAGCAGCCTAAGTACTGAGAACAGATCACCCTGAGTACTGAGCACCCAGCACCCTGAGTACTGAGCCCCCAGCACCCTGAGTACTGAGCACCCAGCAACCCGAGCACTGAGCACCCAGCAACCCGAGAATGAGCACCCAGCACCCTGAGTACTGAGAACCGAGCACCCTGAGTACTGAGCACCCAGCACCCTGAGTACTGAGCCCCCAGCACCCTGAGTACTGAGCACCCAGCACCCCGAGCACTGAGCACCCAGCACCCCGAGAATGAGTACCCAGCACCCTGAGTACTGAGCACCCAGCACCCTGAGTACTGAGCACCCAGCACCCTGAGAACTGAGCACCCAGCACCCTGAGTACTGAGCACCCAGCACCCTGAGTACTTAGCACCCAGCACCCTGAGCACTGAGCACTGAGCACCCAGCACCTTGAGCACTGAGCACTGACCACCCAGCACCCCGAGCACTGAGCACCCAGCACCCCGAGCACTGAGCACCCCGCGCCCTGAGCACTGAGCACCCAGCACCCTGAGCACTGAGCACCCAGCACCCCGAGCACTGAGCACCCAGCGCCCTGAGCACTGAGCACCCAGCACCATGAGTACTGAGCACCCAGCACCCTGAGTACTGAGCACACAGCACCCTGAGTATTGAGCACCGAGCACCCCGAGCACTGAGCACCCAGCACCCTGAGCACTGAGCACCCTGAGGACTGAGCACCCAGCACCCTGAGCACTGAGCACCCAGCACCCTGAGTACTGAGCACCGATCACCCTGAGCACTGAGCACCCAGCACCCCGAGCACTGAGCACCCAGCACCCTGAGCACTGAGCACCCAGCACCCTGAGTACTGAGCACTGAGCACCCAGCACCCCGAGCACTGAGCAGCCAGCACCCTGTGTACTGAGCACTGAGCACCCTGAGTACTAAGCACCCATCACGCTGAGTACTGAGCACCCAGGACCCTGAGCACTGAGCACCGAGCACCCCGAGCACTGAACACCCAGCAGCCTGAGCAATCAGCACCCATCACCCCGATCACTGAGCACCCAGCACCCTGAGCACTGAGCACCCAGCACCCTGAGCACTGAGCACCCAGCACCCAGAGCACTGAGCACCCAGCACCCTGAGCACTGAGCACTCAGCACCCTGAGTACTGAGCACCCAGCACCCTGAGTACTGAGCACCCAGACCCCGAGCACTGAGGACCCAGCACCCCTAGCACTGAGCACCCAGCACCCTGAGCACTGAGCACCCAGCAGCCCGAGCACTGAGCACCCACCATCCTGAGCACTGAGTACTGAGCACCCAGCACCCTGAGCACTGAGCACCCAGCACCCTGAGCACTGAGCACCCAGCACCCTGAGTACTGAGCACCCAGCACCCCAAGCACTGAGCACCGAGCACCCTGAGTACTGAGCACCCAGCACGCTGAGCACTGAGCACCCAGCACCCAGAGTACTGAGCACGGAGCACCCTGACTACTGAGCACTCAGCACCCTGAGTACTGAGCACCGAGCACCCCGAGCACTGAGCACCCAGCACCCTGAGCACTAAGCAACCTGAGGACTGAGCACCCAGCACCCTGAGCACTGAGCACCCAGCACCCTGAGTACTGAGCACCGATCACCCTGAGCACTGAGCACCCAGCACCCCGAGCACTGAGCACCCAGCAGCCTAAGTACTGGGAACAGATCACCCTGAGTACTGAGCACCCAGCACCCTGAGTACTGAGGCCCCAGCACCCTGAGTACTGAGCACCCAGCAACCCGAGCACTGAGCACCCAGCACCCCGAGAATGAGCACCCAGCACCCTGAGTACTGAGAACCGAGCACCCTGAATACTGAGCACCCAGCACCCTGAGTACTGAGCCCCCAGCACCCTGAGTACTGAGCACCCAGCACCCCGAGCACTGAGCACCCAGCAACCCGAGAATGAGCACCCAGCACCCTGAGTACTGAGCACCCAGCACCCCGAGCACGGAGCACCCAGGACCCCGAGCACTGAGTACTGAGCACCCAGCACCCTGAGTACTGAGCTCCGAGCTCCCCGAGCACTGAGCACCCAGCACCCTGAGCACGGAGCACCCAGCACCCTGAGCACTGAGCACCCAGCACCCTGAGTACTGAGCACCCAGCACGCTGAGTACTGAGCACTCAGCACCCTGAGCACTGAGCACCCAGCACCCTGAGTACTGAGCACTGAGCACCCAGCACCCCGAGAATGAGCACGCAGCACCCTGAGTACTGAGCACCCAGCACCCCGAGCACGGAGCACCCAGGACCCCGAGCACTGAGTACTGAGCACCCAGCACCCTGAGTACTGAGCACCGAGCTCCCCGAGCACTGAGCACCCAGCACCCTGAGCACGGAGCACCCAGCACCCTGAGAACTGAGCACCCAGCACCCTGAGTACTGAGCACCCAGCACGCTGAGTACTGAGCACTCAGCACCCTGAGCACTGAGCACCCAGCACCCTGAGCACTCAGCACCCATCACCCCGATCACTGAGCACCCAGCACCCTGAGCACTGAGCACCCAGCACCCTGAGCACTGAGCACCCAGCACCCAGAGCACTGAGCACCCAGCACCCTGAGCACTGAGCACCAAGCACCCAGAGCACTGAGCACCCAGCACCCTGAGCACTGAGAACCCAGCACCCTGAGCACTGAGCACCCAGCACCCTGAGCACTGAGCACTCAGCACCCTGAGTACTGAGCACCGAGCAACCTGAGCACTGAGCACCGGGTCACCCGAGCACTGAGCACCCAGCACCCTGAGTACTGAGCACCAAGCACCCTGAGTACTGAGCACTGAGCACTGACCACCCTGAGCACTGAGCACCCAGCACCCTGAGCACTGAGCACCCAGCATCCTGAGCACTGAGTACTGAGCACCCAGCACCCTGAGCACTGAGCAGCCAGCACCCTGAGCACTGAGCACCAAGCACCCTGAGTACTGAGCACCCAGCACCCCAAACACTGAGCACCGAGCACCCTGAGAACTGAGCACCGAGCACCCTGAGTACTGAGCACCCAGCACCATGAGTACTGAGCCCCGAGCACCCAGAGTACTGAGCAACCTGAGTCCTGAGCACCCAGTACCCTGAGAATGAGCACCCAGCACCCTGAGTACTGAGCATCAAGCACCCTGAGTTCTGAGCACCCAGCACCCTGAGTACTGCGCACCCAGCACCCTGAGTTCTGAGCACCCAGCACCCTGAGCACTGCGCACACTGAGTAATGCGCAACCAGCACCCTGAGCACTGAGCACCCAGCACCCCGAGCACTGAGCACCCAGCACCCCGACCACTGAGCACTGAGCACCCTGAGCACTGAGGACCCAGCACCCCGAGCACTGAGCACCCAGCACCCTGAGTACTGAGCACCCAGACCCCGAGCACTGAGGACCCAGCACCCCTAGCACTGAGCACCCAGCACCCTGAGCACTGAGCACCCAGCAGCCCGAGCACTGAGCACCCACCATCCTGAGCACTGAGTACTGAGCACCCAGCACCCTGAGCACTGAGCACCCAGCACCCTGAGCACTGAGCACCCAGCACCCTGAGTACTGAGCACCCAGCACCCCAAGCACTGAGCACCGAGCACCCTGAGTACTGAGCACCCAGCACGCTGAGCACTGAGCACCCAGCACCCAGAGTACTGAGCACGGAGCACCCTGACTACTGAGCACTCAGCACCCTGAGTACTGAGCACCGAGCACCCCGAGCACTGAGCACCCAGCACCCTGAGCACTAAGCAACCTGAGGACTGAGCACCCAGCACCCTGAGCACTGAGCACCCAGCACCCTGAGTACTGAGCACCGATCACCCTGAGCACTGAGCACCCAGCACCCCGAGCACTGAGCACCCAGCAGCCTAAGTACTGAGAACAGATCACCCTGAGTACTGAGCACCCAGCACCCTGAGTACTGAGGCCCCAGCACCCTGAGTACTGAGCACCCAGCAACCCGAGCACTGAGCACCCAGCACCCCGAGAATGAGCACCCAGCACCCTGAGTACTGAGAACCGAGCACCCTGAATACTGAGCACCCAGCACCCTGAGTACTGAGCCCCCAGCACCCTGAGTACTGAGCACCCAGCACCCCGAGCACTGAGCACCCAGCAACCCGAGAATGAGCACCCAGCACCCTGAGTACTGAGCACCCAGCACCCCGAGCACGGAGCACCCAGGACCCCGAGCACTGAGTACTGAGCACCCAGCACCCTGAGTACTGAGCTCCGAGCTCCCCGAGCACTGAGCACCCAGCACCCTGAGCACGGAGCACCCAGCACCCTGAGCACTGAGCACCCAGCACCCTGAGTACTGAGCACCCAGCACGCTGAGTACTGAGCACTCAGCACCCTGAGCACTGAGCACCCAGCACCCTGAGTACTGAGCACTGAGCACCCAGCACCCCGAGAATGAGCACGCAGCACCCTGAGTACTGAGCACCCAGCACCCCGAGCACGGAGCACCCAGGACCCCGAGCACTGAGTACTGAGCACCCAGCACCCTGAGTACTGAGCACCGAGCTCCCCGAGCACTGAGCACCCAGCACCCTGAGCACGGAGCACCCAGCACCCTGAGAACTGAGCACCCAGCACCCTGAGTACTGAGCACCCAGCACGCTGAGTACTGAGCACTCAGCACCCTGAGCACTGAGCACCCAGCACCCTGAGCACTCAGCACCCATCACCCCGATCACTGAGCACCCAGCACCCTGAGCACTGAGCACCCAGCACCCTGAGCACTGAGCACCCAGCACCCAGAGCACTGAGCACCCAGCACCCTGAGCACTGAGCACCAAGCACCCAGAGCACTGAGCACCCAGCACCCTGAGCACTGAGAACCCAGCACCCTGAGCACTGAGCACCCAGCACCCTGAGCACTGAGCACTCAGCACCCTGAGTACTGAGCACCGAGCAACCTGAGCACTGAGCACCGGGTCACCCGAGCACTGAGCACCCAGCACCCTGAGTACTGAGCACCAAGCACCCTGAGTACTGAGCACTGAGCACTGACCACCCTGAGCACTGAGCACCCAGCACCCTGAGCACTGAGCACCCAGCATCCTGAGCACTGAGTACTGAGCACCCAGCACCCTGAGCACTGAGCAGCCAGCACCCTGAGCACTGAGCACCAAGCACCCTGAGTACTGAGCACCCAGCACCCCAAACACTGAGCACCGAGCACCCTGAGAACTGAGCACCGAGCACCCTGAGTACTGAGCACCCAGCACCATGAGTACTGAGCCCCGAGCACCCAGAGTACTGAGCAACCTGAGTCCTGAGCACCCAGTACCCTGAGAATGAGCACCCAGCACCCTGAGTACTGAGCATCAAGCACCCTGAGTTCTGAGCACCCAGCACCCTGAGTACTGCGCACCCAGCACCCTGAGTTCTGAGCACCCAGCACCCTGAGCACTGCGCACACTGAGTAATGCGCAACCAGCACCCTGAGCACTGAGCACCCAGCACCCCGAGCACTGAGCACCCAGCACCCCGACCACTGAGCACTGAGCACCCTGAGCACTGAGGACCCAGCACCCCGAGCACTGAGCACCCAGCACCCTGAGTACTGAGCACCCAGCACCCTGAGCACGGAGGACCCAGCACCCCGAGCACTGAGCACCCAGCACGCTGAGTACTGAGCACTGAGCACCCAGCACCCTGAGTACTGAGCACCCAGCACCCTGAGTACTGAGCACCCAGCACCCCAAGCACTGAGCACTGAGCAACCTGAGTACTGAGCACTGAGCACCCTTAGTACTGAGCACCGAGCACCCCGAGCACTTAGCACTGAGCAACCTGAGTGCTGAGCAAAAAGCACCCCGAGTACTGAGCACTGAGCACCCTGAGTACTGAGCACCCAGCACCCTGAGCACTGAGCACCCAGCACCCTGAGTACTGAGCACTGAGAACCCTGAGTACTGAACACCGAGCACCCTGAGTACTGAGCACCCAGCACGGTGATCACTGAGCACGGAGCACCCCGAGGACTGAGCACCCGGCACCCTGAGCACTGAGCACCCAGCACCTTGAGTACTGAGCACCGAGCACCCCGAGCACTGAGCACCCAGCACCCTGAGTACTGAGCACCCAGCACCCTGAGCACTGAGCACGGAGCACCCCGAGGACTGAGCACCCAGCACCCTGAGCACTGAGCACCCAGCACCTTGAGTACTGAGAACCGAGCACCCCGAGCACTGAGCACCCAGCACCCTGAGTACTGAGCACCCAGCACCCTGAGCACTGAGCACCCAGCACCCTGAGCACTAAGCACCCAGCACCCCGAGAACTGAGCACCCAGCACCCTGAGTACTGAGCACCCAGCACCCTGAGTACTGAGCACCCAGCACCCTGAGCACTGAGCACTGAGCACCCAGCACCTTGAGCACTGAGCACTGAGCACCCATCACCCCGAGCACTGAGCACCCAGCACCCCGAGCACTGAGCACCCAGCGCCCTGAGCACTGAGCACCCAGCACCCTGAGCACTGAGCACCCAGTCCCCTGAGTACTGAGCACCCAGCACCATGAGTACTGAGCACCCAGCACCCTGAGTACCGAGCACTCAGCACCCTGAGTACTGAGCACCGAGCACCCCGAGCACTGAGCACCCAGCACCCTGAGCACTGAGCACCCTGAGGCCTGAGCACCCAGCACCCTGAGCACTGAGCACCCAGCACCCTGAGTACTGAGCACCGATCACCCTGAGCACTGAGCACCCAGCATCCTGAGTACTGAGCACCCTGAGTACTGAGCACCGATCATCCTGAGCACTGAGCACCCAGCACCCTGAGTACTGAGCACCCAGCACCCTGAGCACTGAGCACCCAGCACCCTGAGCACTGAGCACCCAGCACCCTGAGTACTGAGCACCGAGCACCCTGAGTACTGAGCACCCAGCACCCTGAGTACTGAGCACCCAGCACCCTGAGCACTGAGCACCCAGCACCCTGAGTACTGAGCACCCAGACCCCGAGCACTGAGGACCCATCACCCCTAGCACTGAGCACCCAGCACCCTGAGCACTGAGCACCCAGCAGCCCGAGCACTGAGCACCCAGCATCCTGAGCCCTGAGTACTGAGCACCCAGCACCCTGAGCACTGAGCACCCAGCACCCTGAGCACTGAGCACCCAGCACCCTGAGTACTGAGCACCCAGCACCCCAAGCACTGAGCACCGAGCACCCTGAGTACTGAGCACCCAGCACGCTGAGCACTGAGCACCCAGCACCCCGAGTACTGAGCACCCAGGACCCTGAGTACTGAGCACTCAGCACCCTGAGTACTGAGCACCGAGCACCCCGAGCACTGAGCACCCAGCACCCTGAGCACTGAGCAACCTGAGGACTGAGCACCCAGCACCCTGAGCACTGAGCACCCAGCACCCTGAGTACTGAGCACCGATCACCCTGAGCACTGAGCACACAGCACCCCGATCACTGAGCACCCAGCAGCCTAAGTACTGAGAACAGATCACCCTGAGTACTGAGCACCCAGCACCCTGAGTAATGAGCCCCCAGCACCCTGAGTACTGAGCACCCAGCAACCCGAGCACTGAGCACCCAGCACCCCGAGAATGAGCACACAGCACCCTGAGTACTGAGAAACGAGCACGCTGAGTACTGAGCACCCAGCACCCTGAGTACTGAGCCACCAGCACCCTGAGTACTGAGCACCCAGCACCCCGAGCACTGAGCACCCAGCACCCCAAGAATGAGCACCCAGCACCCTGAGTACTGAGCACCCAGCACCCTGAGTACTGAGCAAGCAGCACCCTGAGAACTGAGCACCCAGCACCCTGAGTACTGAGCACCCAGCACCCTGAGTACTTAGCACCCAGCACCCTGAGCACTGAGCACTGAGCACCCAGCACCTTTAGCACTGAGCACTGACCACGTAGCACCCCGAGCACTGATCACCCAGCACCCCGAGCACTGAGCACCCAGCGCCCTGAGCACTGAGCACCCAGCACCCTGAGCACTGAGCAACCAACACCCCGAGCACTGAGCACCCAGCGCCCTGAGCACTGAGCACCCAGCACCATGAGTACTGAGCACCCAGCACCCTGAGTACTGAGCACACAGCACCCTGAGTATTAAGCACCGAGCACCCCGAGCACTGAGCACCCAGCACCCTGAGCACTGAGCACCCTGAGGACTGAGCACCCAGCACCCAGAGCACTGAGCACCCAGCACCCTGAGTACTGAGCACCGATCACCCTGAGCACTGAGCACCCAGCACCCCGAGCACTGAGCACCCAGCACCCTGAGCACTGAGCACCCAGCACCCTGAGTACTGAGCACTGAGCACCCAGAACCCCGAGCACTGAGCATCCAGCACCCTGTATACTGAGCACTGAGCACCCTGAGTACTAAGCACCCAGCACCCTGAGTACTGAGCACCCAGGACCCTGAGCATTGAGCACCGAGCACCCCGAGCACTGAGCACCCAGCACCCTGAGCAATCAGCACCCATCACCCCGATCACTGAGCACCCAGCACCCTGAGCACTGAGCACCCAGCACCGTGAGCACTGAGCACCCAGCACCCAGAGCACTGAGCACCCAGCACCCTGAGCACTGAGCACCCAGCACCCTGAGTACTGAGCACCCAGCACCCTGAGTACTGAGCACCCAGAACCCGAGCACTGAGGACCCAGCACCCCTAGCACTGAGCACCCAGCACCCTGAGCACTGAGCACCCAGCAGCCCGAGCACTGAGCACTCAGCATCCTGAGCACTGAGTACTGAGCACCCAGCACCCTGAGCACTGAGCACCCAGCACCCTGAGCACTGAGCACCCATCACCCTGAGTACTGAGCACCCAGCACGCTGAGCACTGAACACCCAGCACCCCGAGTACTGAGCACCCAGCACCCTGAGTACTGAGCACTCAGCACACTGAGTACTGAGCACCGAGCACCCCGAGCACTGAGCACCCAGCACCCTGAGCACTGAGCAACCTGAGGACTGAGCACCCAGCACCCTGAGCACTGAGCACCGAGCACCCTGAGTACTGAGCACCGATCACCCTGAGCACTGAGCACCCAGCACCCCGAGCACTGAGCACCCAGCAGCCTAAGTACTGAGAACAGATCACCCTGAGTACTGAGCACCCATCACCCTGAGTACTGAGCCCCCAGCACCCTGAGTACTGAGCACCCAGCAACCCGAGCACTGAGCACCCAGCACCCCGAGAATGAGCACCCAGCACCCTGAGTACTGAGAACCGAGCACCCTGAGTACTGAGCACCCAGCACCCTGAGTACTGAGCCCCCAGCACCCTGAGTACTGAGCACCCAGCACCCCGAGCACTGAGCACCCAGCACCCCGAGAATGAGCACCCAGCACCCTGAGTACTGAGCACCCAGCACCCCGAGCACGGAGCACCCAGGACCCCGAGCACTGAGTACTGAGCACCCAGCACCCTGAGTACTGAGCACCGAGCTCCCCGAGCACTGAGCACCCAGCACCCTGAGCACGGAGCACCCAGCACCCTGAGCACTGAGCACCCAGCACCCTGAGTACTGAGCACCCAGCACGCTGAGTACTGAGCACTCAGCACCCTGAGCACTGAGCACCCAACACCCTGAGTACTGAGCACTGAGCACCCAGCACCCCGAGCACTGAGCACCCAGCACCCTGTGTACTGAGCACTGAGCACCCTGAGTACTAAGCACCCAGCACCCTGAGTACTGAGCACCCAGGACCCTGAGCACTGAGCACCGAGCACCCCGAGCACTGAGCACCCAGCACCCTGAGCACTCAGCACCCATCACCCCGATCACTGAGCACCCACCACCCTGAGCACTGAGCACCCAGCACCCTGAGCACTGAGCACCAAGCACCCAGAGCACTGAGCACCCAGCACCCTGAGCACTGAGCATCAAGCACCCTGAGCACTGAGCACTCAGCACCCTGAGTACTGAGCATCAAGCACGCTGAGCACTGAGCACCCAGCACCCTGAGCACTGAGCACCCAGCACCCTGAGCACTGAGCACTCAGCACCCTGAGTATTGAGCACCGAGCAACCCGAGCACTGAGCACCGGGTAACCCGAGCACTGAGCACCCAGCACCCTGAGTACTGAGCACCAAGCACCCTGAGTACTGAGCACTGAGCACTGACCACCCTGAGCACTGAGCACCCAGCACCCTGAGCACTGAGCACCCAGCATCCTGAGCACTGAGTACTGAGCACCCAGCACCCTGAGCACTGAGCAGCCAGCACCCTGAGCACTGAGCACCAAGCACCCTGAGTACTGAGCACCCAGCACCCCAAACACTGAGCACCGAGCACCCTGAGAACTGAGCACCGAGCACCCTGAGTACTGAGCACCCAGCACCATGAGTACTGAGCCCCGAGCACCCAGAGTACTGAGCAACCTGAGTCCAGAGCACCCAGTACCCCGAGAATGAGCACCCAGCACCCTGAGTACTGAGCACACTGAGTACTGAGCAACCAGCACCCTGAGCACTGAGCACCCAGCACCCCGAGCACTGAGCACCCAGCACCCCGACCACTGAGCACTGAGCACCCTGAGCACTGAGGACCCAGCACCCCGAGCACTGAGCACCCAGCACCCTGAGTACTGAGCACCCAGCACGCTGAGCACTGAGGACCCAGCACCCCGAGCACTGAGCACCCAGCACGCTGAGTACTGAGCACTGAGCACCCAGCACCCTGAGTACTGAGCACCCAGGACCCTGAGTACTGAGCACCCAGCACCCCAAGCACTGAGCACTGAGCAACCTGAGTACTGAGCACTGAGCACCCTTAGTACTGAGCACCGAGCACCCTGAGTACTGAGCACCCAGCACCCCGAGCACTGAGCACTGAGCAACCTGAGTGCTGAGCAACAAGCACCCCGAGTACTGAGCACTGAGCACCCTGAGTACTGAGCACCCAGCACCCTGAGCACTGAGCACCCAGCACACTGAGTACTGAGCACTGAGAACCCTGAGTACTGAACACCGAGCACCCTGAGTACTGAGCACCCAGCACGGTGATCACTGAGCACGGAGCACCCCGAGGACTGAGCACCCGGCACCCTGAGCACTGAGCACAAAGCACCTTGAGTACTGATCACCGAGCACCCCGAGCACTGAGCACCCAGCACCCTGAGTACTGAGCACACAGCACCCTGAGCACTGAGCACGGAGCACCCCGAGGACTGAGCACCCAGCACCCTGAGCACTGAGCACCCAGCACCTTGAGTACTGAGCACCGAGCACCCCGAGCACTGAGCACCCAGCACCCTGAGTACTGAGCACCCAGCACCCTGAGCACTGAGCACCCAGCACCCTGAGCACTAAGCACCCAGCACCCCGAGAACTGAGCACCCAGCACCCTGAGTACTGAGCACCCAGCACCCTGAGTACTGAGCACCCAGCACCCTGAGCACTGAGGACTGAGCACCCAGCACCTTGAGCACTGAGAACTGACCACCCAGCACCCCGAGCACTGAGCACCCAGCACCCCGAGCACTGAGCACCCAGCGCCCTGAGCACTGAGCACCCAGCACCCTGAGCACTGAGCACCCAGTCCCCTGAGTACTGAGCACCCAGCACCATGAGTACTGAGCACCCAGCACCCTGAGTACCGAGCACTCAGCACCCTGAGTACTGAGCACCGAGCACCCCGAGCACTGAGCACCCAGCACCCTGAGCACTGAGCACCCTGAGGCCTGAGCACCCAGCACCCTGAGCACTGAGCACCCAGCACCCTGAGTACTGAGCACCGATCACCCTGAGCACTGAGCACCCAGCACCCCGAGCACTGAGCACCCAGCACCCTGAGTACTGAGCACCCAGCACCCTGAGCACTGAGCACACAGCATCCTGAGTACTGAGCACCCTGAGTACTGAGCACCGATCACCCTGAGCACTGAGCACCCAGCACCCTGAGTACTGAGCACCCAGCACCCTGAGCACTGAGCACCCAGCACCCTGAGCACTGAGCACCCAGCACCCTGAGTACTGAGCACCCAGCACCCTGAGTACTGAGTACCCAGCACCCTGAGCACTGAGCACCCAGCACCCTGAGTACTGAGCACCGAGCACCCTGAGTACTGAGCACCCAGCACCCTGAGTACTGAGCACCCAGCACCCTGAGCACTGAGCACCCAGCACCCTGAGTACTGAGCACCCAGCACCCTGAGTACTGAGCACCCAGCACCCAGAGCACTGAGCACCCAGCACCCTGAGCACTCAGCACCCAGGACCCCGAGCACTGATTATTGTGCACCCAGCACCCTGAGTACTGAGCACGCAGCACGCTGAGTACTGAGCACCCAGCACCCCGAGCACTGAGCACCCAGCACCATGAGTACTGAGCACCCAGCACCCTGAGTACTGAGCACTCAGCACCCTGAGTACTGAGCACCGAGCACCCCGAGCACTGAGCACCCAGCACCCTGAGCCCTGAGCACCCTGAGGACTGAGCACCCAGCACCCTGAGCACTGAGCACCCAGCACCCTGAGTACTGAGCACCGATCACCCTGAGCACTGAGCACCCAGCACCCCGAGCACAGAGCACCCAGCACCCTGAGCACTGAGCACCCAGCACCCTGAGTACTGAGCACCCAGGACCCTGAGCACTGAGCACCGAGCACCCCGAGCACTGAGCACCCAGCACCCTGAGCACTCAGCACCCAGCACCCCGAGCACTGAGCACCCAGCACCCTGAGCACTGAGCACCCAGCACCCTGAGCACGGAGCACCCCGAGGACTGAGCACCCAGCACCCTGAGCACTGAGCACCCAGCACCTTGAGTACTGAGCACCGAGCCCCTCGAGCACTAAGCAAACAGCACCCTGAGTAATGAGCACCCAGCACCCCGAGCACGGAGCACAAAGCACCCTGAGTACTGAGCACCCAACACCCAGAGTACTGAGCACCCAGCACCCTGAGCACTGAGCACCCAGCACCCTGAGTACTGAGCACCCAGCACCCTGAGTACTGAACACCCAGCACCCTGAGCACTGAGCACTGAGCACCCTGAGCACTGAGTACTGAGCAATGAGCACCCTGAGCACTGAGCACCCAGCACCCCGAGTACAGAGCACCCAGCACCCCGAGCACTGAGCACCCAGCGCCCCAAGCACTGAGCACACAGCACCCCGAGCACTGAGCACTGAGCACCCTGACTACTGAGCACCCAGCACCCCGAGTACTGAGCACTGAGCACCCTGAGTACTGAGCACCAAGCAACCCGAGTACTGAGCACTGAGCACCCTGAGTACTGAGCACCCAGCACCACGAGCACTGAGCACCTAGCGCCCTGAGCACTGAGCACCCAGCACCCTGAGCACTGAGCACCCAGTCCCCTGAGTACTGAGCACCCAGCACCATGAGTACTGAGAACCCAGCACCCTGAGTACTGAGCACTCAGCCCCCTGTGTACTGAGCACCGAGCACCCCGAGCACTGAGCACCCAGCACCCTGAGCACTGAGCACCCTGAGGACTGAGCACCCAGCACCCTGAGCACTGAGCACCCAGCACCCTGAGTACTGAGCACCGATCACCCTGAGCACTGAGCACCCAGCACCCCGAGCACTGAGCACCCAGAACCCTGAGTACTGAGCACCCAGCACCCTGAGCACTGAGCACCCAGCACCCTGAGTACTGAGCACCCTGAGTACTGAGCACCGATCACCCTGAGCACTGAGCACCCAGCACCCTGAGTACTGAGCACCCAGCATCCTGAGCACTGAGCACCCAGGACCCTGAGCACTGAGCACCCAGCACCCTGAGTACTGAGCACCCAGCACCCTGAGTACTGAGGATCCAGCACCCTGAGCACTGAGCACCCCGCACCCTGAGTACTGAGCACCCAGCACCCTGAGTACTGAGCACCCAGCATCCTGAGTACTCAGCACCCAGCACCCAGAGCACTGAGCACCCAGCACCCTGAGCACTCAGCACCCAGGACCCCGAGCACTGAGTATTGAGCAACCAGCACCCTGAGTACTGAGCACGCAGCACGCTGAGTACTGAGCACCCAGCACCCCGAGCACTGAGCACCCAGCACCATGAGTACTGAGCACCCAGCACCCTGAGTACTGAGCACTCAGCACCCTGAGTACTGAGCACCGAGCACCCCGAGCACTGAGCACCCAGCACCCTGAGCACTGAGCACCCTGAGGACTGAGCACCTAGCACCCTGAGTACTGAGCACCCAGCACCCTGAGTACTGAGCACCGATCACCCTGAGCACTGAGCACCCAGCACCCCGAGCACTGAGCACCCAGCACCCTGAGCACTGAGCACCCAGCACCCTGAGTACTGAGCACGCAGCACGCTGAGTACTGAGCACCCAGCACCCCGAGCACTGAGCATCCAGCACCCTGAGCACTGAGCACCCAGCACCCTGAGCACTGAGCACCCAGCACCCTGAGCACTGAGCACCCAACACCCCGAGCACGGAGCACAAAGCACCCTGAGTACTGAACACCCAACACCCAGAGTACTGAGCACCCAGCACCCTGAGCACTGAGCACCCAGCACCCTGAGTACTGAGCACCCAGCACCCTGAGTACTGAACACCCAGCACCCTGAGCACTGAGCACTGAGCACCCTGAGCACTGAGTACTGAGCAATGAGCACCCTGAGCATTGAGCACCCAGCACCCCGAGTACTGAGCACCCAGCAACCTGAGCACTGAGCACCCAGCGCCCCGAGCACTGAGCACACAGCACCCCGAGCACTGAGCACTGAGCACCCTGAGCACTGAGCACCCAGCACCCCGAGTACTGAGCACTGAGAGCCCCGAGCACTGAGCACCCAGCACCCCGAGCACTGAGCACCCAGCACCCCGAGCACTGAGCACCTAGCGCCCTGAGCACTGAGCACCCAGCACCCTGAGCACTGAGCACCCAGTCCCCTGAGTACTGAGCACCCAGCACCATGAGTACTGAGAACCCAGCACCCTGAGTACTGAGCACTCAGCACCCTGAGTACTGAGCACCGAGCACCCCGAGCACTGAGCACCCAGCCCCCTGAGCACTGAGCACCCTGAGGACTGAGCACCCAGCACCCTGAGCACTGAGCACCCAGCACCCTGAGTACTGAGCACCGATCACCCTGAGCACTGAGCACCCAGCACCCCGAGCACTGAGCACCCAGCACCCTGAGTACTGAGCACCCAGCACCCGGAGCACTGAGCACCCAGCACCCTGAGTACTGAGCACCCTGAGTACTGAGCACCGATCACCCTGAGCACTGAGCACCCAGCACCCTGAGTACTGAGCACCCAGCACCCTGAGTACTGAGCACCCTGAGTACTGAGCACCGATCACCCTGAGCACTGAGCACCCAGCACCCTGAGTACTGAGCACCCAGCACACTGAGTACTGAGCACCCAGCACCCTGAGTACTGAGCATCCAGCACCCTGAGCACTGAGCACCCAGCACCCTGAGTACTGAGCACCCAGCACCCTGAGTACTGAGCACCCAGCACCCTGAGTACTCAGCACCCAGCTCCCAGAGCACTGAGCACCCAGCACCCTGAGCACTCAGCACCCAGGACCCCGAGCACTGAGTATTGAGCACCCAGCACCCTGAGTACTGAGCACGCAGCACGCTGAGTACTGAGCACCCAGCACCACGAGCACTGAGCACCCAGCACCATGAGTACTGAGCACCCAGCACCCTGAGTACTGAGCACTCAGCACCCTGAGTACTGAGCACCGAGCACCCCGAGCACTGAGCACCCAGCACCCTGAGCACTGAGCACCCTGAGGACTGAGCACCTTGCACCCTGAGTACTGAGCACACAGCACCCTGAGTACTGAGCACCGATCACCCTGAGCACTGAGCACACAGCACCCCGAGCACTGAGCACCCAGCACCCTGAGCACTGAGCACCCAGCACCCTGAGTACTGAGCACGCAGCACGCTGAGTACTGAGCACCCAGCACCCCGAGCACTGAGCACCCAGCACCCTGAGCACTGAGCACCCAGCACCCTGAGTACTGAGCACGCAGCACGCTGAGTACTGAGCACCCAGCACCCTGAGTACTGAGCACCCAGGACCCTGAGCACTGAGCACCGAGCACCCCGAGCACTGAGCACCCAGCACCCTGAGCACTCAGCACCCAGCACCCCGAGCACTGAGCACCCAGCACCCTGAGCACTGAGCACCCAGCACCCTGAGCACGGAGCACCCCGAGGACTGAGCACCCAGCACCCTGAGCACTGAGCACCCAGCACCTTGAGTACTGAGCACCGAGCACCTCGAGCACTAAGCACCCAGCACCCTGAGTACTGAGCACCCAGCACCCTGAGCACTGAGCACCCAGCACCCTGATCACTGAGCACCCAGCACCCTGAGCACGGAGCACAAAGCACCCTGAGTACTGAGCACCCAACACCCAGAGTACTGAGCACCCAGCACCCTGAGCACTGAGCACCCAGCACCCTGAGTACTGAGCACCCAGCACCCTGAGTACTGAACACCCAGCACCCTGAGCACTGAGCACTGAGCACCCTGAGCACTGAGTACTGGGCAATGAGCACCCTGAGCACTGAGCACCCAGCACCCCGAGTACTGAGCACCCAGCACCCCGAGCACTGATCACCCAGCGCCCCGAGCACTGAGCACCCAGCACACCGAGAACTGAGCACTGAGCACCCTGAGCACTGAGCACCCAGCACCCCGAGTACTGAGCACTGAGCACTCTGAGTACTGAGCACCCAGCACCCTGAGCACTGAGCACCCAGCACCCTGAGTACTGAGCACTGAGAACCCTGAGTACTGAGCACCGAGCACCCTGAGTACTGAGCACCCAGCACCCTGATCACTGAGCACGGAGCACCCCGAGGACTGAGCACCCAGCACCCTGAGCACTGAGCACCCAGCACCTTGAGTACTGAGCACCGAGCACCCCGAGCACTGAGCACCCAGCACCCTGAGTACTGAGCACCCTGCACCCTGAGCACTGAGCACCCAGCACCCTGAGCACTGAGCACGCAGCACCCCGAGCACTGAGCACCCAGCATCCTGAGTACTAAGCACAGAGCACCCTGAGTACTGAGCACCCAGCACCCTGAGTACTGAGCACCCAGCACCCTGAGTACTGAGCAACCAGCACCCTGAGCACTGAGCACTGAGCACCCAGCACCCTGAGCACTGAGCACTGAGCACCCAGCACCACAGCCCTGAGCACCCAGCACCCCGAGCACTGAGCACCCAGCACCCTGAGCACTGAGCACCCAGCACCCTGAGCACTGAGCACCCAGCACCCTGAGCACAGAGCACCCGGAGGACTGAGCACCCAGCACCATGAGCACTTTGCACCGATCACCCTGAGCACTAAGCACCCAGCACCCCGAGCACTGAGCACCCAGCACCCTGAGTACTGAGCACCCAGCACCCCGAGTACTGAGCACCCAGCACCCTGAGTACGGAGCACCCAGCATCCCGAGCACTGAGCACCCAGCACCCTGAGTACTGAGCACCCTGAGTACTGAGCACTGAGCACCGAGCATCCTGAGTACTGAGGACCCTGAGGACTGAGCACCCAGCACCCTGAGCTCTGAGCACCCAGCACCCTGAGTACTGAGCACTGATCACCCTGAGCACTGAGCACCCAGCACCCCGAGCACTGAGCACCCAGCACCCTGAGCACTGAGCACTGAGCACCCAGCACCCCGAGTACTGAGCACCCAGCACCCTGAGCACTGAGCACCCTGAGCACTGAGCACCTTGAGCACTGAGCACTGAGCACCCAGCACCCTGAGTACTGAGCACCCAACACTCTGAGCACTGAGCACCCAGCACGCAGAGTACTGAGCACTGAGCACACAGCACCCTGAGTACTGAGCACACAGCACCCCGAGCACTGAGCACCCAGCGCCCCGAGCACTGAGCACCCAGCACCCCGAGCACTGAGCACTGAGCACACTGAGCACTGAGCACCCAGCACCCCGAGTACTGAGCACTGACCAACCTGAGTACTGAGCACCCAGCACCCCGAGGACTGAGCACTGAGCACCCTGAGTACTGAGCACCCAGCACCCTGAGCACTGAGAACCCTGAGTACTGAGCACCGAGCACCCTGAGTACTGAGCACCCAGCACCCTGAGCACTGAGCACGGAGCACCCCGAGGACTGAGCACCCAGCACCCTGAGCACTGAACACCCAGCACCTTGAGTACTGAGCACCGAGCACCCCGAGTACTGAGCACCGAGCACCCAGAGTACTGAGCACCCAGCACCCTGAGCACTGAGCACCCAGCACCCTGAGCACTGAGCACCCAGCACCCCGAGCACTGAGCACCCAGCACCCTGAGTACTGAGCACCCAACACCCAGAGTAATGAGCACCCAGCACCCTGAGAACTGAGCACCCAGTACCCTGAGTACTGAGCACCCAGCACCCTGAGTACTGAGCACCCAGCACCCTGAGTACTGAGCACCCAGCACCCTGAGCACTGAGAACCCTGAGGACTGAGCACCCAGCACCCCGAGCACTGAGCACCCAGCACCCTGAGCACTGAGCACCTAGCGCCCTGAGCACTGAGCACCCAGCACCCTGAGCACTGAGCACCCAGTCCCCTGAGTACTGAGCACCCAGCACCATGAGTACTGAGAACCCAGCACCCTGAGTACTGAGCACTCAGCCCCCTGTGTACTGAGCACCGAGCACCCCGAGCACTGAGCACCCAGCACCCTGAGCACTCAGCACCCAGGACCCCGAGCACTGAGTATTGAGCACCCAGCACCCTGAGTACTGAGCACGCAGCACGCTGAGTACTGAGCACCCAGCACCCCGAGCACTGAGCACCCAGCACCATGAGTACTGAGCACCCAGCACCCTGAGTACTGAGCACTCAGCACCCTGAGTACTGAGCACCGAGCACCCCGAGCACTGAGCACCCAGCACCCTGAGCACTGAGCACCCTGAGGACTGAGCACCTAGCACCCTGAGTACTGAGCACACAGCACCCTGAGTACTGAGCACCGATCACCCTGAGCACTGAGCACCCAGCACCCCGAGCACTGAGCACCCAGCACCCTGAGCACTGAGCACCCAGCACCCTGAGTACTGAGCACGCAGCACGCTGAGTACTGAGCACCCAGCACCCCGAGCACTGAGCACCCACCACCCTGAGAACTGAGCACCCAGCACCCTGAGTACTGAGCACGCAGCACGCTGAGTACTGAGCACCCAGCACCCTGAGTACTGAGCACCCAGGACCCTGAGCACTGAGCACCGAGCACCCCGAGCACTGAGCACCCAGCACCCTGAGCACTCAGCACCCAGCACCCCGAGCACTGAGCACCCAGCACCCTGAGCACTGAGCACCCAGCACCCTGAGCACGGAGCACCCCGAGGACTGAGCACCCAGCACCATGAGCACTGAGCACCCAGCACCTTGAGTACTGAGCACCGAGCACCTCGAGCACTAAGCACCCAGCACCCTGAGTACTGAGCACCCAGCACCCTGAGCACTGAGCACCCAGCACCCTGATCACTGAGCACCAAGCACCCTGAGCACGGAGCACAAAGCACCCTGAGTACTGAGCACCCAACACCCAGAGTACTGAGCACCCAGCACCCTGAGCACTGAGCACCCAGCACCCTGAGCACTCAGCACCCAGGACCCCGAGCACTGAGTATTGAGCAACCAGCACCCTGAGTACTGAGCACGCAGCACGCTGAGTACTGAGCACCCAGCACCCCGAGCACTGAGCACCCAGCACCATGAGTACTGAGCACCCAGCACCCTGAGTACTGAGCACTCAGCACCCTGAGTACTGAGCACCGAGCACCCCGAGCACTGAGCACCCAGCACCCTGAGCACTGAGCACCCTGAGGACTGAGCACCTAGCACCCTGAGTACTGAGCACCCAGCACCCTGAGTACTGAGCACCGATCACCCTGAGCACTGAGCACCCAGCACCCCGAGCACTGAGCACCCAGCACCCTGAGCACTGAGCACCCAGCACCCTGAGTACTGAGCACGCAGCACGCTGAGTACTGAGCACCCAGCACCCCGAGCACTGAGCATCCAGCACCCTGAGCACTGAGCACCCAGCACCCTGAGCACTGAGCACCCAGCACCCTGAGCACTGAGCACCCAACACCCCGAGCACGGAGCACAAAGCACCCTGAGTACTGAACACCCAACACCCAGAGTACTGAGCACCCAGCACCCTGAGCACTGAGCACCCAGCACCCTGAGTACTGAGCACCCAGCACCCTGAGTACTGAACACCCAGCACCCTGAGCACTGAGCACTGAGCACCCTGAGCACTGAGTACTGAGCAATGAGCACCCTGAGCATTGAGCACCCAGCACCCCGAGTACTGAGCACCCAGCAACCTGAGCACTGAGCACCCAGCGCCCCGAGCACTGAGCACACAGCACCCCGAGCACTGAGCACTGAGCACCCTGAGCACTGAGCACCCAGCACCCCGAGTACTGAGCACTGAGAGCCCCGAGCACTGAGCACCCAGCACCCCGAGCACTGAGCACCCAGCACCCCGAGCACTGAGCACCTAGCGCCCTGAGCACTGAGCACCCAGCACCCTGAGCACTGAGCACCCAGTCCCCTGAGTACTGAGCACCCAGCACCATGAGTACTGAGAACCCAGCACCCTGAGTACTGAGCACTCAGCACCCTGAGTACTGAGCACCGAGCACCCCGAGCACTGAGCACCCAGCCCCCTGAGCACTGAGCACCCTGAGGACTGAGAACCCAGCACCCTGAGCACTGAGCACCCAGCACCCTGAGTACTGAGCACCGATCACCCTGAGCACTGAGCACCCAGCACCCCGAGCACTGAGCACCCAGCACCCTGAGTACTGAGCACCCAGCACCCGGAGCACTGAGCACCCAGCACCCTGAGTACTGAGCACCCTGAGTACTGAGCACCGATCACCCTGAGCACTGAGCACCCAGCACCCTGAGTACTGAGCACCCAGCACCCTGAGTACTGAGCACCCTGAGTACTGAGCACCGATCACCCTGAGCACTGAGCACCCAGCACCCTGAGTACTGAGCACCCAGCACACTGAGTACTGAGCACCCAGCACCCTGAGTACTGAGCATCCAGCACCCTGAGCACTGAGCACCCAGCACCCTGAGTACTGAGCACCCAGCACCCTGAGTACTGAGCACCCAGCACCCTGAGTACTCAGCACCCAGCTCCCAGAGCACTGAGCACCCAGCACCCTGAGCACTCAGCACCCAGGACCCCGAGCACTGAGTATTGAGCACCCAGCACCCTGAGTACTGAGCACGCAGCACGCTGAGTACTGAGCACCCAGCACCCCGAGCACTGAGCACCCAGCACCATGAGTACTGAGCACCCAGCACCCTGAGTACTGAGCATTCAGCACCCTGAGTACTGAGCACCGAGCACCCCGAGCACTGAGCACCCAGCACCCTGAGCACTGAGCACCCTGAGGACTGAGCACCTAGCACCCTGAGTACTGAGCACACAGCACCCTGAGTACTGAGCACCGATCACCCTGAGCACTGAGCACACAGCACCCCGAGCACTGAGCACCCAGCACCCTGAGCACTGAGCACCCAGCACCCTGAGTACTGAGCACGCAGCACGCTGAGTACTGAGCACCCAGCACCCCGAGCACTGAGCACCCAGCACCCTGAGCACTGAGCACCCAGCACCCTGAGTACTGAGCACGCAGCACGCTGAGTACTGAGCACCCAGCACCCTGAGTACTGAGCACCCAGGACCCTGAGCACTGAGCACCGAGCACCCCGAGCACTGAGCACCCAGCACCCTGAGCACTCAGCACCCAGCACCCCGAGCACTGAGCACCCAGCACCCTGAGCACTGAGCACCCAGCACCCTGAGCACGGAGCACCCCGAGGACTGAGCACCCAGCACCCTGAGCACTGAGCACCCAGCACCTTGAGTACTGAGCACCGAGCACCTCGAGCACTAAGCACCCAGCACCCTTAGTACTGAGCACCCAGCACCCTGAGCACTGAGCACCCAGCACCCTGATCACTGAGCACCCAGCACCCTGAGCACGGAGCACAAAGCACCCTGAGTACTGAGCACCCAACACCCAGAGTACTGAGCACCCAGCACCCTGAGCACTGAGCACCCAGCACCCTGAGTACTGAGCACCCAGCACCCTGAGTACTGAACACCCAGCACCCTGAGCACTGAGCACTGAGCACCCTGAGCACTGAGTACTGGGCAATGAGCACCCTGAGCACTGAGCACCCAGCACCCCGAGTACTGAGCACCCAGCACCCCGAGCACTGATCACCCAGCGCCCCGAGCACTGAGCACCCAGCACACCGAGCACTGAGCACTGAGCACCCTGAGCACTGAGCACCCAGCACCCCGAGTACTGAGCACTGAGCACTCTGAGTACTGAGCACCCAGCACCCTGAGCACTGAGCACCCAGCACCCTGAGTACTGAGCACTGAGAACCCTGAGTACTGAGCACCGAGCACCCTGAGTACTGAGCACCCAGCACCCTGATCACTGAGCACGGAGCACCCCGAGGACTGAGCACCCAGCACCCTGAGCACTGAGCACCCAGCACCTTGAGTACTGAGCACCGAGCACCCCGAGCACTGAGCACCCAGCACCCTGAGTACTGAGCACCCTGCACCCTGAGCACTGAGCACCCAGCACCCTGAGCACTGAGCACGCAGCACCCCGAGCACTGAGCACCCAGCATCCTGAGTACTAAGCACAGAGCACCCTGAGTACTGAGCACCCAGCACCCTGAGTACTGAGCACCCAGCACCCTGAGTACTGAGCAACCAGCACCCTGAGCACTGAGCACTGAGCACCCAGCACCCTGAGCACTGAGCACTGAGCACCCAGCACCACAGCCCTGAGCACCCAGCACCCCGAGCACTGAGCACCCAGCACCCTGAGCACTGAGCACCCAGCACCCTGAGCACTGAGCACCCAGCACCCTGAGCACAGAGCACCCGGAGGACTGAGCACCCAGCACCATGAGCACTTTGCACCGATCACCCTGAGCACTAAGCACCCAGCACCCCGAGCACTGAGCACCCAGCACCCTGAGTACTGAGCACCCAGCACCCCGAGTACTGAGCACCCAGCACCCTGAGTACTGAGCACCCAGCATCCCGAGCACTGAGCACCCAGCACCCTGAGTACTGAGCACCCTGAGTACTGAGCACTGAGCACCGAGCATCCTGAGTACTGAGGACCCTGAGGACTGAGCACCCAGCACCCTGAGCTCTGAGCACCCAGCACCCTGAGTACTGAGCACTGATCACCCTGAGCACTGAGCACCCAGCACCCCGAGCACTGAGCACCCAGCACCCTGAGCACTGAGCACTGAGCACCCAGCACCCCGAGTACTGAGCACCCAGCACCCTGAGCACTGAGCACCCTGAGCACTGAGCACCTTGAGCACTGAGCACTGAGCACCCAGCACCCTGAGTACTGAGCACCCAACACTCTGAGCACTGAGCACCCAGCACGCAGAGTACTGAGCACTGAGCACACAGCACCCTGAGTACTGAGCACACAGCACCCCGAGCACTGAGCACCCAGCGCCCCGAGCACTGAGCACCCAGCACCCCGAGCACTGAGCACTGAGCACACTGAGCACTGAGCACCCAGCACCCCGAGTACTGAGCACTGACCACCCTGAGTACTGAGCACCCAGCACCCCGAGGACTGAGCACTGAGCACCCTGAGTACTGAGCACCCAGCACCCTGAGCACTGAGAACCCTGAGTACTGAGCACCGAGCACCCTGAGTACTGAGCACCCAGCACCCTGAGCACTGAGCACGGAGCACCCCGAGGACTGAGCACCCAGCACCCTGAGCACTGAACACCCAGCACCTTGAGTACTGAGCACCGAGCACCCCGAGTACTGAGCACCGAGCACCCAGAGTACTGAGCACCCAGCACCCTGAGCACTGAGCACCCAGCACCCTGAGCACTGAGCACCCAGCACCCCGAGCACTGAGCACCCAGCACCCTGAGTACTGAGCACCCAACACCCAGAGTAATGAGCACCCAGCACCCTGAGAACTGAGCACCCAGTACCCTGAGTACTGAGCACCCAGCACCCTGAGTACTGAGCACCCAGCACCCTGAGTACTGAGCACCCAGCACCCTGAGCACTGAGAACCCTGAGGACTGAGCACCCAGCACCCCGAGCACTGAGCACCCAGCACCCTGAGCACTGAGCACCTAGCGCCCTGAGCACTGAGCACCCAGCACCCTGAGCACTGAGCACCCAGTCCCCTGAGTACTGAGCACCCAGCACCATGAGTACTGAGAACCCAGCACCCTGAGTACTGAGCACTCAGCCCCCTGTGTACTGAGCACCGAGCACCCCGAGCACTGAGCACCCAGCACCCTGAGCACTCAGCACCCAGGACCCCGAGCACTGAGTATTGAGCACCCAGCACCCTGAGTACTGAGCACGCAGCACGCTGAGTACTGAGCACCCAGCACCCCGAGCACTGAGCACCCAGCACCATGAGTACTGAGCACCCAGCACCCTGAGTACTGAGCACTCAGCACCCTGAGTACTGAGCACCGAGCACCCCGAGCACTGAGCACCCAGCACCCTGAGCACTGAGCACCCTGAGGACTGAGCACCTAGCACCCTGAGTACTGAGCACACAGCACCCTGAGTACTGAGCACCGATCACCCTGAGCACTGAGCACCCAGCACCCCGAGCACTGAGCACCCAGCACCCTGAGCACTGAGCACCCAGCACCCTGAGTACTGAGCACGCAGCACGCTGAGTACTGAGCACCCAGCACCCCGAGCACTGAGCACCCACCACCCTGAGAACTGAGCACCCAGCACCCTGAGTACTGAGCACGCAGCACGCTGAGTACTGAGCACCCAGCACCCTGAGTACTGAGCACCCAGGACCCTGAGCACTGAGCACCGAGCACCCCGAGCACTGAGCACCCAGCACCCTGAGCACTCAGCACCCAGCACCCCGAGCACTGAGCACCCAGCACCCTGAGCACTGAGCACCCAGCACCCTGAGCACGGAGCACCCCGAGGACTGAGCACCCAGCACCCTGAGCACTGAGCACCCAGCACCTTGAGTACTGAGCACCGAGCACCTCGAGCACTAAGCACCCAGCACCCTGAGTACTGAGCACCCAGCACCCTGAGCACTGAGCACCCAGCACCCTGATCACTGAGCACCAAGCACCCTGAGCACGGAGCACAAAGCACCCTGAGTACTGAGCACCCAACACCCAGAGTACTGAGCACCCAGCACCCTGAGCACTGAGCACCCAGCACCCTGAGCACTCAGCACCCAGGACCCCGAGCACTGAGTATTGAGCAACCAGCACCCTGAGTACTGAGCACGCAGCACGCTGAGTACTGAGCACCCAGCACCCCGAGCACTGAGCACCCAGCACCATGAGTATTGAGCACCCAGCACCCTGAGTACTGAGCACTCAGCACCCTGAGTACTGAGCACCGAGCACCCCGAGCACTGAGCACCCAGCACCCTGAGCACTGAGCACCCTGAGGACTGAGCACCTAGCACCCTGAGTACTGAGCACCCAGCACCCTGAGTACTGAGCACCGATCACCCTGAGCACTGAGCACCCAGCACCCCGAGCACTGAGCACCCAGCACCCTGAGCACTGAGCACCCAGCACCCTGAGTACTGAGCACGCAGCACGCTGAGTACTGAGCACCCAGCACCCCGAGCACTGAGCATCCAGCACCCTGAGCACTGAGCACCCAGCACCCTGAGCACTGAGCACCCAGCACCCTGAGCACTGAGCACCCAACACCCCGAGCACGGAGCACAAAGCACCCTGAGTACTGAACACCCAACACCCAGAGTACTGAGCACCCAGCACCCTGAGCACTGAGCACCCATCACCCTGAGTACTGAGCACCCAGCACCCTGAGTACTGAACACCCAGCACCCTGAGCACTGAGCACTGAGCACCCTGAGCACTGAGTACTGAGCAATGAGCACCCTGAGCATTGAGCACCCAGCACCCCGAGTACTGAGCACCCAGCAACCTGAGCACTGAGCACCCAGCGCCCCGAGCACTGAGCACACAGCACCCCGAGCACTGAGCACTGAGCACCCTGAGCACTGAGCACCCAGCACCCCGAGTACTGAGCACTGAGAGCCCCGAGCACTGAGCACCCAGCACCCCGAGCACTGAGCACCCAGCACCCCGAGCACTGAGCACCTAGCGCCCTGAGCACTGAGCACCCAGCACCCTGAGCACTGAGCACCTTGAGCACTGAGCACTGAGCACCCAGCACCCTGAGTACTGAGCACCCAACACTCTGAGCACTGAGCACCCAGCACGCAGAGTACTGAGCACTGAGCACACAGCACCCTGAGTACTGAGCACACAGCACCCCGAGCACTGAGCACCCAGCACCCCGAGCACTGAGCACTGAGCACACTGAGCACTGAGCACCCAGCACCCCGAGTACTGAGCACTGACCACCCTGAGTACTGAGCACCCAGCACCCCGAGGACTGAGCACTGAGCACCCTGAGTACTGAGCACCCAGCACCCTGAGCACTGAGAACCCTGAGTACTGAGCACCGAGCACCCTGAGTACTGAGCACCCAGCACCCTGAGCACTGAGCACGGAGCACCCCGAGGACTGAGCACCCAGCACCCTGAGCACTGAACACCCAGCACCTTGAGTACTGAGCACCGAGCACCCCGAGTACTGAGCACCGAGCACCCAGAGTACTGAGCACCCAGCACCCTGAGCACTGAGCACCCAGCACCCTGAGCACTGAGCACCCAGCACCCCGAGCACTGAGCACCCAGCACCCTGAGTACTGAGCACCCAACACCCAGAGTAATGAGCACCCAGCACCCTGAGAACTGAGCACCCAGTACCCTGAGTACTGAGCACCCAGCACCCTGAGTACTGAGCACCCAGCACCCTGAGTACTGAGCACCCAGCACCCTGAGCACTGAGAACCCTGAGGACTGAGCACCCAGCACCCCGAGCACTGAGCAACCAGCACCCTGAGCACTGAGCACCTAGCGCCCTGAGCACTGAGCACCCAGCACCCTGAGCACTGAGCACCCAGTCCCCTGAGTACTGAGCACCCAGCACCATGAGTACTGAGAACCCAGCACCCTGAGTACTGAGCACTCAGCCCCCTGTGTACTGAGCACCGAGCACCCCGAGCACTGAGCACCCAGCACCCTGAGCACTCAGCACCCAGGACCCCGAGCACTGAGTATTGAGCACCCAGCACCCTGAGTACTGAGCACGCAGCACGCTGAGTACTGAGCACCCAGCACCCCGAGCACTGAGCACCCAGCACCATGAGTACTGAGCACCCAGCACCCTGAGTACTGAGCACTCAGCACCCTGAGTACTGAGCACCGAGCACCCCGAGCACTGAGCACCCAGCACCCTGAGCACTGAGCACCCTGAGGACTGAGCACCTAGCACCCTGAGTACTGAGCACACAGCACCCTGAGTACTGAGCACCGATCACCCTGAGCACTGAGCACCCAGCACCCCGAGCACTGAGCACCCAGCACCCTGAGCACTGAGCACCCAGCACCCTGAGTACTGAGCACGCAGCACGCTGAGTACTGAGCACCCAGCACCCCGAGCACTGAGCACCCAGCACCCTGAGAACTGAGCACCCAGCACCCTGAGTACTGAGCACGCAGCACGCTGAGTACTGAGCACCCAGCACCCTGAGTACTGAGCACCCAGGACCCTGAGCACTGAGCACCGAGCACCCCGAGCACTGAGCACCCAGCACCCTGAGCACTCAGCACCCAGCACCCCGAGCACTGAGCACCCAGCACCCTGAGCACTGAGCACCCAGCACCCTGAGCACGGAGCACCCCGAGGACTGAGCACCCAGCACCCTGAGCACTGAGCACCCAGCACCTTGAGTACTGAGCACCGAGCACCTCGAGCACTAAGCACCCAGCACCCTGAGTACTGAGCACCCAGCACCCTGAGCACTGAGCACCCAGCACCCTGATCACTGAGCACCAAGCACCCTGAGCACGGAGCACAAAGCACCCTGAGTACTGAGCACCCAACACCCAGAGTACTGAGCACCCAGCACCCTGAGCACTGAGCACCCAGCACCCTGAGTACTGAGCACCCAGCACCCTGAGTACTGAACACCCAGCACCCTGAGCACTGAGCACTGAGCACCCTGAGCACTGAGTACTGGGCAATGAGCACCCTGAGCACTGAGCACCCAGCACCCCGAGTACTGAGCATCCAGCACCCCGAGCACTGATCACCCAGCGCCCCGAGCACTGAGCACCCAGCACCCCGAGCACTGAGCACTGAGCACCCTGAGCACTGAGCACCCAGCACCCCGAGTACTGAGCACTGAGCACCCTGAGTACTGAGCAGCAAGCAACCCGATTACTGAGCACTGAGCAGTCTGAGTACTGAGCACCCAGCACCCTGAGCACTGAGCACCCAGCACCCTGAGTACTGAGCACTGAGAACCCTGAGTACTGAGCACCGAGCACCCTGAGTACTGAGCACCCAGCACCCTGATCACTGAGCACGGAGCACCCCGAGGACTGAGCACCCAGCACCCTGAGCACTGAGCACCCAGCACCTTGAGTACTGAGCACCGAGCACCCCGAGCACTGAGCACCCAGCACCCTGAGTACTGAGCACCCTGCACCCTGAGCACTGAGCACCCAGCACCCTGAGCACTGAGCACGCAGCACCCCGAGCACTGAGCACCCAGCATCCTGAGTACTAAGCACAGAGCACCCTGAGTACTGAGCACCCAGCACCCTGAGTACTGAGCACCCAGCACCCTGAGTACTGAGCAACCAGCACCCTGAGCACTGAGCACTGAGCACCCAGCACCCTGAGCACTGAGCACTGAGCACCCAGCACCACAGCCCTGAGCACCCAGCACCCCGAGCACTGAGCACCCAGCACCCTGAGCACTGAGCACCCAGCACCCTGAGCACTGAGCACCCAGCACCCTGAGCACAGAGCACCCGGAGGACTGAGCACCCAGCACCATGAGCACTTTGCACCGATCACCCTGAGCACTAAGCACCCAGCACCCCGAGCACTGAGCACCCAGCACCCTGAGTACTGAGCACCCAGCACCCCGAGTACTGAGCACCCAGCACCCTGAGTACTGAGCACCCAGCATCCCGAGCACTGAGCACCCAGCACCCTGAGTACTGAGCACCCTGAGTACTGAGCACTGAGCACCGAGCATCCTGAGTACTGAGCACCCTGAGGACTGAGCACCCAGCACCCTGAGCTCTGAGCACCCAGCACCCTGAGTACTGAGCACTGATCACCCTGAGCACTGAGCACCCAGCACCCCGAGCACTGAGCACCCAGCACCCTGAGCACTGAGCACTGAGCACCCAGCACCCCGAGTACTGAGCACCCAGCACCCTGAGCACTGAGCACCCTGAGCACTGAGCACCTTGAGCACTGAGCACTGAGCACCCAGCACCCTGAGTACTGAGCACCCAACACTCTGAGCACTGAGCACCCAGCACGCAGAGTACTGAGCACTGAGCACACAGCACCCTGAGTACTGAGCACACAGCACCCCGAGCACTGAGCATCCAGCGCCCCGAGCACTGAGCACCCAGCACCCCGAGCACTGAGCACTGAGCACACTGAGCACTGAGCACCCAGCACCCCGAGTACTGAGCACTGACCACCCTGAGTACTGAGCACCCAGCACCCCGAGGACTGAGCACTGAGCACCCTGAGTACTGAGCACCCAGCACCCTGAGCACTGAGAACCCTGAGTACTGAGCACCGAGCACCCTGAGTACTGAGCACCCAGCACCCTGAGCACTGAGCACGGAGCACCCCGAGGACTGAGCACCCAGCACCCTGAGCACTGAACACCCAGCACCTTGAGTACTGAGCACCGAGCACCCCGAGTACTGAGCACCGAGCACCCAGAGTACTGAGCACCCAGCACCCTGAGCACTGAGCACCCAGCACCCTGAGCACTGAGCACCCAGCACCCCGAGCACTGAGCACCCAGCACCCTGAGTACTGAGCACCCAACACCCAGAGTAATGAGCACCCAGCACCCTGAGAACTGAGCACCCAGTACCCTGAGTACTGAGCACCCAGCACCCTGAGTACTGAGCACCCAGCACCCTGAGCACTGAGCACTGAGCACCCAGCACCCTGAGCACTGAGCACTGAGCACCCAGCACCCTGAGCACTGAGCACCCAGCACCCCGAGCACTGAGCACACAGCGCCCTGAGCACTGAGCACCCAGCACCCTGAGCACTGAGCAACCAGCCCCCTGAGTACTGAGCACCCAGCACCCTGAGTACTGAGCACCCAGCACCCTGAGCACTGAGAACCCTGAGGACTGAGCACCCAGCACCCCGAGCACTGAGCACCCAGCACCCTGAGCACTGAGCACCTAGCGCCCTGAGCACTGAGCACCCAGCACCCTGAGCACTGAGCACCCAGTCCCCTGAGTACTGAGCACCCAGCACCATGAGTACTGAGAACCCAGCACCCTGAGTACTGAGCACTCAGCCCCCTGTGTACTGAGCACCGAGCACCCCGAGCACTGAGCACCCAGCACCCTGAGCACTCAGCACCCAGGACCCCGAGCACTGAGTATTGAGCACCCAGCACCCTGAGTACTGAGCACGCAGCACGCTGAGTACTGAGCACCCAGCACCCCGAGCACTGAGCACCCAGCACCATGAGTACTGAGCACCCAGCACCCTGAGTACTGAGCACTCAGCACCCTGAGTACTGAGCACCGAGCACCCCGAGCACTGAGCACCCAGCACCCTGAGCACTGAGCACCCTGAGGACTGAGCACCTAGCACCCTGAGTACTGAGCACACAGCACCCTGAGTACTGAGCACCGATCACCCTGAGCACTGAGCACCCAGCACCCCGAGCACTGAGCACCCAGCACCCTGAGCACTGAGCACCCAGCACCCTGAGTACTGAGCACGCAGCACGCTGAGTACTGAGCACCCAGCACCCCGAGCACTGAGCACCCAGCACCCTGAGCACTGAGCACCCAGCACCCTGAGTACTGAGCACGCAGCACGCTGAGTACTGAGCACCCAGCACCCTGAGTACTGAGCACCCAGGACCCTGAGCACTGAGCACCGAGCACCCCGAGCACTGAGCACCCAGCACCCTGAGCACTCAGCACCCAGCACCCCGAGCACTGAGCACCCAGCACCCTGAGCACTGAGCACCCAGCACCCTGAGCACGGAGCACCCCGAGGACTGAGCACCCAGCACCCTGAGCACTTAGCACCCAGCACCTTGAGTACTGAGCACCGAGCACCTCGAGCACTAAGCACCCAGCACCCTGAGTACTGAGCACCCAGCACCCTGAGTACTGAACACCCAGCACCCTGAGCACTGAGCACTGAGCACCCTGAGCACTGAGTACTGGGCAATGAGCACCCTGAGCACTGAGCACCCAGCACCCCGAGTACTGAGCACCCAGCACCCCGAGCACTGATCACCCAGCGCCCCGAGCACTGAGCACCCAGCACCCCGAGCACTGAGCACTGAGCACCCTGAGCACTGAGCACCCAGCACCCCGAGTACTGAGCACTGAGCACCCTGAGTACTGAGCAGCAAGCAACCCGATTACTGAGCACTGAGCACTCTGAGTACTGAGCACCCAGCACCCTGAGCACTGAGCACCCAGCACCCTGAGTACTGAGCAATGAGAACCCTGAGTACTGAGCACCGAGCACCCTGAGTACTGAGCACCCAGCACCCTGATCACTGAGCACGGAGCACCCCGAGGACTGAGCACCCAGCACCCTGAGCACTGAGCACCCAGCACCTTGAGTACTGAGCACCGAGCACCCCGAGCACTGAGCACCCAGCACCCTGAGTACTGAGCACCCTGCACCCTGAGCACTGAGCACCCAGCACCCTGAGCACTGAGCACGCAGCACCCCGAGCACTGAGCACCCAGCATCCTGAGTACTAAGCACAGAGCACCCTGAGTACTGAGCACCCAGCACCCTGAGTACTGAGCACCCAGCACCCTGAGTACTGAGCAACCAGCACCCTGAGCACTGAGCACTGAGCACCCAGCACCCTGAGCACTGAGCACTGAGCACCCAGCACCACAGCCCTGAGCACCCAGCACCCCGAGCACTGAGCACCCAGCACCCTGAGCACTGAGCACCCAGCACCCTGAGCACTGAGCACCCAGCACCCTGAGCACAGAGCACCCGGAGGACTGAGCACCCAGCACCATGAGCACTTTGCACCGATCACCCTGAGCACTAAGCACCCAGCACCCCGAGCACTGAGCACCCAGCACCCTGAGTACTGAGCACCCAGCACCCCGAGTACTGAGCACCCAGCACCCTGAGTACTGAGCACCCAGCATCCCGAGCACTGAGCACCCAGCACCCTGAGTACTGAGCACCCTGAGTACTGAGCACTGAGCACCGAGCATCCTGAGTACTGAGCACCCTGAGGACTGAGCACCCAGCACCCTGAGCTCTGAGCACCCAGCACCCTGAGTACTGAGCACTGATCACCCTGAGCACTGAGCACCCAGCACCCCGAGCACTGAGCACCCAGCACCCTGAGCACTGAGCACTGAGCACCCAGCACCCCGAGTACTGAGCACCCAGCACCCTGAGCACTGAGCACCCTGAGCACTGAGCACCTTGATCACTGAGCACTGAGCACCCAGCACCCTGAGTACTGAGCACCCAACACTCTGAGCACTGAGCACCCAGCACGCAGAGTACTGAGCACTGAGCACACAGCACCCTGAGTACTGAGCACACAGCACCCCGAGCACTGAGCACCCAGCGCCCCGAGCACTGAGCACCCAGCACCCCGAGCACTGAGCACTGAGCACACTGAGCACTGAGCACCCAGCACCCCGAGTACTGAGCACTGACCACCCTGAGTACTGAGCACCCAGCACCCTGAGCACTGAGAACCCTGAGTACTGAGCACCGAGCACCCTGAGTACTGAGCACCCAGCACCCTGAGCACTGAGCACGGAGCACCCCGAGGACTGAGCACCCAGCACCCTGAGCACTGAACACCCAGCACCTTGAGTACTGAGCACCGAGCACCCCGAGTACTGAGCACCGAGCACCCAGAGTACTGAGCACCCAGCACCCTGAGCACTGAGCACCCAGCACCCTGAGCACTGAGCACACAGCACCCCGAGCACTGAGCACCCAGCACCCTGAGTACTGAGCACCCAACACCCAGAGTAATGAGCACCCAGCACCCTGAGAACTGAGCACCCAGTACCCTGAGTACTGAGCACCCAGCACCCTGAGTACTGAGCACCCAGCACCCTGAGCACTGAGCACTGAGCACCCAGCACCCTGAGCACTGAGCACTGAGCACCCAGCACCCTGAGCACTGAGCACCCAGCACCCCGAGGACTGAGCACACAGCGCCCTGAGCACTGAGCACCCAGCACCCTGAGCACTGAGCACCCAGCCCCCTGAGTACTGAGCACCCAGCACCCTGAGTACTGAGCACCCAGCACCCTGAGCACTGAGAACCCTGAGGACTGAGCACCCAGCACCCCGAGCACTGAGCACCCAGCACCCTGAGCACTGAGCACCTAGCGCCCTGAGCACTGAGCACCCAGCACCCTGAGCACTGAGCACCCAGTCCCCTGAGTACTGAGCACCCAGCACCATGAGTACTGAGAACCCAGCACCCTGAGTACTGAGCACTCAGCCCCCTGTGTACTGAGCACCGAGCACCCCGAGCACTGAGCACCCAGCACCCTGAGCACTGAGCACCCTAAGGACTGAGCACCCAGCACCCTGAGCACTGAGCACCCAGCACCCTGAGTACTGAGCACCGATCACCCTGAGCAATGAGCACCCAGCACCCTGAGTACTGAGCACCCAGCACCCTGAGCACTGAGCACCCAGCACCCTGAGTACTGAGCACCCTGAGTACTGAGCACCGATCACCCTGAGCACTGTGCACCCAGCACACTGAGTACTGAGCACCCAGCACCCTGAGCACTGAGCACCCAGGAACCTGAGCACTGAGCACCCAGCAACCTGAGTACTGAGCACCCAGCACCCTGAGTACTGAGGATCCAGCACCCTGAGCACTGAGCACCCAGCACCCTGAGTACTGAGCACCCAGCACCCTTAGTACTGAGCACCCAGCACCCTGAGTACACAGCACCCAGCACCCAGAGCACTGAGCACCCAGCACCCTGAGCACTCAGCACCCAGGACCCCGAGCACTGAGTATTGAGCACCCAGCACCCTGAGTACTGAGCACGCAGCACGCTGAGTACTGAGCTCCCAGCACCCCGAGCACTGAGCACCCAGCACCATGAGTACTGAGCACCCAGCACCCTGAGTACTGAGCACTCAGCACCCTGAGTACTGAGCACCGAGCACCCCGAGCACTGAGCACCCAGCACCCTGAGCACTGAGCACTGAGCACCCAGCACCCTGAGCACTGAGCACTGAGCACCCAGCACCCTGAGCACTGAGCACCCAGCACCCCGAGCACTGAGCACACAGCGCCCTGAGCACTGAGCACCCAGCACCCTGAGTACTGAGCACTCAGCCCCCTGTGTACTTAGCACCGAGCACCCCGAGCACTGAGCACCCAGCACCCTGAGCACTGAGCACCCTAAGGACTGAGCACCCAGCACCCTGAGCACTGAGCACCCAGCACCCTGAGTACTGAGCACCGATCACCCTGAGCACTGAGCACCCAGCACCCTGAGTACTGAGCACCCAGCACCCTGAGCACTGAGCACCCAGCACCCTGAGTACTGAGCAACCTGAGTACTGAGCACCGATCACCCTGAGCACTGTGCACCCAGCACCCTGAGTACTGAGCACCCAGCACCCTGAGCACTGAGCACCCAGGACCCTGAGCACTGAGCACCCAGCAACCTGAGTACTGAGCACCCAACACCCAGAGTAATGAGCACCCAGCACCCTGAGAACTGAGCACCCAGTACCCTGAGTACTGAGCACCCAGCACCCTGAGTACTGAGCACCCAGCACCCTGAGCACTGAGCACTGAGCACCCAGCACCCTGAGCACTGAGCACTGAGCACCCAGCACCCTGAGCA
Organism: Microtus oregoni; assembly: GCF_018167655.1. Lineage (NCBI taxonomy): Eukaryota > Metazoa > Chordata > Mammalia > Rodentia > Cricetidae > Microtus > Microtus oregoni. The sequence continues at coordinate 451,691 of NW_024544609.1, read as the reverse complement.
CTGAGCACCCAGCATCCCGAGCACTGAGCACACAGCGCCCTGAGCACTGAGCACCCAGCACCTTGAGCACTGAGCACCCAGCCCCCTGAGTACTGAGCACCCAGCACCCTGAGTACTGAGCACCCAGCACCCTGAGCACTGAGAACCCTGAGGACTGAGCACCCAGCACCCCGAGCACGGAGCACCCAGCACCCTGAGCACTGAGCAACTAGCGCCCTGAGCACTGAGCACCCAGCACCCTGAGCACTGAGCACCCAGTCCCCTGAGTACTGAGCACCCAGCACCATGAGTACTGAGAACCCAGCACCCTGAGTACTGAGCACTCAGCCCCCTGTGTACTGAGCACCGAGCACCCCGAGCACTGAGCACCCAGCACCCTGAGCACTGAGCACCCTAAGGACTGAGCACCCAGCACCCTGAGCACTGAGCACCCAGCACCCTGAGTACTGAGCACCGATCACCCTGAGCACTGAGCACCCAGCAAGCTGAGTACTGAGCACACAGCACCCCGAGCACTGAGCACCCAGCGCCCCGAGCACTGAGCACCCAGCACCCCGAGCACTGAGCACTGAGCACACTGAGCACTGAGCACCCAGCACCCCGAGTACTGAGCACTGACCACCCTGAGTACTGAGCACCCAGCACCCCGAGGTCTGAGAACTGAGCACCCTGAGTACTGAGCACCCAGCACCCTGAGCACTGAGAACCCTGAGTACTGAGCACCGAGCACCCTGAGTACTGAGCACCCAGCACCCTGAGCACTGAGCAATGAGCACACCGAGGACTGAGCACCCAGCACCCTGAGCACTGAACACCCAGCACCTTGAGTACTGAGCACCGAGCACCCCGAGTACTGAGCACCGAGCACCCAGAGTACTGAGCACCCAGCACCCTGAGCACTGAGCACCCAGCACCCTGAGCACTGAGCACCCAGCACCCCGAGCACTGAGCACCCAGCACCCTGAGTACTGAGCACCCAACACCCAGAGTAATGAGCACCCAGCACCCTGAGAACTGAGCACCCAGTACCCTGAGTACTGAGCACCCTGAGTACTGAGCACCCAGCACACTGAGCACTGAGCACTGAGCACCCAGCACCCTGAGCACTGAGCACTGAGCACCCAGCACCCTGAGCACTGAGCACCCAGCACCCCGAGCACTGAGCACACAGCGCCCTGAGCACTGAGCACCCAGCACGATGAGCACTGAGCACCCAGCCCCCTGAGTACTGAGCACCCAGCACCCTGAGTACTGAGCACCCAGCACCCTGAGCACTGAGAACCCTGAGGACTGAGCACCCAGCACCCCGAGCACTGAGCACCCAGCACCCTGAGCACTGAGCACCTAGCGCCCTGAGCACTGAGCACCCAGCACCCTGAGCACTGAGCACCCAGTCCCCTGAGTACTGAGCACCCAGCACCATGAGTACTGAGAACCCAGCACCCTGAGTACTGAGCACTCAGCCCCCTGTGTACTGAGCACCGAGCACCCCGAGCACTGAGCACCCAGCACCCTGAGCACTGAGCACCCTAAGGACTGAGCACCCAGCACCCTGAGCACTGAGCACCCAGCACCCTGAGTACTGAGCACCGATCACCCTGAGCACTGAGCACCCAGCACCCTGAGTACTGAGCACCCAGCACCCTGAGCACTGAGCACCCAGCACCCTGAGTACTGAGCACCCTGAGTACTGAGCACCGATCACCCTGAGCACTGTGCACCCAGCACCCTGAGTACTGAGCACCCAGCACCCTGAGCACTGAGCACCCAGGACCCTGAGCACTGAGCACCCAGCAACCTGAGTACTGAGCACCCAGCACCCTGAGTACTGAGGATCCAGCACCCTGAGCACTGAGCACCCAGCACCCTGAGTACTGAGCACCCAGCACCCTTAGTACTGAGCACCCAGCACCCTGAGTACTCAGCACCCAGCACCCAGAGCACTGAGCACCCAGCACCCTGAGCACTCAGCACCCAGGACCCCGAGCACTGAGTATTGAGCACCCAGCACCCTGAGTACTGAGCACGCAGCACGCTGAGTACTGAGCACCCAGCACCATGAGTACTGAGAACCCAGCACCCTGAGTACTGAGCACTCAGCCCCCTGTGTACTGAGCACCGAGCACCCCGAGCACTGAGCACCCAGCACCCTGAGCACTGAGCACCCTAAGGACTGAGCACCCAGCACCCTGAGCACTGAGCACCCAGCACCCTGAGTACTGAGCACCGATCACCCTGAGCACTGAGCACCCAGCACCGTGAGTACTGAGCACCCAGCACCCTGAGCACTGAGCACCCAGCACCCTGAGTACTGAGCACCCTGAGTACTGAGCACCGATCACCCTGAGCACTGTGCACCCAGCACCCTGAGTACTGAGCACTCAGCACCCTGAGTACTGAGCACCGAGCACCCCGAGCACTGAGCACCCAGCACCCTGAGCACTGAGCACTGAGCACCCAGCACCCTGAGCACTGAGCACTGAGCACCCAGCACCCTGAGCACTGAGCACCCAGCACCCCGAGCACTGAGCACACAGCGCCCTGAGCACTGAGCACCCAGCACCCCGAGGACTGAGCACTGAGCACCCTGAGTACTGAGCACCCAGCACCCAGAGCACTGAGAACCCTGAGTACTGAGCACCGAGCACCCTGAGTACTGAGCACCCAGCACCCTGAGCACTGAGCACGGAGCACCCCGAGGACTGAGCACCCAGCACCCTGAGCACTGAACACGGAGCACCTTGAGTACTGAGCACCGAGCACCCCGAGTACTGAGCACCGAGCACCCAGAGTACTGAGCACCCAGCACCCTGAGCACTGAGCACCCAGCACCCTGAGCACTGAGCACCCAGCACCCCGAGCACTGAGCACCCAGCACCCTGAGTACTGAGCACCCAACACCCAGAGTAATGAGCACCCAGCACCCTGAGAACTGAGCACCCAGTACCCTGAGTACTGAGCACCCAGCACCCTGAGTACTGAGCACCCAGCACCCTGAGCACTGAGCACTGAGCACCCAGCACCCTGAGCACTGAGCACTGAGCACCCAGCACCCTGAGCACTGAGCACCCAGCACCCCGAGCACTGAGCACACAGCGCCCTGAGCACTGAGCACCCAGCACCCTGAGCACTGAGCACCCAGCCCCCTGAGTACTGAGCACCCAGCACCCTGAGTACTGAGCACCCAGCACCCTGAGCACTGAGAACCCTGAGGACTGAGCACCCAGCACCCCGAGCACTGAGCACCCAGCACCCTGAGCACTGATCACCTAGCGCCCTGAGCACTGAGCACCCAGCACCCTGAGCACTGAGCACCCAGTCCCCTGAGTACTGAGCACCCAGCACCATGAGTACTGAGAACCCAGCACCCTGAGTACTGAGCACTCAGCCCCCTGTGTACTGAGCACCGAGCACCCCGAGCACTGAGCACCCAGCACCCTGAGCACTGAGCACCCTAAGGACTGAGCACCCAGCACCCTGAGCACTGAGCACCCAGCACCCTGAGTACTGAGCACCGATCACCCTGAGCACTGAGCACCCAGCACCCTGAGTACTGAGCACCCAGCACCCTGAGCACTGAGCACCCAGCACCCTGAGTACTGAGCACCCTGAGTACTGAGCACCGATCACCCTGAGCACTGTGCACCCAGCACCCTGAGTACTGAGCACCCAGCACCCTGAGCACTGAGCACCCAGGACACTGAGCACTGAGCACCCAGCAACCTGAGTACTGAGCACCCAGCACCCTGAGTACTGAGGATCCAGCACCCTGAGCACTGAGCACCCAGCACCCTGAGTACTGAGCACCCAGCACCCTTAGTACTGAGCACCCAGCACCCTGAGTACTCAGCACCCAGCACCCAGAGCACTGAGCACCCAGCACCCTGAGCACTCAGCACCCAGGACCCCGAGCACTGAGTATTGAGCTCCCAGCACCCTGAGTACTGAGCACGCAGCACGCTGAGTACTGAGCACCCAGCACCCCGAGCACTGAGCACCCAGCACCATGAGTACTGAGCACCCAGCACCCTGAGTACTGAGCACTCAGCACCCTGAGTACTGAGCACCGAGCACCCCGAGCACTGAGCACCCAGCACCCTGAGCACTGAGCACTGAGCAAACAGCACCCTGAGCACTGAGCACTGAGCACCCAGCACCCTGAGCACTGAGCACCCAGCACCCCGAGCACTGAGCACACAGCGCCCTGAGCACTGAGCACCCAGCACCCTGAGCACTGAGCACCCAGCCCCCTGAGTACTGAGCACCCAGCACCCTGAGTACTGAGCACCCAGCACCCTGAGCACTGAGAACCCTGAGGACTGAGCACCCAGCACCCCGAGCACTGAGCACCCAGCACCCTGAGCACTGAGCACCTAGCGCCCTGAGCACTGAGCACCCAGCACCCTGAGCACTGAGCACCCAGTCCCCTGAGTACTGAGCACCCAGCACCATGAGTACTGAGAACCCAGCACCCTGAGTACTGAGCACTCAGCCCCCTGTGTACTGAGCACTGAGCACCCCGAGCACTGAGCACCCAGCACCCTGAGCACTGAGCACCCTAAGGACTGAGCACCCAGCACCCTGAGCACTGAGCACCCAGCACCCTGAGTACTGAGCACCGATCACCCTGAGCACTGAGCACCCAGCACCCTGAGTACTGAGCACCCAGCACCCTGAGCACTGAGCACCCAGCACCCTGAGTACTGAGCACCCTGAGTACTGAGCACCCAGCACCCTGAGCACTGAGCACCCAGGACCCTGAGCACTGAGCACCCAGCAACCTGAGTACTGAGCACCCAACACCCAGAGTAATGAGCACCCAGCACCCTGAGAACTGAGCACCCAGTACCCTGAGTACTGAGCACCCAGCACCCTGAGTACTGAGCACCCAGCACCCTGAGCACTGAGCACTGAGCACCCAGCACCCTGAGCACTGAGCACTGAGCACCCAGCAGCCTGAGCACTGAGCACCCAGCACCCCGAGCACTGAGCACACAGCGCCCTGAGCACTGAGCACCCAGCACCCTGAGCACTGAGCACCCAGCCCCCTGAGTACTGAGCACCCAGCACCCTGAGTACTGAGCACCCAGCACCCTGAGCACTGAGAACCCTGAGGACTGAGCACCCAGCACCCCGAGCACTGAGCACCCAGCACCCTGAGCACTGAGCACCTAGCGCCCTGAGCACTGAGCACCCAGCACCCTGAGCACTGAGCACCCAGTCCCCTGAGTACTGAGCACCCAGCACCATGAGTACTGAGAACCCAGCACCCTGAGTACTGAGCACTCAGCCCCCTGTGTACTGAGCACCGAGCACCCCGAGCACTGAGCACCCAGCACCCTGAGCACTGAGCACCCTAAGGACTGAGCACCCAGCACCCTGAGCACTGAGCACCCAGCACCCTGAGTACTGAGCACCGATCACCCTGAGCACTGAGCACGCAGCAAGCTGAGTACTGAGCACACAGCACCCCGAGCACTGAGCACCCAGCGCCCCGAGCACTGAGCACCCAGCACCCCGAGCACTGAGCACTGAGCACACTGAGCACTGAGCACCCAGCACCCCGAGTACTGAGCACAGACCACCCTGAGTACTGAGCACCCAGCACCCCGAGGACTGAGCACTGAGCACCCTGAGTACTGAGCACCCAGCACCCTGAGCACTGAGAACCCTGAGTACTGAGCACCGAGCACCCTGAGTACTGAGCACCCAGCACCCTGAGCACTGAGCAATGAGCACCCCGAGGACTGAGCACCCAGCACCCTGAGCACTGAACACCCAGCACCTTGAGTACTGAGCACCGAGCACCCCGAGTACTGAGCACCGAGCACCCAGAGTACTGAGCACCCAGCACCCTGAGCACTGAGCACCCAGCACCCTGAGCACTGAGCACCCAGCACCCCGAGCACTGAGCACCCAGCACCCTGAGTACTGAGTACCCAACACCCAGAGTAATGAGCACCCAGCACCCTGAGAACTGAGCACCCAGTACCCTGAGTACTGAGCACCCAGCACCCTGAGTACTGAGCACCCAGCACCCTGAGCACTGAGCACTGAGCACCCAGCACCCTGAGCACTGAGCACTGAGCACCCAGCACCCTGAGCACTGAGCACCCAGCACCCCGAGCACTGAGCACACAGCGCCCTGAGCACTGAGCACCCAGCACCCTGAGCACTGAGCACCCAGCCCCCTGAGTACTGAGCACCCAGCACCCTGAGTACTGAGCACCCAGCACCCTGAGCACTGAGAACCCTGAGGACTGAGCACCCAGCACCCCGAGCACTGAGCACCCAGCACCCTGAGCACTGAGCACCTAGCGCCCTTAGCACTGAGCACCCAGCACCCTGAGCACTGAGCACCCAGTCCCCTGAGTACTGAGCACCCAGCACCATGAGTACTGAGAACCCAGCACCCTGAGTACTGAGCACTCAGCCCCCTGTGTACTGAGCACCGAGCACCCCGAGCACTGAGCACCCAGCACCCTGAGCACTGAGCACCCTAAGGACTGAGCACCCAGCACGCTGAGCACTGAGCACCCAGCACCCTGAGTACTGAGCACCGATCACCCTGAGCACTGAGCACCCAGCACCCTGAGTACTGAGCACCCAGCACCCTGAGCACTGAGCACCCAGCACCCTGAGTACTGAGCACCCTGAGTACTGAGCACCGATCACCCTGAGCACTGTGCACCCAGCACCCTGAGTACTGAGCACCCAGCACCCTGAGCACTGAGCACCCAGGACCCTGAGCACTGAGCACCCAGCAACCTGAGTACTGAGCACCCAGCACCCTGAGTACTGAGGATCCAGCACCCTGAGCACTGAGCACCCAGCACCATGAGTACTGAGCACCCAGCACCCTTAGTACTGAGCACCCAGCACCCTGAGTACTCAGCACCCAGCACCCAGAGCACTGAGCACCCAGCACCCTGAGCACTCAGCACCCAGGACCCCGAGCACTGAGTATTGAGCACCCAGCACCCTGAGTACTGAGCACGCAGCACGCTGAGTACTGAGCACCCAGCACCCTGAGTACTGAGCACCGAGCACATCGAGCACTGAGCACCCAGCACCCTGAGCACTGAGCACTGAGCACCCAGCACCCTGAGCACTGAGCACCCAGCACCCCGAGCACTGAGCACACAGCGCCCTGAGCACTGAGCACCCAGCACCCTGAGCACTGAGCACCCAGCCCCCTGAGTACTGAGCACCCAGCACCCTGAGTACTGAGCACCCAGCACCCTGAGCACTGAGAACCCTGAGGACTGAGCACCCAGCACCCCGAGCACTGAGCACCCAGCACCCTGAGCACTGAGCACCTAGCGCCCTGAGCACTGAGCACCCAGCACCCTGAGCACTGAGCACCCAGTCCCCTGAGTACTGAGCACCCAGCACCATGAGTACTGAGAACCCAGCACCCTGAGTACTGAGCACTCAGCCCCCTGTGTACTGAGCACCGAGCACCCCGAGCACTGAGCACCCAGCACCCTGAGCACTGAGCACCCTAAGGACTGAGCACCCAGCACCCTGAGCACTGAGCACCCAGCACCCTGAGTACTGAGCACCGATCACCCTGAGCACTGAGCACCCAGCACTCTGAGTACTGAGCACCCAGCACCCTGAGCACTGAGCACCCAGCACCCTGAGTACTGAGCACCCTGAGTACTGAGCACCCAGCACCCTGAGCACTGAGCACCCAGGACCCTGAGCACTGAGCACCCAGCAACCTGAGTACTGAGCACCCAACACCCTGAGTACTGAGCACCCAGCACCCTGAGCACTGAGCACTGAGCACCCAGCACCCTGAGCACTGAGCACTGAGCACCCAGCAGCCTGAGCACTGAGCACCCAGCACCCCGAGCACTGAGCACACAGCGCCCTGAGCACTGAGCACCCAGCACCCTGAGCACTGAGCACCCAGCCCCCTGAGTACTGAGCACCCAGCACCCTGAGTACTGAGCACCCAGCACCCTGAGCACTGAGAACCCTGAGGACTGAGCACCCAGCACCCCGAGCACTGAGCACCCAGCACCCTGAGCACTGAGCACCTAGCGCCCTGAGCACTGAGCACCCAGCACCCTGAGCACTGAGCACCCAGTCCCCTGAGTACTGAGCACCCAGCACCATGAGTACTGAGAACCCAGCACCCTGAGTACTGAGCACTCAGCCCCCTGTGTACTGAGCACCGAGCACCCCGAGCACTGAGCACCCAGCACCCTGAGCACTGAGCACCCTAAGGACTGAGCACCCAGCACCCTGAGCACTGAGCACCCAGCACCCTGAGTACTGAGCACCGATCACCCTGAGCACTGAGCACGCAGCAAGCTGAGTACTGAGCACACAGCACCCCGAGCACTGAGCACCCAGCGCCCCGAGCACTGAGCACCCAGCACCCCGAGCACTGAGCACTGAGCACACTGAGCACTGAGCACCCAGCACCCCGAGTACTGAGCACAGACCACCCTGAGTACTGAGCACCCAGCACCCCGAGGACTGAGCACTGAGCACCCTGAGTACTGAGCACCCAGCACCCTGAGCACTGAGAACCCTGAGTACTGAGCACCGAGCACCCTGAGTACTGAGCACCCAGCACCCTGAGCACTGAGCAATGAGCACCCCGAGGACTGAGCACCCAGCACCCTGAGCACTGAACACCCAGCACCTTGAGTACTGAGCACCGAGCACCCCGAGTACTGAGCACCGAGCACCCAGAGTACTGAGCACCCAGCACCCTGAGCACTGAGCACCCAGCACCCTGAGCACTGAGCACCCAGCACCCCGAGCACTGAGCACCCAGCACCCTGAGTACTGAGTACCCAACACCCAGAGTAATGAGCACCCAGCACCCTGAGAACTGAGCACCCAGTACCCTGAGTACTGAGCACCCAGCACCCTGAGTACTGAGCACCCAGCACCCTGAGCACTGAGCACTGAGCACCCAGCACCCTGAGCACTGAGCACTGAGCACCCAGCACCCTGAGCACTGAGCACCCAGCACCCCGAGCACTGAGCACACAGCGCCCTGAGCACTGAGCACCCAGCACCCTGAGCACTGAGCACCCAGCCCCCTGAGTACTGAGCACCCAGCACCCTGAGTACTGAGCACCCAGCACCCTGAGCACTGAGAACCCTGAGGACTGAGCACCCAGCACCCCGAGCACTGAGCACCCAGCACCCTGAGCACTGAGCACCTAGCGCCCTGAGCACTGAGCACTCAGCACCCTGAGCACTGAGCACCCAGTCCCCTGAGTACTGAGCACCCAGCACCATGAGTACTGAGAACCCAGCACCCTGAGTACTGAGCACTCAGCCCCCTGTGTACTGAGCACCGAGCACCCCGAGCACTGAGCACCCAGCACCCTGAGCACTGAGCACCCTAAGGACTGAGCACCCAGCACGCTGAGCACTGAGCACCCAGCACCCTGAGTACTGAGCACCGATCACCCTGAGCACTGAGCACCCAGCACCCTGAGTACTGAGCACCCAGCACCCTGAGCACTGAGCACCCAGCACCCTGAGTACTGAGCACCCTGAGTACTGAGCACCGATCACCCTGAGCACTGTGCACCCAGCACCCTGAGTACTGAGCACCCAGCACCCTGAGCACTGAGCACCCAGGACCCTGAGCACTGAGCACCCAGCAACCTGAGTACTGAGCACCCAGCACCCTGAGTACTGAGGATCCAGCACCCTGAGCACTGAGCACCCAGCACCATGAGTACTGAGCACCCAGCACCCTTAGTACTGAGCACCCAGCACCCTGAGTACTCAGCACCCAGCACCCAGAGCACTGAGCACCCAGCACCCTGAGCACTCAGCACCCAGGACCCCGAGCACTGAGTATTGAGCACCCAGCACCCTGAGTACTGAGCACGCAGCACGCTGAGTACTGAGCACCCAGCACCCTGAGTACTGAGCACCGAGCACCCCGAGCACTGAGCACCCAGCACCCTGAGCACTGAGCACTGAGCACCCAGCACCCTGAGCACTGAGCACCCAGCACCCCGAGCACTGAGCACACAGCGCCCTGAGCACTGAGCACCCAGCACCCTGAGCACTGAGCACCCAGCCCCCTGAGTACTGAGCACCCAGCACCCTGAGTACTGAGCACCCAGCACCCTGAGCACTGAGAACCCTGAGGACTGAGCACCCAGCACCCCGAGCACTGAGCACCCAGCACCCTGAGCACTGAGCACCTAGCGCCCTGAGCACTGAGCACCCAGCACCCTGAGCACTGAGCACCCAGTCCCCTGAGTACTGAGCACCCAGCACCATGAGTACTGAGAACCCAGCACCCTGAGTACTGAGCACTCAGCCCCCTGTGTACTGAGCACCGAGCACCCCGAGCACTGAGCACCCAGCACCCTGAGCACTGAGCACCCTAAGGACTGAGCACCCAGCACCCTGAGCACTGAGCACCCAGCACCCTGAGTACTGAGCACCGATCACCCTGAGCACTGAGCACCCAGCACTCTGAGTACTGAGCACCCAGCACCCTGAGCACTGAGCACCCAGCACCCTGAGTACTGAGCACCCTGAGTACTGAGCACCCAGCACCCTGAGCACTGAGCACCCAGGACCCTGAGCACTGAGCACCCAGCAACCTGAGTACTGAGCACCCAACACCCAGAGTAATGAGCACCCAGCACCCTGAGAACTGAGCACCCAGTACCCTGAGTACTGAGCACCCAGCACCCTGAGTACTGAGCACCCAGCACCCTGAGCACTGAGCACTGAGCACCCAGCACCCTGAGCACTGAGCACTGAGCACCCAGCAGCCTGAGCACTGAGCACCCAGCACCCCGAGCACTGAGCACACAGCGCCCTGAGCACTGAGCACCCAGCACCCTGAGCACTGAGCACCCAGCCCCCTGAGTACTGAGCACCCAGCCCCCTGAGTACTGAGCACCCAGCACCCAGAGTCCTGAGCACCCAGCACCCTGAGCACTGAGCACCCAGCACCCTGAGTACTGAGCACCCAGCACCCTGAGTACTGAGCACCCAGCACCCTGAGTACTGAGGATCCAGCACCCTGAGCACTGAGCACCCAGCACCCTGAGTACTGAGCACCCAGCACCCTTAGTACTGAGCACCCAGCACCCTGAGTACTCAGCACCCAGCACCCAGAGCACTGAGCACCCAGCACCCTGAGCACTCAGCACCCAGGACCCCGAGCACTGAGTATTGAGCACCCAGCACCCTGAGTACTGAGCACGCAGCACGCTGAGTACTGAGCACCCAGCACCCCGAGCACTGAGCACCCAGCACCATGAGTACTGAGCACCCAGCACCCTGAGTACTGAGCACTCAGCACCCTGAGTACTGAGCACCGAGCACCCCGAGCACTGAGCACCCAGCACCCTGAGCACTGAGCACTGAGCACCCAGCACCCTGAGCACTGAGCACTGAGCACCCAGCACCCTGAGCACTGAGCACCCAGCACCCCGAGCACTGAGCACACAGCGCCCTGAGCACTGAGCACCCAGCACCCTGAGCACTGAGCACCCAGCCCCCTGAGTACTGAGCACCCAGCACCCTGAGTACTGAGCACCCAGCACCCTGAGCACTGAGAACCCTGAGGACTGAGCACCCAGCACCCCGAGCACTGAGCACCCAGCACCCTGAGCACTGAGCACCTAGCGCCCTGAGCACTGAGCACCCAGCACCCTGAGCACTGAGCACCCAGTCCCCTGAGTACTGAGCACCCAGCACCATGAGTACTGAGAACCCAGCACCCTGAGTACTGAGCACTCAGCCCCCTGTGTACTGAGCACTGAGCACCCCGAGCACTGAGCACCCAGCTCCCTGAGCACTGAGCACCCTAAGGACTGAGCACCCAGCACCCTGAGCACTGAGCACCCAGCACCCTGAGTACTGAGCACCGATCACCCTGAGCACTGAGCACCCAGCACCCTGAGTACTGAGCACCCAGCACCCTGAGCACTGAGCACCCAGCACCCTGAGTACTGAGCACCCTGAGTACTGAGCACCCAGCACCCTGAGCACTGAGCACCCAGGACACTGAGCACTGAGCACCCAGCAACCTGAGTACTGAGCACCCAACACCCAGAGTAATGAGCACCCAGCACCCTGAGAACTGAGCACCCAGTACCCTGAGTACTGAGCACCCAGCACCCTGAGTACTGAGCACCCAGCACCCTGAGCACTGAGCACTGAGCACCCAGCACCCTGAGCACTGAGCACTGAGCACCCAGCAGCCTGAGCACTGAGCACCCAGCACCCCGAGCACTGAGCACACAGCGCCCTGAGCACTGAGCACCCAGCACCCTGAGCACTGAGCACCCAGCCCCCTGAGTACTGAGCACCCAGCACCCTGAGTACTGAGCACCCAGCACCCTGAGCACTGAGAACCCTGAGGACTGAGCACCCAGCACCCCGAGCACTGAGCACCCAGCACCCTGAGCACTGAGCACCTAGCGCCCTGAGCACTGAGCACCCAGCACCCTGAGCACTGAGCACCCAGTCCCCTGAGTACTGAGCACCCAGCACCATGAGTACTGAGAACCCAGCACCCTGAGTACTGAGCACTCAGCCCCCTGTGTACTGAGCACCGAGCACCCCGAGCACTGAGCACCCAGCACCCTGAGCACTGAGCACCCTAAGGACTGAGCACCCAGCACCCTGAGCACTGAGCACCCAGCACCCTGAGTACTGAGCACCGATCACCCTGAGCACTGAGCACGCAGCAAGCTGAGTACTGAGCACACAGCACCCCGAGCACTGAGCACCCAGCGCCCCGAGCACTGAGCACCCAGCACCCCGAGCACTGAGCACTGAGCACACTGAGCACTGAGCACCCAGCACCCCGAGTACTGAGCACAGACCACCCTGAGTACTGAGCACCCAGCACCCCGAGGACTGAGCACTGAGCACCCTGAGTACTGAGCACCCAGCACCCTGAGCACTGAGAACCCTGAGTACTGAGCACCGAGCACCCTGAGTACTGAGCACCCAGCACCCTGAGCACTGAGCAATGAGCACCCCGAGGACTGAGCACCCAGCACCCTGAGCACTGAACACCCAGCACCTTGAGTACTGAGCACCGAGCACCCCGAGTACTGAGCACCGAGCACCCAGAGTACTGAGCACCCAGCACCCTGAGCACTGAGCACCCAGCACCCTGAGCACTGAGCACCCAGCACCCCGAGCACTGAGCACCCAGCACCCTGAGTACTGAGTACCCAACACCCAGAGTAATGAGCACCCAGCACCCTGAGAACTGAGCACCCAGTACCCTGAGTACTGAGCACCCAGCACCCTGAGTACTGAGCACCCAGCACCCTGAGCACTGAGCACTGAGCACCCAGCACCCTGAGCACTGAGCACTGAGCACCCAGCACCCTGAGCACTGAGCACCCAGCACCCCGAGCACTGAGCACACAGCGCCCTGAGCACTGAGCACCCAGCACCCTGCGCACTGAGCACCCAGCCCCCTGAGTACTGAGCACCCAGCACCCTGAGTACTGAGCACCCAGCACCCTGAGCACTGAGAACCCTGAGGACTGAGCACCCAGCACCCCGAGCACTGAGCACCCAGCACCCTGAGCACTGAGCACCTAGCGCCCTGAGCACTGAGCACCCAGCACCCTGAGCACTGAGCACCCAGTCCCCTGAGTACTGAGCACCCAGCACCATGAGTACTGAGAACCCAGCACCCTGAGTACTGAGCACTCAGCCCCCTGTGTACTGAGCACCGAGCACCCCGAGCACTGAGCACCCAGCACCCTGAGCACTGAGCACCCTAAGGACTGAGCACCCAGCACGCTGAGCACTGAGCACCCAGCACCCTGAGTACTGAGCACCGATCACCCTGAGCACTGAGCACCCAGCACCCTGAGTACTGAGCACCCAGCACCCTGAGCACTGAGCACCCAGCACCCTGAGTACTGAGCACCCTGAGTACTGAGCACCGATCACCCTGAGCACTGTGCACCCAGCACCCTGAGTACTGAGCACCCAGCACCCTGAGCACTGAGCACCCAGGACCCTGAGCACTGAGCACCCAGCAACCTGAGTACTGAGCACCCAGCACCCTGAGTACTGAGGATCCAGCACCCTGAGCACTGAGCACCCAGCACCATGAGTACTGAGCACCCAGCACCCTTAGTACTGAGCACCCAGCACCCTGAGTACTCAGCACCCAGCACCCAGAGCACTGAGCACCCAGCACCCTGAGCACTCAGCACCCAGGACCCCGAGCACTGAGTATTGAGCACCCAGCACCCTGAGTACTGAGCACGCAGCACGCTGAGTACTGAGCACCCAGCACCCTGAGTACTGAGCACCGAGCACCCCGAGCACTGAGAACCCAGCACCCTGAGCACTGAGCACTGAGCACCCAGCACCCTGAGCACTGAGCACCCAGCACCCCGAGCACTGAGCACACAGCGCCCTGAGCACTGAGCACCCAGCACCCTGAGCACTGAGCACCCAGCCCCCTGAGTACTGAGCACCCAGCACCCTGAGTACTGAGCACCCAGCACCCTGAGCACTGAGAACCCTGAGGACTGAGCACCCAGCACCCCGAGCACTGAGCACCCAGCACCCTGAGCACTGAGCACCTAGCGCCCTGAGCACTGAGCACCCAGCACCCTGAGCACTGAGCACCCAGTCCCCTGAGTACTGAGCACCCAGCACCATGAGTACTGAGAACCCAGCACCCTGAGTACTGAGCACTCAGCCCCCTGTGTACTGAGCACCGAGCACCCCGAGCACTGAGCACCCAGCACCCTGAGCACTGAGCACCCTAAGGACTGAGCACCCAGCACCCTGAGCACTGAGCACCCAGCACCCTGAGTACTGAGCACCGATCACCCTGAGCACTGAGCACCCAGCACTCTGAGTACTGAGCACCCAGCACCCTGAGCACTGAGCACCCAGCACCCTGAGTACTGAGCACCCTGAGTACTGAGCACCCAGCACCCTGAGCACTGAGCACCCAGGACCCTGAGCACTGAGCACCCAGCAACCTGAGTACTGAGCACCCAACACCCAGAGTAATGAGCACCCAGCACAATGAGAACTGAGCACCCAGTACCCTGAGTACTGAGCACCCAGCACCCTGAGTACTGAGCACCCAGCACCCTGAGCACTGAGCACTGAGCACCCAGCACCCTGAGCACTGAGCACTGAGCACCCAGCAGCCTGAGCACTGAGCACCCAGCACCCCGAGCACTGAGCACACAGCGCCCTGAGCACTGAGCACCCAGCACCCTGAGCACTGAGCACCCAGCCCCCTGAGTACTGAGCACCCAGCCCCCTGAGTACTGAGCACCCAGCACCCTGAGCACTGAGCACCCAGTCCGTTGAGTACTGAGCACCCAGCACCCTGAGTACTGAGCACCGATCACCCTGAGCACTGAGCACCCAGCAAGCTGAGTACTGAGCACACAGCACCCCGAGCACTGAGCACCCAGCGCCCCGAGCACTGAGCACCCAGCACCCCGAGCACTGAGCACTGAGCACACTGAGCACTGAGCACCCAGCACCCCGAGTACTGAGCACAGACCACCCTGAGTACTGAGCACCCAGCACCCCGAGGACTGAGCACTGAGCACCCTGAGTACTGAGCACCCAGCACCCTGAGCACTGAGAACCCTGAGTACTGAGCACCGAGCACCCTGAGTACTGAGCACCCAGCACCCTGAGTACTGAGTACCCAGTGTACTGAGCACCGAGCACCCAGCACCCTGAGTACTGAGCACCCAGCCCCCTGAGCACTGAGCACCCAGCACCCTGAGCACTGAGCAATGAGCACCCCGAGGACTGAGCACCCAGCACCCTGAGCACTGAACACCCAGCACCTTGAGTACTGAGCACCGAGCACCCCGAGTACTGAGCACCGAGCACTCAGAATACTGAGCACCCAGCACCCTGAGCACTGAGCACCCAGCACCCTGAGCACTGAGCACCCAGCACCCCGAGCACTGAGCACCCAACACCCTGAGTACTGAGCACCCAACACCCAGAGTAATGAGCACCCAGCACCCTGAGAACTGAGCACCCAGTACCCTGAGTACTGAGCACCCAGCACCCTGAGTACTGAGCACCCAGCACCCTGAGCACTGAGCACTGAGCACCCAGCACCCTGAGCACTGAGCACTGAGCACCCAGCACCCTGAGCACTGAGCACCCAGCACACCGAGCACTGAGCACACAGCGCCCTGAGCACTGAGCACCCAGCACCCTGAGCACTGAGCACCCAGCCCCCTGAGTACTGAGCACCCAGCACCCTGAGTACTGAGCACCCAGCACCCTGAGCACTGAGAACCCTGAGGACTGAGCACCCAGCACCCCGAGCACTGAGCACCCAGCACCCTGAGCACTGAGCACCTAGCGCCCTGAGCACTGAGCACCCAGCACCCTGAGCACTGAGCACCCAGCACCCTGAGCACTGAGCACCTAGCGCCCTGAGCACTGAGCACCCAGCACCCTGAGCACTGAGCACCCAGTCCCCTGAGTACTGAGCACCCAGCACCATGAGTACTGAGAACCCAGCACCCTGAGTACTGAGCACTCAGCCCCCTGTGTACTGAGCACTGAGCACCCCGAGCACTGAGCACCCAGCACCCTGAGCACTGAGCACCCTAAGGACTGAGCACCCAGCACCCTGAGCACTGAGCACCCAGCACCCTGAGTACTGAGCACCGATCACCCTGAGCACTGAGCACCCAGCACTCTGAGTACTGAGCACCCAGCACCCTGAGCACTGAGCACCCAGCACCCTGAGTACTGAGCACCCTGAGTACTGAGCACCCAGCACCCTGAGCACTGAGCACCCAGGACCCTGAGCACTGAGCACCCAGCAACCTGAGTACTGAGCACCCAACACCCAGAGTAATGAGCACCCAGCACCCTGAGAACTGAGCACCCAGTACCCTGAGTACTGAGCACCCAGCACCCTGAGTACTGAGCACCCAGCACCCTGAGCACTGAGCACTGAGCACCCAGCACCCTGAGCACTGAGCACTGAGCACCCAGCAGCCTGAGCACTGAGCACCCAGCACCCCGAGCACTGAGCACACAGCGCCCTGAGCACTGAGCACCCAGCACCCTGAGCACTGAGCACCCAGCCCCCTGAGTACTGAGCACCCAGCCCCCTGAGTACTGAGCACCCAGCACCCAGAGTCCTGAGCACCCAGCACCCTGAGCACTGAGCACCCAGCACCCTGAGTACTGAGCACCCAGCACCCTGAGTACTGAGCACCCAGCACCCTGAGTACTGAGGATCCAGCACCCTGAGCACTGAGCACCCAGCACCCTGAGTACTGAGCACCCAGCACCCTTAGTACTGAGCACCCAGCACCCTGAGTACTCAGCACCCAGCACCCAGAGCACTGAGCACCCAGCACCCTGAGCACTCAGCACCCAGGACCCCGAGCACTGAGTATTGAGCACCCAGCACCCTGAGTACTGAGCACGCAGCACGCTGAGTACTGAGCACCCAGCACCCCGAGCACTGAGCACCCAGCACCATGAGTACTGAGCACCCAGCACCCTGAGTACTGAGCACTCAGCACCCTGAGTACTGAGCACCGAGCACCCCGAGCACTGAGCACCCAGCACCCTGAGCACTGAGCACTGAGCACCCAGCACCCTGAGCACTGAGCACTGAGCACCCAGCACCCTGAGCACTGAGCACCCAGCACCCCGAGCACTGAGCACACAGCGCCCTGAGCACTGAGCACCCAGCACCCTGAGCACTGAGCACCCAGCCCCCTGAGTACTGAGCACCCAGCACCCTGAGTACTGAGCACCCAGCACCCTGAGCACTGAGAACCCTGAGGACTGAGCACCCAGCACCCCGAGCACTGAGCACCCAGCACCCTGAGCACTGAGCACCTAGCGCCCTGAGCACTGAGCACCCAGCACCCTGAGCACTGAGCACCCAGTCCCCTGAGTACTGAGCACCCAGCACCATGAGTACTGAGAACCCAGCACCCTGAGTACTGAGCACTCAGCCCCCTGTGTACTGAGCACTGAGCACCCCGAGCACTGAGCACCCAGCACCCTGAGCACTGAGCACCCTAAGGACTGAGCACCCAGCACCCTGAGCACTGAGCACCCAGCACCCTGAGTACTGAGCACCGATCACCCTGAGCACTGAGCACCCAGCACCCTGAGTACTGAGCACCCAGCACCCTGAGCACTGAGCACCCAGCACCCTGAGTACTGAGCACCCTGAGTACTGAGCACCCAGCACCCTGAGCACTGAGCACCCAGGACCCTGAGCACTGAGCACCCAGCAACCTGAGTACTGAGCACCCAACACCCAGAGTAATGAGCACCCAGCACCCTGAGAACTGAGCACCCAGTACCCTGAGTACTGAGCACCCAGCACCCTGAGTACTGAGCACCCAGCACCCTGAGCACTGAGCACTGAGCACCCAGCACCCTGAGCACTGAGCACTGAGCACCCAGCAGCCTGAGCACTGAGCACCCAGCACCCCGAGCACTGAGCACACAGCGCCCTGAGCACTGAGCACCCAGCACCCTGAGCACTGAGCACCCAGCCCCCTGAGTACTGAGCACCCAGCACCCTGAGTACTGAGCACCCAGCACCCTGAGCACTGAGAACCCTGAGGACTGAGCACCCAGCACCCCGAGCACTGAGCACCCAGCACCCTGAGCACTGAGCACCTAGCGCCCTGAGCACTGAGCACCCAGCACCCTGAGCACTGAGCACCCAGTCCCCTGAGTACTGAGCACCCAGCACCATGAGTACTGAGAACCCAGCACCCTGAGTACTGAGCACTCAGCCCCCTGTGTACTGAGCACCGAGCACCCCGAGCACTGAGCACCCAGCACCCTGAGCACTGAGCACCCTAAGGACTGAGCACCCAGCACCCTGAGCACTGAGCACCCAGCACCCTGAGTACTGAGCACCGATCACCCTGAGCACTGAGCACGCAGCAAGCTGAGTACTGAGCACACAGCACCCCGAGCACTGAGCACCCAGCGCCCCGAGCACTGAGCACCCAGCACCCCGAGCACTGAGCACTGAGCACACTGAGCACTGAGCACCCAGCACCCCGAGTACTGAGCACAGACCACCCTGAGTACTGAGCACCCAGCACCCCGAGGACTGAGCACTGAGCACCCTGAGTACTGAGCACCCAGCACCCTGAGCACTGAGAACCCTGAGTACTGAGCACCGAGCACCCTGAGTACTGAGCACCCAGCACCCTGAGCACTGAGCAATGAGCACCCCGAGGACTGAGCACCCAGCACCCTTAGCACTGAACACCCAGCACCTTGAGTACTGAGCACCGAGCACCCCGAGTACTGAGCACCGAGCACCCAGAGTACTGAGCACCCAGCACCCTGAGCACTGAGCACCCAGCACCCTGAGCACTGAGCACCCAGCACCCCGAGCACTGAGCACCCAGCACCCTGAGTACTGAGTACCCAACACCCAGAGTAATGAGCACCCAGCACCCTGAGAACTGAGCACCCAGTACCCTGAGTACTGAGCACCCAGCACCCTGAGTACTGAGCACCCAGCACCCTGAGCACTGAGCACTGAGCACCCAGCACCCTGAGCACTGAGCACTGAGCACCCAGCACCCTGAGCACTGAGCACCCAGCACCCCGAGCACTGAGCACACAGCGCCCTGAGCACTGAGCACCCAGCACCCTGAGCACTGAGCACCCAGCACCCTGAGTACTGAGCACCCAGCACCCTGAGCACTGAGAACCCTGAGGACTGAGCACCCAGCACCCCGAGCACTGAGCACCCAGCACCCTGAGCACTGAGCACCTAGCGCCCTGAGCACTGAGCACCCAGCACCCTGAGCACTGAGCACCCAGTCCCCTGAGTACTGAGCACCCAGCACCATGAGTACTGAGAACCCAGCACCCTGAGTACTGAGCACTCAGCCCCCTGTGTACTGAGCACCGAGCACCCCGAGCACTGAGCACCCAGCACCCTGAGCACTGAGCACCCTAAGGACTGAGCACCCAGCACGCTGAGCACTGAGCACCCAGCACCCTGAGTACTGAGCACCGATCACCCTGAGCACTGAGCACCCAGCACCCTGAGTACTGAGCACCCAGCACCCTGAGCACTGAGCACCCAGCACCCTGAGTACTGAGCACCCTGAGTACTGAGCACCGATCACCCTGAGCACTGTGCACCCAGCACCCTGAGTACTGAGCACCCAGCACCCTGAGCACTGAGCACCCAGGACCCTGAGCACTGAGCACCCAGCAACCTGAGTACTGAGCATCCAGCACCCTGAGTACTGAGGATCCAGCACCCTGAGCACTGAGCACCCAGCACCATGAGTACTGAGCACCCAGCACCCTTAGTACTGAGCACCCAGCACCCTGAGTACTCAGCACCCAGCACCCAGAGCACTGAGCACCCAGCACCCTGAGCACTCAGCACCCAGGACCCCGAGCACTGAGTATTGAGCACCCAGCACCCTGAGTACTGAGCACGCAGCACGCTGAGTACTGAGCACCCAGCACCCTGAGTACTGAGCACCGAGCACCCCGAGCACTGAGCACCCAGCACCCTGAGCACTGAGCACTGAGCACCCAGCACCCTGAGCACTGAGCACCCAGCACCCCGAGCACTGAGCACACAGCGCCCTGAGCACTGAGCACCCAGCACCCTGAGCACTGAGCACCCAGCCCCCTGAGTACTGAGCACCCAGCACCCTGAGTACTGAGCACCCAGCACCCTGAGCACTGAGAACCCTGAGGACTGAGCACCCAGCACCCCGAGCACTGAGCACCCAGCACCCTGAGCACTGAGCACCTAGCGCCCTGAGCACTGAGCACCCAGCACCCTGAGCACTGAGCACCCAGTCCCCTGAGTACTGAGCACCCAGCACCATGAGTACTGAGAACCCAGCACCCTGAGTACTGAGCACTCAGCCCCCTGTGTACTGAGCACCGAGCACCCCGAGCACTGAGCACCCAGCACCCTGAGCACTGAGCACCCTAAGGACTGAGCACCCAGCACCCTGAGCACTGAGCACCCAGCACCCTGAGTACTGAGCACCGATCACCCTGAGCACTGAGCACCCAGCACTCTGAGTACTGAGCACCCAGCACCCTGAGCACTGAGCACCCAGCACCCTGAGTACTGAGCACCCTGAGTACTGAGCACCCAGCACCCTGAGCACTGAGCACCCAGGACCCTGAGCACTGAGCACCCAGCAACCTGAGTACTGAGCACCCAACACCCAGAGTAATGAGCACCCAGCACCCTGAGAACTGAGCACCCAGTACCCTGAGTACTGAGCACCCAGCACCCTGAGTACTGAGCACCCAGCACCCTGAGCACTGAGCACTGAGCACCCAGCACCCTGAGCACTGAGCACTGAGCACCCAGCAGCCTGAGCACTGAGCACCCAGCACCCCGAGCACTGAGCACACAGCGCCCTGAGCACTGAGCACCCAGCACCCTGAGCACTGAGCACCCAGCCCCCTGAGTACTGAGCACCCAGCCCCCTGACTACTGAGCACCCAGCACCCTGAGCACTGAGCACCCAGTCCGCTGAGTACTGAGCACCCAGCACCCTGAGTACTGAGCACCGATCACCCTGAGCACTGAGCACCCAGCAAGCTGAGTACTGAGCACACAGCACCCCGAGCACTGAGCACCCAGCGCCCCGAGCACTGAGCACCCAGCACCCCGAGCACTGAGCACTGAGCACACTGAGCACTGAGCACCCAGCACCCCGAGTACTGAGCACAGACCACCCTGAGTACTGAGCACCCAGCACCCCGAGGACTGAGCACTGAGCACCCTGAGTACTGAGCACCCAGCACCCTGAGCACTGAGAACCCTGAGTACTGAGCACCGAGCACCCTGAGTACTGAGCACCCAGCACCCTGAGTACTGAGTACCCAGCGTACTGAGCACCGAGCACCCAGCACCCTGAGTACTGAGCACTCAGCACCCTGAGTACTGAGCACCGAGCACCCCGAGCACTGAGCACCCAGCACCCTGAGCACTGAGCACTGAGCACCCAGCACCCTGAGCACTGAGCACTGAGCACCCAGCACCCTGAGCACTGAGCACCCAGCACCCCGAGCACTGAGCACACAGCGCCCTGAGCACTGAGCACCCAGCACCCTGAGCACTGAGCACCCAGCCCCCTGAGTACTGAGCACCCAGCACCCTGAGTACTGAGCACCCAGCACCCTGAGCACTGAGAACCCTGAGGACTGAGCACCCAGCACCCCGAGCACTGAGCACCCAGCACCCTGAGCACTGAGCACCTAGCGCCCTGAGCACTGAGCACCCAGCACCCTGAGCACTGAGCACCCAGTCCCCTGAGTACTGAGCACCCAGCACCATGAGTACTGAGAACCCAGCACCCTGAGTACTGAGCACTCAGCCCCCTGTGTACTGAGCACTGAGCACCCCGAGCACTGAGCACCCAGCACCCTGAGCACTGAGCACCCTAAGGACTGAGCACCCAGCACCCTGAGCACTGAGCACCCAGCACCCTGAGTACTGAGCACCGATCACCCTGAGCACTGAGCACCCAGCACCCTGAGTACTGAGCACCCAGCACCCTGAGCACTGAGCACCCAGCACCCTGAGTACTGAGCACCCTGAGTACTGAGCACCCAGCACCCTGAGCACTGAGCACCCAGGACCCTGAGCACTGAGCACCCAGCAACCTGAGTACTGAGCACCCAACACCCAGAGTAATGAGCACCCAGCACCCTGAGAACTGAGCACCCAGTACCCTGAGTACTGAGCACCCAGCACCCTGAGTACTGAGCACCCAGCACCCTGAGCACTGAGCACTGAGCACCCAGCACCCTGAGCACTGAGCACTGAGCACCCAGCAGCCTGAGCACTGAGCACCCAGCACCCCGAGCACTGAGCACACAGCGCCCTGAGCACTGAGCACCCAGCACCCTGAGCACTGAGCACCCAGCCCCCTGAGTACTGAGCACCCAGCACCCTGAGTACTGAGCACCCAGCACCCTGAGCACTGAGAACCCTGAGGACTGAGCACCCAGCACCCCGAGCACTGAGCACCCAGCACCCTGAGCACTGAGCACCTAGCGCCCTGAGCACTGAGCACCCAGCACCCTGAGCACTGAGCACCCAGTCCCCTGAGTACTGAGCACCCAGCACCATGAGTACTGAGAACCCAGCACCCTGAGTACTGAGCACTCAGCCCCCTGTGTACTGAGCACCGAGCACCCCGAGCACTGAGCACCCAGCACCCTGAGCACTGAGCACCCTAAGGACTGAGCACCCAGCACCCTGAGCACTGAGCACCCAGCACCCTGAGTACTGAGCACCGATCACCCTGAGCACTGAGCACGCAGCAAGCTGAGTACTGAGCACACAGCACCCCGAGCACTGAGCACCCAGCGCCCCGAGCACTGAGCACCCAGCACCCCGAGCACTGAGCACTGAGCACACTGAGCACTGAGCACCCAGCACCCCGAGTACTGAGCACAGACCACCCTGAGTACTGAGCACCCAGCACCCCGAGGACTGAGCACTGAGCACCCTGAGTACTGAGCACCCAGCACCCTGAGCACTGAGAACCCTGAGTACTGAGCACCGAGCACCCTGAGTACTGAGCACCCAGCACCCTGAGCACTGAGCAATGAGCACCCCGAGGACTGAGCACCCAGCACCCTGAGCACTGAACACCCAGCACCTTGAGTACTGAGCACCGAGCACCCCGAGTACTGAGCACCGAGCACCCAGAGTACTGAGCACCCAGCACCCTGAGCACTGAGCACCCAGCACCCTGAGCACTGAGCACCCAGCACCCCGAGCACTGAGCACCCAGCACCCTGAGTACTGAGTACCCAACACCCAGAGTAATGAGCACCCAGCACCCTGAGAACTGAGCACCCAGTACCCTGAGTACTGAGCACCCAGCACCCTGAGTACTGAGCACCCAGCACCCTGAGCACTGAGCACTGAGCACCCAGCACCCTGAGCACTGAGCACTGAGCACCCAGCACCCTGAGCACTGAGCACCCAGCACCCCGAGCACTGAGCACACAGCGCCCTGAGCACTGAGCACCCAGCACCCTGAGCACTGAGCACCCAGCCCCCTGAGTACTGAGCACCCAGCACCCTGAGTACTGAGCACCCAGCACCCTGAGCACTGAGAACCCTGAGGACTGAGCACCCAGCACCCCGAGCACTGAGCACCCAGCACCCTGAGCACTGAGCACCTAGCGCCCTGAGCACTGAGCACCCAGCACCCTGAGCACTGAGCACCCAGTCCCCTGAGTACTGAGCACCCAGCACCATGAGTACTGAGAACCCAGCACCCTGAGTACTGAGCACTCAGCCCCCTGTGTACTGAGCACCGAGCACCCCGAGCACTGAGCACCCAGCACCCTGAGCACTGAGCACCCTAAGGACTGAGCACCCAGCACGCTGAGCACTGAGCACCCAGCACCCTGAGTACTGAGCACCGATCACCCTGAGCACTGAGCACCCAGCACCCTGAGTACTGAGCACCCAGCACCCTGAGCACTGAGCACCCAGCACCCTGAGTACTGAGCACCCTGAGTACTGAGCACCGATCACCCTGAGCACTGTGCACCCAGCACCCTGAGTACTGAGCACCCAGCACCCTGAGCACTGAGCACCCAGGACCCTGAGCACTGAGCACCCAGCAACCTGAGTACTGAGCACCCAGCACCCTGAGTACTGAGGATCCAGCACCCTGAGCACTGAGCACCCAGCACCATGAGTACTGAGCACCCAGCACCCTTAGTACTGAGCACCCAGCACCCTGAGTACTCAGCACCCAGCACCCAGAGCACTGAGCACCCAGCACCCTGAGCACTCAGCACCCAGGACCCCGAGCACTGAGTATTGAGCAGCCAGCACCCTGAGTACTGAGCACGCAGCACGCTGAGTACTGAGCACCCAGCACCCTGAGTACTGAGCACCGAGCACCCCGAGCACTGAGCACCCAGCACCCTGAGCACTGAGCACTGAGCACCCAGCACCCTGAGCACTGAGCACCCAGCACCCCGAGCACTGAGCACACAGCGCCCTGAGCACTGAGCACCCAGCACCCTGAGCACTGAGCACCCAGCCCCCTGAGTACTGAGCACCCAGCACCCTGAGTACTGAGCACCCAGCACCCTGAGCACTGAGAACCCTGAGGACTGAGCACCCAGCACCCCGAGCACTGAGCACCCAGCACCCTGAGCACTGAGCACCTAGCGCCCTGAGCACTGAGCACCCAGCACCCTGAGCACTGAGCACCCAGTCCCCTGAGTACTGAGCACCCAGCACCATGAGTACTGAGAACCCAGCACCCTGAGTACTGAGCACTCAGCCCCCTGTGTACTGAGCACCGAGCACCCCGAGCACTGAGCACCCAGCACCCTGAGCACTGAGCACCCTAAGGACTGAGCACCCAGCACCCTGAGCACTGAGCACCCAGCACCCTGAGTACTGAGCACCGATCACCCTGAGCACTGAGCACCCAGCACTCTGAGTACTGAGCACCCAGCACCCTGAGCACTGAGCACCCAGCACCCTGAGTACTGAGCACCCTGAGTACTGAGCACCCAGCACCCTGAGCACTGAGCACCCAGGACCCTGAGCACTGAGCACCCAGCAACCTGAGTACTGAGCACCCAACACCCAGAGTAATGAGCACCCAGCACCCTGAGAACTGAGCACCCAGTACCCTGAGTACTGAGCACCCAGCCCCCTGAGTACTGAGCACCCAGCACCCTGAGCACTGAGCACCCAGTCCGCTGAGTACTGAGCACCCAGCACCCTGAGTACTGAGCACCGATCACCCTGAGCACTGAGCACCCAGCAAGCTGAGTACTGAGCACACAGCACCCCGAGCACTGAGCACCCAGCGCCCCGAGCACTGAGCACCCAGCACCCCGAGCACTGAGCACTGAGCACACTGAGCACTGAGCACCCAGCACCCCGAGTACTGAGCACAGACCACCCTGAGTACTGAGCACCCAGCACCCCGAGGACTGAGCACTGAGCACCCTGAGTACTGAGCACCCAGCACCCTGAGCACTGAGAACCCTGAGTACTGAGCACCGAGCACCCTGAGTACTGAGCACCCAGCACCCTGAGTACTGAGTACCCAGTGTACTGAGCACCGAGCACCCAGCACCCTGAGTACTGAGCACCCAGCCCCCTGAGCACTGAGCACCCAGCACCCTGAGCACTGAGCAATGAGCACCCCGAGGACTGAGCACCCAGCACCCTGAGCACTGAACACCCAGCACCTTGAGTACTGAGCACCGAGCACCCCGAGTACTGAGCACCGAGCACTCAGAGTACTGAGCACCCAGCACCCTGAGCACTGAGCACCCAGCACCCTGAGCACTGAGCACCCAGCACCCCGAGCACTGAGCACCCAACACCCTGAGTACTGAGCACCCAACACCCAGAGTAATGAGCACCCAGCACCCTGAGAACTGAGCACTCAGTACCCTGAGTACTGAGCACCCAGCACCCTGAGTACTGAGCACCCAGCACCCTGAGCACTGAGCACTGAGCACCCAGCACCCTGAGCACTGAGCACTGAGCACCCAGCACCCTGAGCACTGAGCACCCAGCACACCGAGCACTGAGCACACAGCACCCTGAGCACTGAGCACCCAGCACCCTGAGCACTGAGCACCCAGCCCCCTGAGTACTGAGCACCCAGCACCCTGAGTACTGAGCACCCAGCACCCTGAGCACTGAGAACCCTGAGGACTGAGCACCCAGCACCCCGAGCACTGAGCACCCAGCACCCTGAGCACTGAGCACCTAGCGCCCTGAGCACTGAGCACCCAGCACCCTGAGCACTGAGCACCCAGTCCCCTGAGTACTGAGCACCCAGCACCATGAGTACTGAGAACCCAGCACCCTGAGTACTGAGCACTCAGCCCCCTGTGTACTGAGCACCGAGCACCCCGAGCACTGAGCACCCAGCACCCTGAGCACTGAGCACCCTAAGGACTGAGCACCCAGCACGCTGAGCACTGAGCACCCAGTACCCTGAGTACTGAGCACCGATCACCATGAGCACTGAGCACCCAGCACCCTGAGTACTGAGCACCCAGCACCCTGAGCACTGAGCACCCAGCACCCTGAGTACTGAGCACCCTGAGTACTGAGCACCGATCACCCTGAGCACTGTGCACCCAGCACCCTGAGTACTGAGCACCCAGCACCCTGAGCACTGAGCACCCAGGACCCTGAGCACTGAGCACCCAGCAACCTGAGTACTGAGCACCCAGCACCCTGAGTACTGAGGATCCAGCACCCTGAGCACTGAGCACCCAGCACCCTGAGTACTGAGCACCCAGCACCCTTAGTACTGAGCACCCAGCACCCTGAGTACTCAGCACCCAGCACCCAGAGCACTGAGCACCCAGCACCCTGAGCACTCAGCACCCAGGACCCCGAGCACTGAGTATTGAGCACCCAGCACCCTGAGTACTGAGCACGCAGCACGCTGAGTACTGAGCACCCAGCACCCCGAGCACTGAGCACCCAGCACCATGAGTACTGAGCACCCAGCACCCTGAGTACTGAGCACTCAGCACCCTGAGTACTGAGCACCGAGCACCCCGAGCACTGAGCACCCAGCACCCTGAGCACTGAGCACTGAGCACCCAGCACCCTGAGCACTGAGCACTGAGCAACCAGCACCCTGAGCACTGAGCACCCAGCACCCCGAGCACTGAGCACACAGCGCCCTGAGCACTGAGCACCCAGCACCCTGAGCACTGAGCACCCAGCCCCCTGAGTACTGAGCACCCAGCACCCTGAGTACTGAGCACCCAGCACCCTGAGCACTGAGAACCCTGAGGACTGAGCACCCAGCACCCCGAGCACTGAGCACCCAGCACCCTGAGCACTGAGCACCTAGCGCCCTGAGCACTGAGCACCCAGCACCCTGAGCACTGAGCACCCAGTCCCCTGAGTACTGAGCACCCAGCACCATGAGTACTGAGAACCCAGCACCCTGAGTACTGAGCACTCAGCCCCCTGTGTACTGAGCACCGAGCACCCCGAGCACTGAGCACCCAGCACCCTGAGCACTGAGCACCCTAAGGACTGAGCACCCAGCACCCTGAGCACTGAGCACCCAGCACCCTGAGTACTGAGCACCGATCACCCTGAGCACTGAGCACCCAGCACCCTGAGTACTGAGCACCCAGCACCCTGAGCACTGAGCACCCAGCACCCTGAGTACTGAGCACCGATCACCCTGAGCACTGTGCACCCAGCACCCTGAGTACTGAGCACCCAGCACCCTGAGCACTGAGCACCCAGGACCCTGAGCACTGAGCACCCAGCAACCTGAGTACTGAGCACCCAGCACCCTGAGTACTGAGGATCCAGCACCCTGAGCACTGAGCACCCAGCACCCTGAGTACTGAGCACCCAGCACCCTTAGTACTGAGCACCCAGCACCCTGAGTACTCAGCACCCAGCACCCAGAGCACTGAGCACCCAGCACCCTGAGCACTCAGCACCCAGGACCCCGAGCACTGAGTATTGAGCACCCAGCACCCTGAGTACTGAGCACGCAGCACGCTGAGTACTGAGCACCCAGCACCCCGAGCACTGAGCACCCAGCACCATGAGTACTGAGCACCCAGCACCCTGAGTACTGAGCACTCAGCACCCTGAGTACTGAGCACCGAGCACCCCGAGCACTGAGCACCCAGCACCCTGAGCACTGAGCACCCTGAGGACTGAGCACCTAGCTCCCTGAGTACAGAGCACCCAGCACCCTGAGTACTGAGCACCGATCACCCTGAGCACTGAGCACCCAGCACCCCTAGCACTGAGCACCCAGCACCCTGAGCACTGAGCACCCAGCACCCTGAGTACTGAGCACCCAGCACCCTGAGCACTGAGCACCCAGCACCCTGAGTACTGAGCACCCAGCACACTGAGTACTGAGCACCCAGCACCCTGAGCACTGAGCACTGAGCACCCAGCAATCTGAGCACTGAGCACCCAGCACCCCGAGCACTGAGCACACAGCGCCCTGAGCACTGAGCACCCAGCACCCTGAGCACTGAGCACCCAGCCCCCTGAGTACTGAGCACCCAGCCCCCTGAGTACTGAGCACCCAGCACCCTGAGCACTGAGCACCCAGTCCGCTGAGTACTGAGCACCCAGCACCCTGAGTACTGAGCACCGATCACCCTGAGCACTGAGCACCCAGCAAGCTGAGTACTGAGCACACAGCACCCCGAGCACTGAGCACCCAGCGCCCCGAGCACTGAGCACCCAGCACCCCGAGCACTGAGCACTGAGCACACTGAGCACTGAGCACCCAGCACCCCGAGTACTGAGCACAGACCACCCTGAGTACTGAGCACCCAGCACCCCGAGGACTGAGCACTGAGCACCCTGAGTACTGAGCACCCAGCACCCTGAGCACTGAGAACCCTGAGTACTGAGCACCGAGCACCCTGAGTACTGAGCACCCAGCACCCTGAGCACTGAGCAATGAGCACCCCGAGGACTGAGCACCCAGCACCCTGAGCACTGAACACCCAGCACATTGAGTACTGAGCACCGAGCACCCCGAGTACTGAGCACCGAGCACTCAGAGTACTGAGCACCCAGCACCCTGAGCACTGAGCACCCAGCACCCTGAGCACTGAGCACCCAGCACCCCGAGCACTGAGCACCCAACACCCTGAGTACTGAGCACAAAACACCCAGAGTAATGAGCACCCAGCACCCTGAGAACTGAGCACCCAGTACCCTGAGTACTGAGCACCCAGCACCCTGAGTACTGAGCACCCAGCACCCTGAGCACTGAGCACTGAGCACCCAGCACCCTGAGCACTGAACACTGAGCACCCAGCACCCTGAGCACTGAGCACCCAGCACACCGAGCACTGAGCACACAGCGCCCTGAGCACTGAGCACCCAGCAACCTGAGCACTGAGCACCCAGCCCCCTGAGTACTGAGCACCCAGCACCCTGA
This sequence comes from Microtus oregoni, assembly GCF_018167655.1. Lineage (NCBI taxonomy): Eukaryota > Metazoa > Chordata > Mammalia > Rodentia > Cricetidae > Microtus > Microtus oregoni. The sequence continues at coordinate 421,722 of NW_024544609.1, read as the reverse complement.
GTACTGAGCACCCAGCACCCTGAGCACTGAGAACCCTGAGGACTGAGCACCCAGCACCCCGAGCACTGAGCACCCAGCACCCTGAGCACTGAGCACCTAGCGCCCTGAGCACTGAGCACCCAGCACCCTGAGCACTGAGCACCCAGTCCCCTGAGTACTGAGCACCCAGCACCATGAGTACTGAGAACCCAGCACCCTGAGTACTGAGCACTCAGCCCCCTGTGTACTGAGCACCGAGCACCCCGAGCACTGAGCACCCAGCACCCTGAGCACTGAGCACCCTAAGGACTGAGCACCCAGCACGCTGAGCACTGAGCACCCAGCACCCTGAGTACTGAGCACCGATCACCATGAGCACTGAGCACCCAGCACCCTGAGTACTGAGCACCCAGCACCCTGAGCACTGAGCACCCAGCACCCTGAGTACTGAGCACCCTGAGTACTGAGCACCGATCACCCAGAGCACTGTGCACCCAGCACCCTGAGTACTGAGCACCCAGCACCCTGAGCACTGAGCACCCAGGACCCTGAGCACTGAGCACCCAGCAACCTGAGTACTAAGCACCCAGCACCCTGAATACTGAGGATCCAGCACCCTGAGCACTGAGCACCCAGCACCCTGAGTACTGAGCACCCAGCACCCTTAGTACTGAGCACCCAGCACCCTGAGTACTCAGCACCCAGCACCCAGAGCACTGAGCACCCAGCACCCTGAGCACTCAGCACCCAGGACCCCGAGCACTGAGTATTGAGCACCCAGCACCCTGAGTACTGAGCACGCAGCACGCTGAGTACTGAGCACCCAGCACCCCGAGCACTGAGCACCCAGCACCATGAGTACTGAGCACCCAGCACCCTGAGTACTGAGCACTCAGCACCCTGAGTACTGAGCACCGAGCACCCCGAGCACTGAGCACCCAGCACCCTGAGCACTGAGCACTGAGCACCCAGCACCCTGAGCACTGAGCACTGAGCACCCAGCACCCTGAGCACTGAGCACCCAGCACCCCGAGCACTGAGCACACAGCGCCCTGAGCACTGAGCACCCAGCACCCTGAGCACTGAGCACCCAGCCCCCTGAGTACTGAGCACCCAGCACCCTGAGTACTGAGCACCCAGCACCCTGAGCACTGAGAACCCTGAGGACTGAGCACCCAGCACCCCGAGCACTGAGCACCCAGCACCCTGAGCACTGAGCACCTAGCGCCCTGAGCACTGAGCACCCAGCACCCTGAGCACTGAGCACCCAGTCCCCTGAGTACTGAGCACCCAGCACCATGAGTACTGAGAACCCAGCACCCTGAGTACTGAGCACTCAGCCCCCTGTGTACTGAGCACCGAGCACCCCGAGCACTGAGCACCCAGCACCCTGAGCACTGAGCACCCTAAGGACTGAGCACCCAGCACCCTGAGCACTGAGCACCCAGCACCCTGAGTACTGAGCACCGATCACCCTGAGCACTGAGCACCCAGCACCCTGAGTACTGAGCACCCAGCACCCTGAGCACTGAGCACCCAGCACCCTGAGTACTGAGCACCGATCACCCTGAGCACTGTGCACCCAGCACCCTGAGTACTGAGCACCCAGCACCCTGAGCACTGAGCACCCAGGACCCTGAGCACTGAGCACCCAGCAACCTGAGTACTGAGCACCCAGCACCCTGAGTACTGAGGATCCAGCACCCTGAGCACTGAGCACCCAGCACCCTGAGTACTGAGCACCCAGCACCCTTAGTACTGAGCACCCAGCACCCTGAGTACTCAGCACCCAGCACCCAGAGCACTGAGCACCCAGCACCCTGAGCACTCAGCACCCAGGACCCCGAGCACTGAGTATTGAGCACCCAGCACCCTGAGTACTGAGCACGCAGCACGCTGAGTACTGAGCACCCAGCACCCCGAGCACTGAGCACCCAGCACCATGAGTACTGAGCACCCAGCACCCTGAGTACTGAGCACTCAGCACCCTGAGTACTGAGCACCGAGCACCCCGAGCACTGAGCACCCAGCACCCTGAGCACTGAGCACCCTGAGGACTGAGCACCTAGCTCCCTGAGTACAGAGCACCCAGCACCCTGAGTACTGAGCACCGATCACCCTGAGCACTGAGCACCCAGCACCCCGAGCACTGAGCACCCAGCACCCTGAGCACTGAGCACCCAGCACCCTGAGTACTGAGCACGCAGCACGCTGAGTACTGAGCACCCAGCACCCCGAGCACTGAGCACCCAGCACCCTGAGCACTGAGCACCCAGCACCCTGAGCACTGAGCACCCAGCACCCTGAGCACTGAGCACCCAGCACCCCGAGCACGGAGCACAAAGCACCCTGAGTACTGAACACCCAACACCCAGAGTACTGAGCACCCAGCACCCTGAGCACTGAGCACCCAGCACCATGAGTACTGAGCACCCAGCACCCTAAGTACTGAACACCCAGCACCCTGAGCACTGAGCACTGAGCACCCTGAGCACTGAGTACTGAGCAATGAGCACCCTGAGCACTGAGCACCCAGCACCCCGAGTACTGAGCACCCAGCACCCTGAGCACTGAGCACCCAGCGCCCCGAGCACTGAGCACACAGCACCCGGAGCACTGAGCACTGAGCACCCTGAGCACTGAGCACCCAGCACCCCGAGTACTGAGCACTGAGCACCCTGAGTACTGAGCACCAAGCAACCCGAGTACTGAGCACTGAGCACCCTGAGTACTGAGCACCCAGCACCCCGAGCACTGAGCACCCAGCACCCGAGCACTGAGCACCTAGCGCCCTGAGCACTGAGCACCCAGCACCCTGAGCACTGAGCACCCAGTCCCCTGAGTACTGAGCACCCAGCACCATGAGTACTGAGAACCCAGCACCCCGAGAACTGAGCACCCAGCACCCTGAGTATTGAGCACCGAGCACCCTGAGTACTGAGCACCCAGCACCCTGAGTACTGAGCACCCAGTGTACTGAGCACCGAGCACCCAGCACCCTGAGTACTGAGCACCCAGCACCCTGAGTTCTGAGCACCGAGCTGCCCGAGCACTGAGCACCCAGCACCCTGAGCACTGAGCACCCAGCACCCTGAGCACTGAGCACCCAGCACCCTGAGTACTGAGCACCCAGCACGCGGAGTACTGAGCACCCAGCACCCTGAGCACTGAGCACCCAGCACCCTGAGTACTGAGCACTGAGCACCCAGCACCCCGAGCACTGAGCACCCAGCACCCTGTGTACTGAGCACTGAGCACCCTGAGTACTAAGCACCCAGCACCCTGAGTACTGAGCACCCAGGACCCTGAGCACCGAGCACCCCGAGCACTGAGCACCCAGCACCCTGAGCACTCAGCACCCATCACGCCGATCACTGAGCACCCAGCACCCTGAGCACTGAGCACCCAGCACCCTGAGCACGGAGCACCCAGCACCCAGAGCACTGAGCACCCAGCACCCTGAGCACTGAGCACAGAGCACCCTGAGTACTGAGCACCCAGCACCCTGAGTACTGAGCACCCAGACCCCGAGCACTGAGCACCCAGCACCCCTAGCACTGTGCACCCAGCACCCTGAGTACTGAGAACCCAGCACCCTGAGTACTGAGCACCGAGCACCCTGAGTACTGAGCACCCAGCACGCTGAGCACTGAGCACCCAGCACCCCGAGTACTGAGCACCCAGCACCCTGAGTACGGAGCACCCAGCACCCCGAGCACTGAGCAACCAGCACCCTGAGCACTGAGCACCCAGCACCCTTAGTACTGAGCATCAAGCTCGCTGAGCACTGAGCACCCAGCACCCTGAGTACTGAGCACCCAGCACCCTGAGCACTGAGCACCCAGCACCCTGAGCACTGAGCACTCAGCACCCTGAGTACTGAGCACCAAGCACCCCGAGCACTGAGCACCCAGCACCCTGAGCACTGAGCACCCTGAGGACTGAGCACCCAGCACCCTGAGGACTGAGCACCCAGCACCCTGAGTACTGAGCACCCAGCACCCTGAGCACTGAGCACCCAGCACCCTGAGTACTGAGCACCCAGCACCACGAGCACTGAGCACACAGCACCCTGAGTACTGAGCACCCTGAGGACTGAGCACCGATCTCCATGAGCACTGAGCACCCAGCACCCTGAGTACTGAGCACCCAGCACCCTGAGCACTGAGCACCCAGCACCCTGAGTACTGAGCAGAGAGCACCCTGATCACTGAGCACCCAGCACCCTGAGTACTGAGCACCCAGCACCCTGAGTACTGAGCACCGAGCACCCCGAGTACTGAGCACCCAGCACCCTGAGCACTCAGCACCCAGCACACCGAGCACTGAGCACCCAGCACCCTGAGTACTGAGCTCCCAGCACCCCGAGCCCTGAGCACCCAGCACCCTGAGTACTGAGCACCCTGAGTACTGAGCACCGATCACCCTGAGCACTGAGCACCCAGCACCCTGAGCACTGAGCACTGAGCACCCAGCACCCTGAGCACTGAGCACCCAGCACCCCGAGCACTGAGCACACAGCGCCCTGAGCACTGAGCACCCAGCACCCTGAGCACTGAGCACCCAGCCCCCTGAGTACTGAGCACCCAGCACCCTGAGTACTGAGCACCCAGCACCCTGAGCACTGAGAACCCTGAGGACTGAGCACCCAGCACCCTGAGCACTGAGCACCCAGCACCCTGAGCACTGAGCACCTAGCGCCCTGAGCACTGAGCACCCAGCACCCTGAGCACTGAGCACCCAGTCCCCTGAGTACTGAGCACCCAGCACCATGAGTACTGAGAACCCAGCACCCTGAGTACTGAGCAGTCAGCCCCCTGTGTACTGAGCAACGAGCACCCCGAAAACTGAGCACCCAGCACCCTGAGCACTGAGCACCCTAAGGACTGAGCACCCAGCACCCTGAGCACTGAGCACCCAGCACCCTGAGTACTGAGCACCGATCACCCTGAGCACTGAGCACCCAGCACCCCGAGCACTGAGCACCCAGCACCCTGAGTACTGAGCACCCAGCACCCTGAGCACTGAGCACCCAGCACCCTGAGTACTGAGCTCCCTGAGTACTGAGCACCGATCACCCTGAGCACTGTGCACCCAGCACCCTGAGTACTGAGCACCCAGCACCCTGAGCACTGAGCACCCAGGACCCTGAGCACTGAGCACCCAGCAACCTGAGTACTGAGCACCCAGCACACTGAGTACTGAGGATCCAGCACCCTGAGCACTGAGCACCCAGCACCCTGAGTACTGAGCACCCAGCACCCTGAGTACTGAGCACCCAGCACCCTGAGTACTCAGCACCCAGCACCCAGAGCACTGAGCACCCAGCACCCTGAGCACTCAGCACCCAGGACCCCGAGCACTGAGTATTGAGCACCCAGCCCCCTGAGTACTGAGCACGCAGCACGCTGAGTACTGAGCACCCAGCACCCCGAGCACTGAGGACCCAGCACCATGAGTACTGAGCACCCAGCACCCTGAGTACTGAGCACTCAGCACCCTGAGTACTGAGCACCCAGCACCCTGAGCACTGAGCACCCAGCACCCTGAGCACTGAGCACTCAGCACCCTGAGTACTGAGCACCAAGCACCCCGAGCACTGAGCACCCAGCACCCTGAGCACTGAGCACCCTGAGGACTGAGCACCCAGCACCCTGAGGACTGAGCACCCAGCACCCTGAGTACTGAGCACCCAGCACCCTGAGCACTGAGCACCCAGCACCCTGAGTACTGAGCACCCAGCACCACGAGCACTGAGCACACAGCACCCTGAGTACTGAGCACCCTGAGGACTGAGCACCGATCACCATGAGCACTGAGCACCCAGGACCCTGAGTACTGAGCACCCAGCACCCTGAGCACTGAGCACCCAGCACCCTGAGTACTGAGCAGAGAGCACCCTGATCACTGAGCACCCAGCACCCTGAGTACTGAGCACCCAGCACCCTGAGTACTGAGCACCGAGCACCCCGAGTACTGAGCACCCAGCACCCTGAGCACTCAGCACCCAGCACACCGAGCACTGAGCAACCAGCACCCTGAGTACTGAGCTCCCAGCACCCCGAGCCCTGAGCACCCAGCACCCTGAGTACTCAGCACCCAGCACCCAGAGCACTGAGCACCCAGCACCCTGAGCACTCAGCACCCAGGACCCCGAGCACTGAGTATTGAGCACCCAGCACCCTGAGTACTGAGCACGCAGCACGCTGAGTACTGAGCACCCAGCACCCCGAGCACTGAGCACCCAGCACCATGAGTACTGAGCACCCAGCACCCTGAGTACTGAGCACTCAGCACCCTGAGTACTGAGCACCCAGCACCCCGAGCACTGAGCACCCAGCACCCTGAGCACTGAGCACCCTGAGGACTGAGCACCTAGCTCCCTGAGTACTGAGCACCCAGCACCCTGAGTACTGAGCACGCAGCACGCTGAGTACTGAGCACCCAGCACCCCGAGCACTGAGCACCCAGCACCCTGAGCACTGAGCACCCAGCACCCTGAGCACTGAGCACCCAGCACCCTGAGCACTGAGCACCCAGCACCCCGAGCACGGAGCACAAAGCACCCTGAGTACTGAACACCCAACACCCAGAGTACTGAGCACCCAGCACCCTGAGCACTGAGCACCCAGCACCATGGGCACTGAGCACCCAGCACCCTGAGTACTGAACACCCAGCACCCTGAGCACTGAGCACTGAGCACCCTGAGCACTGAGTACTGAGCAATGAGCACCCTGAGCACTGAGCACCCAGCACCCCGAGTACTGAGCACCCAGCACCCTGAGCACTGAGCACCCAGCGCCCCGAGCACTGAGCACACAGCACCCAGAGCACTGAGCACTGAGCACCCTGAGCACTGAGCACCCAGCACCCCGAGTACTGAGCACTGAGCACCCTGAGTACTGAGCACCAAGCAACCCGAGTACTGAGCACTGAGCACCCTGAGTACTGAGCACCCAGCACCCCGAGCACTGAGCACCCAGCACCCCGAGCACTGAGCACCCAGCACCGTGAGTACTGAGCACCCAGCACCCTGAGTAATGAGCACCCAGCACCCCGAGTACTGAGCACCCAGCACCGTGAGTACTGAGCACCCAGCACCCTGAGTTCTGAGCTCCCAGCACCCTGAGCACTGAGCACAAAGCACGCTGAGTACTGAGCACCCTGAGTACTGAGCATAGAGGACCCTGAGCACTGAGCACCCAGCACCCTGAGCACTGAGCACCCAGCACCCCGAGAATGAGCACCCAGCACCCTGAGTACTGAGAACCGAGCACCCTGAGTACTCAGCACCCAGCACGCTGAGCACTGAGCACCCAGCACCCCGAGTACTGAGCACCCAGCACCCCGAGCACTGAGCACCCAGCACCACGAGAATGAGCACCCAGCACCCTGAGTACTGAGCACCCAGCACCCTGAGTAATGAGCACCCAGCACCCCGAGCACTGAGCACCCTGAATACTGAGCACCCAGCACCCTGAGTACTGTGCACTAAGCACCCAGAGCGCTGAGCACCCAGGACCCCGAGTACTGAGTACTGAGCACCCAGCACCCTGAGTTCTGAGCACCGAGCTCCCCGAGCACTGAGCACCCTGAGTACTGAGCACCCAGCACCCTGAGTACTGAGCACCCAGCACCCTGAGCACTGAGCACCCAGCACCCTGAGTACTGAGCACCCAGCACCACGAGCACTGAGCACACAGCACCCTGAGTACTGAGCACCCTGAGGACTGAGCACCGATCACCATGAGCACTGAGCACCCAGCACCCTGAGTACTGAGCACCCAGCACCCTGAGCACTGAGCACCCAGCACCCTGAGTACTGAGAAGAGAGCACCCTGATCACTGAGCACCCAGCACCCTGAGTACTGAGCACCCAGCACCCTGAGTACTGAGCACCGAGCACCCCGAGTATGGAGCACCCAGCACCCTGAGCACTCAGCACCCTGCACAACGAGCACTGAGCACCCAGCACCCTGAGTACTGAGCTCCCAGCACCCCGAGCCCTGAGCACCCAGCACCCTGAGTACTGAGCACCCTGAGTACTGAGCACCGATCACCCTGAGCACTGAGCACCCAACACCCTGAGTACTGAGCACCCAACGTACTGAGCACTGAGCACACTGAGCACTGAGCACCCAGCACCCTGAGTACTGAGCACCGAGCACCCTGAGCACTGAGCACCCAGCACCCTGAGTACTGAGCACCGAGCACCCCGAGCACTGAGCACCCAGCGCCCCGAGCACTGAGCACCCAGCACCCCGAGCACTGAGCACCTAGCACCCGTAGCACTGAGGACCCAGCACCCCGAGCAATGAGCACCCAGCACCCTGAGTACGGAGCACCCAGCACCCCGAGTACTGAGCACCCAGCAACCTGAGCACCGAGCACCCAGCACCCCGAGCACTGAGCACCCAGCACCCTGAGCACTGAGCACCCAGCACCCTGAGTACTGAGCACTGAGCTCCCCGAGTACTGAGCACCCACCACCCCGAGCACTGAGCACCGAGGACACCGAGCACTGAGCACCCAGCACCCCGAGCACTGAGCACCCAGCACCCTGAGCACTGAGCACCCAGCACCCTGAGCACTGAGCACCCAGCACCCCGAGCACTAAGCACCCAGCAACCCGAGCACTGAGCACCCAGCACCCCGAGCACTGAGCACCCAGCACCCTGAGTACTGAGCACCCAGCACCCTGAGTATTCAGCACCCAGCACCCTGAGCACTGAGCAACCAGCACCCTGAGTACTGAGCACCCTGCACCCCAAGCACTGAGCACCCTGAGAACTGAGCACCCAGCACCCCAAGCACTGAGCACCCTGAGTACTGAGCACCCAGCACCCTGATTAATGAGCACCCAGCACCCCGAGAACTGAGCACCCAGCACCCTGAGTATTGAGCACCGAGCACCCTAAGTACTGAGCACCCAGCACCCTGAGTACTGAGCACCCAGCACCCTGAGCACTGAGGACCGAGCACCCTGAGTACTAAGCACAAAGCACCCTGAGTACTGAGCACCCAGCACCCTGAGCACTGAGCACCCAGCACACTGAGTACTGAGCACTGAGCACCCTGAGTACTGAGCACCGAGCACCCTGAGCACTGAGCACCCAGCACGCTGAGTACTGAGCATTGAGCACCCTGATTAATGAGCACCCAGCACCCCGAGAACTGAGCACCCAGCACCCTGAGTATTGAGCACCGAGCACCCTGAGTACTGAGCACCCAGCACCCTGAGTACTGAGCACCCAGTGTACTGAGCACCGAGCACCCAGCACCCTGAGTACTGAGCACCCAGCACCCTGAGCACTGAGCACCCAGCACCCTGAGTACTGAGCACCGAGCACCCTGAGTACTGAGCACCCAGCACCAAGAGCACTGAGCACCCAGCACCCCGAGCACTGAGCACCCAGCACACCGAGCACTCAGCACCCAGCACCCCGAGCACTGAGCACCCAGCACACCGAGCACTGAGCACCCAGCACCCCGAGCACCGAGCACCATGAGTACTAAGCACCGAGCACCCTGAGCACTGAGCACCCAGCACCCTGAGCACTGAGCACCCAGCACCCTGAGTACTGAGCCCCCAGCACCCCGAGCACTGAGCACCCAGCACCGTGAGTACTGAGCACCCAGCACCCTGAGCACTGAGCACCGAGCACCCTGAGCACTGAGCACCCAGCACCCTGAGGACTGAGTACCCAGCACCCCGAGCACTGAGCACCCAGCACCCTGAGCACTGAGCACCCTGATTACTGAGCACTGAGCACCCTGAGTACTGAGCACCCAGCACCCTGAGTATTGAGCACCCAGCAACCTGAGCACTGAGCACCAAGCACCCTGAGCACTGAGCACCCAGCAACCTGAGCACTGAGCACCCAGCACCCTGAGCAATTAGCACCCTGAGGACTGAGCACCCAGCACCCTGAGTACTGAGCACCCAGCACCCTGAGTACTGAGCACCCAGCATCCTGAGTACTGAGCACCCTGAGTACTGAGCACCCAGCACCCCGAGCACTGAGCACCCAGCATCCTGAGTACTGTGCAACCTGAGTACTGAGCACCCAGCAACCTGAGTACTTAGCACCCAGCACCTGAGCACTTAGCACCCAGCACCCTGAGTACTGAGCACCGAGCACTCCGAGTACTGAGCACCCAGCACCCCGAGCACTGAGCACCCTGCACCCTGAGCACTGAGAACCCAGCACCCCAAGCACTGAGCACCCAGCACCCTGAGTACTGAGTACTGAGCACCCTGAGTACTGAGCACCCAGCATCCTGAGCACTGAGCACCCAGCACCCTGAGTACTGAGCACCGGGCACCCTGAGCACCCCGAGCACTGAGCACGCAGCACCCTGAGTACTGAGCACCCAGCACCAAAAGTACTGAGCACCGAGCATCCTGAGCACTGAGCACCGAGCACCCCGAGCACTGAGCACCCAGCACCCTGAGTACTGAGCACCCAGCAAAAAGTGTACTGAGCAGCGAGCACCCTGAGCACTGAGCACCCAGCACCCTGAGTAATGAGCACCCAGCACCCCAAGTACTGAGCACCCAGCACCCCGAGCACTGAGCACCCAGCACCCTGAGTACTGAGCACCCAGCACCCTGAGCACTGAGCACAAAGCACACTGAGTACCGAGCACCCTGAGTACTGAGCATAGAGGACCCTGAGCACTGAGCACCCAGCACCCTGAGCACTGAGCACCCAGCACACCGAGAATGAGCACCCAGCACCCTGAGTACTGAGAACCGAGCACCCTGAGTACTGAGCACGCAGCACGCTGAGCACTGAGCACCCAGCACCCCGAATACTGAGCACCCAGCACCTCGAGCACTGAGCACCCAGCACCACGAGAATGAGCACCCAGCACCCTGAGTACTGAGCACCCAGCACCCTGAGTACTGAGCACCCTGAGTACTGAGCACCGATCACCCTGAGCACTGAGCACCCAACACCCTGAGTACTGAGCACCCAACGTACTGAGCACCGAGCACACTGAGCACTGAGCACCCAGCACCCTGAGTACTGAGCACCGAGCACCCTGAGCACTGAGCACCCAGCACCCTGAGTACTGAGCACCGAGCACCCCGAGCACTGAGCACCCAGCGCCCCGAGCACTGAGCACCCAGCACCCTGAGCACTGAGCACCCAGCACCCGTAGCACTGAGGACCCAGCACCCCGAGCAATGAGCACCCAGCACCCCGAGTACTGAGCACCCAGCAACCTGAGCACCGAGCACCCAGCACCCCGAGCACTGAGCACCCAGCACCCGTAGCACTGAGCACCCAGCACCCTGAGTACTGAGCACCCAGCACCCCGAGTACTGAGCACCCAGCAACCTGAGCACCGAGCACCCAGCACCCTGAGCACTGAGCACCCAGCACCCTGAGTACTGAGCACTGAGCTCCCCGAGTACTGAGCACCCAGCACCCCGAGCACTGAGCACCGAGGACACCGAGCACTGAGCACCCAGCACCCCGAGCACTGAGCACCCAGCACCCTGAGCACTGAGCACCCAGCACCCTGAGCACTGAGCACCCAGCACCCCGAGCACTAAGCACCCAGTAACCCGAGCACTGAGCACCCAGCACCCCGAGCACTGAGCACCCAGCACCCTGAGTACTCAGCACCCAGCACCCTGAGCACTGAGCAACCAGCACCCTGAGTACTGAGCACCCTGCACCCCAAGCACTGAGCACCCTGAGAACTGAGAACCCAGCACCCCAAGCACTGAGCACCCTGAGTACTGAGCACCCAGCACCCTGATTAATGAGCACCCAGCACCCCGAGAACTGAGCACCCAGCACCCTGAGTATTGAGCACCGAGCACCCTGAGTACTGAGCACCCAGCACCCTGACTACTGAGCACCCAGTGTACTGAGCACCGAACACCCAGCACCCTGAGTACTGAGCACCCAGCACCCTGAGCACTGAGCACCCAGCTCCCTGAGTACTGAGCACCGAGCACCCTGAGTACTGAGCAACCAGCACCCCGAGCACTGAGCACCCAGCACCCCGAGCACTGAGCACCCAGCACCCTGAGCACTGAGCACCCTGAGTACTGAGCACTGAGCACCCTGAGTACTGAGCACCCAGCACCCTGAGTATTGAGCACCCAGCAACCTGAGCACTGAGCACCGAGCACCCTGAGCACTGAGCACCAAGCACCCTGAGTACAGAGCACCCTGAGTACTGAGCACACAGCACCGTGAGCACTGAGCACCCAGCACCCCGAGCACTGAGCACCCAGCACCCTGAGCACTGAGCACCGTGAGTACTGAGCACTGAGCACCCTGAGTACTGAGCACTGAGCACCCTGAGTACTGAGCACCCAGCACCCTGAGTACTGAGCACCCAGCACCCTGAACAATGAGCACCCGGAGTACTGAGCACCCAGCACCCTGAGTACTAAGCACCGAGCACCCTGAGTACTGAGCACCCAGCACCCTGAGCACTGAGGACCGAGCACCCTGAGTACTAAGCACAAAGCACCCTGAGTACTGAGCACCCAGCACCCTGAGCACTGAGCACCCAGCACACTGAGTACTGAGCACTGAGCACCCTGAGTACTGAGCACCGAGCACCCTGAGCACGGAGCACCCAGCACGCTGAGTACTGAGCACTGAGCACCCTGATTAATGAGCACCCAGCACCCCGAGAACTGAGCACCCAGCACCCTGAGTATTGAGCACCGAGCACCCTGAGTACTGAGCACCCAGCACCCTGAGTACTGAGCACCCAGTGTACTGAGCACCGAGCACCCAGCACCCTGAGTACTGAGCACCCAGCACCCTGAGCACTGAGCACCCAGCACCCTGAGTACTGAGCACCGAGCACCCTGAGTACTGAGCACCCAGCACCCCGAGCACTGAGCACCCAGCACCCCGAGCACTGAGCACCCAGCACACCGAGCACTCAGCACCCAGCACCCCGACCACTGAGCACCCAGCACACCGAGCACTGAGCACCCAGCACCCCGAGCACCGAGCGCCATGAGTACTAAGCACCGATCAGCCTGAGCACTGAGCACCCAGCACCCTGAGCACTGAGCACCCAGCACCCTGAGTACTGAGCCCCCAGCACCCCGAGCACTGAGCACCCAGCACCGTGAGTACTGAGCACCCAGCACCCTGAGCACTGAGCACCGAGCACCCTGAGCACTGAGCACCCAGCACCCTGAGGACTGAGTACCCAGCACCCCGAGCACTGAGCACCCAGGACCCTGAGCACTGAGCACCCTGATTACTGAGCACTGAGCACCCTGAGTACTGAGCACCCAGCACCCTGAGTATTGAGCACCCAGCAACCTGAGCACTGAGCACCAAGCACCCTGAGCACTGAGCACCCAGCACCCTGAGCACTGAGCACCCAGCACCCTGAGCACTTAGCACCCTGAGGACTGAGCACCCAGCACCCTGAGTACTGAGCACCCAGCATCCTGAGTACTGAGCACCCTGAGTACTGAGCACCCAGCACCCCGAGCACTGAGCACCCAGCATCCTGAGTACTGTGCAACCTGAGTACTGAGCACCCAGCAACCTGAGTACTTAGCACCCAGCACCTGAGCACTTAGCACCCAGCACCCTGAGTACTGAGCACCGAGCACTCCGAGTACTGAGCACCCAGCACCCCGAGCACTGAGCACCCAGCACCCCAAGCACTGAGCACCCAGCACCCTGAGTACTGAGTACTGAGCACCCTGAGTACTGAGCACCCAGCATCCTGAGCACTGAGCACCCAGCACCCTGAGTACTGAGCACCGAGCACCCCGAGCACCCCGAGCACTGAGCACGCAGCACCCTGAGTACTGAGCACCCAGCACCAAAAGTACTGAGCACCGAGCATCCTGAGCACTGAGCACCGAGCACCCCGAGCACTGAGCACCCAGCACCCTGAGTACTGAGCACCCAGCAAAAAGTGTACTGAGCAGCGAGCACCCTGAGCACTGAGCACCCAGCACCCTGAGTAATGAGCACCCAGCACTCCGAGTACTGAGCACCCAGCACCCCGAGCACTGAGCACCCAGCACCCTGAGTACTGAGCACCCAGCACCCCGAGCACTGAGCACCCAGCACCCTGAGCACTGAGCACCCAGCACCCTGAGCACTGAGCACCCAGCACCCCGAGCACTAAGCACCCAGCAACCCGAGCACTGAGCACCCAGCACCCCGAGCACTGAGCACCCAGCACCCTGAGTACTGAGCACCCAGCACCCTGAGTATTCAGCACCCAGCACCCTGAGCACTGAGCAACCAGCACCCTGATTACTGAGCACCCTGCACCCCAAGCACTGAGCACCCTGAGAACTGAGCACCCAGCACCCCAAGCACTGAGCACCCTGAGTACTGAGCACCCAGCACCCTGATTAATGAGCACCCAGCACCCCGAGAACTGAGCACCCAGCACCCTGAGTATTGAGCACCGAGCACCCTAAGTACTGAGCACCCAGCACCCTGAGTACTGAGTACCCAGTGTACTGAGCACCGAGCACCCAGCACCCTGAGTACTGAGCACCCAGCCCCCTGAGCACTGAGCACCCAGCACCCTGAGTACTGAGCACCGAGCACCCTGAGTACTGAGCACCCAGCACCCCGAGCACTGAGCACCCAGCACCCCGAGCACTGAGCACCCAGCTCACTGAGCACTGAGCACCCTGAGTACTGAGCACTGAGCACCCTGAGTACTGAGCACCCAGCACCCTGAGTATTGAGCACCCAGGAACCTGAGCACTGAGCACCGAGCACCCTGAGCACTGAGCACCAAGCACCCTGAGTACTGAGCACCCTGAGTACTGAGCACACAGCACCGTGAGCACTGAGCACCCAGCACCCCGAGCACTGAGCACCCAGCACCCTGAGCACTGAGCACCCTGAGTACTGAGCACTGAGCACCCTGAGTACTGAGCACTGAGCACCCTGGGTACTGAGCACCCAGCACACTGAGTACTGAGCACCCAGCACCCTGAGCAATGAGCACCCGGAGTACTGAGCATCCAGCACCCTGAGTACTAAGCACCGAGCACCCTGAGTACTGAGCACCCAGTACCCTGAGCACTGAACACACAGCACCCTGAGTACTGAGCACCCCGAGCATTGAGCACCCAGCACCCTGAGCACTGAGGACCCAGCACCCTGAGTACTGAGCACCCAGCACCCTGAGCACTGAGCACCCAGCACCCTGAGTACTGAGCACCCAGCACCCTGAGCACTGAGCACCCAGCACCCTGTGTACTGAGCACTGAGTACCCAGCACCCCGAGCACTGAGCACCCAGCACCCTGAGCACTGAGCACCCTGAGTACTGAGCACCCAGCACCCTGAGCACTGAGCACCCAGCACCCTGAGCACTGAGCACCCAGCACCCAGAGCACTGAGCACCCTGAGTACTGAGCACTGAGCACCCTGACCACTGAGCACCCAGCACCCTGAGTACTGAGCACCCAGCACCCTGAGCACTGAGGACCGAGCACCCTGAGTACTAAGCACAAAGCACCCTGAGTACTGAGCACCCAGCACCCTGAGCACTGAGCACCCAGCACACTGAGTACTGAGCACTGAGCACCCTGAGTACTGAGCACCGAGCACCCTGAGCACTGAGCACCCAGCACGCTGAGTACTGAGCACTGAGCACCCTGATTAATGAGCACCCAGCACCCCGAGAACTGAGCACCCAGCACCCTGAGTATTGAGCACCGAGCACCCTGAGTACTGAGCACCCAGCACCCTGAGTACTGAGCACCCAGTGTACTGAGCACCGAGCACCCAGCACCCTGAGTACTGAGCACCCAGCACCCTGAGCACTGAGCACCCAGCACCCTGAGTACTGAGCACCGAGCACCCTGAGTACTGAGCACCCAGCACCCCGAGCACTGAGCACCCAGCACCCCGAGCACTGAGCACCCAGCACACCGAGCACTCAGCACCCAGCACCCCGAGCACTGAGCACCCAGCACACCGAGCACTGAGCACCCAGCACCCCGAGCACCGAGCACCATGAGTACTAAGCACCGAGCACCCTGAGCACTGAGCACCCAGCACCCTGAGCACTGAGCACCCAGCACCCTGAGTACTGAGCCCCCAGAACCCCGAGCACTGAGCACCCAGCACCGTGAGTACTGAGCACCCAGCACCCTGAGCACTGAGCACCGAGCACCCTGAGCACTGAGCACCCAGCACCCTGAGGACTGAGTACCCAGCACCCCGAGCACTGAGCACCCAGCACCCTGAGCACTGAGCACCCTGATTACTGAGCACTGAGCACCCTGAGTACTGAGCACCCAGCACCCTGAGTATTGAGCACCCAGCAACCTGAGCACTGAGCACCAAGCACCCTGAGCACTGAGCACCCAGCACCCTGAGCACTGAGCACCCAGCACCCTGAGCACTTAGCACCCTGAGGACTGAGCACCCAGCACCCTGAGTACTGAGCACCCAGCACCCTGAGTACTGAGCACCCAGCATCCTGAGTACTGAGCACCCTGAGTACTGAGCACCCAGCACCCCGAGCACTGAGCACCCAGCATCCTGAGTACTGTGCAACCTGAGTACTGAGCACCCAGCAACCTGAGTACTTAGCACCCAGCACCTGAGCACTTAGCACCCAGCACCCTGAGTACTGAGCACCGAGCACTCCGAGTACTGAGCACCCAGCACCCCGAGCACTGAGCACCCTGCACCCTGAGCACTGAGCACCCAGCACCCCAAGCACTGAGCACCCAGCACCCTGAGTACTGAGTACTGAGCACCCTGAGTACTGAGCACCCAGCATCCTGAGCACTGAGCACCCAGCACCCTGAGTACTGAGCACCGGGCACCCTGAGCACCCCGAGCACTGAGCACGCAGCACCCTGAGTACTGAGCACCCAGCACCAAAAGTACTGAGCACCGAGCATCCTGAGCACTGAGCACCGAGCACCCCGAGCACTGAGCACCCAGCACCCTGAGTACTGAGCACCCAGCAAAAAGTGTACTGAGCAGCGAGCACCCTGAGCACTGAGCACCCAGCACCCTGAGTAATGAGCACCCAGCACCCCGAGTACTGAGCACCCAGCACCCCGAGCACTGAGCACCCAGCACCCTGAGTACTGAGCACCCAGCACCCTGAGCACTGAGCACAAAGCACACTGAGTACTGAGCACCCTGAGTACTGAGCATAGAGGACCCTGAGCACTGAGCACCCAGCACCCTGAGCACTGAGCACCCAGCACACCGAGAATGAGCACCCAGCACCCTGAGTACTGAGAACCGAGCACCCTGAGTACTGAGCACGCAGCACGCTGAGCACTGAGCACCCAGCACCCCGAATTCTGAGCACCCAGCACCTCGAGCACTGAGCACCCAGCACCACGAGAATGAGCACCCAGCACCCTGAGTACTGAGCACCCAGCACCCTGAGTACTGAGCACCCTGAGTACTGAGCACCGATCACCCTGAGCACTGAGCACCCAACACCCTGAGTACTGAGCACCCAACGTACTGAGCACCGAGCACACTGAGCACTGAGCACCCAGCACCCTGAGTACTGAGCACCGAGCACCCTGAGCACTGAGCACCCAGCACCCTGAGTACTGAGCACCGAGCACCCCGAGCACTGAGCACCCAGCGCCCCGAGCACTGAGCACCCAGCACCCCGAGCACTGAGCACCCAGCACCCGTAGCACTGAGGACCCAGCACCCCGAGCAATGAGCACCCAGCACCCCGAGTACTGAGCACCCAGCAACCTGAGCACCGAGCACCCAGCACCCCGAGCACTGAGCACCCAGCACCCGTAGCACTGAGCACCCAGCACCCTGAGTACTGAGCACCCAGCACCCTGAGTACTGAGCACCCAGCAACCTGAGCACCGAGCACCCAGCACCCTGAGCACTGAGCACCCAGCACCCTGAGTACTGAGCACTGAGCTCCCCGAGTACTGAGCACCCACCACCCCGAGCACTGAGCACCGAGGACACCGAGCACTGAGCACCCAGCACCCCGAGCACTGAGCACCCAGCACCCTGAGCACTGAGCACCCAGCACCCTGAGCACTGAGCACCCAGCACCCCGAGCACTAAGCACCCAGCAACCCGAGTACTGAGCACCCAGCACCCCGAGCACTGAGCACCCAACACCCTGAGTACTGAGCACCCAGCACCCTGAGTACTCAGCACCCAGCACCCTGAGCACTGAGCAACCAGCACCCTGAGTACTGAGCACCCTGCACCCCAAGCACTGAGCACCCTGAGAACTGAGCACCCAGCACCCCAAGCACTGAGCACCCTGAGTACTGAGCACCCAGCACCCTGATTAATGAGCACCCAGCACCCCGAGAACTGAGCACCCAGCACCCTGAGTATTGAGCACCGAGCACCCTGAGTACTGAGCACCCAGCACCCTGAGTACTGAGCACCCAGTGTACTGAGCACCGAACACCCAGCACCCTGAGTACTGAGCACCCAGCACCCTGAGCACTGAGCACCCAGCACCCTGAGTACTGAGCACCGAGCACCCTGAGTACTGAGCAACCAGCACCCCGAGCACTGAGCACCCAGCACCCCGAGCACTGAGCACCCAGCACCCTGAGCACTGAGCACCCTGAGTACTGAGCACTGAGCACCCTGAGTACTGAGCACCCAGCACCCTGAGTATTGAGCACCCAGCAACCTGAGCACTGAGCACCGAGCACCCTGAGCACTGAGCACCAAGCACCCTGAGTACTGAGCACCCTGAGTACTGAGCACACAGCACCGTGAGCACTGAGCACCCAGCACCCCGAGCACTGAGCACCCAGCACCCTGAGCACTGAGCACCCTGAGTACTGAGCACTGAGCACCCTGAGTACTGAGCACTGAGCACCCTGAGTACTGAGCACCCAGCACCCTGAGTACTGAGCACCCAGCACCCTGAGCAATGAGCACCCGGAGTACTGATCACCCAGCACCCTGAGTACTAAGCACCGAGCACCCTGAGTACTGAGCACCCAGCACGCTGAGCACTGAGGACCGAGCACCCTGAGTACTAAGCACAAAGCACCCTGAGTACTGAGCACCCAGCACCCTGAGCACTGAGCACCCAGCACACTGAGTACTGAGCACTGAGCACCCTGAGTACTGAGCACCGAGCACCCTGAGCACGGAGCACCCAGCACGCTGAGTACTGAGCACTGAGCACCCTGATTAATGAGCACCCAGCACCCCGAGAACTGAGCACCCAGCACCCTGAGTATTGAGCACCGAGCACCCTGAGTACTGAGCACCCAGCACCCTGAGTACTGAGCACCCAGTGTACTGAGCACCGAGCACCCAGCACCCTGAGTACTGAGCACCCAGCACCCTGAGCACTGAGCACCCAGCACCCTGAGTACTGAGCACCGAGCACCCTGAGTACTGAGCACCCAGCACCCCGAGCACTGAGCACCCAGCACCCCGAGCACTGAGCACCCAGCACAAAGAGCACTCAGCACCCAGCACCCCGACCACTTAGCACCCAGCACCGTGAGTACTGAGCACCCAGCACCCTGAGCACTGAGCACCGAGCACCCTGAGCACTGAGCACCCAGCACCCTGAGGACTGAGTACCCAGCACCCCGAGCACTGAGCACCCAGCACCCTGAGCACTGAGCACCCTGATTACTGAGCACTGAGCACCCTGAGTACTGAGCACCCAGCACCCTGAGTATTGAGCACCCAGCAACCTGAGCACTGAGCACCAAGCACCCTGAGCACTGAGCACCCAGCACCCTGAGCACTGAGCACCCAGCACCCTGAGCACTTAGCACCCTGAGGACTGAGCACCCAGCACCCTGAGTACTGAGCACCCAGCACCCTGAGTACTGAGCACCCAGCATCCTGAGTACTGAGCACCCTGAGTACTGAGCACCCAGCACCCCGAGCACTGAGCACCCAGCATCCTGAGTACTGTGCAACCTGAGTACTGAGCACCCAGCAACCTGAGTACTTAGCACACAGCACCTGAGCACTTAGCACCCAGCACCCTGAGTACTGAGCACCGAGCACTCCGAGTACTGAGCACCCAGCACCCCGAGCACTGAGCACCCTGCACCCTGAGCACTGAGCACCCAGCACCCCAAGCACTGAGCACCCAGCACCCTGAGTACTGAGTACTGAGCACCCTGAGTACTGAGCACCCAGCATCCTGAGCACTGAGCACCCAGCACCCTGAGTACTGAGCACCGGGCACCCTGAGCACCCCGAGCACTGAGCACGCAGCACCCTGAGTACTGAGCACCCAGCACCAAAAGTACTGAGCACCGAGCATCCTGAGCACTGAGCACCGAGCACCCCGAGCACTGAGCACCCAGCACCCTGAGTACTGAGCACCCAGCAAAAAGTGTACTGAGCAGCGAGCACCCTGAGCACTGAGCACCCAGCACCCTGAGTAATGAGCACCCAGCACCCCGAGTACTGAGCACCCAGCACCCCGAGCACTGAGCACCCAGCACCCTGAGTACTGAGCACCCAGCACCCTGAGCACTGAGCACAAAGCACACTGAGTACTGAGCACCCTGAGTACTGAGCATAGAGGACCCTGAGCACTGAGCACCCAGCACCCTGAGCACTGAGCACCCAGCACACCGAGAATGAGCACCCAGCACCCTGAGTACTGAGAACCGAGCACCCTGAGTACTGAGCACGCAGCACCCTGAGTACTGAGCACCCAGCACCCTGAGTACTGAGCACCCTGAGTACTGAGCACCGATCACCCTGAGCACTGAGCACCCAACACCCTGAGTACTGAGCACCCAACGTACTGAGCACCGAGCACACTGAGCACTGAGCACCCAGCACCCTGAGTACTGAGCACCGAGCACCCTGAGCACTGAGCACCCAGCACCCTGAGTACTGAGCACCGAGCACCCCGAGCACTGAGCACCCAGCGCCCCGAGCACTGAGCACCCAGCACCCCGAGCACTGAGCACCCAGCACCCGTAGCACTGAGGACCCAGCACCCCGAGCAATGAGCACCCAGCACCCCGAGTACTGAGCACCCAGCAACCTGAGCACCGAGCACCCAGCACCCCGAGCACTGAGCACCCAGCACCCGTAGCACTGAGCACCCAGCACCCTGAGTACTGAGCACCCAGCACCCCGAGTACTGAGCACCCAGCAACCTGAGCACCGAGCACCCAGCACCCTGAGCACTGAGCACCCAGCACCCTGAGTACTGAGCACTGAGCTCCCCGAGTACTGAGCACCCACCACCCCGAGCACTGAGCACCGAGGACACCGAGCACTGAGCACCCAGCACCCCGAGCACTGAGCACCCAGCACCCTGAGCACTGAGCACCCAGCACCCTGAGCACTGAGCACCCAGCACCCCGAGCACTAAGCACCCAGCAACCCGAGCACTGAGCACCCAGCACCCCGAGCACTGAGCACCCAACACCCTGAGTACTGAGCACCCAGCACCCTGAGTACTCAGCACCCAGCACCCTGAGCACTGAGCAACCAGCACCCTGAGTACTGAGCACCCTGCACCCCAAGCACTGAGCACCCTGAGAACTGAGCACCCAGCACCCCAAGCACTGAGCACCCTGAGTACTGAGCACCCAGCACCCTGATTAATGAGCACCCAGCACCCCGAGAACTGAGCACCCAGCACCCTGAGTATTGAGCACCGAGCACCCTGAGTACTGAGCACCCAGCACCCTGAGTACTGAGCACCCAGTGTACTGAGCACCGAACACCCAGCACCCTGAGTACTGAGCACCCAGCACCCTGAGCACTGAGCACCCAGCACCCTGAGTACTGAGCACCGAGCACCCTGAGTACTGAGCAACCAGCACCCCGAGCACTGAGCACCCAGCACCCCGAGCACTGAGCACCCAGCACCCTGAGCACTGAGCACCCTGAGTACTGAGCACTGAGCACCCTGAGTACTGAGCACCCAGCACCCTGAGTATTGAGCACCCAGCAACCTGAGCACTGAGCACCGAGCACCCTGAGCACTGAGCACCAAGCACCCTGAGTACTGAGCACCCTGAGTACTGAGCACACAGCACCGTGAGCACTGAGCACCCAGCACCCCGAGCACTGAGCACCCAGCACCCTGAGCACTGAGCACCCTGAGTACTGAGCACTGAGCACCCTGAGTACTGAGCACTGAGCACCCTGAGTACTGAGCACCCAGCACCCTGAGTACTGAGCACCCAGCACCCTGAGCAATGAGCACCCGGAGTACTGAGCACCTAGCACCCTGAGTACTAAGCACCGAGCACCCTGAGTACTGAGCACCCAGCACGCTGAGCACTGAGGACCGAGCACCCTGAGTACTAAGCACAAAGCACCCTGAGTACTGAGCACCCAGCACCCTGAGCACTGAGCACCCAGCACACTGAGTACTGAGCACTGAGCACCCTGAGTACTGAGCACCGAGCACCCTGAGCACGGAGCACCCAGCACGCTGAGTACTGAGCACTGAGCACCCTGATTAATGAGCACCCAGCACCCCGAGAACTGAGCACCCAGCACCCTGAGTATTGAGCACCGAGCACCCTGAGTACTGAGCACCCAGCACCCTGAGTACTGAGCACCCAGTGTACTGAGCACCGAGCACCCAGCACCCTGAGTACTGAGCACCCAGCACCCTGAGCACTGAGCACCCAGCACCCTGAGTACTGAGCACCGAGCACCCTGAGTACTGAGCACCCAGCACCCCGAGCACTGAGCACCCAGCACCCCGAGCACTGAGCACCCAGCACAAAGAGCACTCAGCACCCAGCACCCCGACCACTTAGCACCCAGCACACCGAGCACTGAGCACCCAGCACCCCGAGCACCGAGCACCATGAGTACTAAGCACCGAGCACCCTGAGCACTGAGCACCCAGCACCCTGAGCACTGAGCACCCAGCACCCTGAGTACTGAGCCCCCAGCACCCCGAGCACTGAGCACCCAGCACCGTGAGTACTGAGCACCCAGCACCCTGAGCACTGAGCACCGAGCACCCTGAGCACTGAGCACCCAGCACCCTGAGGACTGAGTACCCAGCACCCCGAGCACTGAGCACCCAGCACCCTGAGCACTGAGCACCCTGATTACTGAGCACTGAGCACCCTGAGTACTGAGCACCCAGCACCCTGAGTATTGAGCACCCAGCAACCTGTGCACTGAGCACCAAGCACCCTGAGCACTGAGCACCCAGCACCCTGAGCACTGAGCACCCAGCACCCTGAGCACTTAGCACCCTGAGGACTGAGCACCCAGCACCCTGAGTACTGAGCACCCAGCACCCTGAGTACTGAGCACCCAGCATCCTGAGTACTGAGCACCCTGAGTACTGAGCACCCAGCACCCCGAGCACTGAGCACCCAGCATCCTGAGTACTGTGCAACCTGAGTACTGAGCACCCAGCAACCTGAGTACTTAGCACCCAGCACCTGAGCACTTAGCACCCAGCACCCTGAGTACTGAGCACCGAGCACTCCGAGTACTGAGCACCCAGCACCCCGAGCACTGAGCACCCAGCACCCCAAGCACTGAGCACCCAGCACCCTGAGTACTGAGTACTGAGCACCCTGAGTACTGAGCACCCAGCATCCTGAGCACTGAGCACCCAGCACCCTGAGTACTGAGCACCGAGCACCCCGAGCACCCCGAGCACTGAGCACGCAGCACCCTGAGTACTGAGCACCCAGCACCAAAAGTACTGAGCACCGAGCATCCTGAGCACTGAGCACCGAGCACCCCGAGCACTGAGCACCCAGCACCCTGAGTACTGAGCACCCAGCAAAAAGTGTACTGAGCAGCGAGCACCCTGAGCACTGAGCACCCAGCACCCTGAGTAATGAGCACCCAGCACCCCGAGTACTGAGCACCCAGCACCCCGAGCACTGAGCACCCAGCACCCTGAGTACTGAGCACCCAGCACCCTGAGCACTGAGCACAAAGCACACTGAGTACTGAGCACCCTGAGTACTGAGCATAGAGGACCCTGAGCACTGAGCACCCAGCACCCTGAGCACTCAGCACCCAGCACACCGAGAATGAGCACCCAGCACCCTGAGTACTGAGAACCGAGCACCCTGAGTACTGAGCACGCAGCACGCTGAGCACTGAGCACCCAGCACCCCGAGTACTGAGCACCCAGCACCTCGAGCACTAAGCACCCAGCACCACGAGAATGAGCACCCAGAACCCTGAGTACTTAGCACCCAGCACCCTGAGTACTGAGCACCCTGAGTACTGAGCACCGATCACCCTGAGCACTGAGCACCCAACACCCTGAGTACTGAGCACCCAACGTACTGAGCACCGAGCACACTGAGCACTGAGCACCCAGCACCCTGAGTACTGAGCACCGAGCACCCTGAGCACTGAGCACCCAGCACCCTGAGTACTGAGCACCGAGCACCCCGAGCACTGAGCACCCAGCGCCCCGAGCACTGAGCACCCAGCACCCCGAGCACTGAGCACCCAGCACCCGTAGCACTGAGGACCCAGCACCCCGAGCAATGAGCACCCAGCACCCTGAGTACTGAGCACCCAGCACCCAGAGTACTGAGCACCCAGCAACCTGAGCACCGAGCACCCAGCACCCCGAGCACTGAGCACCCAGCACCCTGAGCACTGAGCACCCAGCACCCTGAGTACTGAGCACTGAGCTCCCCGAGTACTGAGCACCCACCACCCCGAGCACTGAGCACCGAGGACACCGAGCACTGAGCACCCAGCACCCCGAGCACTGAGCACCCAGCACCCTGAGCACTGAGCACCCAGCACCCTGAGCACTGAGCACCCAGCACCCCGAGCACTAAGCACCCAGCAACCCGAGCACTGAGCACCCAGCACCCCGAGCACTGAGCACCCAGCACCCTGAGTACTGAGCACCCAGCACCCTGAGTACTCAGCACCCAGCACCCTGAGCACTGAGCAACCAGCACCCTGAGTACTGAGCACCCTGCACCCCAAGCACTGAGCACCCTGAGAACTGAGCACCCAGCACCCCAAGCACTGAGCACCCTGAGTACTGAGCACCCAGCACCCTGATTAATGAGCACCCAGCACCCCGAGAACTGAGCACCCAGCACCCTGAGTATTGAGCACCGAGCACCCTGAGTACTGAGCACCCAGCACCCTGAGTACTGAGCACCCAGTGTACTGAGCACCGAACACCCAGCACCCTGAGTACTGAGCACCCAGCACCCTGAGCACTGAGCACCCAGCACCCTGAGTACTGAGCACCGAGCACCCTGAGTACTGAGCAACCAGCACCCCGAGCACTGAGCACCCAGCACCCTGAGCACTGAGCACCCTGAGGCCTGAGCACCCAGCACCCTGAGCACTGAGCACCCAGCACCCTGAGTACTGAGCACCGATCACCCTGAGCACTGAGCACCCAGCACCCCGAGCACTGAGCACCCAGCACCCTGAGTACTGAGCACCCTGAGTACTGAGCACACAGCACCGTGAGCACTGAGCACCCAGCACCCCGAGCACTGAGCACCCAGCACCCTGAGCACTGAGCACCCTGAGTACTGAGCACTGAGCACACTGAGTACTGAGCACTGAGCACCCTGAGTACTGAGCACCCAGCACCCTGAGTACTGAGCACCCAGCACCCTGAGCAATGAGCACCCGGAGTACTGAGCACCCAGCACCCTGAGTACTAAGCACCGAGCACCCTGAGTACTGAGCACCCAGCACGCTGAGCACTGAGGACCGAGCACCCTGAGTACTAAGCACAAAGCACCCTGAGTACTGAGCACCCAGCACCCTGAGCACTGAGCACCCAGCACACTGAGTACTGAGCACTGAGCACCCTGAGTACTGAGCACCGAGCACCCTGAGCACGGAGCACCCAGCACGCTGAGTACTGAGCACTGAGCACCCTGATTAATGAGCACCCAGCACCCCGAGAACTGAGCACCCAGCACCCTGAGTATTGAGCACCGAGCACCCTGAGTACTGAGCACCCAGCACCCTGAGTACTGAGCACCCAGTGTACTGAGCACCGAGCACCCAGCACCCTGAGTACTGAGCACCCAGCACCCTGAGCACTGAGCACCCAGCACCCTGAGTACTGAGCACCGAGCACCCTGAGTACTGAGCACCCAGCACCCCGAGCACTGAGCACCCAGCACCCCGAGCACTGAGCACCCAGCACAAAGAGCACTCAGCACCCAGCACCCCGACCACTTAGCACCCAGCACACCGAGCACTGAGCACCCAGCACCCCGAGCACCGAGCACCATGAGTACTAAGCACCGAGCACCCTGAGCACTGAGCACCCAGCACCCTGAGCACTGAGCACCCAGCACCCTGAGTACTGAGCCCCCAGCACCCCGAGCACTGAGCACCCAGCACCGTGAGTACTGAGCACCCAGCACCCTGAGCACTGAGCACCGAGCACCCTGAGCACTGAGCACCCAGCACCCTGAGGACTGAGTACCCAGCACCCCGAGCACTGAGCACCCAGCACCCTGAGCACTGAGCACCCTGATTACTGAGCACTGAGCACCCTGAGTACTGAGCACCCAGCACCCTGAGTATTGAGCACCCAGCAACCTGTGCACTGAGCACCAAGCACCCTGAGCACTGAGCACCCAGCACCCTGAGCACTGAGCACCCAGCACCCTGAGCACTTAGCACCCTGAGGACTGAGCACCCAGCACCCTGAGTACTGAGCACCCAGCACCCTGAGTACTGAGCACCCAGCATCCTGAGTACTGAGCACCCTGAGTACTGAGCACCCAGCACCCCGAGCACTGAGCACCCAGCATCCTGAGTACTGTGCAACCTGAGTACTGAGCACCCAGCAAACTGAGTACTTAGCACCCAGCACCTGAGCACTTAGCACCCAGCACCCTGAGTACTGAGCACCGAGCACTCCGAGTACTGAGCACCCAGCACCCCGAGCACTGAGCACCCAGCACCCCAAGCACTGAGCACCCAGCACCCTGAGTACTGAGTACTGAGCACCCTGAGTACTGAGCACCCAGCATCCTGAGCACTGAGCACCCAGCACCCTGAGTACTGAGCACCGAGCACCCCGAGCACCCCGAGCACTGAGCACGCAGCACCCTGAGTACTGAGCACCCAGCACCAAAAGTACTGAGCACCGAGCATCCTGAGCACTGAGCACCGAGCACCCCGAGCACTGAGCACCCAGCACCCTGAGTACTGAGCACCCAGCAAAAAGTGTACTGAGCAGCGAGCACCCTGAGCACTGAGCACCCAGCACCCTGAGTAATGAGCACCCAGCACCCCGAGTACTGAGCACCCAGCACCCCAAGCACTGAGCACCCAGCACCCTGAGTACTGAGCACCCAGCACCCTGAGCACTGAGCACAAAGCACACTGAGTACTGAGCACCCTGAGTACTGAGCATAGAGGACCCTGAGCACTGAGCACCCAGCACCCTGAGCACTCAGCACCCAGCACACCGAGAATGAGCACCCAGCACCCTGAGTACTGAGAACCGAGCACCCTGAGTACTGAGCACGCAGCACGCTGAGCACTGAGCACCCAGCACCCCGAGTACTGAGCACCCAGCACCTCGAGCACTGAGCACCCAGCACCACGAGAATGAGCACCCAGAACCCTGAGTACTTAGCACCCAGCACCCTGAGTACTGAGCACCCTGAGTACTGAGCACCGATCACCCTGAGCACTGAGCACCCAACACCCTGAGTACTGAGCACCCAACGTACTGAGCACAGAGCACACTGAGCACTGAGCACCCAGCACCCTGAATACTGAGCACCGAGCACCCTGAGCACTGAGCACCCAGCACCCTGAGTACTGAGCACCGAGCACCCCGAGCACTGAGCACCCAGCGCCCCGAGCACTGAGCACCCAGCACCCCGAGCACTGAGCACCCAGCACCCGTAGCACTGAGGACCCAGCACCCCGAGCAATGAGCACCCAGCACCCTGAGTACTGAGCACCCAGCACCCCGAGTACTGAGCACCCAGCAACCTGAGCACCGAGCACCCAGCACCCCGAGCACTGAGCACCCAGCACCCTGAGCACTGAGCACCCAGCACCCTGAGTACTGAGCACTGAGCTCCCCGAGTACTGAGCACCCACCACCCCGAGCACTGAGCACCGAGGACACCGAGCACTGAGCACCCAGCACCCCGAGCACTGAGCACCCAGCACCCTGAGCACTGAGCTCCCAGCACCCTGAGCACTGAGCACCCAGCACCCCGAGCACTAAGCACCCAGCAACCCGAGCACTGAGCACCCAGCACCCCGAGCACTGAGCACCCAGCACCCTGAGTACTGAGCACCCAGCACCCTGAGTACTCAGCACCCAGCACCCTGAGCACTGAGCAACCAGCACCCTGAGTACTGAGCACCCTGCACCCCAAGCACTGAGCACCCTGAGAACTGAGCACCCAGCACCCCAAGCACTGAGCACCCTGAGTACTGAGCACCCAGCACCCTGATTAATGAGCACCCAGCACCCCGAGAACTGAGCACCCAGCACCCTGAGTATTGAGCACCGAGCACCCTGAGTACTGAGCACCCAGCACCCTGAGTACTGAGCACCCAGTGTACTGAGCACCGAACACCCAGCACCCTGAGTACTGAGCACCCAGCACCCTGAGCACTGAGCACCCAGCACCCTGAGTACTGAGCACCGAGCACCCTGAGTACTGAGCAACCAGCACCCCGAGCACTGAGCACCCAGCACCCTGAGCACTGAGCACCCTGAGTACTGAGCACCCAGCACCCTGAGCACTGAGCACCCAGCACCCTGAGCACTGAGCACCCAGCACCCAGCACCCAGAGCACTGAGCACCCTGAGTACTGAGCACCGAGCACCCTGAGCACGGAGCACCCAGCACGCTGAGTACTGAGCACTGAGCACCCTGATTAATGAGCACCCAGCACCCCGAGAACTGAGCACCCAGCACCCTGAGCACTGAGCACCCTGATTACTGAGCACTGAGCACCCTGAGTACTGAGCACCCAGCACCCTGAGTATTGAGCACCCAGCAACCTGAGCACTGAGCACCGAGCACCCTGAGCACAGAGCACCCAGCACCCTGAGCACTGAGCACCCAGCACCCTGAGCACTTAGCACCCTGAGGACTGAGCACCCAGCACCCTGAGTACTGAGCACCCAGCACCCTGAGTACTGAGCACCCAGCATCCTGAGTACTGAGCACAGTGAGTACTGAGCACCCAGCACCCCGAGCACTGAGCACCCAGCATCCTGAGTACTGTGCAACCTGAGTACTGAGCACCCAGCAACCTGAGTACTTAGCACCCAGCACCTGAGCACTTAGCACCCAGCACCCTGAGTACTGAGCACCGAGCCCTCCGAGTACTGAGCACCCAGCACCCCGAGCACTGAGCACCCAGCACCCTGAGCACTGAGCACCCAGCACCCCAAGCACTGAGCACCCAGCACCCTGAGTACTGAGTACTGAGCACCCTGAGTACTGAGCACCCAGCATCCTGAGCACTGAGCACCCAGCACCCTGAGTACTGAGCACCGAGCACCCCGAGCACTGAGCACGCAGCACCCTGAGTACTGAGCACCCAGCACCAAAAGTACTGAGCACCGAGCATCCTGAGCACTGAGCACCCAGCACCACGAGAATGAGCACCCAGCACCCTGAGTACTGAGCACCCAGCACCCTGAGTACTGAGCACCCTGAGTACTGAGCACCGATCACCCTGAGCACTGAGCACCCAACACCCTGAGTACTGAGCACCCAACGTACTGAGCACCGAGCACACTGAGCACTGAGCACCCAGCACCCTGAGTACTGAGCACCGAGCACCCTGAGCACTGAGCACCCAGCACCCTGAGTACTGAGCACCGAGCACCCCGAGCACTGAGCACCCAGCGCCCCGAGCACTGAGCACCCAGCACCCCGAGCACTGAGCACCCAGCACCCGTAGCACTGAGGACCCAGCACCCCGAGCAATGAGCACCCAGCACCCCGAGTACTGAGCACCCAGCAACCTGAGCACCGAGCACCCAGCACCCCGAGCACTGAGCACCCAGCACCCGTAGCACTGAGCACCCAGCACCCTGAGTACTGAGCACCCAGCACCCCGAGTACTGAGCACCCAGCAACCTGAGCACCGAGCACCCAGCACCCTGAGCACTGAGCACCCAGCACCCTGAGTACTGAGCACTGAGCTCCCCGAGTACTGAGCACCCACCACCCCGAGCACTGAGCACCGAGGACACCGAGCACTGAGCACCCAGCACCCCGAGCACTGAGCACCCAGCACCCTGAGCACTGAGCACCCAGCACCCTGAGCACTGAGCACCCAGCACCCCGAGCACTAAGCACCCAGCAACCCGAGCACTGAGCACCCAGCACCCCGAGCACTGAGCACCCAGCACCCTGAGTACTGAGCACCCAGCACCCTGAGTACTCAGCACCCAGCACCCTGAGCACTGAGCAACCAGCACCCTGAGTACTGAGCACCCTGCACCCCAAGCACTGAGCACCCTGAGAACTGAGCACCCAGCACCCCAAGCACTGAGCACCCTGAGTACTGAGCACCCAGCACCCTGATTAATGAGCACCCAGCACCCCGAGAACTGAGCACCCAGCACCCTGAGTATTGAGCACCGAGCACCCTGAGTACTGAGCACCCAGCACCCTGAGTACTGAGCACCCAGTGTACTGAGCACCGAACACCCAGCACCCTGAGTACTGAGCACCCAGCACCCTGAGCACTGAGCACCCAGCACCCTGAGTACTGAGCACCGAGCACCCTGAGTACTGAGCAACCAGCACCCCGAGCACTGAGCACCCAGCACCCCGAGCACTGAGCACCCAGCACCCTGAGCACTGAGCACCCTGAGTACTGAGCACTGAGCACCCTGAGTACTGAGCACCCAGCACCCTGAGTATTGAGCACCCAGCAACCTGAGCACTGAGCACCGAGCACCCTGAGCACTGAGCACCAAGCACCCTGAGTACTGAGCACCCTGAGTACTGAGCACACAGCACCGTGAGCACTGAGCACCCAGCACCCCGAGCACTGAGCACCCAGCACCTGAGCACTGAGCACCCTGAGTACTGAGCACTGAGCACCCTGAGTACTGAGCACTGAGCACCCTGAGTACTGAGCACCCAGCACCCTGAGTACTGAGCACCCAGCACCCTGAGCAATGAGCACCCGGAGTACTGAGCACCCAGCACCCTGAGTACTAAGCACCGAGCACCCTGAGTACTGAGCACCCAGCACCCTGAGCACTGAGGACCGAGCACCCTGAGTACTAAGCACAAAGCACCCTGAGTACTGAGCACCCAGCACCCTGAGCACTGAGCACCCAGCACACTGAGTACTGAGCACTGAGCACCCTGAGTACTGAGCACCGAGCACCCTGAGCACGGAGCACCCAGCACGCTGAGTACTGAGCACTGAGCACCCTGATTAATGAGCACCCAGCACCCCGAGAACTGAGCACCCAGCACCCTGAGTATTGAGCACCGAGCACCCTGAGTACTGAGCACCCAGCACCCTGAGTACTGAGCACCCAGTGTACTGAGCACCGAGCACCCAGCACCCTGAGTACTGAGCACCCAGCACCCTGAGCACTGAGCACCCAGCACCCTGAGTACTGAGCACCGAGCACCCTGAGTACTGAGCACCCAGCACCCCGAGCACTGAGCACCCAGCACCCCGAGCACTGAGCACCCAGCACAAAGAGCACTCAGCACCCAGCACCCCGACCACTGAGCACCCAGCACACCGAGCACTGAGCACCCAGCACCCCGAGCACCGAGCACCATGAGTACTAAGCACCGAGCACCCTGAGCACTGAGCACCCAGCACCCTGAGCACTGAGCACCCAGCACCCTGAGTACTGAGCCCCCAGCACCCCGAGCACTGAGCACCCAGCACCGTGAGTACTGAGCACCCAGCACCCTGAGCACTGAGCACCGAGCACCCTGAGCACTGAGCACCCAGCACCCTGAGGACTGAGTACCCAGCACCCCGAGCACTGAGGACCCAGCACCCTGAGCACTGAGCACCCTGATTACTGAGCACTGAGCACCCTGAGTACTGAGCACCCAGCACCCTGAGTATTGAGCACCCAGCAACCTGAGCACTGAGCACCAAGCACCCTGAGCACTGAGCACCCAGCACCCTGAGCACTGAGCACCCAGCACCCTGAGCACTTAGCACCCTGAGGACTGAGCACCCAGCACCCTGAGTACTGAGCACCCAGCACCCTGAGTACTGAGCACCCAGCATCCTGAGTACTGAGCACCCTGAGTACTGAGCACCCAGCACCCCGAGCACTGAGCACCCAGCATCCTGAGTACTGTGCAACCTGAGTACTGAGCACCCAGCAACCTGAGTACTTAGCACCCAGCACCTGAGCACTTAGCACCCAGCACCCTGAGTACTGAGCACCGAGCACTCCGAGTACTGAGCACCCAGCACCCCGAGCACTGAGCATCCAGCACCCCAAGCACTGAGCACCCAGCACCCTGAGTACTGAGTACTGAGCACCCTGAGTACTGAGCACCCAGCATCCTGAGCACTGAGCACCCAGCACCCTGAGTACTGAGCACCGAGCACCCCGAGCACCCCGAGCACTGAGCACGCAGCACCCTGAGTACTGAGCACCCAGCACCAAAAGTACTGAGCACCGAGCATCCTGAGCACTGAGCACCGAGCACCCCGAGCACTGAGCACCCAGCACCCTGAGTACTGAGCACCCAGCAAAAAGTGTACTGAGCAGCGAGCACCCTGAGCACTGAGCACCCAGCACCCTGAGTAATGAGCACCCAGCACCCCGAGTACTGAGCACCCAGCACCCCGAGCACTGAGCAGCCAGCACCCTGAGTACTGAGCACCCAGCACCCTGAGCACTGAGCACAAAGCACACTGAGTACTGAGCACCCTGAGTACTGAGCATAGAGGACCCTGAGCACTGAGCACCCAGCACCCTGAGCACTGAGCACCCAGCACACCGAGAATGAGCACCCAGCACCCTGAGTACTGAGAACCGAGCACCCTGAGTACTGAGCACGCAGCACGCTGAGCACTGAGCACCCAGCACCCCGAGTACTGAGCACCCAGCACCTCGAGCACTGAGCACCCAGCACCACGAGAATGAGCACCCAGAACCCTGAGTACTGAGCACCCAGCACCCTGAGTACTGAGCACCCTGAGTACTGAGCACCGATCACCCTGAGCACTGAGCACCCAACACCCTGAGTACTGAGCACCCAACGTACTGAGCACCGAGCACACTGAGCACTGAGCACCCAGCACCCTGAGTACTGAGCACCGAGCACCCTGAGCACTGAGCACCCAGCACCCTGAGTACTGAGCACCGAGCACCCCGAGCACTGAGCACCCAGCGCCCCGAGCACTGAGCACCCAGCACCCCGAGCACTGAGCACCCAGCACCCGTAGCACTGAGGACCCAGCACCCCGAGCAATGAGCACCCAGCACCCTGAGTACTGAGCACCCAGCACCCCGAGTACTGAGCACCCAGCAACCTGAGCACCGAGCACCCAGCACCCCGAGCACTGAGCACCCAGCACCCTGAGCACTGAGCACCCAGCACCCTGAGCACTGAGCACCCAGCACCCTGAGTACTGAGCACTGAGCTCCCCGAGCACTGAGCACCCAACACCCTGAGTACTGAGCACCCAGCACCCTGAGTACTCAGCACCCAGCACCCTGAGCACTGAGCAACCAGCACCCTGAGTACTGAGCACCCTGCACCCCAAGCACTGAGCACCCTGAGAACTGAGCACCCAGCACCCCAAGCACTGAGCACCCTGAGTACTGAGCACCCAGCACCCTGATTAATGAGCACCCAGCACCCCGAGAACTGAGCACCCAGCACCCTGAGTATTGAGCACCGAGCACCCTGAGTACTGAGCACCCAGCACCCTGAGTACTGAGCACCCAGTGTACTGAGCACCGAACACCCAGCACCCTGAGTACTGAGCACCCAGCACCCTGAGCACTGAGCACCCAGCACCCTGAGTACTGAGCACCGAGCACCCTGAGTACTGAGCAACCAGCACCCCGAGCACTGAGCACCCAGCACCCCGAGCACTGAGCACCCAGCACCCTGAGCACTGAGCACCCTGAGTACTGAGCACTGAGCACCCTGAGTACTGAGCACCCAGCACCCTGAGTATTGAGCACCCAGCAACCTGAGCACTGAGCACCGAGCACCCTGAGCACTGAGCACCAAGCACCCTGAGTACTGAGCACCCTGAGTACTGAGCACACAGCACCGTGAGCACTGAGCACCCAGCACCCCGAGCACTGAGCACCCAGCACCCTGAGCACTGAGCACCCTGAGTACTGAGCACTGAGCACCCTGAGTACTGAGCACTGAGCACCCTGAGTACTGAGCACCCAGCACCCTGAGTACTGAGCACCCAGCACCCTGAGCAATGAGCACCCGGAGTACTGAGCACCCAGCACCCTGAGTACTAAGCACCGAGCACCCTGAGTACTGAGCACCCAGTACCCTGAGCACTGAACACACAGCACCCTGAGTACTGAGCACCCTGAGCATTGAGCACCCAGCACCCTGAGCACTGAGGACCCAGCACCCTGAGTACTGAGCACCCAGCACCCTGAGCACTGAGCACCCAGCACCCTGAGTACTGAGCACCCAGCACCCTTAGCACTGAGCACCCAGCACTCTGAGTAATGAGCACTGAGCACCCAGCACCCCGAGCACTGAGCACTCAGCACCCTGTGTACTGAGCACTGAGTACCCAGCACCCCGAGCACTGAGCACCCAGCACCCTGAGCACTGAGCACCCTGAGTACTGAGCACCCAGCACCCTGAGCACTGAGCACCCAGCACCCTGAGCACTGAGCACCCAGCACCCAGCACCCAGAGCACTGAGCACCCTGAGTACTGAGCACCGAGCACCCTGAGCACGGAGCACCCAGCACGCTGAGTACAGAGCACTGAGCACCCTGATTAATGAGCACCCAGCACCCCGAGAACTGAGCACCCAGCACCCTGAGCACTGAGCACCCTGATTACTGAGCACTGAGCACCCTGAGTACTGAGCACCCAGCACCCTGAGTATTGAGCACCCAGCAACCTGAGCACTGAGCACCGAGCACCCTGAGCACAGAGCACCCAGCACCCTGAGCACTGAGCACCCAGCACCCTGAGCACTTAGCACCCTGAGGACTGAGCACCCAGCACCCTGAGTACTGAGCACCCAACACCCTGAGTACTGAGCACCCAGCATCCTGAGTACTGAGCACAGTGAGTACTGAGCACCCAGCACCCCGAGCACTGAGCACCCAGCATCCTGAGTACTGTGCAACCTGAGTACTGAGCACCCAGCAACCTGAGTACTTAGCACCCAGCACCTGAGCACTTAGCACCCAGCACCCTGAGTACTGAGCACCGAGCACTCCGAGTACTGAGCACCCAGCACCCCGAGCACTGAGCACCCAGCACCCTGAGCACTGAGCACCCAGCACCCCAAGCACTGAGCACCCAGCACCCTGAGTACTGAGTACTGAGCACCCTGAGTACTGAGCACCCAGCATCCTGAGCACTGAGCACCCAGCACCCTGAGTACTGAGCACCGAGCACCCCGAGCACTGAGCACGCAGCACCCTGAGTACTGAGCACCCAACACCAAAAGTACTGAGCACCGAGCATCCTGAGCACTGAGCACCGAGCACTCCGAGCACTGAGCACCCAGCACCCTGAGTACTGAGCACCCAGCAAAAAGTGTACTGAGCAGCGAGCACCCTGAGCACTGAGCACCCAGCACCCTGAGTAATGAGCACCCAGCACCCCGAGTACTGAGCACCCAGCACCCCGAGCACTGAGCACCCAGCACCCTGAGTACTGAGCACCCAGCACCCTGAGCACTGAGCACAAAGCACACTGAGTACTGAGCACCCAACGTACTGAGCACCGAGCACACTGAGCACTGAGCACCCAGCACCCTGAGTACTGAGCACCGAGCACCCTGAGCACTGAGCACCCAGCACCCTGAGTACTGAGCACCGAGCACCCCGAGCACTGAGCACCCAGCGCCCCGAGCACTGAGCACCCAGCACCCCGAGCACTGAGCACCCAGCACCCGTAGCACTGAGGACCCAGCACCCCGAGCAATGAGCACCCAGCACCCCGAGTACTGAGCACCCAGCAACCTGAGCACCGAGCACCCAGCACCCCGAGCACTGAGCACCCAGCACCCGTAGCACTGAGCACCCAGCACCCTGAGTACTGAGCACCCAGCACCCCGAGTACTGAGCACCCAGCAACCTGAGCACCGAGCACCCAGCACCCTGAGCACTGAGCACCCAGCACCCTGAGTACTGAGCACTGAGCTCCCCGAGTACTGAGCACCCACCACCCCGAGCACTGAGCACCGAGGACACCGAGCACTGAGCACCCAGCACCCCGAGCACTGAGCACCCAGCACCCGGAGCACTGAGCACCCAGCACCCTGAGCACTGAGCACCCAGCACCCCGAGCACTAAGCACCCAGCAACCCGAGCACTGAGCACCCAGCACCCCGAGCACTGAGCACCCAACACCCTGAGTACTGAGCACCCAGCACCCTGAGTACTCAGCACCCAGCACCCTGAGCACTGAGCAACCAGCACCCTGAGTACTGAGCACCCTGCACCCCAAGCACTGAGCACCCTGAGAACTGAGCACCCAGCACCCCAAGCACTGAGCACCCTGAGTACTGAGCACCCAGCACCCTGATTAATGAGCACCCAGCACCCCGAGAACTGAGCACCCAGCACCCTGAGTATTGAGCACCGAGCACCCTGAGTACTGAGCACCCAGCACCCTGAGTACTGAGCACCCAGTGTACTGAGCACCGAACACCCAGCACCCTGAGTACTGAGCACCCAGCACCCTGAGCACTGAGCACCCAGCACCCTGAGTACTGAGCACCGAGCACCCTGAGTACTGAGCAACCAGCACCCCGAGCACTGAGCACCCAGCACCCCGAGCACTGAGCACCCAGCACCCTGAGCACTGAGCACCCTGAGTACTGAGCACTGAGCACCCTGAGTACTGAGCACCCAGCACCCTGAGTATTGAGCACCCAGCAACCTGAGCACTGAGCACCGAGCACCCTGAGCACTGAGCACCAAGCACCCTGAGTACTGAGCACCCTGAGTACTGAGCACACAGCACCGTGAGCACTGAGCACCCAGCACCCCGAGCACTGAGCACCCAGCACCCTGAGCACTGAGCACCCTGAGTACTGAGCACTGAGCACCCTGAGTACTGAGCACTGAGCACCCTGAGTACTGAGCACCCAGCACCCTGAGTACTGAGCACCCAGCACCCTGAGCAATGAGCACCCGGAGTACTGAGCACCCAGCACCCTGAGTACTAAGCACCGAGCACCCTGAGTACTGAGCACCCAGCACGCTGAGCACTGAGGACCGAGCACCCTGAGTACTAAGCACAAAGCACCCTGAGTACTGAGCACCCAGCACCCTGAGCACTGAGCACCCAGCACACTGAGTACTGAGCACTGAGCACCCTGAGTACTGAGCACCGAGCACCCTGAGCACGGAGCACCCAGCACGCTGAGTACTGAGCACTGAGCACCCTGATTAATGAGCACCCAGCACCCCGAGAACTGAGCACCCAGCACCCTGAGTATTGAGCACCGAGCACCCTGAGTACTGAGCACCCAGCACACTGAGTACTGAGCACCCAGTGTACTGAGCACCGAGCACCCAGCACCCCGAGCACTGAGCACCCAGCATCCTGAGTACTGTGCAACCTGAGTACTGAGCACCCAGCAACCTGAGTACTTAGCACCCAGCACCTGAGCACTTAGCACCCTGCACCCTGAGTACTGAGCACCGAGCACTCCGAGTACTGAGCACCCAGCACCCCGAGCACTGAGCACCCAGCACCCTGAGCACTGAGCACCCAGCACCCCAAGCACTGAGCACCCAGCACCCTGAGTACTGAGTACTGAGCACCCTGAGTACTGAGCACCCAGCATCCTGAGCACTGAGCACCCAGCACCCTGAGTACTGAGCACCGAGCACCCCGAGCACTGAGCACGCAGCACCCTGAGTACTGAGCACCCAACACCAAAAGTACTGAGCACCGAGCATCCTGAGCACTGAGCACCGAGCACTCCGAGCACTGAGCACCCAGCACCCTGAGTACTGAGCACCCAGCAAAAAGTGTACTGAGCAGCGAGCACCCTGAGCACTGAGCACCCAGCACCCTGAGTAATGAGCACCCAGCACCCCGAGTACTGAGCACCCAGCACCCCGAGCACTGAGCACCCAGCACCCTGAGTACTGAGCACCCAGCACCCTGAGCACTGAGCACAAAGCACACTGAGTACTGAGCACCCAACGTACTGAGCACCGAGCACACTGAGCACTGAGCACCCAGCACCCTGAGTACTGAGCACCGAGCACCCTGAGCACTGAGCACCCAGCACCCTGAGTACTGAGCACCGAGCACCCCGAGCACTGAGCACCCAGCGCCCCGAGCACTGAGCACCCAGCACCCCGAGCACTGAGCACCCAGCACCCGTAGCACTGAGGACCCAGCACCCCGAGCAATGAGCACCCAGCACCCCGAGTACTGAGCACCCAGCAACCTGAGCACCGAGCACCCAGCACCCCGAGCACTGAGCACCCAGCACCCGTAGCACTGAGCACCCAGCACCCTGAGTACTGAGCACCCAGCACCCCGAGTACTGAGCACCCAGCAACCTGAGCACCGAGCACCCAGCACCCTGAGCACTGAGCACCCAGCACCCTGAGTACTGAGCACTGAGCTCCCCGAGTACTGAGCACCCACCACCCCGAGCACTGAGCACCGAGGACACCGAGCACTGAGCACCCAGCACCCCGAGCACTGAGCACCCAGCACCCTGAGCACTGAGCACCCAGCACCCTGAGCACTGAGCACCCAGCACCCCGAGCACTAAGCACCCAGCAACCCGAGCACTGAGCACCCAGCACCCCGAGCACTGAGCACCCAACACCCTGAGTACTGAGCACCCAGCACCCTGAGTACTCAGCACCCAGCACCCTGAGCACTGAGCAACCAGCACCCTGAGTACTGAGCACCCTGCACCCCAAGCACTGAGCACCCTGAGAACTGAGCACCCAGCACCCCAAGCACTGAGCACCCTGAGTACTGAGCACCCAGCACCCTGATTAATGAGCACCCAGCACCCCGAGAACTGAGCACCCAGCACCCTGAGTATTGAGCACCGAGCACCCTGAGTACTGAGCACCCAGCACCCTGAGTACTGAGCACCCAGTGTACTGAGCACCGAACACCCAGCACCCTGAGTACTGAGCACCCAGCACCCTGAGCACTGAGCACCCAGCACCCTGAGTACTGAGCACCGAGCACCCTGAGTACTGAGCAACCAGCACCCCGAGCACTGAGCACCCAGCACCCCGAGCACTGAGCACCCAGCACCCTGAGCACTGAGCACCCTGAGTACTGAGCACTGAGCACCCTGAGTACTGAGCACCCAGCACCCTGAGTATTGAGCACCCAGCAACCTGAGCACTGAGCACCGAGCACCCTGAGCACTGAGCACCAAGCACCCTGAGTACTGAGCACCCTGAGTACTGAGCACACAGCACCGTGAGCACTGAGCACCCAGCACCCCGAGCACTGAGCACCCAGCACCCTGAGCACTGAGCACCCTGAGTACTGAGCACTGAGCACCCTGAGTACTGAGCACTGAGCACCCTGAGTACTGAGCACCCAGCACCCTGAGTACTGAGCACCCAGCACCCTGAGCAATGAGCACCCGGAGTACTGAGCACCCAGCACCCTGAGTACTAAGCACCGAGCACCCTGAGTACTGAGCACCCAGCACGCTGAGCACTGAGGACCGAGCACCCTGAGTACTAAGCACAAAGCACCCTGAGTACTGAGCACCCAGCACCCTGAGCACTGAGCACCCAGCACACTGAGTACTGAGCACTGAGCACCCTGAGTACTGAGCACCGAGCACCCTGAGCACGGAGCACCCAGCACGCTGAGTACTGAGCACTGAGCACCCTGATTAATGAGCACCCAGCACCCCGAGAACTGAGCACCCAGCACCCTGAGTATTGAGCACCGAGCACCCTGAGTACTGAGCACCCAGCACCCTGAGTACTGAGCACCCAGTGTACTGAGCACCGAGCACCCAGCACCCTGAGTACTGAGCACCCAGCACCCTGAGCACTGAGCACCCAGCACCCTGAGTACTGAGCACCGAGCACCCTGAGTACTGAGCACCCAGCACCCCGAGCACTGAGCACCCAGCACCCCGAGCACTGAGCACCCAGCACAAAGAGCACTCAGCACCCAGCACCCCGACCACTTAGCACCCAGCACACCGAGCACTGAGCACCCAGCACCCCGAGCACCGAGCACCATGAGTACTAAGCACCGAGCACCCTGAGCACTGAGCACCCAGCACCCTGAGCACTGAGCACCCAGCACCCTGAGTACTGAGCCCCCAGCACCCCGAGCACTGAGCACCCAGCACCGTGAGTACTGAGCACCCAGCACCCTGAGCACTGAGCACCGAGCACCCTGAGCACTGAGCACCCAGCACCCTGAGGACTGAGTACCCAGCACCCCGAGCACTGAGCACCCAGCACCCTGAGCACTGAGCACCCTGATTACTGAGCACTGAGCACCCTGAGTACTGAGCACCCAGCACCCTGAGTATTGAGCACCCAGCAACCTGTGCACTGAGCACCAAGCACCCTGAGCACTGAGCACCCAGCACCCTGAGCACTGAGCACCCAGCACCCTGAGCACTTAGCACCCTGAGGACTGAGCACCCAGCACCCTGAGTACTGAGCACCCAGCACCCTGAGTACTGAGCACCCAGCATCCTGAGTACTGAGCACCCTGAGTACTGAGCACCCAGCACCCCGAGCACTGAGCACCCAGCATCCTGAGTACTGTGCAACCTGAGTACTGAGCACCCAGCAACCTGAGTACTTAGCACCCAGCACCTGAGCACTTAGCACCCAGCACCCTGAGTACTGAGCACCGAGCACTCCGAGTACTGAGCACCCAGCACCCCGAGCACTGAGCACCCAGCACCCCAAGCACTGAGAACCCAGCACCCTGAGTACTGAGTACTGAGCACCCTGAGTACTGAGCACCCAGCATCCTGAGCACTGAGCACCCAGCACCCTGAGTACTGAGCACCGAGCACCCCGAGCACCCCGAGCACTGAGCACGCAGCACCCTGAGTACTGAGCACCCAGCACCAAAAGTACTGAGCACCGAGCATCCTGAGCACTGAGCACCGAGCACCCCGAGCACTGAGCACCCAGCACCCTGAGTACTGAGCACCCAGCAAAAAGTGTACTGAGCAGCGAGCACCCTGAGCACTGAGCACCCAGCACCCTGAGTAATGAGCACCCAGCACCCCGAGTACTGAGCACCCAGCACCCCGAGCACTGAGCACCCAGCACCCTGAGTACTGAGCACCCAGCACCCTGAGCACTGAGCACAAAGCACACTGAGTACTGAGCACCCTGAGTACTGAGCACGCAGCACGCTGAGCACTGAGCACCCAGCACCCCGAGTACTGAGCACCCAGCACCTCGAGCACTAAGCACCCAGCACCACGAGAATGAGCACCCAGAACCCTGAGTACTTAGCACCCAGCACCCTGAGTACTGAGCACCCTGAGTACTGAGCACCGATCACCCTGAGCACTGAGCACCCAACACCCTGAGTACTGAGCACCCAACGTACTGAGCACCGAGCACACTGAGCACTGAGCACCCAGCACCCTGAGTACTGAGCACCGAGCACCCTGAGCACTGAGCACCCAGCACCCTGAGTACTGAGCACCGAGCACCCCGAGCACTGAGCACCCAGCGCCCCGAGCACTGAGCACCCAGCACCCCGAGCACTGAGCACCCAGCACCCGTAGCACTGAGGACCCAGCACCCCGAGCAATGAGCACCCAGCACCCTGAGTACTGAGCACCCAGCACCCCGAGTACTGAGCACCCAGCAACCTGAGCACCGAGCACCCAGCACCCCGAGCACTGAGCACCCAGCACCCTGAGCACTGAGCACCCAGCACCCTGAGTACTGAGCACTGAGCTCCCCGAGTACTGAGCACCCACCACCCCGAGCACTGAGCACCGAGGACACCGAGCACTGAGCACCCAGCACCCCGAGCACTGAGCACCCAGCACCCTGAGCACTGAGCACCCAGCACCCTGAGCACTGAGCACCCAGCACCCCGAGCACTAAGCACCCAGCAACCCGAGCACTGAGCACCCAGCACCCCGAGCACTGAGCACCCAGCACCCTGAGTACTGAGCACCCAGCACCCTGAGTACTCAGCACCCAGCACCCTGAGCACTGAGCAACCAGCACCCTGAGTACTGAGCACCCTGCACCCCAAGCACTGAGCACCCTGAGAACTGAGCACCCAGCACCCCAAGCACTGAGCACCCTGAGTACTGAGCACCCAGCACCCTGATTAATGAGCACCCAGCACCCCGAGAACTGAGCACCCAGCACCCTGAGTATTGAGCACCGAGCACCCTGAGTACTGAGCACCCAGCACCCTGAGTACTGAGCACCCAGTGTACTGAGCACCGAACACCCAGCACCCTGAGTACTGAGCACCCAGCACCCTGAGCACTGAGCACCCAGCACCCTGAGTACTGAGCACCGAGCACCCTGAGTACTGAGCAACCAGCACCCCGAGCACTGAGCACCCAGCACCCTGAGCACTGAGCACCCTGAGGCCTGAGCACCCAGCACCCTGAGCACTGAGCACCCAGCACCCTGAGTACTGAGCACCGATCACCCTGAGCACTGAGCACCCAGCACCCCGAGCACTGAGCACCCAGCACCCTGAGTACTGAGCACCCTGAGTACTGAGCACACAGCACCGTGAGTACTGAGCACCGAGCACCCCGAGCACTGAGCACCCAGCGCCCCGAGCACTGAGCACCCAGCACCCCGAGCACTGAGCACCCAGCACCCGTAGCACTGAGGACCCAGCACCCCGAATTCTGAGCACCCAGCACCTCGAGCACTGAGCACCCAGCACCACGAGAATGAGCACCCAGCACCCTGAGTACTGAGCACCCAGCACCCTGAGTACTGAGCACCCTGAGTACTGAGCACCGATCACCCTGAGCACTGAGCACCCAACACCCTGAGTACTGAGCACCCAACGTACTGAGCACCGAGCACACTGAGCACTGAGCACCCAGCACCCTGAGTACTGAGCACCGAGCACCCTGAGCACTGAGCACCCAGCACCCTGAGTACTGAGCACCGAGCACCCCGAGCACTGAGCACCCAGCGCCCCGAGCACTGAGCACCCAGCACCCCGAGCACTGAGCACCCAGCACCCGTAGCACTGAGGACCCAGCACCCCGAGCAATGAGCACCCAGCACCCCGAGTACTGAGCACCCAGCAACCTGAGCACCGAGCACCCAGCACCCCGAGCACTGAGCACCCAGCACCCGTAGCACTGAGCACCCAGCACCCTGAGTACTGAGCACCCAGCACCCCGAGTACTGAGCACCCAGCAACCTGAGCACCGAGCACCCAGCACCCTGAGCACTGAGCACTGAGCTCCCCGAGTACTGAGCACTGAGCTCCCCGAGTACTGAGCACCCACCACCCCGAGCACTGAGCACCGAGGACACCGAGCACTGAGCACCCAGCACCCCGAGCACTGAGCACCCAGCACCCTGAGCACTGAGCACCCAGCACCCTGAGCACTGAGCACCCAGCACCCCGAGCACTAAGCACCCAGCAACCCGAGCACTGAGCACCCAGCACCCCGAGCACTGAGCACCCAACACCCTGAGTACTGAGCACCCAGCACCCTGAGTACTCAGCACCCAGCACCCTGAGCACTGAGCAACCAGCACCCTGAGTACTGAGCACCCTGCACCCCAAGCACTGAGCACCCTGAGAACTGAGCACCCAGCACCCCAAGCACTGAGCACCCTGAGTACTGAGCACCCAGCACCCTGATTAATGAGCACCCAGCACCCCGAGAACTGAGCACCCAGCACCCTGAGTATTGAGCACCGAGCACCCTGAGTACTGAGCACCCAGCACCCTGAGTACTGAGCACCCAGTGTACTGAGCACCGAACACCCAGCACCCTGAGTACTGAGCACCCAGCACCCTGAGCACTGAGCACCCAGCACCCTGAGTACTGAGCACCGAGCACCCTGAGTACTGAGCAACCAGCACCCCGAGCACTGAGCACCCAGCACCCCGAGCACTGAGCACCCAGCACCCTGAGCACTGAGCACCCTGAGTACTGAGCACTGAGCACCCTGAGTACTGAGCACCCAGCACCCTGAGTATTGAGCACCCAGCAACCTGAGCACTGAGCACCGAGCACCCTGAGCACTGAGCACCAAGCACCCTGAGTACTGAGCACCCTGAGTACTGAGCACACAGCACCGTGAGCACTGAGCACCCAGCACCCCGAGCACTGAGCACCCAGCACCCTGAGCACTGAGCACCCTGAGTACTGAGCACTGAGCACCCTGAGTACTGAGCACTGAGCACCCTGAGTACTGAGCACCCAGCACCCTGAGTACTGAGCACCCAGCACCCTGAGCAATGAGCACCCGGAGTACTGAGCACCCAGCACCCTGAGTACTAAGCACCGAGCACCCTGAGTACTGAGCACCCAGCACGCTGAGCACTGAGGACCGAGCACCCTGAGTACTAAGCACAAAGCACCCTGAGTACTGAGCACCCAGCACCCTGAGCACTGAGCACCCAGCACACTGAGTACTGAGCACTGAGCACCCTGAGTACTGAGCACCGAGCACCCTGAGCACGGAGCACCCAGCACGCTGAGTACTGAGCACTGAGCACCCTGATTAATGAGCACCCAGCACCCCGAGAACTGAGCACCCAGCACCCCGAGCACTGAGCACCCAGCACCC
Organism: Microtus oregoni; assembly: GCF_018167655.1. Lineage (NCBI taxonomy): Eukaryota > Metazoa > Chordata > Mammalia > Rodentia > Cricetidae > Microtus > Microtus oregoni. The sequence goes on along the minus strand of NW_024544609.1, from coordinate 376,851 downwards.
CGAGCACTGAGCACCCAGCACAAAGAGCACTCAGCACCCAGCACCCCGACCACTTAGCACCCAGCACACCGAGCATTGAGCACCCAGCACCCCGAGCACCGAGCACCATGAGTACTAAGCACCGAGCACCCTGAGCACTGAGCACCCAGCACCCTGAGCACTGAGCACCCAGCACCCTGAGTACTGAGCCCCCAGCACCCCGAGCACTGAGCACCCAGCACCGTGAGTACTGAGCACCCAGCACCCTGAGCACTGAGCACCGAGCACCCTGAGCACTGAGCACCCAGCACCCTGAGGACTGAGTACCCAGCACCCCGAGCACTGAGCACCCAGCACCCTGAGCACTGAGCACCCTGATTACTGAGCACTGAGAACCCTGAGTACTGAGCACCCAGCACCCTGAGTATTGAGCACCCAGCAACCTGTGCACTGAGCACCAAGCACCCTGAGCACTGAGCACCCAGCACCCTGAGCACTGAGCACCCAGCACCCTGAGCACTTAGCACCCTGAGGACTGAGCACCCAGCACCCTGAGTACTGAGCACCCAGCACCCTGAGTACTGAGCACCCAGCATCCTGAGTACTGAGCACCCTGAGTACTGAGCACCCAGCACCCCGAGCACTGAGCACCCAGCATCCTGAGTACTGTGCAACCTGAGTACTGAGCACCCAGCAACCTGAGTACTTAGCACCCAGCACCTGAGCACTTAGCACCCAGCACCCTGAGTACTGAGCACCGAGCACTCCGAGTACTGAGCACCCAGCACCCCGAGCACTGAGCACCCAGCACCCCAAGCACTGAGCACCCAGCACCCTGAGTACTGAGTACTGAGCACCCTGAGTACTGAGCACCCAGCATCCTGAGCACTGAGCACCCAGCACCCTGAGTACTGAGCACCGAGCACCCCGAGCACCCCGAGCACTGAGCACGCAGCACCCTGAGTACTGAGCACCCAGCACCAAAAGTACTGAGCACCGAGCATCCTGAGCACTGAGCACCGAGCACCCCGAGCACTGAGCACCCAGCACCCTGAGTACTGAGCACCCAGCAAAAAGTGTACTGAGCAGCGAGCACCCTGAGCACTGAGCACCCAGCACCCTGAGTAATGAGCACCCAGCACCCCGAGTACTGAGCACCCAGCACCCCGAGCACTGAGCACCCAGCACCCTGAGTACTGAGCACCCAGCACCCTGAGCACTGAGCACAAAGCACACTGAGTACTGAGCACCCTGAGTACTGAGCATAGAGGACCCTGAGCACTGAGCACCCAGCTCCCTGAGCACTCAGCACCCAGCACACCGAGAATGAGCACCCAGCACCCTGAGTACTGAGAACCGAGCACCCTGAGTACTGAGCACGCAGCACGCTGAGCACTGAGCACCCAGCACCCCGAGTACTGAGCACCCAGCACCTCGAGCACTGAGCACCCAGCACCACGAGAATGAGCACCCAGAACCCTGAGTACTTAGCACCCAGCACCCTGAGTACTGAGCACCCTGAGTACTGAGCACCGATCACCCTGAGCACTGAGCACCCAACACCCTGAGTACTGAGCACCCAACGTACTGAGCACCGAGCACACTGAGCACTGAGCACCCAGCACCCTGAATACTGAGCACCGAGCACCCTGAGCACTGAGCACCCAGCACCCTGAGTACTGAGCACCGAGCACCCCGAGCACTGAGCACCCAGCGCCCCGAGCACTGAGCACCCAGCACCCCGAGCACTGAGCACCCAGCACCCGTAGCACTGAGGACCCAGCACCCCGAGCAATGAGCACCCAGCACCCTGAGTACTGAGCACCCAGCACCCCGAGTACTGAGCACCCAGCAACCTGAGCACCGAGCACCCAGCACCCCGAGCACTGAGCACCCAGCACCCTGAGCACTGAGCACCCAGCACCCTGAGTACTGAGCACTGAGCTCCCCGAGTACTGAGCACCCACCACCCCGAGCACTGAGTACCGAGGACACCGAGCACTGAGCACCCAGCAACCCGAGCACTGAGCACCCAGCACCCTGAGCACTGAGCACCCAGCACCCTGAGCACTGAGCACCCAGCACCCCGAGCACTAAGCACCCAGCAACCCGAGCACTGAGCACCCAGCACCCCGAGCACTGAGCACCCAGCACCCTGAGTACTGAGCACCCAGCACCCTGAGTACTCAGCACCCAGCACCCTGAGCACTGAGCAACCAGCACCCTGAGTACTGAGCACCCTGCACCCCAAGCACTGAGCACCCTGAGAACTGAGCACCCAGCACCCCAAGCACTGAGCACCCTGAGTACTGAGCACCCAGCACCCTGATTAATGAGCACCCAGCACCCCGAGAACTGAGCACCCAGCACCCTGAGTATTGAGCACCGAGCACCCTGAGTACTGAGCACCCAGCACCCTGAGTACTGAGCACCCAGTGTACTGAGCACCGAACACCCAGCACCCTGAGTACTGAGCACCCAGCACCCTGAGCACTGAGCACCCAGCACCCTGAGTACTGAGCACCGAGCACCCTGAGTACTGAGCAACCAGCACCCCGAGCACTGAGCACCCAGCACCCTGAGCACTGAGCACCCTGAGTACTGAGCACCCAGCACCCTGAGCACTGAGCACCCAGCACCCTGAGCACTGAGCACCCAGCACCCAGCACCCAGAGCACTGAGCACCCTGAGTACTGAGCACCGAGCACCCTGAGCACGGAGCACCCAGCACGCTGAGTACTGAGCACTGAGCACCCTGATTAATGAGCACCCAGCACCCCGAGAACTGAGCACCCAGCACCCTGAGCACTGAGCACCCTGATTACTGAGCACTGAGCACCCTGAGTACTGAGCACCCAGCACCCTGAGTATTGAGCACCCAGCAACCTGAGCACTGAGCACCGAGCACCCTGAGCACAGAGCACCCAGCACCCTGAGCACTGAGCACCCAGCACCCTGAGCACTTAGCACCCTGAGGACTGAGCACCCAGCACCCTGAGTACTGAGCACCCAGCACCCTGAGTACTGAGCACCCAGCATCCTGAGTACTGAGCACAGTGAGTACTGAGCACCCAGCACCCCGAGCACTGAGCACCCAGCATCCTGAGTACTGTGCAACCTGAGTACTGAGCACCCAGCAACCTGAGTACTTAGCACCCAGCACCTGAGCACTTAGCACCCAGCACCCTGAGTACTGAGCACCGAGCACTCCGAGTACTGAGCACCCAGCACCCCGAGCACTGAGCACCCAGCACCCTGAGCACTGAGCACCCAGCACCCCAAGCACTGAGCACCCAGCACCCTGAGTACTGAGTACTGAGCACCCTGAGTACTGAGCACCCAGCATCCTGAGCACTGAGCACCCAGCACCCTGAGTACTGAGCACCGAGCACCCCGAGCACTGAGCACGCAGCACCCTGAGTACTGAGCACCCAGCACCAAAAGTACTGAGCACCGAGCATCCTGAGCACTGAGCACCCAGCACCACGAGAATGAGCACCCAGCACCCTGAGTACTGAGCACCCAGCACCCTGAGTACTGAGCACCCTGAGTACTGAGCACCGATCACCCTGAGCACTGAGCACCCAACACCCTGAGTACTGAGCACCCAACGTACTGAGCACCGAGCACACTGAGCACTGAGCACCCAGCACCCTGAGTACTGAGCACCGAGCACCCTGAGCACTGAGCACCCAGCACCCTGAGTACTGAGCACCGAGCACCCCGAGCACTGAGCACCCAGCGCCCCGAGCACTGAGCACCCAGCACCCCGAGCACTGAGCACCAAGCACCCGTAGCACTGAGGACCCAGCACCCCGAGCAATGAGCACCCAGCACCCCGAGTACTGAGCACCCAGCAACCTGAGCACCGAGCACCCAGCACCCCGAGCACTGAGCACCCAGCACCCGTAGCACTGAGCACCCAGCACCCTGAGTACTGAGCACCCAGCACCCCGAGTACTGAGCACCCAGCAACCTGAGCACCGAGCACCCAGCACCCTGAGCACTGAGCACCCAGCACCCTGAGTACTGAGCACTGAGCTCCCCGAGTACTGAGCACCCACCACCCCGAGCACTGAGCACCGAGGACACCGAGCACTGAGCACCCAGCACCCCGAGCACTGAGCACCCAGCACCCTGAGCACTGAGCACCCAGCACCCTGAGCACTGAGCACCCAGCACCCCGAGCACTAAGCACCCAGCAACCCGAGCACTGAGCACCCAGCACCCCGAGCACTGAGCACCCAGCACCCTGAGTACTGAGCACCCAGCACCCTGAGTACTCAGCACCCAGCACCCTGAGCACTGAGCAACCAGCACCCTGAGTACTGAGCACCCTGCACCCCAAGCACTGAGCACCCTGAGAACTGAGCACCCAGCACCCCAAGCACTGAGCACCCTGAGTACTGAGCACCCAGCACCCTGATTAATGAGCACCCAGCACCCCGAGAACTGAGCACCAAGCACCCTGAGTATTGAGCACCGAGCACCCTGAGTACTGAGCACCCAGCACCCTGAGTACTGAGCACCCAGTGTACTGAGCACCGAACACCCAGCACCCTGAGTACTGAGCACCCAGCACCCTGAGCACTGAGCACCCAGCACCCTGAGTACTGAGCACCGAGCACCCTGAGTACTGAGCAACCAGCACCCCGAGCACTGAGCACCCAGCACCCCGAGCACTGAGCACCCAGCACCCTGAGCACTGAGCACCCTGAGTACTGAGCACTGAGCACCCTGAGTACTGAGCACCCAGCACCCTGAGTATTGAGCACCCAGCAACCTGAGCACTGAGCACCGAGCACCCTGAGCACTGAGCACCAAGCACCCTGAGTACTGAGCACCCTGAGTACTGAGCACACAGCACCGTGAGCACTGAGCACCCAGCACCCCGAGCACTGAGCACCCAGCACCCTGAGCACTGAGCACCCTGAGTACTGAGCACTGAGCACCCTGAGTACTGAGCACTGAGCACCCTGAGTACTGAGCACCCAGCACCCTGAGTACTGAGCACCCAGCACCCTGAGCAATGAGCACCCGGAGTACTGAGCACCCAGCACCCTGAGTACTAAGCACCGAGCACCCTGAGTACTGAGCACCCAGCACCCTGAGCACTGAGGACCGAGCACCCTGAGTACTAAGCACAAAGCACCCTGAGTACTGAGCACCCAGCACCCTGAGCACTGAGCACCCAGCACACTGAGTACTGAGCACTGAGCACCCTGAGTACTGAGCACCGAGCACCCTGAGCACGGAGCACCCAGCACGCTGAGTACTGAGCACTGAGCACCCTGATTACTGAGCACTGAGCACCCTGAGTACTTAGCACCCAGCACCTGAGCACTTAGCACCCAGCACCCTGAGTACTGAGCACCGAGCACTCCGAGTACTGAGCACCCAGCACCCCGAGCACTGAGCACCCAGCACCCTGAGCACTGAGCACCCAGCACCCCAAGCACTGAGCACCCAGCACCCTGAGTACTGAGTACTGAGCACCCTGAGTACTGAGCACCCAGCATCCTGAGCACTGAGCACCCAGCACCCTGAGTACTGAGCACCGAGCACCCCGAGCACTGAGCACGCAGCACCCTGAGTACTGAGCACCCAGCACCAAAAGTACTGAGCACCGAGCATCCTGAGCACTGAGCACCCAGCACCACGAGAATGAGCACCCAGCACCCTGAGTACTGAGCACCCAGCACCCTGAGTACTGAGCACCCTGAGTACTGAGCACCGATCACCCTGAGCACTGAGCACCCAACACCCTGAGTACTGAGCACCCAACGTACTGAGCACCGAGCACACTGAGCACTGAGCACCCAGCACCCTGAGTACTGAGCACCGAGCACCCTGAGCACTGAGCACCCAGCACCCTGAGTACTGAGCACCGAGCACCCCGAGCACTGAGCACCCAGCGCCCCGAGCACTGAGCACCCAGCACCCCGAGCACTGAGCACCAAGCACCCGTAGCACTGAGGACCCAGCACCCCGAGCAATGAGCACCCAGCACCCCGAGTACTGAGCACCCAGCAACCTGAGCACCGAGCACCCAGCACCCCGAGCACTGAGCACCCAGCACCCGTAGCACTGAGCACCCAGCACCCTGAGTACTGAGCACCCAGCACCCCGAGTACTGAGCACCCAGCAACCTGAGCACCGAGCACCCAGCACCCTGAGCACTGAGCACCCAGCACCCTGAGTACTGAGCACTGAGCTCCCCGAGTACTGAGCACCCACCACCCCGAGCACTGAGCACCGAGGACACCGAGCACTGAGCACCCAGCACCCCGAGCACTGAGCACCCAGCACCCTGAGCACTGAGCACCCAGCACCCTGAGCACTGAGCACCCAGCACCCCGAGCACTAAGCACCCAGCAACCCGAGCACTGAGCACCCAGCACCCCGAGCACTGAGCACCCAGCACCCTGAGTACTGAGCACCCAGCACCCTGAGTACTCAGCACCCAGCACCCTGAGCACTGAGCAACCAGCACCCTGAGTACTGAGCACCCTGCACCCCAAGCACTGAGCACCCTGAGAACTGAGCACCCAGCACCCCAAGCACTGAGCACCCTGAGTACTGAGCACCCAGCACCCTGATTAATGAGCACCCAGCACCCCGAGAACTGAGCACCCAGCACCCTGAGTATTGAGCACCGAGCACCCTGAGTACTGAGCACCCAGCACCCTGAGTACTGAGCACCCAGTGTACTGAGCACCGAACACCCAGCACCCTGAGTACTGAGCACCCAGCACCCTGAGCACTGAGCACCCAGCACCCTGAGTACTGAGCACCGAGCACCCTGAGTACTGAGCAACCAGCACCCCGAGCACTGAGCACCCAGCACCCCGAGCACTGAGCACCCAGCACCCTGAGCACTGAGCACCCTGAGTACTGAGCACTGAGCACCCTGAGTACTGAGCACCCAGCACCCTGAGTATTGAGCACCCAGCAACCTGAGCACTGAGCACCGAGCACCCTGAGCACTGAGCACCAAGCACCCTGAGTACTGAGCACCCTGAGTACTGAGCACACAGCACCGTGAGCACTGAGCACCCAGCACCCCGAGCACTGAGCACCCAGCACCCTGAGCACTGAGCACCCTGAGTACTGAGCACTGAGCACCCTGAGTACTGAGCACTGAGCACCCTGAGTACTGAGCACCCAGCACCCTGAGTACTGAGCACCCAGCACCCTGAGCAATGAGCACCCGGAGTACTGAGCACCCAGCACCCTGAGTACTAAGCACCGAGCACCCTGAGTACTGAGCACCCAGCACCCTGAGCACTGAGGACCGAGCACCCTGAGTACTAAGCACAAAGCACCCTGAGTACTGAGCACCCAGCACCCTGAGCACTGAGCACCCAGCACACTGAGTACTGAGCACTGAGCACCCTGAGTACTGAGCACCGAGCACCCTGAGCACGGAGCACCCAGCACGCTGAGTACTGAGCACTGAGCACCCTGATTAATGAGCACCCAGCACCCCGAGAACTGAGCACCCAGCACCCTGAGTATTGAGCACCGAGCACCCTGAGTACTGAGCACCCAGCACCCTGAGTACTGAGCACCCAGTGTACTGAGCACCGAGCACCCAGCACCCTGAGTACTGAGCACCCAGCACCCTGAGCACTGAGCACCCAGCACCCTGAGTACTGAGCACCGAGCACCCTGAGTACTGAGCACCCAGCACCCCGAGCACTGAGCACCCAGCACCCCGAGCACTGAGCACCCAGCACAAAGAGCACTCAGCACCCAGCACCCCGACCACTGAGCACCCAGCACACCGAGCACTGAGCACCCAGCACCCCGAGCACCGAGCACCATGAGTACTAAGCACCGAGCACCCTGAGCACTGAGCACCCAGCACCCTGAGCACTGAGCACCCAGCACCCTGAGTACTGAGCCCCCAGCACCCCGAGCACTGAGCACCCAGCACCGTGAGTACTGAGCACCCAGCACCCTGAGCACTGAGCACCGAGCACCCTGAGCACTGAGCACCCAGCACCCTGAGGACTGAGTACCCAGCACCCCGAGCACTGAGGACCCAGCACCCTGAGCACTGAGCACCCTGATTACTGAGCACTGAGCACCCTGAGTACTGAGCACCCAGCACCCTGAGTATTGAGCACCCAGCAACCTGAGCACTGAGCACCAAGCACCCTGAGCACTGAGCACCCAGCACCCTGAGCACTGAGCACCCAGCACCCTGAGCACTTAGCACCCTGAGGACTGAGCACCCAGCACCCTGAGTACTGAGCACCCAGCACCCTGAGTACTGAGCACCCAGCATCCTGAGTACTGAGCACCCTGAGTACTGAGCACCCAGCACCCCGAGCACTGAGCACCCAGCATCCTGAGTACTGTGCAACCTGAGTACTGAGCACCCAGCAACCTGAGTACTTAGCACCCAGCACCTGAGCACTTAGCACCCAGCACCCTGAGTACTGAGCACCGAGCACTCCGAGTACTGAGCACCCAGCACCCCGAGCACTGAGCACCCAGCACCCCAAGCACTGAGCACCCAGCACCCTGAGTACTGAGTACTGAGCACCCTGAGTACTGAGCACCCAGCATCCTGAGCACTGAGCACCCAGCACCCTGAGTACTGAGCACCGAGCACCCCGAGCACCCCGAGCACTGAGCACGCAGCACCCTGAGTACTGAGCACCCAGCACCAAAAGTACTGAGCACCGAGCATCCTGAGCACTGAGCACCGAGCACCCCGAGCACTGAGCACCCAGCACCCTGAGTACTGAGCACCCAGCAAAAAGTGTACTGAGCAGCGAGCACCCTGAGCACTGAGCACCCAGCACCCTGAGTAATGAGCACCCAGCACCCCGAGTACTGAGCACCCAGCACCCCGAGCACTGAGCAGCCAGCACCCTGAGTACTGAGCACCCAGCACCCTGAGCACTGAGCACAAAGCACACTGAGTACTGAGCACCCTGAGTACTGAGCATAGAGGACCCTGAGCACTGAGCACCCAGCACCCTGAGCACTGAGCACCCAGCACACCGAGAATGAGCACCCAGCACCCTGAGTACTGAGAACCGAGCACCCTGAGTACTGAGCACGCAGCACGCTGAGCACTGAGCACCCAGCACCCCGAGTACTGAGCACCCAGCACCTCGAGCACTGAGCACCCAGCACCACGAGAATGAGCACCCAGAACCCTGAGTACTGAGCACCCAGCACCCTGAGTACTGAGCACCCTGAGTACTGAGCACCGATCACCCTGAGCACTGAGCACCCAACACCCTGAGTACTGAGCACCCAACGTACTGAGCACCGAGCACACTGAGCACTGAGCACCCAGCACCCTGAGTACTGAGCACCGAGCACCCTGAGCACTGAGCACCCAGCACCCTGAGTACTGAGCACCGAGCACCCCGAGCACTGAGCACCCAGCGCCCCGAGCACTGAGCACCCAGCACCCCGAGCACTGAGCACCCAGCACCCGTAGCACTGAGGACCCAGCACCCCGAGCAATGAGCACCCAGCACCCTGAGTACTGAGCACCCAGCACCCCGAGTACTGAGCACCCAGCAACCTGAGCACCGAGCACCCAGCACCCCGAGCACTGAGCACCCAGCACCCTGAGCACTGAGCACCCAGCACCCTGAGTACTGAGCACTGAGCTCCCCGAGTACTGAGCACCCACCACCCCGAGCACTGAGCACCGAGGACACCGAGCACTGAGCACCCAGCACCCCGAGCACTGAGCACCCAGCACCCTGAGCACTGAGCACCCAGCACCCTGAGCACTGAGCACCCAGCACCCCGAGCACTAAGCACCCAGCAACCCGAGCACTGAGCACCCAGCACCCCGAGCACTGAGCACCCAGCACCCTGAGTACTGAGCACCCAGCACCCTGAGTACTCAGCACCCAGCACCCTGAGCACTGAGCAACCAGCACCCTGAGTACTGAGCACCCTGCACCCCAAGCACTGAGCACCCTGAGAACTGAGCACCCAGCACCCCAAGCACTGAGCACCCTGAGTACTGAGCACCCAGCACCCTGATTAATGAGCACCCAGCACCCCGAGAACTGAGCACCCAGCACCCTGAGTATTGAGCACCGAGCACCCTGAGTACTGAGCACCCAGCACCCTGAGTACTGAGCACCCAGTGTACTGAGCACCGAACACCCAGCACCCTGAGTACTGAGCACCCAGCACCCTGAGCACTGAGCACCCAGCACCCTGAGTACTGAGCACCGAGCACCCTGAGTACTGAGCAACCAGCACCCCGAGCACTGAGCACCCAGCACCCCGAGCACTGAGCACCCAGCACCCTGAGCACTGAGCACCCTGAGTACTGAGCACTGAGCACCCTGAGTACTGAGCACCCAGCACCCTGAGTATTGAGCACCCAGCAACCTGAGCACTGAGCACCGAGCACCCTGAGCACTGAGCACCAAGCACCCTGAGTACTGAGCACCCTGAGTACTGAGCACACAGCACCGTGAGCACTGAGCACCCAGCACCCCGAGCACTGAGCACCCAGCACCCTGAGCACTGAGCACCCTGAGTACTGAGCACTGAGCACCCTGAGTACTGAGCACTGAGCACCCTGAGTACTGAGCACCCAGCACCCTGAGTACTGAGCACCCAGCACCCTGAGCAATGAGCACCCGGAGTACTGAGCACCCAGCACCCTGAGTACTAAGCACCGAGCACCCTGAGTACTGAGCACCCAGTACCCTGAGCACTGAACACACAGCACCCTGAGTACTGAGCACCCTGAGCATTGAGCACCCAGCACCCTGAGCACTGAGGACCCAGCACCCTGAGTACTGAGCACCCAGCACCCTGAGCACTGAGCACCCAGCACCCTGAGTACTGAGCACCCAGCACCCTTAGCACTGAGCACCCAGCACTCTGAGTAATGAGCACTGAGCACCCAGCACCCCGAGCACTGAGCACTCAGCACCCTGTGTACTGAGCACTGAGTACCCAGCACCCCGAGCACTGAGCACCCAGCACCCTGAGCACTGAGCACCCTGAGTACTGAGCACCCAGCACCCTGAGCACTGAGCACCCAGCACCCTGAGCACTGAGCACCCAGCACCCAGCACCCAGAGCACTGAGCACCCTGAGTACTGAGCACCGAGCACCCTGAGCACGGAGCACCCAGCACGCTGAGTACTGAGCACTGAGCACCCTGATTAATGAGCACCCAGCACCCCGAGAACTGAGCACCCAGCACCCTGAGCACTGAGCACCCTGATTACTGAGCACTGAGCACCCTGAGTACTGAGCACCCAGCACCCTGAGTATTGAGCACCCAGCAACCTGAGCACTGAGCACCGAGCACCCTGAGCACAGAGCACCCAGCACCCTGAGCACTGAGCACCCAGCACCCTGAGCACTTAGCACCCTGAGGACTGAGCACCCAGCACCCTGAGTACTGAGCACCCAACACCCTGAGTACTGAGCACCCAGCATCCTGAGTACTGAGCACAGTGAGTACTGAGCACCCAGCACCCCGAGCACTGAGCACCCAGCATCCTGAGTACTGTGCAACCTGAGTACTGAGCACCCAGCAACCTGAGTACTTAGCACCCAGCACCTGAGCACTTAGCACCCAGCACCCTGAGTACTGAGCACCGAGCACTCCGAGTACTGAGCACCCAGCACCCCGAGCACTGAGCACCCAGCACCCTGAGCACTGAGCACCCAGCACCCCAAGCACTGAGCACCCAGCACCCTGAGTACTGAGTACTGAGCACCCTGAGTACTGAGCACCCAGCATCCTGAGCACTGAGCACCCAGCACCCTGAGTACTGAGCACCGAGCACCCCGAGCACTGAGCACGCAGCACCCTGAGTACTGAGCACCCAGCACCAAAAGTACTGAGCACCGAGCATCCTGAGCACTGAGCACCGAGCACTCCGAGCACTGAGCACCCAGCACCCTGAGTACTGAGCACCCAGCAAAAAGTGTACTGAGCAGCGAGCACCCTGAGCACTGAGCACCCAGCACCCTGAGTAATGAGCACCCAGCACCCCGAGTACTGAGCACCCAGCACCCCGAGCACTGAGCACCCAGCACCCTGAGTACTGAGCACCCAGCACCCTGAGCACTGAGCACAAAGCACACTGAGTACTGAGCACCCTGAGTACTGAGCATAGAGGACCCTGAGCACTGAGCACCCACTACCCTGAGCACTGAGCACCCAGCACCCCGAGAATGAGCACCCAGCACCCTGAGTACTGAGAACCGAGCACCCTGAGTACTGAGCACGCAGCACGCTGAGCACTGAGCACCCAGCACCCCGAGTACTGAGCACCCAGCACGACGAGCACTGAGCACCCAGCACCACGAGAAAGAGCACCCAGCACCCTGAGTACTGAGCACCCAGCACCCTGAGTAATGAGCACCCAGCACCCCGAGCACTGAGCACCCTGAATACTGAGCACCCAGCACCCTGAGTACTGTGCACTAAGCACCCAGAGCGCTGAGCACCCAGGACCCCGAGCACTGAGTACTGAGCACCCAGCACCCTGAGTACTGAGCACCGAGCTCCCCGAGCACTGAGCACCCTGAGAACTGAGCACCCAGCACCCCAAGCACTGAGCACCCTGAGTACTGAGCACCCAGCACCCTGATTAATGAGCACCCAGCACCCCGAGAACTGAGCACCCAGCACCCTGAGTATTGAGCACCGAGCACCCTGAGTACTGAGCACCCAGCACCCTGAGTACTGAGCACCCAGTGTACTGAGCACTGAACACCCAGCACCCTGAGTACTGAGCACCCAGCACCCTGAGCACTGAGCACCCAGCACCCTGAGTACTGAGCACCGAGCACCCTGAGTACTGAGCAAACAGCACCCCGAGCACTGAGCACCCAGCACCCCGAGCACTGAGCACCCAGCACCCTGAGCACTGAGCACCCTGAGTACTGAGCACAGAGCACCCTGAGTACTGAGCACCCAGCACCCTGAGTATTGAGCACCCAGCAACCTGAGCACTGAGCACCGAGCACCCTGAGCACTGAGCACCAAGCACCCTGAGTACTGAGCACCCTGAGTACTGAGCACACAGCACCGTGAGCACTGAGCACCCAGCACCCCGAGCACTGAGCACCCAGCACCCTGAGCACTGAGCACCCTGAGTACTGAGCACTGAGCACCCTGAGTACTGAGCACTGAGCACCCTGAGTACTGAGCACCCAGCAACCTGAGTACTGAGCACCCAGCACCCTGAGCAATGAGCACCCGGAGTACTGAGCACCCAGCACCCTGAGAACTAAGCACCGAGCACCCTGAGTACTGAGCACCCAGTACCCTGAGCACTGAACACACAGCACCCTGAGTACTGAGCACCCTGAGCATTGAGCACCCAGCACCCTGAGCACTGAGGACCCAGCACCCTGAGTACTGAGCACCCAGCACCCTGAGCACTGAGCACCCAGCACCCTGAGTACTGAGCACCCAGCACCCTTAGCACTGAGCACCCAGCACTCTGAGTAATGAGCACTGAGCACCCAGCACCCCGAGCACTGAGCACTCAGCACCCTGTGTACTGAGCACTGAGTACCCAGCACCCCGAGCACTGAGCACCCAGCACCCTGAGCACTGAGCACCCTGAGTACTGAGCACCCAGCACCCTGAGCACTGAGCACCCAGCACCCAGCACCCTGAGCACTGAGCACACAGCACCCAGCACCCAGAGCACTGAGCACCCTGAGTACTGAGCACCGAGCACCCTGAGCACGGAGCACCCAGCACGCTGAGTACTGAGCACTGAGCACCCTGATTAATGAGCACCCAGCACCCCGAGAACTGAGCACCCAGCACCCTGAGCACTGAGCACCCTGATTACTGAGCACTGAGCACCCTGAGTACTGAGCACCCAGCACCCTGAGTATTGAGCACCCAGCAACCTGAGCACTGAGCACCGAGCACCCTGAGCACAGAGCACCCAGCACCCTGAGCACTGAGCACCCAGCACCCTGAGCACTTAGCACCCTGAGGACTGAGCACCCAGCACCCTGAGTACTGAGCACCCAGCACCCTGAGTACTGAGCACCCAGCATCCTGAGTACTGAGCACAGTGAGTACTGAGCACCCAGCACCCCGAGCACTGAGCACCCAGCATCCTGAGTACTGTGCAACCTGAGTACTGAGCACCCAGCAACCTGAGTACTTAGCACCCAGCACCTGAGCACTTAGCACCCAGCACCCTGAGTACTGAGCACCGAGCACTCCGAGTACTGAGCACCCAGCACCCCGAGCACTGAGCACCCAGCACCCTGAGCACTGAGCACCCAGCACCCCAAGCACTGAGCACCCAGCACCCTGAGTACTGAGTACTGAGCACCCTGAGTACTGAGCACCCAGCATCCTGAGCACTGAGCACCCAGCACCCTGAGTACTGAGCACCGAGCACCCTGAGCACTGAGCACGCAGCACCCTGAGTACTGAGCACCCAGCACCAAAAGTACTGAGCACCGAGCATCCTGAGCACTGAGCACCGAGCACCCCGAGCACTGAGCACCCAGCACCCTGAGTACTGAGCACCCAGCAAAAAGTGTACTGAGCAGCGAGCACCCTGAGCACTGAGCACCCAGCACCCTGAGTAATGAGCACCCAGCACCCCGAGTACTGAGCACCCAGCACCCCGAGCACTGAGCACCCAGCACCCTGAGTACTGAGCACCCAGCACCCTGAGCACTGAGCACAAAGCACACTGAGTACTGAGCACCCTGAGTACTGAGCATAGAGGACCCTGAGCACTGAGCACACACTACCCTGAGCACTGAGCACCCAGCACCCCGAGAATGAGCACCCAGCACCCTGAGTACTGAGAACCGAGCACCCTGAGTACTGAGCACGCACCACGCTGAGCACTGAGCACCCAGCACCCCGAGTACTGAGCACCCAGCACGACGAGCACTGAGCACCCAGCACCACGAGAAAGAGCACCCAGCACCCTGAGTACTGAGCACCCAGCACCCCGAGCACTGAGCACCCTGAATACTGAGCACCCAGCACCCTGAGTACTGTGCACTAAGCACCCAGACGCTGAGCACCCAGGACCCCGAGCACTGAGTACTGAGCACCCAGCACCCTGAGTACGGAGCACCGAGCTCCCCGAGCACTGAGCACCCTGAGAACTGAGCACCCAGCACCCTGAGTAATGAGCACCCAGCACCCTGAGCACTGAGCACCCAGCACCCTGAGTACTGAGCACCCAGCACCCCGAGCACTGAGCACACAGCACCCTGAGTACTGAGGACCCAGCACCCTGAGTACTGAGCAACCTGAGCACTGAGCACCCAGCACCCTGAGTACTGAGCACCCTGAGGACTGAGCACCGATCACCCTGAGCACTGAGCACCCAGCACCCTGAGTACTGAGCACCCAGCACCCTGAGCACTGAGCACCCAGCACCCTGAGTACTGAGCAGAGAGCACCCTGATCACTGAGCACCCAGCACCCTGAGTACTGAGCACCCAGCACCCTGAGTACTGAGCACCGAGCACCCCGAGTACTGAGCACCCAGCACCCTGAGCACTCAGCACCCAGCACACCGAGCACTGAGCACCCAGCACCCTGAGTACTGAGCTCCCAGCACCCCGAGCCCTGAGCACCCAGCACCCTGAGTACTGAGCACCCTGAGTACTGAGCACCGATCACCCTGAGCACTGAGCACCCAACACCCTGAGTACTGAGCACCCAACGTAGTGAGCACCGAGCACACTGAGCACTGAGCACCCAGCACCCTGAGTACTGAGCACCGAGCACCCTGAGCACTGAGCACCCAGCACCCTGAGTACTGAGCACCGAGCACCCCGAGCACTGAGCACACAGCGCCCCGAGCACTGAGCACCCAGCACCCCGAGCACTGAGTACCCAGCACCCGTAGCACTGAGGACCCAGCACCCCGAGCAATGAGCACCCAGCACCCTGAGTACTGAGCACTGAGCACCCCGAGTACTGAGCACCCACCACCCCGAGCACTGAGGACCGAGCACACCGAGCACTCTGCACCCAGCACCCCGAGCACTATGCACCCAGCAACCCGAGCACTGAGCACCCAGCACCCCGAGCACTGAGCACCCAGCACCCTGAGTACTGAGCACCCTGAGTACTGAGCACCCAGCACCCTGAGTATTGAGCACCCAGCAACCTGAGCACTGAGCACCGAGCACCCTGAGCACTGAGCACCAAGCACCCTGAGTACTGAGCACCCTGAGTACTGAGCACACAGCACCGTGAGCACTGAGCACCCAGCACCCCGAGCACTGAGCACCCAGCACCCTGAGCACTGAGCACCCAGCACCCCGAGCACTGAGCACCCAGGACCCGTAGCACTGAGGACCCAGCACCCCGAGCAATGAGCACCCAGCACCCTGAGTACTGAGCACCCAGCACCCCGAGTACTGAGCACCCAGCAACCTGAGCACCGAGCACCCAGCACCCCGAGCACTGAGCACCCAGCACCCTGAGCACTGAGCACCCAGCACCCTGAGTACTGAGCACTGAGCTCCCCGAGTACTGAGCACCCACCACCCCGAGCACTGAGCACCGAGGACACCGAGCACTGAGCACCCAGCACCCCGAGCACTGAGCACCCAGCACCCTGAGCACTGAGCACCCAGCACCCTGAGCACTGAGCACCCAGCACCCCGAGCACTAAGCACCCAGCAACCCGAGCACTGAGCACCCAGCACCCCGAGCACTGAGCACCCAGCCCCCTGAGTACTGAGCACCCAGCACCCTGAGTACTCAGCACCCAGCACCCTGAGCACTGAGCAACCAGCACCCTGAGTACTGAGCACCCTGCACCCCAAGCACTGAGCACCCTGAGAACTGAGCACCCAGCACCCCAAGCACTGAGCACCCTGAGTACTGAGCACCCAGCACCCTGATTAATGAGCACCCAGCACCCCGAGAACTGAGCACCCAGCACCCTGAGTATTGAGCACCGAGCACCCTGAGTACTGAGCACCCAGCACCCTGAGTACTGAGCACCCAGTGTACTGAGCACCGAACACCCAGCACCCTGAGTACTGAGCACCCAGCACCCTGAGCACTGAGCACCCAGCACCCTGAGTACTGAGCACCGAGCACCCTGAGTACTGAGCAACCAGCACCCCGAGCACTGAGCACCCAGCACCCCGAGCACTGAACACCCAGCACCCTGAGCACTGAGCACCCTGAGTACTGAGCACTGAGCACCCTGAGTACTGAGCACCCAGCACCCTGAGTATTGAGCACCCAGCAACCTGAGCACTGAGCACCGAGCACCCTGAGCACTGAGCACCAAGCACCCTGAGTACTGAGCACCCTGAGTACTGAGCACACAGCACCGTGAGCACTGAGCACCCAGCACCCCGAGCACTGAGCACCCAGCACCCTGAGCACTGAGCACCCTGAGTACTGAGCACTGAGCACCCTGACTACTGAGCACTGAGCACCCTGAGTACTGAGCACCCAGCACCCTGAGCAATGAGCACCCGGAGTACTGAGCACCCAGCACCCTGAGTACTAAGCACCGAGCACCCTGAGTACTGAGCACCCAGTACCCTGAGCACTGAACACACAACACCCTGAGTACTGAGCACCCTGAGGACTGAGCACCGATCACCCTGAGCACTGAGCACCCAGCACCCTGAGTACTGAGCACCCAGCACCCTGAGCACTGAGCACCCAGCACCCTGAGTACTGAGCAGAGAGCACCCTGATCACTGAGCACCCAGCACCCTGAGTACTGAGCACCCAGCACCCTGAGTACTGAGCACCGAGCACCCCGAGTACTGAGCACCCAGCACCCTGAGCACTCAGCACCCAGCACACCGAGCACTGAGCACCCAGCACCCTGAGTACTGAGCTCCCAGCACCCCGAGCCCTGAGCACCCAGCACCCTGAGTACTGAGCACCCTGAGTACTGAGCACCGATCACCCTGAGCACTGAGCACCCAACACCCTGAGTACTGAGCACCCAACGTAGTGAGCACCGAGCACACTGAGCACTGAGCACCCAGCACCCTGAGTACTGAGCACCGAGCACCCTGAGCACTGAGCACCCAGCACCCTGAGTACTGAGCACCGAGCACCCCGAGCACTGAGCACACAGCGCCCCGAGCACTGAGCACCCAGCACCCCGAGCACTGAGTACCCAGCACCCGTAGCACTGAGGACCCAGCACCCCGAGCAATGAGCACCCAGCACCCTGAGTACTGAGCACTGAGCACCCCGAGTACTGAGCACCCACCACCCCGAGCACTGAGGACCGAGCACACCGAGCACTCTGCACCCAGCACCCCGAGCACTATGCACCCAGCAACCCGAGCACTGAGCACCCAGCACCCCGAGCACTGAGCACCCAGCACCCTGAGTACTGAGCACCCTGAGTACTGAGCACCCAGCACCCTGAGTATTGAGCACCCAGCAACCTGAGCACTGAGCACCGAGCACCCTGAGCACTGAGCACCAAGCACCCTGAGTACTGAGCACCCTGAGTACTGAGCACACAGCACCGTGAGCACTGAGCACCCAGCACCCCGAGCACTGAGCACCCAGCACCCTGAGCACTGAGCACCCAGCACCCCGAGCACTGAGCACCCAGGACCCGTAGCACTGAGGACCCAGCACCCCGAGCAATGAGCACCCAGCACCCTGAGTACTGAGCACCCAGCACCCCGAGTACTGAGCACCCAGCAACCTGAGCACCGAGCACCCAGCACCCCGAGCACTGAGCACCCAGCACCCTGAGCACTGAGCACCCAGCACCCTGAGTACTGAGCACTGAGCTCCCCGAGTACTGAGCACCCACCACCCCGAGCACTGAGCACCGAGGACACCGAGCACTGAGCACCCAGCACCCCGAGCACTGAGCACCCAGCACCCTGAGCACTGAGCACCCAGCACCCTGAGCACTGAGCACCCAGCACCCCGAGCACTAAGCACCCAGCAACCCGAGCACTGAGCACCCAGCACCCCGAGCACTGAGCACCCAGCCCCCTGAGTACTGAGCACCCAGCACCCTGAGTACTCAGCACCCAGCACCCTGAGCACTGAGCAACCAGCACCCTGAGTACTGAGCACCCTGCACCCCAAGCACTGAGCACCCTGAGAACTGAGCACCCAGCACCCCAAGCACTGAGCACCCTGAGTACTGAGCACCCAGCACCCTGATTAATGAGCACCCAGCACCCCGAGAACTGAGCACCCAGCACCCTGAGTATTGAGCACCGAGCACCCTGAGTACTGAGCACCCAGCACCCTGAGTACTGAGCACCCAGTGTACTGAGCACCGAACACCCAGCACCCTGAGTACTGAGCACCCAGCACCCTGAGCACTGAGCACCCAGCACCCTGAGTACTGAGCACCGAGCACCCTGAGTACTGAGCAACCAGCACCCCGAGCACTGAGCACCCAGCACCCCGAGCACTGAACACCCAGCACCCTGAGCACTGAGCACCCTGAGTACTGAGCACTGAGCACCCTGAGTACTGAGCACCCAGCACCCTGAGTATTGAGCACCCAGCAACCTGAGCACTGAGCACCGAGCACCCTGAGCACTGAGCACCAAGCACCCTGAGTACTGAGCACCCTGAGTACTGAGCACACAGCACCGTGAGCACTGAGCACCCAGCACCCCGAGCACTGAGCACCCAGCACCCTGAGCACTGAGCACCCTGAGTACTGAGCACTGAGCACCCTGACTACTGAGCACTGAGCACCCTGAGTACTGAGCACCCAGCACCCTGAGCAATGAGCACCCGGAGTACTGAGCACCCAGCACCCTGAGTACTAAGCACCGAGCACCCTGAGTACTGAGCACCCAGTACCCTGAGCACTGAACACACAACACCCTGAGTACTGAGCACCCTGAGCATTGAGCACCCAGCACCCTGAGCACTGAGGACCCAGCACCCTGAGTACTGAGCACCCAGCACCCTGAGCACTGAGCACCCAGCACCCTGAGTACTGAGCACCCAGCACCCTGAGCACTGAGCACCCAGCACTCTGAGTAATGAGCACTGAGCACCCAGCACCCCGAGCACTGAGCACTCAGCACCCTGTGTACTGAGCACTGAGTACCCAGCACCCCGAGCACTGAGCACCCAGCACCCTGAGCACTGAGCACCCTGAGTACTGAGCACCCAGCACCCTGAGCACTGAGCACCCAGCACCCTGAGCACTGAGCACCCAGCACCCAGCACCCAGAGCACTGAGCACCCTGAGTACTGAGCACCGAGCACCCTGAGCACGGAGCACCCAGCACGCTGAGTACTGAGCACTGAGCACCCTGATTAATGAGCACCCAGCACCCCGAGAACTGAGCACCCAGCACCCTGAGCACTGAGCACCCTGATTACTGAGCACTGAGCACCCTGAGTACTGAGCACCCAGCACCCTGAGTATTGAGCACCCAGCAACCTGAGCACTGAGCACCGAGCACCCTGAGCACAGAGCACCCAGCACCCTGAGCACTGAGCACCCAGCACCCTGAGCACTTAGCACCCTGAGGACTGAGCACCCAGCACCCTGAGTACTGAGCACCCAGCACCCTGAGTACTGAGCACCCAGCATCCTGAGTACTGAGCACAGTGAGTACTGAGCACCCAGCACCCCGAGCACTGAGCACCCAGCATCCTGAGTACTGTGCAACCTGAGTACTGAGCACCCAGCAACCTGAGTACTTAGCACCCAGCACCTGAGCACTTAGCACCCAGCACCCTGAGTACTGAGCACCGAGCACTCCGAGTACTGAGCACCCAGCACCCCGAGCACTGAGCACCCAGCACCCTGAGCACTGAGCACCCAGCACCCCAAGCACTGAGCACCCAGCACCCTGAGTACTGAGTACTGAGCACCCTGAGTACTGAGCACCCAGCATCCTGAGCACTGAGCACCCAGCACCCTGAGTACTGAGCACCGAGCACCCCGAGCACTGAGCACGCAGCACCCTGAGTACTGAGCACCCAGCACCAAAAGTACTGAGCACCGAGCATCCTGAGCACTGAGCACCGAGCACCCCGAGCACTGAGCACCCAGCACCCTGAGTACTGAGCACCCAGCAAAAAGTGTACTGAGCAGCGAGCACCCTGAGCACTGAGCACCCAGCACCCTGAGTAATGAGCACCCAGCACCCCGAGTACTGAGCACCCAGCACCCCGAGCACTGAGCACCCAGCACCCTGAGTACTGAGCACCCAGCACCCTGAGCACTGAGCACAAAGCACACTGAGTACTGAGCACCCTGAGTACTGAGCATAGAGGACCCTGAGCACTGAGCACCCAGCACCCTGAGCACTGAGCACCCAGCACCCCGACAATGAGCACCCAGCACCCTGAGTACTGAGAACCGAGCACCCTGAGTACTGAGCACGCAGCACGCTGAGCACTGAGCACCCAGCACCCCGAGTACTGAGCACCCAGCACCCCGAGCACTGAGCACCCTGAATACTGAGCACCCAGCACCCTGAGTACTGTGCACTAAGCACCCAGAGCGCTGAGCACCCAGGACCCCGAGCACTGAGTACTGAGCACCCAGCACCCTGAGTACTGAGCACCGAGCTCCCCGAGCACTGAGCACCCTGAGTACTGAGCACCCAGCACCCTGAGTACTGAGCACCCAGCACCCTGAGCACTGAGCACCCAGCACCCTGAGTACTGAGCACCCAGCACCCCGAGCACTGAGCACACAGCACCCTGAGTACTGAGGACCCAGCACCCTGAGTACTGAGCAACCTGAGCACTGAGCACCCAGCACCCTGAGTACTGAGCACCCTGAGGACTGAGCACCGATCACCCTGAGCACTGAGCACCCAGCACCCTGAGTACTGAGCACCCAGCACCCTGAGCACTGAGCACCCAGCACCCTGAGTACTGAGCAGAGAGCACCCTGATCACTGAGCACCCAGCACCCTGAGTACTGAGCACCCAGCACCCTGAGTACTGAGCACCGAGCACCCCGAGTACTGAGCACCCAGCACCCTGAGCACTCAGCACCCAGCACACCGAGCACTGAGCACCCAGCACCCTGAGTACTGAGCTCCCAGCACCCCGAGCCCTGAGCACCCAGCACCCTGAGTACTGAGCACCCTGAGTACTGAGCACCGATCACCCTGAGCACTGAGCACCCAACACCCTGAGTACTGAGCACCCAACGTAGTGAGCACCGAGCACACTGAGCACTGAGCACCCAGCACCCTGAGTACTGAGCACCGAGCACCCTGAGCACTGAGCACCCAGCACCCTGAGTACTGAGCACCGAGCACCCCGAGCACTGAGCACCCAGCGCCCCGAGCACTGAGCACCCAGCACCCCGAGCACTGAGCACCCAGCACCCGTAGCACTGAGGACCCAGCACCCCGAGCAATGAGCACCCAGCACCCTGAGTACTGAGCACCCAGCACCCCGAGTACTGAGCACCCAGCAACCTGAGCACCGAGCACCCAGCACCCCGAGCACTGAGCACCCAGCACCCTGAGCACTGAGCACCCAGCACCCTGAGTACTGAGCACTGAGCACCCCGAGTACTGAGCACCCACCACCCCGAGCACTGAGGACCGAGCACACCGAGCACTCTGCACCCAGCACCCCGAGCACTGAGCACCCAGCTTCCTGAGCACTGAGCACCCAGCACCCTGAGCACTGAGCACCCAGCACCCCGAGCACTATGCACCCAGCAACCCGAGCACTGAGCACCCAGCACCCCGAGCACTGAGCACCCAGCACCCTGAGTACTGAGCACCCAGCACCCTGAGTACTCAGCACCCAGCACCCTGAGCACTGAGCAACCAGCACCCTGAGTACTGAGCACCCTGCACCCCAAGCACTGAGCACCCTGAGAACTGAGCACCCAGCACCCCAAGCACTGAGCACCCTGAGTACTGAGCACTGAGCACCCTGAGTACTGAGCACCCTGAGTACTGAGCACACAGCACCGTGAGCACTGAGCACCCAGCACCCCGAGCACTGAGCACCCAGCACCCTGAGCACTGAGCACCCTGAGTACTGAGCACTGAGCACATTGAGTAATGAGCACTGAGCACCCTGAGTACTGAGCACCCAGCACCCTGAGCACTGAGCACCCAGCACCCTGAGCAATGAGCACCCTGAGTACTGAGCACCCAGCACCCTGAGCACTGAGCACCGAGCACCCCGAGCACTGAGCACCCAGCACCCGGAGTACTGAGCACCCAGCACCCTGAGTACTAAGCACCGAGCACCCTGAGTACTGAGCACCCAGCACCCTGAGTACTAAGCACCGAGCACCCTGAGTACTGAGCACCCAGTACCCTGAGCACTGAACACACAGCACCCTGAGTACTGAGCACCCCGAGCATTGAGCACCCAGCACCCTGAGCACTGAGGACCCAGCACCCTGAGTACTGAGCACCCAGCACCCTGAGCACTGAGCACCCAGCACCCTGAGTACTGAGCACCCAGCACCCTGAGCACTGAGCACCCAGCACCCTGAGTAATGAGCACTGAGCACCCAGCACCCCGAGCACTGAGCACTCAGCACCCTGTGTACTGAGCACTGAGTACCCAGCACCCTGAGCACTGAGCACCCTGAGTACTGAGCACCCAGCACCCTGAGCACTGAGCACCCAGCACACTGAGCACTGAGCACCCAGCACCCAGAGCACTGAGCACCCTGAGTACTGAGCACTGAGCACCCTGAGCACTGAGCACCGAGCACCCTGAGTGCTGAGCACTGAGCACACTGACCACTGAGCACCCAGCACCCTGAGTACTGAGCACCCAGCACCCTGATCACTGAGGACCGAGCACCCTGAGTACAAAGCACAAAGCACCCTGAGTACTGAGCACCCAGCACCCTGAGCACTGAGCACCCAGCACGCTGAGTACTGAGCACTGAGCACCCTGAGTACTGAGCACCGAGCACCCTGAGCACTGAGCACCCAGCACGCTGAGTACTGAGCACTGAGCACCCTGATTAATGAGCACCCAGCACCCCGAGAAATGAGCACCCAGCACCCTGAGTATTGAGCACCGAGCACCCTGAGTACTGAGCACCCAGCACCCTGAGTACTGAGCACCCAGTGTACTGAGCACCGAGCACCCAGCACCCTGAGTACTGAGCACCCAGCACCCTGAGCACTGAGTACCCAGCACCCTGAGTACTGAGCACCGAGCACCCTGAGTAATGAGCACCCAGCACCCCGAGCACTGAGCACCCAGCACCCCGAGCACTGAGCACCCAGCACACCGAGCACTGAGTACCCAGCACCCCGAGCACCGAGCACCATGAGTACTAAGCACCGATCTCCCTGAGCACTGAGCACCCAGCACCCTGAGCACTGAGCACCCAGCACCCTGAGTACTGAGCCCCCAGCACCCCGAGCACTGAGCACCCAGCACCCTGAGTACTGAGCACCCAGCACCCTGAGCACTGAGCACCGAGCACCCTGAGCACTGAGCACCCAGCACCCTGAGCACTGAGCACCCAGCACCCAGCACCCAGAGCACTGAGCACCCTGAGTACTGAGCACCGAGCACCCTGAGCACGGAGCACCCAGCACGCTGAGTACTGAGCACTGAGCACCCTGATTAATGAGCACCCAGCACCCCGAGAACTGAGCACCCAGCACCCTGAGCACTGAGCACCCTGATTACTGAGCACTGAGCACCCTGACTACTGAGCACCCAGCACCCTGAGTATTGAGCACCCAGCAACCTGAGCACTGAGCACCGAGCACCCTGAGCACAGAGCACCCAGCACCCTGAGCACTGAGCACCCAGCACCCTGAGCACTTAGCACCCTGAGGACTGAGCACCCAGCACCCTGAGTACTGAGCACCCAGCACCCTGAGTACTGAGCACCCAGCATCCTGAGTACTGAGCACAGTGAGTACTGAGCACCCAGCACCCCGAGCACTGAGCACCCAGCATCCTGAGTACTGTGCAACCTGAGTACTGAGCACCCAGCAACCTGAGTACTTAGCACCCAGCACCTGAGCACTTAGCACCCAGCACCCTGAGTACTGAGCACCGAGCACTCCGAGTACTGAGCACCCAGCACCCCGAGCACTGAGCACCCAGCACCCTGAGCACTGAGCACCCAGCACCCCAAGCACTGAGCACCCAGCACCCTGAGTACTGAGCACCCTGAGTACTGAGCACCCAGCATCCTGAGCACTGAGCACCCAGCACCCTGAGTACTGAGCACCGAGCACCCCGAGCACTGAGCACGCAGCACCCTGAGTACTGAGCACCCAGCACCAAAAGTACTGAGCACCGAGCATCCTGAGCACTGAGCACCGAGCACCCCGAGCACTGAGCACCCAGCACCCTGAGTACTGAGCACCCAGCAAAAAGTGTACTGAGCAGCGAGCACCCTGAGCACTGAGCACCCAGCACCCTGAGTAATGAGCACCCAGCACCCCGAGTACTGAGCACCCAGCACCCCGAGCACTGAGCACCCAGCACCCTGAGTACTGAGCACCCAGCACCCTGAGCACTGAGCACAAAGCACACTGAGTACTGAGCACCCTGAGTACTGAGCATAGAGGACCCTGAGCACTGAGCACCCAGCACCCTGAGCACTGAGCACCCAGCACCCCGACAATGAGCACCCAGCACCCTGAGTACTGAGAACCGAGCACCCTGAGTACTGAGCACGCAGCACGCTGAGCACTGAGCACCCAGCACCCCGAGTACTGAGCACCCAGCACCCCGAGCACTGAGCACCCTGAATACTGAGCACCCAGCACCCTGAGTACTGTGCACTAAGCACCCAGAGTACTGAGCACCGAGCTCCCCGAGCACTGAGCACCCTGAGTACTGAGCACCCAGCACCCTGAGTACTGAGCACCCAGCACCCTGAGCACTGAGCACCCAGCACCCTGAGTACTGAGCACCCAGCACCCCGAGCACTGAGCACACAGCACCCTGAGTACTGAGGACCCAGCACCCTGAGTACTGAGCAACCTGAGCACTGAGCACCCAGCACCCTGAGTACTGAGCACCCTGAGGACTGAGCACCGATCACCCTGAGCACTGAGCACCCAGCACCCTGAGTACTGAGCACCCAGCACCCTGAGCACTGAGCACCCAGCACCCTGAGTACTGAGCAGAGAGCACCCTGATCACTGAGCACCCAGCACCCTGAGTACTGAGCACCCAGCACCCTGAGTACTGAGCACCGAGCACCCCGAGTACTGAGCACCCAGCACCCTGAGCACTCAGCACCCAGCACACCGAGCACTGAGCACCCAGCACCCTGAGTACTGAGCTCCCAGCACCCCGAGCCCTGAGCACCCAGCACCCTGAGTACTGAGCACCCTGAGTACTGAGCACCGATCACCCTGAGCACTGAGCACCCAACACCCTGAGTACTGAGCACCCAACGTAGTGAGCACCGAGCACACTGAGCACTGAGCACCCAGCACCCTGAGTACTGAGCACCGAGCACCCTGAGCACTGAGCACCCAGCACCCTGAGTACTGAGCACCGAGCACCCCGAGCACTGAGCACCCAGCGCCCCGAGCACTGAGCACCCAGCACCCCGAGCACTGAGCACCCAGCACCCGTAGCACTGAGGACCCAGCACCCCGAGCAATGAGCACCCAGCACCCTGAGTACTGAGCACCCAGCACCCCGAGTACTGAGCACCCAGCAACCTGAGCACCGAGCACCCAGCACCCCGAGCACTGAGCACCCAGCACCCTGAGCACTGAGCACCCAGCACCCTGAGTACTGAGCACTGAGCACCCCGAGTACTGAGCACCCACCACCCCGAGCACTGAGGACCGAGCACACCGAGCACTCTGCACCCAGCACCCCGAGCACTGAGCACCCAGCATCCTGAGCACTGAGCACCCAGCACCCTGAGCACTGAGCACCCAGCACCCCGAGCACTATGCACCCAGCAACCCGAGCACTGAGCACCCAGCACCCCGAGCACTGAGCACCCAGCACCCTGAGTACTGAGCACCCAGCACCCTGAGTACTCAGCACCCAGCACCCTGAGCACTGAGCAACCAGCACCCTGAGTACTGAGCACCCTGCACCCCAAGCACTGAGCACCCTGAGAACTGAGCACCCAGCACCCCAAGCACTGAGCACCCTGAGTACTGAGCACTGAGCACCCTGAGTACTGAGCACCCTGAGTACTGAGCACACAGCACCGTGAGCACTGAGCACCCAGCACCCCGAGCACTGAGCACCCAGCACCCTGAGCACTGAGCACCCTGAGTACTGAGCACTGAGCACATTGAGTAATGAGCACTGAGCACCCTGAGTACTGAGCACCCAGCACCCTGAGCACTGAGCACCCAGCACCCTGAGCAATGAGCACCCTGAGTACTGAGCACCCAGCACCCTGAGCACTGAGCACCGAGCACCCCGAGCACTGAGCACCCAGCACCCGGAGTACTGAGCACCCAGCACCCTGAGTACTAAGCACCGAGCACCCTGAGTACTGAGCACCCAGCACCCTGAGTACTAAGCACCGAGCACCCTGAGTACTGAGCACCCAGTACCCTGAGCACTGAACACACAGCACCCTGAGTACTGAGCACCCCGAGCATTGAGCACCCAGCACCCTGAGCACTGAGGACCCAGCACCCTGAGTACTGAGCACCCAGCACCCTGAGCACTGAGCACCCAGCACCCTGAGTACTGAGCACCCAGCACCCTGAGCACTGAGCACCCAGCACCCTGAGTAATGAGCACTGAGCACCCAGCACCCCGAGCACTGAGCACTCAGCACCCTGTGTACTGAGCACTGAGTACCCAGCACCCTGAGCACTGAGCACCCTGAGTACTGAGCACCCAGCACCCTGAGCACTGAGCACCCAGCACACTGAGCACTGAGCACCCAGCACCCAGAGCACTGAGCACCCTGAGTACTGAGCACTGAGCACCCTGAGCACTGAGCACCGAGCACCCTGAGTGCTGAGCACTGAGCACACTGACCACTGAGCACCCAGCACCCTGAGTACTGAGCACCCAGCACCCTGATCACTGAGGACCGAGCACCCTGAGTACAAAGCACAAAGCACCCTGAGTACTGAGCACCCAGCACCCTGAGCACTGAGCACCCAGCACGCTGAGTACTGAGCACTGAGCACCCTGAGTACTGAGCACCGAGCACCCTGAGCACTGAGCACCCAGCACGCTGAGTACTGAGCACTGAGCACCCTGATTAATGAGCACCCAGCACCCCGAGAACTGAGCACCCAGCACCCTGAGTATCGAGCACCGAGCACCCTGAGTACTGAGCACCCAGCACCCTGAGTACTGAGCACCCAGTGTACTGAGCACCGAGCACCCAGCACCCTGAGTACTGAGCACCCAGCACCCTGAGCACTGAGTACCCAGCACCCTGAGTACTGAGCACCGAGCACCCTGAGTACTGAGCACCCAGCACCCCGAGCACTGAGCACCCAGCACCCCGAGCACTGAGCACCCAGCACACCGAGCACTGAGTACCCAGCACCCCGAGCACCGAGCACCATGAGTACTAAGCACCGATCTCCCTGAGCACTGAGCACCCAGCACCCTGAGCACTGAGCACCCAGCACCCTGAGTACTGAGCCCCCAGCACCCCGAGCACTGAGCACCCAGCACCCTGAGTACTGAGCACCCAGCACCCTGAGCACTGAGCACCGAGCACCCTGAGCACTGAGCACCGAGCACCCTGAGCTCTGAGCACCCAGCACCCTGAGCACTGAGCACCCAGCACCCTGAGCACTGAGCACCCAGCACCCTGAGTACTGAGCACCCTGAGTACTGAGCACACAGCACCGTGAGCACTGAGCACCCAGCACCCCGAGCACTGAGCACCCAGCACCCTGAGCACTGAGCACCCTGAGTACTGAGCACTGAGCACCCTGAGTACTGAGCACTGAGCACCCTGAGTAGTGAGCACCCAGCACCCTGAGTAATGAGCACCCAGCACCCTGAGCAATGAGCACCCTGAGTACTGAGCACCCAGCACCCTGAGCACTGAGCACCGAGCACCCCGAGCACTGAGCACCCAGCACCCGGAGTACTGAGCACCCAGCACCCTGAGTACTAAGCACCGAGCACCCTGAGTACTGAGCACCCAGTAACCTGAGCACTGAACACCCAGGACCCTGAGTACTGAGCACCCCGAGCACTGAGCACCCAGCACCCTGAGCACTGAGGACCCAGCACCCTGAGTACTGAGCACCCAGCACCCTGAGCACTGAGCACCCAGCACCCTGAGTACTGAGCACCCAGCACCCTGAGCACTGAGCACCCAGCACCCTGAGCACTGAGCACCCAGCACCCCGAGCACTGAGCACTCAGCACCATGTGTACTGAGCACTGAGTACCCAGCACCCTGAGCACTGAGCACCCAGCACCCTGAGCACTGAGCACCCTGAGTACTGAGCACCCAGCACCCTGTGCACTGAGCACCCAGCACACTGAGCACTGAGCACCCAGCACCCAGAGCACTGAGCACCCTGAGTACTGAGCACTGAGCACCCTGAGCACTGAGCACCGAGCACCCTGACTGCTGAGCACTGAGCACCCTGACCACTGAGCACCCAGCACCCTGAGTACTGAGCACCCAGCACCCTGAGCACTGAGGACCGAGCACCCTGAGTACTAAGCACAAAGCACCCTGAGTACTGAGCACCCAGCACCCTGAGCACTGAGCACCCAGCACCCTGAGTTCTGAGCACTGAGCACCCTGAGTACTGAGCACCGATCACCCTGAGCACTGAGCACCCAGCACGCTGAGTACTGAGCACTGAGCACCTTGAGTACTGAGCACCTAGCACCCCGAGCACTGAGCACCCAGCACCCTGAGCACTGAGCACCCAGCACCCTGAGTACTGAGCACCCAGCAACCTGAGTACTGAGCACACAGCACCCTGAGCACTGAGCACCCAGCACCCTGAGTACTGAGCACCGAGCACCCCGTGTACTGAGCACCCAGCACTCCGAGCACTGAGCACCCAGCACCCTGAGCACTGAGCACCCAGTACCCCAAGCACTGAGCACCCAGCACCCTGAGTACTGAGTACTGAGCACCCTGAGTACTGAGCACCCAGCACCGTGAGTACTGAGCACTCAGCACCCTGAGTACTGAGCACCCAGCACCCTGAGCACTGAGCACAAAGCACGCTGAGTACTGAGCACCCTGAGTAATGAGCACCGAGGACCCTGAGCACTGAGCACCCAGCACCCCGAGCACTGAGCACCCAGCACACCGAGAATGAGCACCCAGCCCCCTGAGTACTGAGAACCGAGCACCCTGAGTACTGAGCACCCAGCATGCTGAGCACTGAGCACCCACCACCCCGAGTACTGAGCACCCAGCACCCCGAGCACTGAGCACCCAGCACCCCGAGAATGAGCACCCAGCACCCTGAGTACTGAGCACCCAGCACCCTGAGTACTGAGCACCCAGCACCCCGAGCACTAAGCACCCTGAATACTGAGCACCCAGCTCCCTGATTACTGTGCACGCTGAGTAGTGATCACCGATCACCCTGAGCACTGAGCACCCGGCACCATGAGTACTGAGCACCCAACGTACTGAGCACCGAGCACACCGAGCACTGAGCACCCAGCACCCTGTGTACTGAGCACCGAGCACCCTGAGCACTGAGCACACAGAACCCTGAGTACTGAGCACCGAGCACCCCGAGCACTGAGCACCCAGCACCCTGAGCACTGAGCACCCAGCACCCCGAGCACTGAGCACCCAGCACCCGGAGCACTGAGCACCCAGCACCCCGAGCAATGAGCACCCAGCACCCTGAGTACTGAGCACCCAGCACCCCGAGTACTGAGCACCCAGCAACCTGAGCACCGAGCACCCAGCACCCCGAGAACTGAGCACCCAGCACCCTGAGCACTGAGCACCCAGCACCCTGAGTACTGAGCACTGAGCACACCGAGTACTGAGTACCCAGCACCCCGAGCACTGAGCACCCCGAGCACTGAGCACCCAGCACCCCGAGCACTGAGCACCCAGCACCCTGAGCACTGAGCACCCAGCACCCCGAGCACTGAGCACCCAGCACCCCGAGCACTGAGCACCCAGCATCCCGAGCACTGAGCACCCAGCACCCTGAGTACTGAGCACCCAGCACCCTGAGTACTCAGTACATAGCACCCTGAGCACTGAGCAACCAGCACCCTGAGTACTGAGCACCCAGCACCCCAAGCACTGAGCACCCTGAGTACTGAGCACCCAGCACCCAAAGCACTGAGCACCCTGAGTACTGAGCACCCAGCACCCTGATTAATGAGCACCCATCAGCACGAGCACTGAGCAGCCAGCACCCTGAGCACTGAGCACCCAGCACCCTGAGTACTGAGCCCCCAGCACCCCAAGCACTGAGCACCCAGCACCCTGAGTACTGAGCACCCAGCACATTGAGCACTGAGCACCGAGCACCCTGAGCACTGAGCACCCAGCACCCTGAGGACTGAGTACCCAGCACCCTGAGCACTGAGCACCCAGCAACCTGAGCACTGAGCACCCTGAGTACTGAGCACTGAGCACCCTGAGTACTGAGCACCCAGCACCCTGAGAATTGAGCACCCAGCAACCTGAGCACTGAGCACCGAGCACCCTGAGCTCTGAGCACCCAGCACCCTGAGCACTGAGCACCCAGCACCCTGAGCACTGAGCACCCAGCACCCTGAGTACTGAGCACCCTGAGTATTGAGCACACAGCACCGTGAGCACTGAGCACCCAGCACCCCGAGCACTGAGCACCCAGCACCCAGAGCACTGAGCACCCTGAGTACTGAGCACTGAGCACCCTGAGTACTGAGCACTGAGCACCCTGAGTACTGAGCACCCAGCACCCTGAGTAATGAGCACCCAGCACCCTGAGCAATGAGCACCCTGAGTACTGAGCACCCAGCACCCTGAGCACTGAGCACCGAGCACCCCGAGCACTGAGCACCCAGCACCCGGAGTACTGAGCACCCAGCACCCTGAGTACTAAGCACCGAGCACCCTGAGTACTGAGCACCCAGTACCCTGAGAACTGAACACCCAGCACCCTGAGTACTGAGCACCCCGAGCACTGAGCACCCAGCACCCTGAGCACTGAGGACCCAGCACCCTGAGTACTGAGCACCCAGCCCCCTGAGCACTGAGCACCCAGCACCCTGAGTACTGAGAACCCAGCACCCTGAGCACTGAGCACCCAGCACCCTGAGCACTGAGCACCCAGCGCCCCGAGCACTGAGCACTCAGCACCCTGTGTACTGAGCACTGAGTACCCAGCACCCTGAGCACTGAGCACCCAGCACCCTGAGCACTGAGCACCCTGAGTACTGAGCACCCAGCACCCTGTGCACTGAGCACCCAGCACCCTGAGCACTGAGCACCCAGCACCCAGAGCACTGATCAACCTGAGTACTGAGCACTGAGCACCCTGAGTACTGAGCACTGAGCACCCTGAGTACTGAGCACTCAGCACCCTGAGTAATGAGCACCCTGCACCCTGAGCAATGAGCACCCTGAGTACTGAGCACCCAGCACCCTGAGCACTGAGCACCGAGCACCCCGAGCACTGAGCACCCAGCACCCGGAGTACTGAGCACCCAGCACCCTGAGTACTAAGCACCGAGCACCCTGAGTACTGAGCACCCAGTACCCTGAGCACTGAACACCCAGCACCCTGAGTACTGAGCACCCCGAGCACTGAGCACCCAGCACCCTGAGCACTGAGGACCCAGCACCCTGAGTACTGATCACCCAGCACCCTGAGCACTGAGCACCCAGCACCCTGAGTACTGAGCACCCAGCACCCTGAGCACTGAGCACCCAGCACCCTGAGCACTGAGAACCCAGCACCCCGAGCACTGAGCACTCAGCACCCTGTGTACTGAGCACTGAGTACCCAGCACCCTGAGCACTGAGCACCCAGCACCCTGAGCACTGAGCACCCTGAGTACTGAGCACCCAGCACCCTGTGCACTGATCACCCAGCACCCTGAGCACTGAGCACCCAGCACCCAGAGCACTGAGCACCCTGAGTACTGAGCACTGAGCACCCTGAGAACTGAGCACCGAGCACCCTGACTGCTGAGCACTGAGCACCCTGACCACTGAGCACCCAGCACCCTGAGTACTGAGCACCCAGCACCCTGAGCACTGAGGACCAAGCACCCTGAGTACTAAGCACAAAGCACCCTGAGTACTGAGCACCCAGCACCCTGAGCACTGAGCACCCAGCACCCTGAGTACTGAGCACTGAGCACCCTGAATACTGAGCACCGAGCACCCTGAGCACTGAGCACCCAGCACGCTGAGTACTGAGCACTGAGCACCCTGAGTACTGAGCACCTAGCACCCCGAGCACTGAGCACCCAGCACCCTGAGCACTGAGCACCCAGCACCCTGAGTACTGAGCACCCAGCAACCTGAGTACTGAGCACACAGCACCCTGAGCACTGAGCACCCAGCACCCTGAGTACTGAGCACTCAGCACCCTGAGTACTGAGCACCGAGCACCCCGTGTACTGAGCACCCAGCACCCCGAGCACTGAGCACCCAGCACCCTGAGCACTGAGCACTCAGTACCCCAAGCAATGAGCACCCCGCACCCTGAGTACTGAGTACTGAGCACCCTGAGTACTGAGCACCCAGCACCGTGAGTACTGAGCACTCAGCACCCTGAGTACTGAGCACGCAGCACCCTGAGCACTGAGCACAAAGCACGCTGAGTACTGAGCACCCTGAGTACTGAGCACCGAGGACCCTGAGCACTGAGCACCCAGCACCCCGAGCACTGAGCACCCAGCACACCGAGAATGAGCACCCAGCCCCCTGAGTACTGAGAACCGAGCACCCTGAGTACTGAGCACCCAGCATGCTGAGCACTGAGCACCCACCACCCCGAGTACTGAGCACCCAGCACCCCGAGCACTGAGCACCCAGCACATCGAGAATGAGCACCCAGCACCCTGAGTACTGAGCACCCAGCAACCTGAGTACTGAGCAGTCAGCACCCCGAGCACTGAGCACCCTGAATACTGAGCACCCAGCTCCCTGATTACTGTGCACGCTGAGTAGTGATCACCGATCACCCTGAGCACTGAGCACCCAACGTACTGAGCACCGAGCACACCGAGCACTGAGCACCCAGCACCCTGAGTACTGAGCACCGAGCACCCTGAGCACTGAGCACACAGAACCCTGAGTACTGATCACCGAGCACCCCGAGGACTGAGCACCCAGCACCCTGAGCACTGAGCACCCAGCACCCCGAGCACTGAGCACCCAGCGCCCGGAGCACTGAGCACCCAGCACCCCGAGCAATGAGCACCCAGCACCCTGAGTACTGAGCACTAAGCACCCCGAGTACTGAGTACCCAGCACCCCGAGCACTGAGCACCGAGCACCCCGAGCACTGAGCACCCAGCACCCTGAGCACTGAGCACCCAGCACCCTGAGCACTGAGCACCCAGCACCCCGAGCACTGAGCACCCAGCACCCCGAGCACTGAGCACCCAGCATCCCGAGCACTGAGCACCCAGCACCCTGAGTACTGAGCACCCAGCACCCTGAGTACTCAGCACCCAGCACCCTGAGCACTGAGCAACCAGCACCCTGAGTACTTAGCACCCAGCACCCCAAGCACTGAGCACCCTGAGTACTGAGCACCCAGCACAACAAGCACTGAGCACCCTGAGTACTGAGCACCCAGCACCCTGATTAATGAGCACCCAGCACGCCGAGCACTGAGCACCCAGCACCCTGAGCACTGAGCACCCAGCACCCTGAGTACTGAGCCCCCAGCACCCCGAGCACTGAGCACCCAGCACCCTGAGTACTGAGCACCCAGCACCCTGAGCACTGAGCACCGAGCACCGTGAGCACTGAGCACCCAGCACCCTGAGGACTGAGTACCCAGCACCCCGAGCACTGAGCACCCAGCACCCTGAGCACTGAGCACCCTGAGTACTGAGCACTGAGCACCCTGAGTACTGAGCACCCAGCACCCTGAGTATTGAGCACCCAGCAACCTGAGCACTGAGCACCGAGCACCCTGAGCTCTGAGCACCCAGCACCCTGAGCACTGAGCACCCAGCACCCTGAGCACTGAGCACCCAGCACCCTGAGTACTGAGCACCCTGAGTACTGAGCACACAGCACCGTGAGCACTGAGCACCCAGCACCCCGAGCACTGAGCACCCAGCACCCCGAGCAGTGAGCACCCAGCACCCTGAGCCCTGAGCACCCTGAGTACTGAGCACTGAGCACCCTGAGTACTGAGCACTGAGCACGTTGAGTACTGAGCACCCAGCACCCTGAGTAATGAGCACCCAGCACCCTGAGCAATGAGCACCCTGAGTACTGAGCACCCAGCACCCTGAGCACTGAGCACCGAGCACCCCGAGCACTGAGCACCCAGCACCCGGAGTACTGAGCACCCAGCACCCTGAGTACTAAGCACCGAGCACCCTGAGTACTGTGCACCCAGTACCCTGAGCACTGAACACCCAGCACCCTGAGTACTGAGCACCCAGCACCCTGAGCACTGAGCACCCAGCACCCTGAGCACTGAGCACCCAGCACCCCGAGCACTGAGCACTCAGCACCCTGTGTACTGAGCACTGAGTACCCAGCACCCTGAGCACTGAGCACCCAGCACCCTGAGCACTGAGCACCCTGAGTACTGAGCACCCAGCACCCTGTGCACTGATCACCCAGCACCCTGAGCACTGAGCACCCAGCACCCAGAGCACTGAGCACCCTGAGTACTGAGCACTGAGCACCCTGAGCACTGAGCACCGAGCACCCTGACTGCTGAGCACTGAGCACCCTGACCACTGAGCACCCAGCACCCTGAGTACTGAGCACCCAGCACCCTGAGCACTGAGGACCGAGCACCCTGAGTACTAAGCACAAAGCACCCTGAGTACTGAGCACCCAGCACCCTGAGCACTGAGCACCCAGCACCCTGAGTACTGAGCACTGAGCACCCTGAGTACTGAGCACCGAGCACCCTGAGCACTGAGCACCCAGCACGCTGAGTACTGAGCACTGAGCACCCTGAGTACTGAGCACCTAGCACCCCGAGCACTGAGCACCGATCTCCCTGAGCACTGAGCACCCAGCACCCTGAGCACTGAGCACTCAGTACTCCAAGCACTGAGCACCCAGCACCCTGAGTACTGAGTACTGAGCACCCTGAGTACTGAGCACCCAGCACCGTGAGTACTGAGCACTCAGCACCCTGAGTACTGAGCACCCAGCACCCTGAGCACTGAGCACAAAGCACGCTGAGTACAGAGCACCCTGAGTACTGACCACCGAGGACCCTGAGCACTGAGCACCCAGCACCCCGAGCACTGAGCACTCAGCACACCGAGAATGAGCACCCAGCCCCCTGAGTACTGAGAACCGAGCACCCTGAGTACTGAGCACCCAGCATGCTGAGCACTGAGCACCCACCACCCCGAGTACTGAGCACCCAGCACCCCGAGCACTGAGCACCCAGCACCCCGAGAATGAGCACCCAGCACCCTGAGTACTGAGCTCCCAGCACCCTGAGTACTGAGCACCCAGCACCCCGAGCACTGAGCACCCTGAATACTGAGCACCCAGCTCCCTGATTACTGTGCACGCTGAGTAGTGATCACCGATCACCCTGTGCACTGAGGACCCAGCACCCTGAGTACTGAGCACCCAACGTACTGAGCACCGAGCACACCGAGCACTGAGCACCCAGCACCCTGAGTACTGAGCACCGAGCACCCTGAGCACTGAGCACACAGAACCCTGAGTACTGAGCACCGACCACCCCGAGCACTGAGCACCCAGCACCCTGAGCACTGAGCACCCAGCACCCCGAGCACTGAGCACCCAGCACCCGGAGCACTGAGCACCCAGCAAACCGTGCAATGAGCACCCAGCACCCTGAGTACTGAGCACCCAGCACCCCGAGTACTGAGCACCCAGCAACCTGAGCACCGAGCACCCAGCACCCCGAGCACTGAGCACCCAGCACCCTGAGCACTGAGCACCCAGCACCCTGAGTACTGAGCACTGAGCACCCCGAGTACTGAGTACCCAGCACCCCGAGCACTGAGCACCGAGCACCCCGAGCACTGAGCACCCAGCACCCCGAGCACTGAGCACCCAGCACCCTGAGCACTGAGCACCCAGCACCCCGAGCACTGAGCACCCAGCACCCCGAGCACTGAGCACCCAGCATCCCGAGCCCTGAGCACCCAGCACCCTGAGTACTGAGCACCCTGAGTACTGAGCACCGATCACCCTGAGCCCTGAGCACCCAACACCCTGAGTACTGAGCACCCAACGTACTGAGCACCGAGCACACTGAGCACTGAGCACCCAGCACCCTGAGTACTGAGCACCGAGCACCCTGAGCACTGAGCACCCAGAACCCTGAGTACTGAGCACCGAGCACCCCGAGCACTGAGCACCCAGGGCCCCGAGCACTGAGCACCCAGCACCCCGAGCACTGAGCACCCAGCACCCGTAACACTGAGGACCCAGCACCCCGAGCAATGAGCACCCAGCACCCTGAGTACTGAGCACCCAACACCCTGAGTACTGAGCACTGAGCACCCCGAGTACTGAGCACCCACCACCCCGAGCACTGAGCACCGAGCACACCGAGCACTGAGCACCCAGCACCCCGAGCACTGAGCACCCAGCACCCTGAGCACTGAGCACCCAGCACCCCGAGCACTGAGCACCCAGCAACCCGAGCACTGAGCACCCAGCACCCTGAGTACTGAGCACCCAGCACCCTGAGTACTCAGCACCCAGCACCCTGAGCACTGAGCACCCAGCACCCCGAGCACTGAGCACCCAGCACCCCGAGCACTGAGCACCCAGCATCCCGAGCACTGAGCACCCAGCACCCTGAGTACTGAGCACCCAGCACCCTGAGTACTCAGCACCCAGCACCCTGAGCACTGAGCAACCTGAGCACTGAGCACCCAGCACCCTGAGTACTGAGCACCCTGAGGACTGAGCACCGATCACCCTGAGCACTGAGCACCCAGCACCCTGAGTACTGAGCACCCAGCATCCTGAGCACTGAGCACCCAGCACCCTGAGTACTGAGCAGAGAGCACCCTGATCACTGAGCACCCAGCACCCTGAGTACTGAGCACCCAGCACCCTGAGTACTGAGCACCGAGCAACCCCAAGTACTGAGCACCCAGCACCCTGAGCACTCAGCACCCAGCACCCAGAGCACTGAGCACCCAGCACCCTGAGTACTGAGCTCCCAGCACCCCGAGCCCTGAGCACCCAGCACCCTGAGTACTGAGCACCCTGAGTACTGAGCACCGATCACCCTGAGCACTGAGCTCCCAACACCCTGAGTACTGAGCACCGAGCACCCTGAGCACTGAGCACCCAGAACCCTGAGTACTGAGCACCGAGCACCC
The DNA here is from genome assembly GCF_018167655.1 of Microtus oregoni. NCBI lineage: Eukaryota > Metazoa > Chordata > Mammalia > Rodentia > Cricetidae > Microtus > Microtus oregoni. The sequence goes on along the minus strand of NW_024544609.1, from coordinate 338,495 downwards.
CGAGCACTGAGCACCCAGGGCCCCGAGCACTGAGCACCCAGCACCCCGAGCACTGAGCACCCAGCACACCGAGCGCTGAGCACCCAGCACCCTGAGTACTGACCACCCAGCACCCTGAGTACTCAGCACCCAGCACCCTGAGCACTGAGCACCCAGCACCCCGAGCACTGAGCAACGAGCACACCGAGCACTGAGCACCCAGCATCCCGAGCAGTGAGCACCCAGCACCCTGAGTACTGAGCACCCAGCACCCTGAGTACTCAGCACCCAGCACCCTGAGCACTGAGCAACCAGCACCCTGAGTACTGAGCACCCAGCACCCTAAGCACTGAGCACCCTGAGTACTGAGCACCCAGCACCCCAAGCACTGAGCACCCTGAGTACTGAGCACCCAGCACCCTGATTAATGAGCACCCAGCACCCCGAGCACTGAGCACCCAGCACCCTGAGCACTGAGCACCCAGCACCCTGAGTACTGAGCCCCCAGCACCCCGAGCACTGAGCACCCAGCACCCTAAGTACTGAGCACCCAGCACCCTGAGCACTGAGCACCTAGCACCCTGAGCACTGAGCACCCAGCACCCTGAGGACTGAGTACAAAGCACCCCGAGCACTGAGCACCCAGCACCCTGAGCACTGAGCACCCTGAGTACTGAGCACTGAGCACCCTGAGTACTGAGCACCCAGCACCCTGAGTATTGAGCACCCAGCAACCTGAGCACTGAGCACCGAGCACCCTGAGCTCTGAGCACCCAGCACCCTGAGAACTGAGCACCCAGCACCCTGAGCACTGAGCACCCAGCACCCTGAGTACTGAGCACCCTGAGTACTGAGCACACAGCACCGTGAGCACTGAGCACCCAGCACCCCGAGCACTGAGCACCCAGCACCCTGAGCACTGAGCACCCTGAGTACTGAGCACTGAGCACCCTGAGTACTGAGCACTGAGCACCCTGAGTACTGAGCACCCAGCACCCTGAGTAATGAGCACCCAGCACCCTGAGCAATGAGCACCCTGAGTACTGAGCACCCAGCACCCTGAGCACTGAGCACCGAGCACCCCGAGCACTGAGCACCCAGCACCCGGAGTACTGAGCACCCAGCACCCTGAGTACTAAGCACCGAGCACCCTGAGTACTGAGCACCCAGTACCCTGAGCACTGAACACCCAGCACCCTGAGTACTGAGCACCCCGAGCACTGAGCACCCAGCACCCTGAGCACTGAGGACCCAGCACCCTGAGTACTGAGCACCCAGCACCCTGAGCACTGAGCACCCAGGACCCTGAGTACTGAGCACCCAGCACCCTGAGCACTGAGCACCCAGCACCCTGAGCACTGAGCACCCAGCACCCCGAGCACTGAGCACTCAGCACCCTGTGTACTGAGCACTGAGTACCCAGCACCCTGAGCACTGAGCACCCAGCACCCTGTGCACTGAGCACTCAGCACCCTGTGTACTGAGCACTGAGTACCCAGCACCCTGAGCACTGAGCACCCAGCACCCCGAGCACTGAGCACTCAGCACCCTGTGTACTGAGCACTGAGTACCCAGCACCCTGAGCACTGAGCACCTAGCACCCCGAGCACTGAGCACCCAGCACCCTGAGCACTGAGCACCCAGCACCCTGAGTACTGAGCACCCAGCAACCTGAGGACTGAGCACACAGCACCCTGAGCACTGAGCACCCAGCACCCTGAGTACTGAGCACCCAGCACCCTGAGTACTGAGCACCGAGCACCCCGTGTACTGAGCACCCAGCACCCCGAGCACTGAGCACCCTGCACCCTGAGCACTGAGCACCCAGTACCCCAAGCACTGAGCACCCAGCACCCTGAGTACTGAGTACTGAGCACCCTGAGTACTGAGCACCCAGCACCGTGAGTACTGAGCACTCAGCACCCTGAGTACTGAGCACCCAGCACCCTGAGCACTGAGCACAAAGCACGCTGAGTACTGAGCACCCTGAGTACTGAGCATCGAGGACCCTGAGCACTGAGCACCCAGCACCCCGAGCACTGAGCACCCAGCACACCGAGAATGAGCACCCAGCCCCCTGAGTACTGAGAACCGAGCACCCTGAGTACTGAGCACCCAGCATGCTGAGCACTGAGCACCCACCACCCCGAGTACTGAGCACCCAGCATCCCGAGCACTGAGCACCCAGCACCCCGAGAATGAGCACCCAGAACCCTGAGTACTGAGCACCCAGCACCCTGAGTACTGAGCACCCAGCACCCCGAGCACTGAGCACCCTGAATACTGAGCACCCAGCTCCCTGATTACTGTGCACGCTGAGTGGTGATCACCGATCACCCTGAGCACTGAGCACCCAGCACCCTGAGTACTGAGCACCCAACGTACTGAGCACCGAGCACACCGAGCACTGAGCACCCAGCACCCTGAGTACTGAGCACCGAGCACCCTGAGCACTGAGCACACAGAAGCCTGAGTACTGAGCACCGAGCACCCCGAGCACTGAGCACCCAGCACCCTGAGCACTGAGCACCCAGCACCCCGAGCACTGAGCACCCAGCACCCGGAGCACTGAGCACCCAGCACCCCGAGCAATGAGCACGCAGCACCCTGAGTACTGAGCACCCAGCACCCCGAGTACTGAGCACCCAGCAACCTGAGCACCGAGCACCCAGCACCCCGAGCACTGAGCACCCAGCACCCTGAGCACTGAGCACCCAGCACCCTGAGTACTGAGCACTGAGCACCCCGAGTACTGAGTACCCAGCACCCCGAGCACTGAGCACCGAGCACCCCGAGCACTGAGCACCCAGCACCCCGAGCACTGAGCACCCAGCACCCTGAGCACTAAGCACCCAGCACCCCGAGCACTGAGCACCCAGCACCCCGAGCACTGAGCACCCAGCATCCCGAGCACTGAGCACCCAGTACCCTGAGTACTGAGCACCCAGCACCCTGAGTACTCAGCAGCCAGCACCCTGAGCACTGAGCAACCAGCACCCTGAGTACTGAGCACCCAGCACCCCAAGCACTGAGCACCCTGAGTACTGAGCACCCAGCACCCCAAGCACTGAGCACCCTGAGTACTGAGCACCCAGCACCCTGATTAATGAGCACCCCGCACCCCGAGCACTGAGCAGCCAGCACCCTGAGTACTGAGCACCCAGCACCCTGAGTACTGAGCACCCAGCACCCTGAGTACTGAGCACTCAGCACCCTGAGTACTGAGCACCCTGAGTTCTGAGCACCCAGCACCGTGAGCACTGAGCACCCAGCAGCTTGAGTACTGAGCACCGAGCACCCCGAGCACTGAGCAAACAGCACCCTGAGTACTGAGCACACAGCACCCCGAGCACTGAGCACCCAGCACCCTGAGTACTGAGCACCCAGCACCCTGAGTACTGAGCACTGAGCACCCTGAGCACTGAGCACCCAAAACCCCGAGCACTGAGCACCCAACACCCTGAGTACTGAGCACCCAGCACCCTGAGTACTGAGCACTCAGCACCCTGAGTACTGAGCACCGAGCTCCCCGAGCACTGAGCACCCAGCACCCTGAGCACTTAGCACCCTGAGGACTGAGCACCCAGCACCCTGAGTACTGAGCACCCAGCACCCTGAGTACTGAGCACCCAGCATCCTTAGTACTGAGCACCCTGAGTACTGAGCACCCAGCACCCCGAGCACTGAGCACCCCGCACCCTGAGTACTGTGCAACCTGAGTACTGTGCACCCAGCAACCTGAGTACTTAGCACCCAGCACCTGAGCACTGAGCACCCAGCACCCTGAGTACTGAGCACCGAGCACTCCGAGTACTGAGCACCCAGCACCCCGAGCACTGAGCACCCAGCACCCTGAGCACTGAGCACCCAACACCCCAAGCACTGAGCACCCAGCACCCTGAGAACTGAGTACTGAGCACCCTGAGTACTGAGCACCCAGCATGCTGAGCACTGAGCACCCACCACCCCGAGTACTGAGCACCCAGCACCCCGAGCACTGAGCACCCACCACCCCGAGTACTGAGCACCCAGCACCCTGAGCACTGAGCACAAAGCACGCTGAGTACTGAGCACCCTGAGTACTGAGCATCGAGGACCCTGAGCACTGAGCACCCAGCACCCCGAGCACTGAGCACCCAGCACACCGAGAATGAGCACCCAGCCCCCTGAGTACTGAGAACCGAGCACCCTGAGTACTGAGCACCCAGCATGCTGAGCACTGAGCACCCACCACCCCGAGTACTGAGCACCCAGCACCCCGAGCACTGAGCACCCAGCACCCCGAGAATGAGCACCCAGAACCCTGAGTACTGAGCACCCAGCACCCTGAGTACTGAGCACCCAGCACCCCGAGCACTGAGCACCCTGAATACTGAGCACCCAGCTCCCTGATTACTGTGCACGCTGAGTGGTGATCACCGATCACCCTGAGCACTGAGCACCCAGCACCCTGAGTACTGAGCACCCAACGTACTGAGCACCGAGCACACCGAGCACTGAGCACCCAGCACCCTGAGTACTGAGCACCGAGCACCCTGAGCACTGAGCACACAGAAGCCTGAGTACTGAGCACCGAGCACCCCGAGCACTGAGCACCCAGCACCCTGAGCACTGAGCACCCAGCACCCCGAGCACTGAGCACCCAGCACCCGGAGCACTGAGCACCCAGCACCCCGAGCAATGAGCACGCAGCACCCTGAGTACTGAGCACCCAGCACCCCGAGTACTGAGCACCCAGCAACCTGAGCACCGAGCACCCAGCACCCCGAGCACTGAGCACCCAGCACCCTGAGCACTGAGCACCCAGCACCCTGAGTACTGAGCACTGAGCACCCCGAGTACTGAGTACCCAGCACCCCGAGCACTGAGCACCGAGCACCCCGAGCACTGAGCACCCAGCACCCCGAGCACTGAGCACCCAGCACCCTGAGCACTAAGCACCCAGCACCCCGAGCACTGAGCACCCAGCACCCCGAGCACTGAGCACCCAGCATCCCGAGCACTGAGCACCCAGTACCCTGAGTACTGAGCACCCAGCACCCTGAGTACTCAGCAGCCAGCACCCTGAGCACTGAGCAACCAGCACCCTGAGTACTGAGCACCCAGCACCCCAAGCACTGAGCACCCTGAGTACTGAGCACCCAGCACCCCAAGCACTGAGCACCCTGAGTACTGAGCACCCAGCACCCTGATTAATGAGCACCCCGCACCCCGAGCACTGAGCAGCCAGCACCCTGAGTACTGAGCACCCAGCACCCTGAGTACTGAGCACCCAGCACCCTGAGTACTGAGCACTCAGCACCCTGAGTACTGAGCACCCTGAGTTCTGAGCACCCAGCACCGTGAGCACTGAGCACCCAGCAGCTTGAGTACTGAGCACCGAGCACCCCGAGCACTGAGCAAACAGCACCCTGAGTACTGAGCACCCAGCACCCCGAGCACTGAGCACCCAGCACCCTGAGTACTGAGCACCCAGCACCCTGAGTACTGAGCACTGAGCACCCTGAGCACTGAGCACCCAAAACCCCGAGCACTGAGCACCCAACACCCTGAGTACTGAGCACCCAGCACCCTGAGTACTGAGCACTCAGCACCCTGAGTACTGAGCACCGAGCTCCCCGAGCACTGAGCACCCAGCACCCTGAGCACTTAGCACCCTGAGGACTGAGCACCCAGCACCCTGAGTACTGAGCACCCAGCACCCTGAGTACTGAGCACCCAGCATCCTTAGTACTGAGCACCCTGAGTACTGAGCACCCAGCACCCCGAGCACTGAGCACCCAGCACCCTGAGTACTGTGCAACCTGAGTACTGTGCACCCAGCAACCTGAGTACTTAGCACCCAGCACCTGAGCACTGAGCACCCAGCACCCTGAGTACTGAGCACCGAGCACTCCGAGTACTGAGCACCCAGCACCCCGAGCACTGAGCACCCAGCACCCTGAGCACTGAGCACCCAACACCCCAAGCACTGAGCACCCAGCACCCTGAGAACTGAGTACTGAGCACCCTGAGTACTGAGCACCCAGCATGCTGAGCACTGAGCACCCACCACCCCGAGTACTGAGCACCCAGCACCCCGAGCACTGAGCACCCACCACCCCGAGTACTGAGCACCCAGCACCCTGAGCACTGAGCACAAAGCACGCTGAGTACTGAGCACCCTGAGTACTGAGCATCGAGGACCCTGAGCACTGAGCACCCAGCACCCCGAGCACTGAGCACCCAGCACACCGAGAATGAGCACCCAGCCCCCTGAGTACTGAGAACCGAGCACCCTGAGTACTGAGCACCCAGCATGCTGAGCACTGAGCACCCACCACCCCGAGTACTGAGCACCCAGCACCCCGAGCACTGAGCACCCAGCACCCCGAGAATGAGCACCCAGAACCCTGAGTACTGAGCACCCAGCACCCTGAGTACTGAGCACCCAGCACCCCGAGCACTGAGCACCCTGAATACTGAGCACCCAGCTCCCTGATTACTGTGCACGCTGAGTGGTGATCACCGATCACCCTGAGCACTGAGCACCCAGCACCCTGAGTACTGAGCACCCAACGTACTGAGCACCGAGCACACCGAGCACTGAGCACCCAGCACCCTGAGTACTGAGCACCGAGCACCCTGAGCACTGAGCACACAGAAGCCTGAGTACTGAGCACCGAGCACCCCGAGCACTGAGCACCCAGCACCCTGAGCACTGAGCACCCAGCACCCCGAGCACTGAGCACCCAGCACCCGGAGCACTGAGCACCCAGCACCCCGAGCAATGAGCACGCAGCACCCTGAGTACTGAGCACCCAGCACCCCGAGTACTGAGCACCCAGCAACCTGAGCACCGAGCACCCAGCACCCCGAGCACTGAGCACCCAGCACCCTGAGCACTGAGCACCCAGCACCCTGAGTACTGAGCACTGAGCACCCCGAGTACTGAGTACCCAGCACCCCGAGCACTGAGCACCGAGCACCCCGAGCACTGAGCACCCAGCACCCCGAGCACTGAGCACCCAGCACCCTGAGCACTAAGCACCCAGCACCCCGAGCACTGAGCACCCAGCACCCCGAGCACTGAGCACCCAGCATCCCGAGCACTGAGCACCCAGTACCCTGAGTACTGAGCACCCAGCACCCTGAGTACTCAGCAGCCAGCACCCTGAGCACTGAGCAACCAGCACCCTGAGTACTGAGCACCCAGCACCCCAAGCACTGAGCACCCTGAGTACTGAGCACCCAGCACCCCAAGCACTGAGCACCCTGAGTACTGAGCACCCAGCACCCTGATTAATGAGCACCCCGCACCCCGAGCACTGAGCAGCCAGCACCCTGAGTACTGAGCACCCAGCACCCTGAGTACTGAGCACCCAGCACCCTGAGTACTGAGCACTCAGCACCCTGAGTACTGAGCACCCTGAGTTCTGAGCACCCAGCACCGTGAGCACTGAGCACCCAGCAGCTTGAGTACTGAGCACCGAGCACCCCGAGCACTGAGCAAACAGCACCCTGAGTACTGAGCACCCAGCACCCCGAGCACTGAGCACCCAGCACCCTGAGTACTGAGCACCCAGCACCCTGAGTACTGAGCACTGAGCACCCTGAGCACTGAGCACCCAAAACCCCGAGCACTGAGCACCCAACACCCTGAGTACTGAGCACCCAGCACCCTGAGTACTGAGCACTCAGCACCCTGAGTACTGAGCACCGAGCTCCCCGAGCACTGAGCACCCAGCACCCTGAGCACTTAGCACCCTGAGGACTGAGCACCCAGCACCCTGAGTACTGAGCACCCAGCACCCTGAGTACTGAGCACCCAGCATCCTTAGTACTGAGCACCCTGAGTACTGAGCACCCAGCACCCCGAGCACTGAGCACCCAGCACCCTGAGTACTGTGCAACCTGAGTACTGTGCACCCAGCAACCTGAGTACTTAGCACCCAGCACCTGAGCACTGAGCACCCAGCACCCTGAGTACTGAGCACCGAGCACTCCGAGTACTGAGCACCCAGCACCCCGAGCACTTAGCACCCAGCACCCTGAGCACTGAGCACCCAACACCCCAAGCACTGAGCACCCAGCACCCTGAGAACTGAGTACTGAGCACCCTGAGTACTGAGCACCCAGCATCCTGAGAACTGAGCACCCAGCACCCTGAGTACTGAGCACCGAGCACCCCGAGCACTGAGCACCCAGCACCCTGAGTACCGAGCACCCAGCACCAAAAGTACTGAGCAGCGAGCACCCTGAGCACTGAGCACCCAGCACACTGAGTAATGAGCACCCAGCACCCCGAGTACTGAGCACCCAGCACCGTGAGTACTGAGCACCCAGCACAATGAGTACTGAGCACCCAGCACCCTGAGCACTGAGCACAAAGCACGCTGAGTACTGAGCACCCTGAGTACTGAGCACCGAGGACCCTGAGCACTGAGCACCCAGCACCCCGAGAATGAGCACCCAGCACCCTGAGTACTGAGAACCGAGCACCCTGAGTACTGAGCACCCAGCACGCTGAGCACTGAGCACCCAGCACCCCGAGTACTGAGCACCCAGCACCCCGAGCACTGAGCACCCAGCACCACGAGAATGAGCACCCAGCACCCTGAGTACTGAGCACCCAGCACCCTGAGCACTGAGCACCCAGCACCCTGAGTACTGAGCACCCACCACCCCGAGCACTGAGCACACAGCACCCTGAGTACTGAGTACCCAGCACCCTGAGTACTGAGCAACCTGAGCACTGAGCACCCAGCACCCTGAGTACTGAGCACCCTGAGGACTGAGCACCGATCACCCTGAGCACTGAGCACCCAGCACCCTGAGTACTGAGCACCCAGCATCCTGAGCACTGAGCACCCAGCACCCTGAGTACTGAGCAGAGAGCACCCTGATCACTGAGCACCCAGCACCCTGAGTACTGAGCACCCAGCACCCTGAGTACTGAGCACCGAGCACCCCGAGTACTGAGCACCCAGCACCCTGAGCACTCAGCACCCAGCACCCCGAGCACTGAGCACCCAGCACCCTGAGTACTGAGCTCCCAGCACCCCGAGCACTGAGCACCCAGCACCCTGAGTACTGAGCACCCTGAGTACTGAGCACCGATCACCCTGAGCACTGAGCACCCAACACCCTGAGTACTGAGCACCCAACGTACTGAGCACCGAGCACGCTGAGCACTGAGCACCCAGCACCCTGAGTACTGAGCACCGAGCACCCTGAGCACTGAGCACCCAGAACCCTGAGTACTGAGCACCGAGCACCCCGAGCACTGAGCACCCAGGGCCCCGAGCACTGAGCACCCAGCACCCCGAGCACTGAGCACCCAGCACCCGTAACACTGAGGACCCAGCACCCCGAGCAATGAGCACCCAGCACCCTGAGTACTGAGCACCCAGCACCCTGAGTACTGGGCACTGAGCACCCCGAGTACTGAGCACCCACCACCCCGAGCACTGAGCACCGAGCACACCTAGCACTGAGCACCCAGCATCCCGAGCACTGAGCACCCAGCACCCTGAGCACTGAGCACCCAGCACCCCGAGCACTGAGCACCCAGCAACCCGAGCACTGAGCACCCAGCACACCGAGCACTGAGCACCCAGCACCCTGAGTACTGAGCACCCAGCACCCTGAGTACTCAGCACCCAGCACCCTGAGCACTGAGCAACCAGCACCCTGAGTACTGAGCACCCTGCACCCCAAGCACTGAGCACCCTGAGAACTGAGCACCCAGCACCCCAAGCACCGAGCACCCTGAGTACTGAGCACCCAGCACCCTGAGTACTGAGCACCCAGTGTACTGAGCACCGAGCACCCAGCACCCTGAGTACTGAGCACCCAGCACCCTGAGCACTGAGCACCCAGCACCCTTAGTACTGAGCACCGAGCACCCTGAGTACTGAGCACCCAGCACCCCGAGCACTGAACACCCAGCACCCCGAGCACTGAGCACCCAGCACACCGAGCACTCAGCACCCAGCACCACGTGCACTGAGCACCCAGCACACCGAGTACTGAGCACCCAGCACCCCGAGCACCGAGCACCATGAGTACTAAGAACCGAGCACCCTGAGCACTGAGCACCCAGCACCCTAAGCACTGAGCACCGAGCACCCCGAGCACTGAGCAACCAGCACCCTGAGTACCGAGCACCCAGCACCAAAAGTACTGAGCACCGAGCATCCTGAGCACTGAGCACCGAGCACCCCGAGCACTGAGCACCCAGCACCCTGAGTACTGAGCACCCAGCAAAAAGAGTACTGAGCAGCGAGCACCCTGAGCACTGAGCACCCAGCACACTGAGTAATGAGCACCCAGCACCCCGAGTACTGAGCACCCAGCACCGTGAGTACTGAGCACCCAGCACCCTGAGTACTGAGCACCCAGCACCCTGAGCACTGAGCACAAAGCACGCTGAGTACTGAGCACCCTGAGTACTGAGCACCGAGGACCCTGAGCACTGAGCACCCAGCACCCCGAGAATGAGCACCCAGCACCCTGAGTACTGAGAACCGAGCACCCTGAGTACTGAGCACCCAGCACGCTGAGCACTGAGCACCCAGCACCCCAAGTACTGAGCACCCAGCACCCCGAGCACTGAGCACCCAGCACCACGAGAATGAGCACCCAGCACCCTGAGTACTGAGCACCCAGCACCCTGAGCACTGAGCACCCAGCACCCTGAGTACTGAGCACCCAGCACCCCGAGCACTGAGCACACAGCACCCTGAGTACTGAGTACCCAGCACCCTGAGTACTGAGCAACCTGAGCACTGAGCACCCAGCACCCTGAGTACTGAGCACCCTGAGGACTGAGCACCGATCACCCTGAGCACTGAGCACCCAGCACCCTGAGTACTGAGCACCCAGCATCCTGAGCACTGAGCACCCAGCACACTGAGTACTGAGCAGAGAGCACCCTGATCACTGAGCACCCAGCACCCTGAGTACTGAGCACCCAGCACCCTGAGTACTGAGCACCGAGCACCCCGAGTACTGAGCACCCAGCACCCTGAGCACTCAGCACCCAGCACCCCAAGCACTGAGCACCCAGCACCCTGAGTACTGAGCTCCCAGCACCCCGAGCCCTGAGCACCCAGCACCCTGAGTACTGAGCACCCTGAGTACTGAGCACCGATCACCCTGAGCACTGAGCACCCAACACCCTGAGTACTGAGCACCCAACGTACTGAGCACCGAGCACGCTGAGCACTGAGCACCCAGCACCCTGAGTACTGAGCACCGAGCACCCTGAGCACTGAGCACCCAGAACCCTGAGTACTGAGCACCGAGCACCCCGAGCACTGAGCACCCAGGGCCCCGAGCACTGAGCACCCAGCACCCCGAGCACTGAGCACCCAGCACCCGTAACACTGAGGACCCAGCACCCCGAGCAATGAGCACCCAGCACCCTGAGTACTGAGCACCCAGCACCCTGAGTACTGGGCACTGAGCACCCCGAGTACTGAGCACCCACCACCCCGAGCACTGAGCACCGAGCACACCTAGCACTGAGCACCCAGCAACCCGAGCACTGAGCACCCAGCACACCGAGCACTGAGCACCCAGCACCCTGAGTACTGAGCACCCAGCACCCTGAGTACTCAGCACCCAGCACCCTGAGCACTGAGCAACCAGCACCCTGAGTACTGAGCACCCTGCACCCCAAGCACTGAGCACCCTGAGAACTGAGAACCCAGCACCCCAAGCACCGAGCACCCTGAGTACTGAGCACCCAGCACCCTGAGTACTCAGCACCCAGTGTACTGAGCACCGAGCACCCAGCACCCTGAGTACTGAGCACCCAGCACCCTGAGCACTGAGCACCCAGCACCCTTAGTACTGAGCACCGAGCACCCTGAGTACTGAGCACCCAGCACCCCGAGCACTGAACACCCAGCACCCCGAGCACTGAGCACCCAGCACACCGAGCACTCAGCACCCAGCACCACGTGCACTGAGCACCCAGCACACCGAGCACTGAGCACCCAGCACCCCGAGCACCGAGCACCATGAGTACTAAGAACCGAGCACCCTGAGCACTGAGCACCCAGCACCCTGAGCACTGAGCACCCAGCACCCTGAGTACTGAGCCCCTAGCACCCCGTGCACTGAGCACCCAGCACCCTGAGTACTGAGCACCCAGCACCCTGAGCACTGAGCACCGAGCACCCTGAGCACTGAGCACCCAGCACCCTGAGGACTGAGTACCCAGCATCCCGAGCACTGAGCACCCAGCACCCTGAGCACTGAGAACCCTGAGTACTGAGCACTGAGCACCCTGAGTACTGAGCACCCAGCACCCTGAGTATTGAGCACCCAGCAACCTGAGCACTGAGCACCGAGCACCCTGAGCACTGAGCACCCAGCACCCTGAGCACTGAGCAGCCAGCACCCTGAGAACTGAGCACCCAGCACCCTGAGTACTGAGCACCCTGAGTACTGAGCACACAGCACCGTGAGCACTGAGCACCCAGCACCCCGAGCACTGAGCACCCAGCACCCTGAGCACTGAGCACCCTGAGTACTGAGCACTGAGCACCCTGAGTACTGAGCACTGAGCACCCTGAGTACTGAGCACCCAGCACCCTGAGTACTGAGAACCCAGCACCCTGAGCAATGAGCACCCTGAGTACTGAGCACCCAGCACCCTGAGCACTGAGTACCAAGCACCCCGAGCACTGAGCACCCAGCACCCTGAGTACTGAGCACACAGCACCGTGAGCACTGAGCACCCAGCACCCCGAGCACTGAGCACACAGCACCCTGAGCACTGAGCACCCTGAGTACTGAGCACTGAGCACCCTGAGTACTGAGCACTAAGCACCCTGAGTACTGAGCACCCAGCACCCTGAGTACTGAGAACCCAGCACCCTGAGCAATGAGCACCCTGAGTACTGAGCACCCAGCACCCTGAGTACTAAGCACCGAGCACCCTGAGTACTGAGCACCCAGTACCCTGAGCACTGAGCACCCAGCACCCGGAGCACTGAGCACACAGAACCCTGAGTACTGAGCACCGAGCACCCCGAGCACTGACCACCCAGCACCCTGAGCACTGAGCACCCAGCACCCCGAGCACTGAGCACCCAGCACCCGGAACACTGAGCACCCAGCACCCCGAGACATGAGCACCAAGCACCCTGAGTACTGAGCACCCAGCACCCCGAGTACTGAGCACCCAGCAACCTGAGCACCGAGCACCCAGCACCCCGAGCACTGAGCACCCAGCACCCTGAGCACTGAGCACCCAGCACCCCGAGCACTGAGCACCCAGCACCCTGAGCACTGCGTACCCAACACCCCAAGCACTGAGCACCCAGCACCCTGAGTACTGAGTACTGAGCACCCTGAGTACTGAGCACCCAGCATCCTGAGCACTGAGCACCCAGCACCCTGAGTACTGAGCACCGAGCACCCCGAGCACTGAGCACCCAGCACCCTGAGTACCGAGCACCCAGCACCAAAAGTACTGAGCACCGAGCATCCTGAGCACTGAGCACCGAGCACCCCGAGCACTGAGCACCCAGCACCCTGAGTACTGAGCACCCAGCAAAAAGAGTACTGAGCAGCGAGCACCCTGAGCACTGAGCACCCAGCACACTGAGTAATGAGCACCCAGCACCCCGAGTAATGAGCACCCAGCACCGTGAGTACTGAGCACCCAGCACCCTGAGTACTGAGCACCCAGCACCCTGAGCACTGAGCACAAAGTACGCTGAGTACTGAGCACCCTGAGTACTGAGCACCGAGGACCCTGAGCACTGAGCACCCAGCACCCCGAGAATGAGCACCCAGCACCCTGAGTACTGAGAACCGAGCACCCTGAGTACTGAGCACCCAGCACGCTGAGCACTGAGCACCCAGCACCCCGAGTACTGAGCACCCAGCACCCCGAGCACTGAGCACCCAGCACCACGAGAATGAGCACCCAGCACCCTGAGTACTGAGCACCCAGCACCCTGAGCACTGAGCACCCAGCACCCTGAGTACTGAGCACCCAGCACCCCGAGCACTGAGCACACAGCACCCTGAGTACTGAGTACCCAGCACCCTGAGTACTGAGCAACCTGAGCACTGAGCACCCAGCACCCTGAGTACTGAGCACCCTGAGGACTGAGCACCGATCACCCTGAGCACTGAGCACCCAGCACCCTGAGTACTGAGCACCCAGCATCCTGAGCACTGAGCACCCAGCACCCTGAGTACTGAGCAGAGAGCACCCTGATCACTGAGCACCCAGCACCCTGAGTACTGAGCACCCAGCACCCTGAGTACTGAGCACCGAGCACCCCGAGTACTGAGCACCCAGCACCCTGAGCACTCAGCACCCAGCACCCCGAGCACTGAGCACCCAGCACCCTGAGTACTGAGCTCCCAGCACCCCGAGCCCTGAGCACCCAGCACCCCGAGCACTGAGCACCCAGCACCCGTAACACTGAGGACCCAGCACCCCGAGCAATGAGCACCCAGCACCCTGAGTACTGAGCACCCAGCACCCTGAGTACTGAGCACTGAGCACCCCGAGTACTGAGCACCCACCACCCCGAACACTGAGCACCGAGCACACCGAGCACTGAGCACCCAGCATCCCGAGCACTGAGCACCCAGCACCCTGAGCACTGAGCACCCAGCACCCCGAGCACTGAGCACCCAGCAACCCGAGCACTGAGCACCCAGCAACCCGAGCACTGAGCACCCAGCACACCGAGCACTGAGCACCCAGCACCCTGAGTACTGAGCACCCAGCACCCTGAGTACTCAGCACCCAGCACCCTGAGCACTGAGCAACCAGCACCCTGAGTACTGAGCACCCTGCACCCCAAGCACTGAGCACCCTGAGAACTGAGCACCCAGCACCCCAAGCACCGAGCACCCTGAGTACTGAGCACCCAGCACCCTGAGTAGTGAGCACCCAGTGTACTGAGTACCGAGCACCCAGCACCCTGAGTACTGAGCACCCAGCACCCTGAGCACTGAGCACCCAGCACCCTGAGTACTGAGCACCGAGCACCCTGAGTACTGAGCACCCAGCACCCCGAGCACTGAGCACCCAGCACCCCGAGCACTGAGCACCCAGCACACCGAGCACTCAGCACCCAGCACCCCGTGCACTGAGCACCCAGCACACCGAGCACTGAGCACCCAGCACCCCGAGCAACGAGCACCATGAGTACTAAGAACCGAGCACCCTGAGCACTGAGCACCCAGCACCCTGAGCACTGAGCACCCAGCACCCTGAATACTGAGAGCCTAGAACCCCGTGCACTGAGCACCCAGCACCCTGAGTACTGAGCACCCAGCACCCTGAGCACTGAGCACCGAGCACCCTGAGCACTGAGCACCCAGCACCCTGAGGACTGAGTACCCAGCACCCCGAGCACTGAGCACCCAGCACCCTGAGCACTGAGGACCCTGAGTACTGAGCACTGAGCACCCTGAGTACTGAGCACCCAGCACCCTGAGTATTGAGCACCCAGCAACCTGAGCACTGAGCACCGAGCACCCTGAGCACTGAGCACACAGCACAGTGAGCACTGAGCACCCAGCACCCCGAGCACTGAGCACCCAGCACCCTGAGCACTGAGCACCATGAGTACTAAGCACTGAGCACCCTGAGTACTGAGCACTGAGCACCCTGAGTACTGAGCACCCAGCACCCTGAGTACTGAGAACCCAGCACCCTGAGCAATGAGCACCCTGAGTACTGAGCACCCAGCACCCTGAGCACTGAGCACCGAGCACCCCGAGCACTGAGCACCCAGCACCCTGAGTACTGAGCACACAGCACCGTGAGCACTGAGCACCCAGCACCCCGAGCACTGAGCACCCAGCACCCTGAGCACTGAGCACCCTGAGTACTGAGCACTGAGCACCCTGAGTACTGAGCACTAAGCACCCTGAGTACTGAGCACCCAGCACCCTGAGTACTGAGAACCCAGCACCCTGAGCAATGAGCACCCTGAGTACTGAGCACCCAGCACCCTGAGTACTAAGCACCGAGCACCCTGAGTACTGAGCACCCAGTACCCTGAGCACTGAGCACCCAGCACCCGGAGCACTGAGCACACAGAACCCTGAGTACTGAGCACCGAGCACCCCGAGCACTGAGCACCCAGCACCCTGAGCACTGAGCACCCAGCACCCCGAGCACTGAGCACCCAGCACCCGGAGCACTGAGCACCCAGCACCCCGAGCAATGAGCACCCAGCACCCTGAGTACTGAGCACCCAGCACCCCGAGTACTGAGCACCCAGCAACCTGAGCACCGAGCACCCAGCACCCCGAGCACTGAGCACCCAGCACCCTGAGCACTGAGCACCCAGCACCCTGAGTACTGAGCACTGAGCACCCCGAGTACTGAGTACCCAGCACCCCGAGCACTGAGCACCGAGCACCCCGAGCACTGAGCACCCAGCACCCCGAGCACTGAGCACCCAGCACCCTGAGCACTGAGCAACCAGCACCCCGAGCACTGAGCACCCAGCACCCGAGCACTGAGCACCCAGCATCCCGAGCACTGAGCACCCAGCACCCTGAGTACTGAGCACCCAGCACCCTGAGTACTCAGCACCCAGCACCCTGAGCACTGAGCAACCAGCACCCTGAGTACTGAGCACCCATCACCCCAAGCACTAAGCACCCTGAGTACTGAGCACCCAGCACGCCAAGCACTGAGCACCCTGAGTACTGAGCACCCAGCACCCTGATTAATGAGCACCCAGCACCCCGAGCACTGAGCACCCAGCACCCTGAGTACTGAGCACCCAGCACCCTGAGTACTGAGCACCCAGCACCCTGAGTACTGAGCACTCAGCACCCTGAGTACTGAGCACCCTGAATTCTGAGCACCCAGCACCGTGAGCACTGAGCACCCAGCACCTTGAGTACTGAGCACCGAGCACCCCGAGCACAGAGCAAACAGCACCCTGAGTACTGAGCACCCAGCACCCCGAGCACTGAGCACCCAGCACCCTGAGTACTGAGCACCCTGCACCGTGAGTACTGAGTACTGAGCACCCAGAGCACTGAGCACCCAAAACCCCGAGAACTGAGCACCCAGCACCCTGAGTACTGAGCACCCAGCACCCTGAGTACTGAGCACTCAGCACCCTGAGTACTGAGCACCGAGCTCCCCGAGCACTGAGCACCCAGCACCCTGAGCACTTAGCACCCTGAGGACTGAGCACCCAGCACCCTGAGTACTGAGCACCCAGCACCCTGAGTACTGAGCACCCAGCATCCTGAGTACTGAGCACCCTGAGTACTGAGCACCCAGCACCCCGAGAACTGAGCACCCAGCACCCTGAGTACTGTGCAACCTGAGTACTGAGCACCCAGCAACCTGAGTACTTAGCACCCAGCACCTGAGCACTGAGCACCCAGCACCCTGAGTACTGAGCACCGAGCACTCCGAGTACTGAGCACCCAGCACCCCGAGCACTGAGCACCCAGCACCCTGAGCACTGAGCACCCAACACCCCAAGCACTGAGCACCCAGCACCCTGAGTACTGAGTACTGAGCACCCTGAGTACTGAGCACCCAGCATCCTGAGCACTGAGCACCCAGCACCCTGAGTACTGAGCACCGAGCACCCCGAGCACTGAGCACCCAGCACCCTGAGTACCGAGCACCCAGCACCAAAAGTACTGAGCACCGAGCATCCTGAGCACTGAGCACCGAGCACCCCGAGCACTGAGCACCCAGCACCCTGAGTACTGAGCACCCAGCAAAAAGAGTACTGAGCAGCGAGCACCCTGAGCACTGAGCACCCAGCACACTGAGTAATGAGCACCCAGCACCCCGAGTACTGAGCACCCAGCACCGTGAGTACTGAGCACCCAGCACCCTGAGTACTGAGCACCTAGCACCCTGAGCACTGAGCACAAAGCACGCTGAGTACTGAGCACCCTGAGTACTGAGCACCGAGGACCCTGAGCACTGAGCACCCAGCACCCCGAGAATGAGCACCCAGCACCCTGAGTACTGAGAACCGAGCACCCTGAGTACTGAGCACCCAGCACGCTGAGCACTGAGCACCCAGCACCCCGAGTACTGAGCACCCAGCACCCCGAGCACTGAGCACCCAGCACCACGAGAATGAGCACCCAGCACCCTGAGTACTGAGCACCCAGCACCCTGAGCACTGAGCACCCAGCACCCTGAGTACTGAGCACCCAGCACACCGAGCACTGAGCACACAGCACCCTGAGTACTGAGGACCCAGCACCCTGAGTACTGAGCAACCTGAGCACTGAGCACCCAGCACCCTGAGTACTGAGCACCCTGATGACTGAGCAGCGATCACCCTGAGCACTGAGCACCCAGCACCCTGAGTACTGAGCACCCAGCATCCTGAGCACTGAGCACCCAGCACCCTGAGTACTGAGCACCGAGCACCCCGAGCACTGAGCACCCAGCACCCTAAGTACCGAGCACCCAGCACCAAAAGTCCTGAGCACCGAGCATCCTGAGCACTGAGCACCGAGCACCCAGAGCACTGAGCACCCAGCACCCTGAGTACTGAGCACCCAGCAAAAAGAGTACTGAGCAGCGAGCACCCTGAGCACTGAGCACCCAACACCCTGAGTACTGAGCACCCAACGTACTGAGCACCGAGCACACTGAGCACTGAGCACCCAGCACCCTGAGTACTGAGCACCGAGCACCCTGAGCACTGAGCACCCAGAACCCTGAGTACTGAGCACCGAGCACCCCGAGCACTGAGCACCCAGGGCCCCGAGCACTGAGCACCCAGCACCCCGAGCACTGAGCACCCAGCACCCGTAACACTGAGGACCCAGCACCCCGAGCAATGAGCACCCAGCACCCTGAGTACTGAGCACCCAGGACCCTGAGTACTGAGCACTGAGCACCCCGAGTAC
Source organism: Microtus oregoni (assembly GCF_018167655.1). Lineage (NCBI taxonomy): Eukaryota > Metazoa > Chordata > Mammalia > Rodentia > Cricetidae > Microtus > Microtus oregoni. The sequence continues at coordinate 319,634 of NW_024544609.1, read as the reverse complement.
TGAGCACCCACCACCCCGAGCACTGAGCACCGAGCACACCGAGCACTGAGCACCCAGCATCCCGAGCACTGAGCACCCAGCACCCTGAGCACTGAGCACCCATCACCCCGAGCACTGAGCACCCAGCAACCCGAGCACTGAGCACCCAGCAACCCGAGCACTGAGCACCCAGCACACCGAGCACTGAGCACCCAGCACCCTGAGTACTGAGCACCCAGCACCCTGAGTACTCAGCACCCAGCACCCTGAGCACTGAGCAACCAGCACCCTGAGTACTGAGCACCCTGCACCCCAAGCACTGAGCACCCTGAGAACTGAGCACCCAGCACCCCAAGCACCGAGCACCCTGAGTACTGAGCACCCAGCACCCTGAGTACTGAGCACCCAGTGTACTGAGCACCGAGCACCCAGCACCCTGAGTACTGAGCACCCAGCACCCTGAGCACTGAGCACCCAGCACCCTTAGTACTGAGCACCGAGCACCCTGAGTACTGAGCACCAAGCACCCCGAGCACTGAACACCCAGCACCCCGAGCACTGAGCACCCAGCACACCGAGCACTCAGCACCCAGCACCACGTGCACTGAGCACCCAGCACACGGAGCACTGAGCACCCAGCACCCCGAGCACCGAGCACCATGAGTACTAAGAACCGAGCACCCTGAGCACTGAGCACCCAGCACCCTGAGCACTGAGCACCCAGCACCCTGAGTACTGAGCACCTAGCACCCCGTGCACTGAGCACCCAGCACCCTGAGTACTGAGCACCCAGCACCCTGAGCACTGAGCACCGAGCACCCTGAGCACTGAGCACCCAGCACCCTGAGGACTGAGTACCCAGCATCCCGAGCACTGAGCACCCAGCACCCTGAGCACTGAGCACCCTGAGTACTGAGCACTGAGCACCCTGAGTACTGAGCACCCAGCACCCTGAGTATTGAGCACCCAGCAACCTGAGCACTGAGCACTGAGCACCCTGAGCACTGAGCACCCAGCACCCTGAGCACTGAGCAGCCAGCACCCTGAGAACTGAGCACCCAGCACCCTGAGTACTGAGCACCCTGAGTACTGAGCACACAGCACCGTGAGCACTGAGCACCCAGCACCCCGAGCACTGAGCACCCAGCACCCTGAGCACTGAGCACCCTGAGTACAGAGCACTGAGCACCCTGAGTACTGAGCACTGAGCACCCTGAGTACTGAGCACCCAGCACCCTGAGTACTGAGCACCCAGCACCCTGAGCACTGAGCACCAAGCACCCCGAGCACTGAGCACCCAGCACCCTGAGTACTGAGCACACAGCACCGTGAGCACTGAGCACCCAGCACCCCGAGCACTGAGCACCCAGCACCCTGAGCACTGAGCACCCTGAGTACTGAGCACTGAGCACCCTGAGTACTGAGCACTAAGCACCCTGAGTACTGAGCACCCAGCACCCTGAGTACTGAGAACCCAGCACCCTGAGCAATGAGCACCCTGAGTACTGAGCACCCAGCACCCTGAGTACTAAGCACCGAGCACCCTGAGTACTGAGCACCCAGTACCCTGAGCACTGAGCACCCAGCACCCGGAGCACTGAGCACACAGAACCCTGAGTACTGAGCACCGAGCACCCCGAGCACTGAGCACCCAGCACCCTGAGCACTGAGCACCCAGCACCCCGAGCACTGAGCACCCAGCACCCGGAGCACTGAGCACCCAGCACCCCGAGCAATGAGCACCCAGCACCCTGAGTACTGAGCACCCAGCACCCCGAGTACTGAGCACCCAGCAACCTGAGCACCGAGCACCCAGCACCCCGAGCACTGAGCACCCAGCACCCTGAGCACTGAGCACCCAGCACCCTGAGTACTGAGCACTGAGCACCCCGAGTACTGAGTACCCAGCAGCCCGAACACTGAGCACCGAGCACCCCGAGCACTGAGCACCCAGCACCCCGAGCACTGAGCACCCAGCACCCTGAGCACTGAGCACCCAGCACCCCGAGCACTGAGCACCCAGCACCCGAGCACTGAGCACCCAGCATCCCGAGCACTGAGCACCCAGCACCCTGAGTACTGAGCACCCAGCACCCTGAGTACTCAGCACCCAGCACCCTGAGCACTGAGCAACCAGCACCCTGAGTACTGAGCACCCAGCACCCCAAGCACTAAGCACCCTGAGTACTGAGCACCCAGCACCCCAAGCACTGAGCACCCTGAGTACTGAGCACCCAGCACCCTGATTAATGAGCACCCAGCACCCCGAGCACTGAGCACCCAGCACCCTGAGTACTGAGCACCCAGCACCCTGAGTACTGAGCACCCAGCACCCTGAGTACTGAGCACTCAGCACCCTGAGTACTGAGCACCCTGAGTTCTGAGCACCCAGCACCGTGAGCACTGAGCACCCAGCACCTTGAGTACTGAGCACCGAGCACCCCGAGCACTGAGCAAACAGCACCCTGAGTACTGAGCACCCAGCACCCCGAGCACTGAGCACCCAGCACCCTGAGTACTGAGCACCCAGCACCGTGAGTACTGAGCACTGAGCACCCAGAGCACTGAGCACCCAAAACCCCGAGAACTGAGCACCCAGCACCCTGAGTACTGAGCACCCAGCACCCTGAGTACTGAGCACTCAGCACCCTGAGTACTGAGCACCGAGCTCCCCGAGCACTGAGCACCCAGCACCCTGAGCACTTAGCACCCTGAGGACTGAGCACCCAGCACCCTGAGTACTGAGCACCCAGCACCCTGAGTACTGAGCACCCAGCATCCTGAGTACTGAGCACCCTGAGTACTGAGCACCCAGCACCCCGAGAACTGAGCACCCAGCACCCTGAGTACTGTGCAACCTGAGTACTGAGCACCCAGCAACCTGAGTACTTAGCACCCAGCACCTGAGCACTGAGCACCCAGCACCCTGAGTACTGAGCACCGAGCACTCCGAGTACTGAGCACCCAGCACCCCGAGCACTGAGCACCCAGCACCCTGAGCACTGAGCACCCAACACCCCAAGCACTGAGCACCCAGCACCCTGAGTACTGAGTACTGAGCACCCTGAGTACTGAGCACCCAGCATCCTGAGCACTGAGCACCCAGCACCCTGAGTACTGAGCACCGAGCACCCCGAGCACTGAGCACCCAGCACCCTGAGTACCGAGCACCCAGCACCAAAAGTACTGAGCACCGAGCATCCTGAGCACTGAGCACCGAGCACCCCGAGCACTGAGCACCCAGCACCCTGAGTACTGAGCACCCAGCAAAAAGAGTACTGAGCAGCGAGCACCCTGAGCACTGAGCACCCAGCACACTGAGTAATGAGCACCCAGCACCCCGAGTACTGAGCACCCAGCACCGTGAGTACTGAGCACCCAGCACCCTGAGTACTGAGCACCTAGCACGCTGAGCACTGAGCACAAAGCACGCTGAGTACTGAGCACCCTGAGTACTGAGCACCGAGGACCCTGAGCACTGAGCACCCAGCACCCCGAGAATGAGCACCCAGCACCCTGAGTACTGAGAACCGAGCACCCTGAGTACTGAGCACCCAGCACGCTGAGCACTGAGCACCCAGCACCCCGAGTACTGAGCACCCAGCACCCCGAGCACTGAGCACCCCGCACCACGAGAATGAGCACACAGCACCCTGAGTACTGAGCACCCAGCACCCTGAGCACTGAGCACCCAGCACCCTGAGTACTGAGCACCCAGCACCCCGAGCACTGAGCACACAGCACCCTGAGTACTGAGGACCCAGCACCCTGAGTACTGAGCAACCTGAGCACTGAGCACCCAGCACCCTGAGTACTGAGTACCCTGATGACTGAGCACCGATCACCCTGAGCACTGAGCACCCAGCACCCTGAGTACTGAGCACCCAGCATCCTGAGCACTGAGCACCCAGCACCCTGAGTACTGAGCACCGAGCACCCCGAGCACTGAGCACCCAGCACCCTAAGTACCGAGCACCCAGCACCAAAAGTCCTGAGCACCGAGCATCCTGAGCACTGAGCACCGAGCACCCCGAGCACTGAGCACCCAGCACCCTGAGTACTGAGCACCCAGCAAAAAGAGTACTGAGCAGCGAGCACCCTGAGCACTGAGCACCCAGCACACTGAGTAATGAGCACCCAGCACCATGAGTACTGAGCACCCAGCACCGTGAGTACTGAGCACCCAGCACCCTGAGTACTGAGCACCCTGAGTACTGAGCACCGATCACCCTGAGCACTGAGCACCCAACACCCTGAGTACTGAGCACCCAACGTACTGAGCACCGAGCACACTGAGCACTGAGCACCCAGCACCCTGAGTACTGAGCACCGAGCACCCTGAGCACTGAGCACCCAGAACCCTGAGTACTGAGCACCGAGCACCCCGAGCACTGAGCACCCAGGGCCCCGAGCACTGAGCACCCAGCACCCCGAGCACTGAGCACCCAGCACCCGTAACACTGAGGACCCAGCACCCCGAGCAATGAGCACCCAGCACCCTGAGTACTGAGCACCCAGCACCCTGAGTACTGAGCACTGAGCACCCCGAGTACTGAGCACCCACCACCCCGAGCACTGAGCACCGAGCACACCGAGCACTGAGCACCCAGCATCCCGAGCACTGAGCACCCAGCACCCTGAGCACTGAGCACCCAGCACCCCGAGCACTGAGCACCCAGCAACCCGAGCACTGAGCACCCAGCACCCTGAGTACTGAGCACACAGCACCGTGAGCACTGAGCACCCAGCACCCCGAGCACTGAGCACCCAGCACCCTGAGCACTGAGCACCCTGAGTACTGAGCACTGAGCACCCTGAGTACTGAGCACTAAGCACCCTGAGTACTGAGCACCCAGCACCCTGAGTACTGAGAACCCAGCACCCTGAGCAATGAGCACCCTGAGTACTGAGCACCCAGCACCCTGAGTACTAAGCACCGAGCACCCTGAGTACTGAGCACCCAGTACCCTGAGCACTGAGCACCCAGCACCCGGAGCACTGAGCACACAGAACCCTGAGTACTGAGCACCGAGCACCCCGAGCACTGAGCACCCAGCACCCTGAGCACTGAGCACCCAGCACCCCGAGCACTGAGCACCCAGCACCCGGAGCACTGAGCACCCAGCACCCCGAGCAATGAGCACCCAGCACCCTGAGTACTGAGCACCCAGCACCCCGAGTACTGAGCACCCAGCAACCTGAGCACCGAGCACCCAGCACCCCGAGCACTGAGCACCCAGCACCCTGAGCACTGAGCACCCAGCACCCTGAGTACTGAGCACTGAGCACCCCGAGTACTGAGTACCCAGCAGCCCGAACACTGAGCACCGAGCACCCCGAGCACTGAGCACCCAGCACCCCGAGCACTGAGCACCCAGCACCCTGAGCACTGAGCACCCAGCACCCCGAGCACTGAGCACCCAGCACCCGAGCACTGAGCACCCAGCATCCCGAGCACTGAGCACCCAGCACCCTGAGTACTGAGCACCCAGCACCCTGAGTACTCAGCACCCAGCACCCTGAGCACTGAGCAACCAGCACCCTGAGTACTGAGCACCCAGCACCCCAAGCACTAAGCACCCTGAGTACTGAGCACCCAGCACCCCAAGCACTGAGCACCCTGAGTACTGAGCACCCAGCACCCTGATTAATGAGCACCCAGCACCCCGAGCACTGAGCACCCAGCACCCTGAGTACTGAGCACCCAGCACCCTGAGTACTGAGCACCCAGCACCCTGAGTACTGAGCACTCAGCACCCTGAGTACTGAGCACCCTGAGTTCTGAGCACCCAGCACCGTGAGCACTGAGCACCCAGCACCTTGAGTACTGAGCACCGAGCACCCCGAGCACTGAGCAAACAGCACCCTGAGTACTGAGCACCCAGCACCCCGAGCACTGAGCACCCAGCACCCTGAGTACTGAGCACCCAGCACCGTGAGTACTGAGCACTGAGCACCCAGAGCACTGAGCACCCAAAACCCCGAGAACTGAGCACCCAGCACCCTGAGTACTGAGCACCCAGCACCCTGAGTACTGAGCACTCAGCACCCTGAGTACTGAGCACCGAGCTCCCCGAGCACTGAGCACCCAGCACCCTGAGCACTTAGCACCCTGAGGACTGAGCACCCAGCACCCTGAGTACTGAGCACCCAGCACCCTGAGTACTGAGCACCCAGCATCCTGAGTACTGAGCACCCTGAGTACTGAGCACCCAGCACCCCGAGAACTGAGCACCCAGCACCCTGAGTACTGTGCAACCTGAGTACTGAGCACCCAGCAACCTGAGTACTTAGCACCCAGCACCTGAGCACTGAGCACCCAGCACCCTGAGTACTGAGCACCGAGCACTCCGAGTACTGAGCACCCAGCACCCCGAGCACTGAGCACCCAGCACCCTGAGCACTGAGCACCCAACACCCCAAGCACTGAGCACCCAGCACCCTGAGTACTGAGTACTGAGCACCCTGAGTACTGAGCACCCAGCATCCTGAGCACTGAGCACCCAGCACCCTGAGTACTGAGCACCGAGCACCCCGAGCACTGAGCACCCAGCACCCTGAGTACCGAGCACCCAGCACCAAAAGTACTGAGCACCGAGCATCCTGAGCACTGAGCACCGAGCACCCCGAGCACTGAGCACCCAGCACCCTGAGTACTGAGCACCCAGCAAAAAGAGTACTGAGCAGCGAGCACCCTGAGCACTGAGCACCCAGCACACTGAGTAATGAGCACCCAGCACCCCGAGTACTGAGCACCCAGCACCGTGAGTACTGAGCACCCAGCACCCTGAGTACTGAGCACCTAGCACGCTGAGCACTGAGCACAAAGCACGCTGAGTACTGAGCACCCTGAGTACTGAGCACCGAGGACCCTGAGCACTGAGCACCCAGCACCCCGAGAATGAGCACCCAGCACCCTGAGTACTGAGAACCGAGCACCCTGAGTACTGAGCACCCAGCACGCTGAGCACTGAGCACCCAGCACCCCGAGTACTGAGCACCCAGCACCCCGAGCACTGAGCACCCCGCACCACGAGAATGAGCACACAGCACCCTGAGTACTGAGCACCCAGCACCCTGAGCACTGAGCACCCAGCACCCTGAGTACTGAGCACCCAGCACCCCGAGCACTGAGCACACAGCACCCTGAGTACTGAGGACCCAGCACCCTGAGTACTGAGCAACCTGAGCACTGAGCACCCAGCACCCTGAGTACTGAGTACCCTGATGACTGAGCACCGATCACCCTGAGCACTGAGCACCCAGCACCCTGAGTACTGAGCACCCAGCATCCTGAGCACTGAGCACCCAGCACCCTGAGTACTGAGCACCGAGCACCCCGAGCACTGAGCACCCAGCACCCTAAGTACCGAGCACCCAGCACCAAAAGTCCTGAGCACCGAGCATCCTGAGCACTGAGCACCGAGCACCCCGAGCACTGAGCACCCAGCACCCTGAGTACTGAGCACCCAGCAAAAAGAGTACTGAGCAGCGAGCACCCTGAGCACTGAGCACCCAGCACACTGAGTAATGAGCACCCAGCACCATGAGTACTGAGCACCCAGCACCGTGAGTACTGAGCACCCAGCACCCTGAGTACTGAGCACCCTGAGTACTGAGCACCGATCACCCTGAGCACTGAGCACCCAACACCCTGAGTACTGAGCACCCAACGTACTGAGCACCGAGCACACTGAGCACTGAGCACCCAGCACCCTGAGTACTGAGCACCGAGCACCCTGAGCACTGAGCACCCAGAACCCTGAGTACTGAGCACCGAGCACCCCGAGCACTGAGCACCCAGGGCCCCGAGCACTGAGCACCCAGCACCCCGAGCACTGAGCACCCAGCACCCGTAACACTGAGGACCCAGCACCCCGAGCAATGAGCACCCAGCACCCTGAGTACTGAGCACCCAGCACCCTGAGTACTGAGCACTGAGCACCCCGAGTACTGAGCACCCACCACCCCGAGCACTGAGCACCGAGCACACCGAGCACTGAGCACCCAGCATCCCGAGCACTGAGCACCCAGCACCCTGAGCACTGAGCACCCAGCACCCCGAGCACTGAGCACCCAGCAACCCGAGCACTGAGCACCCAGCAACCCGAGCACTGAGCACCCAGCACACCGAGCACTGAGCACCCAGCACCCTGAGTACTGACCACCCAGCACCCTGAGTACTCAGCACCCAGCACCCTGAGCACTGAGCAACCAGCACCCTGAGTACTGAGCACCCTGCACCCCAAGCACTGAGCACCCTGAGAACTGAGCACCCAGCACCCCAAGCACCGAGCACCCTGAGTACTGAGCACCCAGCACCCTGAGTACTGAGCACCCAGTGTACTGAGCACCGAGCACCCAGCACCCTGAGTACTGAGCACCCAGCACCCTGAGCACTGAGCACCCAGCACCCTTAGTACTGAGCACCGAGCACCCTGAGTACTGAGCACCAAGCACCCCGAGCACTGAACACCCAGCACCCCGAGCACTGAGCACCCAGCACACCGAGCACTCAACACCCAGCACCACGTGCACTGAGCACCCAGCACACGGAGCACTGAGCACCCAGCACCCTGAGCACTGAGCACCCTGAGTACTGAGCACTGAGCACCCTGAGTACTGAGCACCCAGCACCCTGAGTATTGAGCACCCAGCAACCTGAGCACTGAGCACCGAGCACCCTGAGCACTGAGCACCCAGCACCCTGAGCACTGAGCAGCCAGCACCCTGAGAACTGAGCACCCAGCACCCTGAGTACTGAGCACCCTGAGTACTGAGCACACAGCACCGTGAGCACTGAGCACCCAGCACCCCGAGCACTGAGCACCCAGCACCCTGAGCACTGAGCACCCTGAGTACAGAGCACTGAGGACCCTGAGTACTGAGCACTGAGCACCCTGAGTACTGAGCACCCAGCACCCTGAGTACTGAGCACCCAGCACCCTGAGCACTGAGCACCCAGCACCCCGAGCACTGAGCACCCAGCACCCTGAGCACTGAGCACCCTGAGTACTGAGCACTGAGCACCCTGAGTACTGAGCACTAAGCACCCTGAGTACTGAGCACCCAGCACCCTGAGTACTGAGAACCCAGCACCCTGAGCAATGAGCACCCTGAGTACTGAGCACCCAGCACCCTGAGTACTAAGCACCGAGCACCCTGAGTACTGAGCACCCTGTACCCTGAGCACTGAGCACCCAGCACCCGGAGCACTGAGCACACAGTACCCTGAGTACTGAGCACCGAGCACCCCGAGCACTGAGCACCCTGCACCCTGAGCACTGAGCACCCAGCACCCCGAGCACTGAGCACCCAGCACCCGGAACACTGAGCACCCAGCACCCTGAGACATGAGCACCCAGCACCCTGAGTACTGAGCACCCAGCACCCCGAGTACTGAGCACCCAGCAACCTGAGCACCGAGCACCCAGCACCCCGAGCACTGAGCACCCAGCACCCTGAGCACTGAGCACCCAGCACCCTGAGCACTGAGCACCCAGCACCCTGAGCACTGAGCACCCAACACCCCAAGCACTGAGCACCCAGCACCCTGAGTACTGAGTACTGAGCACCCTGAGTACTGAGCACCCAGCATCCTGAGCACTGAGCACCCAGCACCCTGAGTACTGAGCACCGAGCACCCCGAGCACTGAGCACCCAGCACCCTGAGTACCGAGCACCCAGCTCCAAAAGTACTGAGCACCGAGCATCCTGAGCACTGTGCACCGAGCACCCCGAGCACTGAGCACCCAGCACCCTGAGTACTGAGCACCCAGCAAAAAGAGTACTGAGCAGCGAGCACCCTGAGCACTGAGTACCCAGCACCCTGAGTACTGAGCACCCAGCATCCTGAGCACTGAGCACCCAGCACCCCGAGTACTGAGCACCAAGCACCCCGAGTACTGAGCACCCAGCACCCTGAGTACTGAGCACCCAGCACCCTGAGCACTGATCACACAGCACCCTGAGTACTGAGCACTGAGTACCCAGCACCCCGAGCACTGAGCACCCAGCACCCTGAGCACTGAGCACCCAGCACCCTGAGCACTGAGCACCCTGCACCCTGAGCACTGAGCACCCAGCACCCTGAGGACTGAGCACCCACCACCCCGAGCACTGCGCACCCAGCACCCTGAGTACTGAGCACTGAGCACCCTGCACCCTGAGCACTGAACACCCAGCACCCTGAGCACTGAGCACCCAGCACCCCGAGCACTGAGCACCCTGAGTACTGAGCACCAAGCACCCCGATCACTGAGAACCCTGAGTACTGAGCACCCAGCACTCTGAGTACTGAGCACCGAGCACCCCGAGCAATGAGCACCCAGCACCCCGAGCACTGAGCACCCAGCACCCTGAGGACTGAGCACTGAGCACACAGCACCCTGAGCACTGAGCACCCAGCACCCTGAGTACTGAGCACTGAGCACCCAGCACCCTGAGGACTGAGCACTGAGCACCCAGCACCCTGAGCACTGAGCACCCAGCACCCTGAGTACTGAGCACTGAGCAACCAGCACCCCGAGGACTGAGCACCCAGCACCCTGAGTACTGAGCACTGAGCACCCAGCACCCCGAGCACTGAGCACCCAGCACCCTGAGCACTGAGCATCCAGAACCCTGAGTACTGAGCACTGAGCACCAAGCACCCCGATCACTGAGCACCCTGAGTACTGAGCACCCAGCACTCTGAGTACTGAGCACCGAGCACCCCGAGCAATGAGCACCCAGCACCCTGAGGACTGAGCACTGAGCACCCAGCACCCTGAGCACTGAGCACCCAGCACCCTGAGCACTGAGCATCCAGAACCCTGAGTACTGAGCACTGAGCACCCAGCACCCCGAGCACTGAGCACCCAGCACCCTGAGTACAGAGCACTGAGCACCCAGCACCCCGAGCACTGAGCACCCAGCACACTGAGTACTGAGCCCCGAGCACCCCGAGCACTGAGGACCCAGCACCCTGAGTACTGAGCACCCAGCACCCTGAGCACTGAGCACCCAGCACCCCGAGCACTGAGCACCCAGCACTCTGAGTACTGAGCACCGAGCACCCCGAGCACTGAGCACCCAGCACCCTGAGTACTGAGCACCCAGCACCCCGAGCACTGAGCACCTAGCACTCTGAACCCTGAGCACTGAGCACCGAGCACCCTGAGAACTGAGCACCCAGCACCCTGAGCACTGAGCACCCAGCACCCTGAGCACTGAGCACCCAGCACCCTGAGCACTGAGCAGCCAGCACCCTGAGTACTGTGCACCCAGCACCCCGAGCACTGAGCACCCAGCACCCTGAGCACTGAGCACTGAGCACCCTGAGTACTGAGCACCCAGCACCCTGAGTACTGAGCACCCAGCACCCTGAGAACTGAGCACCCAGCACCACGAGCACTGAGCACACAGCACCCTGAGCACTGAGCACCCAGCACCCCGAGCACTGAGCACCCAGCACCCATAGGACTGAGCACTGAGCACCCAGCACCCTGAGCACTGAGCACCCAGCACCCTGAGTACTGAGCACTGAGCACCCAGCACCCCAAGCACTGAGCACCCAGCACCCTGAGCACTGAGTACCCAGCACCCTGAGTACTGAGCACCCAGCACCCTGAGCACTGAGCACCCAGCACCCCGAGTACTGAGCACCAAGCACCCCGAGTACTGAGCACCCAGCACCCTGAGTACTGAGCACCCAGCACCCTGAGCACTGATCACACAGCACCCTGAGTACTGAGCACTGAGCACCCAGCACCCCGAGCACTGAGCACCCAGCACCCTGAGCACTGAGCACCCAGCACCCTGAGCACTGAGCACCCACCACCCCGATCACTGAGCACCCAGCACCCTGAGTACTGAGCACTGAGCACCCTGCACCCTGAGCACTGAACACCCAGCACCCTGAGTACTGAGCACCCAGCACCCCGAGCACTGAGCACCCTGAGTACTGAGCACCAAGCACCCCGATCACTGAGCACCCTGAGTACTGAGCACCCAGCACTCTGAGTACTGAGCACCGAGCACCCCGAGCAATGAGCACCCAGCACCCCGAGCACTGAGCACCCAGCACCCTGAGGACTGAGCACTGAGCACACAGCACCCTGAGCACTGAGCACCCAGCACCCTGAGTACTGAGCACTGAGCACCCAGCACCCTGAGGACTGAGCACTGAGCACCCAGCACCCTGAGCACTGAGCACCCAGCACCCTGAGTACTGAGCACTGAGCAACCAGCACCCCGAGGACTGAGCACCCAGCACCCTGAGTACTGAGCACTGAGCACCCAGCACCCCGAGCACTGAGCACCCCGCACCCTGAGCATTGAGTACCCAGCACCCTGAGTACTGAGCACCCAGCACCCTGAGCACTGAGCACCCAGGAGCCTGAGTACTGAGCACTGAGCACCCAGCACCCCGAGCACTGAGCACCCAGAACCCTGAGAACTGAGCACCCAGCACCCCTAGCTCTTTGCACCCAGCACCCTGAGTACTGAGGACCCAGCACCCTGAGTACTGAGCACCCAGCACACTGAGCACGGAGCAACCATCACCCCGAGCACTGAGCACCCAGCACCCTGAGAACTGAGCACCCAGCACCCCTAGCTCGTTGCACCCAGCACCCTGAGTACTGAGGACCCAGCACCCTGAGTACTGAGCACCCAGCACACTGAGCACTGAGCACCCAGCACCCCGAGCACTGAGCACCAAGCACCCCGAGCACTGAGCACCCAGCACCCCGAGAATGAGGACCCAGCACCCTGAGTACTGAGCACCGAGCACCCCGAGCACTGAGCACCCAGCACCCCGAGCACTGAGCACCCAGCACCCTGAGCACTGAGTACCCAGCACCCTGAGTACTGAGCACCCAGCACCCTGAGTACTGAGCACCCAGCACCCCGAGCACTGAGTACCAAGCACCCTGAGCACTGAGCACCCAGCACCCTGAGCACTGAGCACCCAGCATCCTGAGCACTGAGCACCCAGCACCCTGAGTACTGAGCACTGAGCATCCAGCACCCCGAGCACTGAGCACCCAGCACCCTGAGTAATGAGCACTGAGCACCCAGCACCCCGAGCACTGAGCACCCAACACCCTGAGCACTGAGCACCCAGCACCCGAGTACTGAGCACCCAGCACCCTGAGTACTGAGCACCTAGCACCCTGAGTATTGAGCACCCAGCACCCCGAGCACTGAGCACCCATCACCCTGAGCAATGAGCACCCTGAGTACTGAGTACCCAGCACCCCGAGCACTGAGCACCCAGCACCCTGAGTACTGAGCACCCAGCACCCCGAGCACTGAGCACCCATCACCCTGAGCAATGAGCACCCTGAGTACTGAGCACCCAGCACCCCGAGCACTGAGCACCCAGCACCCTGAGCACTGAGCACCCAGCACCCAGATCACTGAGCACCCAGCACCCTGAACCCTGAGCACTGAGCACCGAGCACCCTGAGCACTGAGCACCAAGCACCCTGAGCACTGAGCACCCAGCACCCCGAGTACTGAGCACCGAGCACCCTGAGCAGTGAGCACTGAGCACCCTGAGCACGGAGCACCCAGCACCCCGAGCACTGAGCACCCAGAACCCTGCGAACTGAGCACCCAGCACCCCTAGCTCTTTGCACCCAGCACCCTGAGTACTGAGGACCCAGCACCCTGAGTACTGAGCACCCAGCACCCTGAGCACGGAGCACCCAGCACCCCGAGCACTGAGCACCCAGCACCCTGAGAACTGAGCACCCAGCACCCCTAGCTCTTTGCACCCAGCACCCTGAGTACTGAGGACCCAGCACCCTGAGTACTGAGCACCCAGCACACTGAGCACTGAGCACCCAGCACCCCGAGCACTGAGCACCAAGCACCCCGAGCACTGAGCACCCAGCACCCCGAGAATGAGCACCCAGCACCCTGAGTACTGATCACCGAGCACCCCGAGCACTGAGCACCCAGAACCCCGAGCACTGAGCACCCAGCACCCTGAGCACTGAGTACCCAGCACCCTGAGTACTGAGCACCGAGCACCCTGAGTACTGACCACCCAGCACCCCGAGCACTGAGTACCAAGCACCCTGAGCACTGAGCACCCAGCACCCTGAGCACTGAGCACACAGCACCCTGAGCACTGAGCACCCAGAACCCTGAGTACTGAGCACTGAGCACCCAGCACCCCGAGCAATGAGCACCCAGCACCCTGAGTACAGAGCACTGAGCACCCAGCACCCCGAGCACTGAGCACCCAGCACCCTGAGTACTGAGCACCGAGCACCCCGAGCACTGAGCACCCAGCACCCTGAGTACTGAGCACGGAGCACCCTGAGTACTGTGCACCCAGCACCCCGAGCACTTAGCACCCAGCACCCTGAGTACTGAGCACCCAGCACCCTGAGCACTGAGCACCGAGCACCCCGAGCACTGAGCACCCAGCACTCTGAGTACTGAGCACCGAGCACCCCGAGCACTGAGCACCCAGCACCCTGAGTACTCAGCACCCAGCACCCCGAGCACTGAGCACCTAGCACCCTGAACCCTGAGCACTGAGCACCGAACACCCTGAGCACTGAGCACCCAGCCCCCTGAGCACTGAGCACCCAGCACCCTGAGCACTGAGCACCCAGCACCCTGAGCACTGAGCAGCCAGCACCATGAGTACTGTGCACCCAGCACCCCTAGCACTGAGCACCCAGCACCCTGAGCACTGAGCACTGAGCACCCTGAGTACTGAGCACCCAGCACCCTGAGTACTAAGCACCCAGCACCCTGAGTACTGAGCACCCAGCACCCCGAGCACTGAGCACCCATTACCCTGAGCAATGAGCACCCTGAGTACTGAGCACCCAGCACCCCCAGCACTGAGCACCCAGCACCCTGAGCACTGAGCACCCAGCACCCCGATCACTGAGCACCCAGCACCCTGAGCACTGAGCACCCAGCACCCTGAGTACAGAGCACTGAGCACCCAGCACCCCGATCACTGAGCACCCAGCACCCCGAGCACTGAGCACCCAGCACCCTGAGTACAGAGCACTGAGCACCCAGCACCCCGAGCACTGAGCACCCAGCACCCTGAGTACTGAGCCCCGAGCACCCCGAGCACTGAGCACCCAGCACCCTGAGTACTGAGCACGGAGCACCCTGAGTACTGTGCACCCAGCACCCCGAGCACTTAGCACCCAGCACCCTGAGTACTGAGCACCCAGCACCCTGAGCACTGAGCACCCAGCACCCCGAGCACTGAGCACCCAGCACCCTGAGTACTGAGCACCGAGCACCCCGAGCACTGAGCACCCAGCACCCTGAGTACTGAGCACGGAGCACCCTGAGTACTGTGCACCCAGCACCCCGAGCACTTAGCACCCAGCACCCTGAGTACTGAGCACCCAGCACCCTGAGCACTGAGCACCCAGCACCCCGAGCACTGAGCACCCAGCACTCTGAGTACTGAGCACCGAGCACCCCGAGCACTGAGCACCCAGCACCCTGAGTACTCAGCACCCAGCACCCCGAGCACTGAGCACCTAGCATCCTGAACCCTGAGCACTGAGCACCGAACACCCTGAGCACTGAGCACCCAGCCCCCTGAGCACTGAGCACCCAGCACCCTGAGCACTGAGCACCCAGCACCCTGAGCACTGAGCAGCCAGCACCCTGAGTACTGTGCACCCAGCACCCCTAGCACTGAGCACCCAGCACCCTGAGCACTGAGCACTGAGCACCCTGAGTACTGAGCACCCAGCACCCTGAGTACTAAGCACCCAGCACCCTGAGTACTGAGCACCCAGCACCCCGAGCACTGAGCACCCATTACCCTGAGCAATGAGCACCCTGAGTACTGAGCACCCAGCACCCCCAGCACTGAGCACCCAGCACCCTGAGCACTGAGCACCCAGCACCCCGATCACTGAGCACCCAGCACCCTGAGCACTGAGCACCCAGCACCCTGAGTACAGAGCACTGAGCACCCAGCACCCAGATCACTGAGCACCCAGCACCCCGAGCACTGAGCACCCAGCACCCTGAGTACAGAGCACTGAGCACCCAGCACCCCGAGCACTGAGCACCCAGCACCCTGAGTACTGAGCCCCGAGCACCCCGAGCACTGAGCACCCAGCACCCTGAGTACTGAGCACGGAGCACCCTGAGTACTGTGCACCCAGCACCCCGAGCACTTAGCACCCAGCACCCTGAGTACTGAGCACCCAGCACCCTGAGCACTGAGCACCCAGCACCCCGAGCACTGAGCACCCACCACTCTGAGTACTGAGCACCGAGCACCCCGAGCACTGAGCACCCAGCACCCTGAGTACTGAGCACCCAGCACCCCGAGCACTGAGCACCTAGCACCCTGAACCCTGAGCACTGAGCACCGAGCACCCTGAGCACTGAGCACCCAGCACCCTGAGCACTGAGCACCCAGCACCCTGAGCACTGAGCACCCAGCACCCTGAGCACTGAGCAGCCAGCACCCTGAGTACTGTGCACCCAGCACCCCGAGCACTGAGCACCCAGCACCCTGAGCACTGAGCACTGAGCACCCTGAGTACTGAGCACCCAGCACCCTGAGTACTGAGCACCCAGCACCCTGAGAACTGAGCACCCAGCACCACGAGCACTGAGCACCCAGCACCCTGAGCACTGAGCACCAAGAACCCCGAGCACTGAGCACCCAGCACCCTTAGGACTGAGCACTGAGCACCCAGCACCCTGAGCACTGAGCACCCAGCACCCTGAGTACTGAGCACTGAGCACCCAGCACCCCGAGCACTGAGCACCCAGCACCCTGAGCACTGAGTACCCAGCACCCTGAGTACTGAGCACCCAGCACCCTGAGCACTGATCACACAGCACCCTGAGTACTGAGCACTGAGCACCCAGCACCCTGAGCACTGAGTACCCAGCACCCTGAGTACTGAGCACCCAGCATCCTGAGCACTGAGCACCCAGCACCCCGAGTACTGAGCACCAAGCACCCCGAGTACTGAGCACCCAGCACCCTGAGTACTGAGCACCCAGCACCCTGAGCACTGATCACACAGCACCCTGAGTACTGAGCACTGAGTACCCAGCACCCCGAGCACTGAGCACCCAGCACCCTGAGCACTGAGCACCCAGCACCCTGAGCACTGAGCACCCTGCACGCTGAGCACTGAGCACCCAGCACCCTGAGGACTGAGCACCCACCACCCCGAGCACTGCGCACCCAGCACCCTGAGTACTGAGCACTGAGCACCCTGCACCCTGAGCACTGAACACCCAGCACCCTGAGCACTGAGCACCCAGCACCCTGAGACATGAGCACCCAGCACCCTGAGTACTGAGCACCCAGCACCCCGAGTACTGAGCACCCAGCAACCTGAGCACCGAGCACCCAGCACCCCGAGCACTGAGCACCCAGCACCCTGAGCACTGAGCACCCAGCACCCTGAGCACTGAGCACCCAGCACCCTGAGCACTGAGCACCCAACACCCCAAGCACTGAGCACCCAGCACCCTGAGTACTGAGTACTGAGCACCCTGAGTACTGAGCACCCAGCATCCTGAGCACTGAGCACCCAGCACCCTGAGTACTGAGCACCGAGCACCCCGAGCACTGAGCACCCAGCACCCTGAGTACCGAGCACCCAGCACCAAAAGTACTGAGCACCGAGCATCCTGAGCACTGTGCACCGAGCACCCCGAGCACTGAGCACCCAGCACCCTGAGTACTGAGCACCCAGCAAAAAGAGTACTGAGCAGCGAGCACCCTGAGCACTGAGTACCCAGCACCCTGAGTACTGAGCACCCAGCATCCTGAGCACTGAGCACCCAGCACCCCGAGTACTGAGCACCAAGCACCCCGAGTACTGAGCACCCAGCACCCTGAGTACTGAGCACCCAGCACCCTGAGCACTGATCACACAGCACCCTGAGTACTGAGCACTGAGTACCCAGCACCCCGAGCACTGAGCACCCAGCACCCTGAGCACTGAGCACCCAGCACCCTGAGCACTGAGCACCCTGCACCCTGAGCACTGAGCACCCAGCACCCTGAGGACTGAGCACCCACCACCCCGAGCACTGCGCACCCAGCACCCTGAGTACTGAGCACTGAGCACCCTGCACCCTGAGCACTGAACACCCAGCACCCTGAGCACTGAGCACCCAGCACCCCGAGCACTGAGCACCCTGAGTACTGAGCACCAAGCACCCCGATCACTGAGCACCCTGAGTACTGAGCACCCAGCACTCTGAGTACTGAGCACCGAGCACCCCGAGCAATGAGCACCCAGCACCCCGAGCACTGAGCACCCAGCACCCTGAGGACTGAGCACTGAGCACACAGCACCCTGAGCACTGAGCACCCAGCACCCTGAGTACTGAGCACTGAGCACCCAGCACCCTGAGGACTGAGCACTGAGCACCCAGCACCCTGAGCACTGAGCACCCAGCACCCTGAGTACTGAGCACTGAGCAACCAGCACCCCGAGGACTGAGCACCCAGCACCCTGAGTACTGAGCACTGAGCACCCAGCACCCCGAGCACTGAGCACCCCGCACCCTGAGCATTGAGTACCCAGCACCCTGAGTACTGAGCACCCAGCACCCTGAGCACTGAGCACCCAGGAGCCTGAGTACTGAGCACTGAGCACCCAGCACCCCGAGCACTGAGCACCCAGCACCCTGATCACTGAGTACCCAGCACCCTGAGTAGTGAACACCCAGCACCCTGAGTACTGAGCACCCAGCACCCCGAGTACTGAGCACCCAGCACCCCGAGTACTGAGCACCCAGCACCCTGAGTACTGAGCACCCAGCAACCTGAGCACTGAGCACACAGCACCCTGAGTACTGAGCACTGAGCACCCAGCACCCCGAGCACTGAGCACCCAGCACCCTGAGCACTGAGCACCCAGCACCCTGAGCACTGAGCACCCTGCAACCTGAGCACTGAGCACCCAGCACCCTGAGGACTGAGCACCCACCACCCCGAGCACTGAGCACCCAGCACCCTGAGTACTGAGCACTGAGCACCCTGCACCCTGAGCACTGAACACCCAGCACCCTGAGCACTGAGCACCCAGCACCCCGAGCACTGAGCACCCTGAGTACTGAGCACCAAGCACCCCGATCACTGAGCACCCTGAGTACTGAGCACCCAGCACTCTGAGTACTGAGCACCGAGCACCCCGAGCAATGAGCACCCAGCACCCTGAGGACTGAGCACTGAGCACCCAGCACCCTGAGCACTGAGCACCCAGCACCCTGAGCACTGAGCATCCAGAACCCTGAGTACTGAGCACTGAGCACCCAGCACCCCGAGCACTGAGCACCCAGCACCCTGAGTACAGAGCACTGAGCACCCAGCACCCCGAGCACTGAGCACCCAGCACCCTGAGTACTGAGCCCCGAGCACCCCGAGCACTGAGCACCCAGCACCCTGAGTACTGAGCACCCAGCAAACTGAGCACTGAGCACCCAGCACCCCGAGCACTGAGCACCCAGCACTCTGAGTACTGAGCACCGAGCACCCCGAGCACTGAGCACCCAGCACCCTGAGTACTGAGCACCCAGCACCCCGAGCACTGAGCACCTAGCACCCTGAACCCTGAGCACTGAGCACCGAGCACCCTGAGAACTGAGCACCCAGCACCCTGAGCACTGAGCACCCAGCACCCTGAGCACTGAGCACCCAGCACCCTGAGCACTGAGCAGCCAGCACCCTGAGTACTGTGCACCCAGCACCCCGAGCACTGAGCACCCAGCACCCTGAGCACTGAGCACTGAGCACCCTGAGTACTGAGCACCCAGCACCCTGAGTACTGAGCACCCAGCACCCTGAGAACTGAGCACCCAGCACCACGAGCACTGAGCACACAGCACCCTGAGCACTGAGCACCCAGCACCCCGAGCACTGAGCACCCAGCACCCATAGGACTGAGCACTGAGCACCCAGCACCCTGAGCACTGAGCACCCAGCACCCTGAGTACTGAGCACTGAGCACCCAGCACCCCAAGCACTGAGCACCCAGCACCCTGAGCACTGAGTACCCAGCACCCTGAGTACTGAGCACCCAGCACCCTGAGCACTTAGCACCCAGCACCCCGAGTACTGAGCACCAAGCACCCCGAGTACTGAGCACCCAGCACCCTGAGTACTGAGCACCCAGCACCCTGAGCACTGATCACACAGCACCCTGCGTACTGAGCACTGAGCACCCAGCACCCCGAGCACTGAGCACCCAGCACCCTGAGCACTGAGCACCCAGCACCCTGAGCACTGAGCACCCTGCACGCTGAGCACTGAGCACCCAGCACCCTGAGGACTGAGCACCCACCACCCCGATCACTGAGCACCCAGCACCCTGAGTACTGAGCACTGAGCACCCTGCACCCTGAGCACTGAACACCCAGCACCCTGAGTACTGAGCACCCAGCACCCCGAGCACTGAGCACCCTGAGTACTGAGCACCAAGCACCCCGATCACTGAGCACCCTGAGTACTGAGCACCCAGCACTCTGAGTACTGAGCACCGAGCACCCCGAGCAATGAGCACCCAGCACCCCGAGCACTGAGCACCCAGCACCCTGAGGACTGAGCACTGAGCACACAGCACCCTGAGCACTGAGCACCCAGCACCCTGAGTACTGAGCACTGAGCACCCAGCACCCTGAGGACTGAGCACTGAGCACCCAGCACCCTGAGCACTGAGCACCCAGCACCCTGAGTACTGAGCACTGAGCAACCAGCACCCCGAGGACTGAGCACCCAGCACCCTGAGTACTGAGCACTGAGCACCCAGCACCCCGAGCACTGAGCACCCCGCACCCTGAGCATTGAGTACCCAGCACCCTGAGTACTGAGCACCCAGCACCCTGAGCACTGAGCACCCAGGAGCCTGAGTACTGAGCACTGAGCACCCAGCACCCCGAGCACTGAGCACCCAGAACCCTGAGAACTGAGCACCCAGCACCCCTAGCTCTTTGCACCCAGCACCCTGAGTACTGAGGACCCAGCACCCTGAGTACTGAGCACCCAGCACACTGAGCACGGAGCAACCATCACCCCGAGCACTGAGCACCCAGCACCCTGAGAACTGAGCACCCAGCACCCCTAGCTCTTTGCACCCAGCACCCTGAGTACTGAGGACCCAGCACCCTGAGTACTGAGCACCCAGCACACTGAGCACTGAGCACCCAGCACCCCGAGCACTGAGCACCAAGCACCCCGAGCACTGAGCACCCAGCACCCCGAGAATGAGGACCCAGCACCCTGAGTACTGAGCACCGAGCACCCCGAGCACTGAGCACCCAGCACCCCGAGCACTGAGCACCCAGCACCCTGAGCACTGAGTACCCAGCACCCTGAGTACTGAGCACCCAGCACCCTGAGTACTGAGCACCCAGCACCCCGAGCACTGAGTACCAAGCACCCTGAGCACTGAGCACCCAGCACCCTGAGCACTGAGCACCCAGCATCCTGAGCACTGAGCACCCAGCACCCTGAGTACTGAGCACTGAGCATCCAGCACCCCGAGCACTGAGCACCCAGCACCCTGAGTAATGAGCACTGAGCACCCAGCACCCCGAGCACTGAGCACCCAACACCCTGAGCACTGAGCACCCAGCACCCGAGTACTGAGCACCCAGCACCCTGAGTACTGAGCACCTAGCACCCTGAGTATTGAGCACCCAGCACCCCGAGCACTGAGCACCCATCACCCTGAGCAATGAGCACCCTGAGTACTGAGTACCCAGCACCCCGAGCACTGAGCACCCAGCACCCTGAGTACTGAGCACCCAGCACCCCGAGCACTGAGCACCCATCACCCTGAGCAATGAGCACCCTGAGTACTGAGCACCCAGCACCCCGAGCACTGAGCACCCAGCACCCTGAGCACTGAGCACCCAGCACCCAGATCACTGAGCACCCAGCACCCTGAACCCTGAGCACTGAGCACCGAGCACCCTGAGCACTGAGCACCAAGCACCCTGAGCACTGAGCACCCAGCACCCCGAGTACTGAGCACCGAGCACCCTGAGCAGTGAGCACTGAGCACCCTGAGCACGGAGCACCCAGCACCCCGAGCACTGAGCACCCAGAACCCTGAGAACTGAGCACCCAGCACCCCTAGCTCTTTGCACCCAGCACCCTGAGTACTGAGGACCCAGCACCCTGAGTACTGAGCACCCAGCACCCTGAGCACGGAGCACCCAGCACCCCGAGCACTGAGCACCCAGCACCCTGAGAACTGAGCACCCAGCACCCCTAGCTCTTTGCACCCAGCACCCTGAGTACTGAGGACCCAGCACCCTGAGTACTGAGCACCCAGCACACTGAGCACTGAGCACCCAGCACCCCGAGCACTGAGCACCAAGCACCCCGAGCACTGAGCACCCAGCACCCCGAGAATGAGCACCCAGCACCCTGAGTACTGATCACCGAGCACCCCGAGCACTGAGCACCCAGAACCCCGAGCACTGAGCACCCAGCACCCTGAGCACTGAGTACCCAGCACCCTGAGTACTGAGCACCGAGCACCCTGAGTACTGACCACCCAGGACCCCGAGCACTGAGTACCAAGCACCCTGAGCACTGAGCACCCAGCACCCTGAGCACTGAGCACACAGCACCCTGAGCACTGAGCACCCAGAACCCTGAGTACTGAGCACTGAGCACCCAGCACCCCGAGCAATGAGCACCCAGCACCCTGAGTACAGAGCACTGAGCACCCAGCACCCCGAGCACTGAGCACCCAGCACCCTGAGTACTGAGCACCGAGCACCCCGAGCACTGAGCACCCAGCACCCTGAGTACTGAGCACGGAGCACCCTGAGTACTGTGCACCCAGCACCCCGAGCACTTAGCACCCAGCACCCTGAGTACTGAGCACCCAGCACCCTGAGCACTGAGCACCCAGCACCCCGAGCACTGAGCACCCAGCACTCTGAGTACTGAGCACCGAGCACCCCGAGCACTGAGCACCCAGCACCCTGAGTACTCAGCACCCAGCACCCCGAGCACTGAGCACCTAGCACCCTGAACCCTGAGCACTGAGCACCGAACACCCTGAGCACTGAGCACCCAGCCCCCTGAGCACTGAGCACCCAGCACCCTGAGCACTGAGCACCCAGCACCCTGAGCACTGAGCAGCCAGCACCATGAGTACTGTGCACCCAGCACCCCTAGCACTGAGCACCCAGCACCCTGAGCACTGAGCACTGAGCACCCTGAGTACTGAGCACCCAGCACCCTGAGTACTAAGCACCCAGCACCCTGAGTACTGAGCACCCAGCACCCCGAGCACTGAGCACCCATTACCCTGAGCAATGAGCACCCTGAGTACTGAGCACCCAGCACCCCCAGCACTGAGCACCCAGCACCCTGAGCACTGAGCACCCAGCACCCCGATCACTGAGCACCCAGCACCCTGAGCACTGAGCACCCAGCACCCTGAGTACAGAGCACTGAGCACCCAGCACCCCGAGCACTGAGCACCCAGCACCCTGAGTACTGAGCCCCGAGCACCCCGAGCACTGAGCAACCAGCACCCTGAGTACTGAGCACGGAGCACCCTGAGTACTGTGCACCCAGCACCCCGAGCACTTAGCACCCAGCACCCTGAGTACTGAGCACCCAGCACCCTGAGCACTGAGCACCCAGCACCCCGAGCACTGAGCACCCAGCACCCTGAGTACTGAGCACCGAGCACCCCGAGCACTGAGCACCCAGCACCCTGAGTACTGAGCACGGAGCACCCTGAGTACTGTGCACCCAGCACCCCGAGCACTTAGCACCCAGCACCCTGAGTACTGAGCACCCAGCACCCTGAGCACTGAGCACCCAGCACCCCGAGCACTGAGCACCCAGCACTCTGAGTACTGAGCACCGAGCACCCCGAGCACTGAGCACCCAGCACCCTGAGTACTCAGCACCCAGCACCCCGAGCACTGAGCACCTAGCATCCTGAACCCTGAGCACTGAGCACCGAACACCCTGAGCACTGAGCACCCAGCCCCCTGAGCACTGAGCACCCAGCACCCTGAGCACTGAGCACCCAGCACCCTGAGCACTGAGCAGCCAGCACCCTGAGTACTGTGCACCCAGCACCCCTAGCACTGAGCACCCAGCACCCTGAGCACTGAGCACTGAGCACCCTGAGTACTGAGCACCCAGCACCCTGAGTACTAAGCACCCAGCACCCTGAGTACTGAGCACCCAGCACCCCGAGCACTGAGCACCCATTACCCTGAGCAATGAGCACCCTGAGTACTGAGCACCCAGCACCCCCAGCACTGAGCACCCAGCACCCTGAGCACTGAGCACCCAGCACCCCGATCACTGAGCACCCAGCACCCTGAGCACTGAGCACCCAGCACCCTGAGTACAGAGCACTGAGCACCCAGCACCCAGATCACTGAGCACCCAGCACCCCGAGCACTGAGCACCCAGCACCCTGAGTACAGAGCACTGAGCACCCAGCACCCCGAGCACTGAGCACCCAGCACCCTGAGTACTGAGCCCCGAGCACCCCGAGCACTGAGCACCCAGCACCCTGAGTACTGAGCACGGAGCACCCTGAGTACTGTGCACCCAGCACCCCGAGCACTTAGCACCCAGCATCCTGAGTACTGAGCACCCAGCACCCTGAGCACTGAGCACCCAGCACCCCGAGCACTGAGCACCCACCACTCTGAGTACTGAGCACCGAGCACCCCGAGCACTGAGCACCCAGCACCCTGAGTACTGAGCACCCAGCACCCCGAGCACTGAGCACCTAGCACCCTGAACCCTGAGCACTGAGCACCGAGCACCCTGAGCACTGAGCACCCAGCACCCTGAGCACTGAGCACCCAGCACCCTGAGCACTGAGCACCCAGCACCCTGAGCACTGAGCAGCCAGCACCCTGAGTACTGTGCACCCAGCACCCCGAGCACTGAGCACCCAGCACCCTGAGCACTGAGCACTGAGCACCCTGAGTACTGAGCACCCAGCACCCTGAGTACTGAGCACCCAGCACCCTGAGAACTGAGCACCCAGCACCACGAGCACTGAGCACCCAGCACCCTGAGCACTGAGCACCCAGAACCCCGAGCACTGAGCACCCAGCACCCTTAGGACTGAGCACTGAGCACCCAGCACCCTGAGCACTGAGCACCCAGCACCCTGAGTACTGAGCACTGAGCACCCAGCACCCCGAGCACTGAGCACCCAGCACCCTGAGCACTGAGTACCCAGCACCCTGAGTACTGAGCACCCAGCACCCTGAGCACTGATCACACAGCACCCTGAGTACTGAGCACTGAGCACCCAGCACCCTGAGCACTGAGTACCCAGCACCCTGAGTACTGAGCACCCAGCATCCTGAGCACTGAGCACCCAGCACCCCGAGTACTGAGCACCAAGCACCCCGAGTACTGAGCACCCAGCACCCTGAGTACTGAGCACCCAGCACCCTGAGCACTGATCACACAGCACCCTGAGTACTGAGCACTGAGTACCCAGCACCCCGAGCACTGAGCACCCAGCACCCTGAGCACTGAGCACCCAGCACCCTGAGCACTGAGCACCCTGCACGCTGAGCACTGAGCACCCAGCACCCTGAGGACTGAGCACCCACCACCCCGAGCACTGCGCACCCAGCACCCTGAGTACTGAGCACTGAGCACCCTGCACCCTGAGCACTGAACACCCAGCACCCTGAGCACTGAGCACCCAGCACCCCGAGCACTGAGCACCCTGAGTACTGAGCACCAAGCACCCCGATCACTGAGCACCCTGAGTACTGAGCACCCAGCACTCTGAGTACTGAGCACCGAGCACCCCGAGCAATGAGCACCCAGCACCCCGAGCACTGAGCACCCAGCACCCTGAGGACTGAGCACTGAGCACACAGCACCCTGAGCACTGAGCACCCAGCACCCTGAGTACTGAGCACTGAGCACCCAGCACCCTGAGGACTGAGCACTGAGCACCCAGCACCCTGAGCACTGAGCACCCAGCACCCTGAGTACTGAGCACTGAGCAACCAGCACCCCGAGGACTGAGCACCCAGCACCCTGAGTACTGAGCACTGAGCACCCAGCACCCCGAGCACTGAGCACCCCGCACCCTGAGCATTGAGTACCCAGCACCCTGAGTACTGAGCACCCAGCACCCTGAGCACTGAGCACCCAGGAGCCTGAGTACTGAGCACTGAGCACCCAGCACCCCGAGCACTGAGCACCCAGCACCCAGATCACTGAGCACCCAGCACCCCGAGCACTGAGGACCCAGCACCCTGAGTACAGAGCACTGAGCACCCAGCACCCCGAGCACTGAGCACCCAGCACCCTGAGTACTGAGCCCCGAGCACCCCGAGCACTGAGCACCCAGCACCCTGAGTACTGAGCACGGAGCACCCTGAGTACTGTGCACCCAGCACCCCGAGCACTTAGCACCCAGCACCCTGAGTATTGAGCACCCAGCACCCTGAGCACTGAGCACCCAGCACCCCGAGCACTGAGCACCCACCACTCTGAGTACTGAGCACCGAGCACCCCGAGCACTGAGCACCCAGCACCCTGAGTACTGAGCACCCAGCACCCCGAGCACTGAGCACCTAGCACCCTGAACCCTGAGCACTGAGCACCGAGCACCCTGAGCACTGAGCACCCAGCACCCTGAGCACTGAGCACCCAGCACCCTGAGCACTGAGCACCCAGCACCCTGAGCACTGAGCAGCCAGCACCCTGAGTACTGTGCACCCAGCACCCCGAGCACTGAGCACCCAGCACCCTGAGCACTGAGCACTGAGCACCCTGAGTACTGAGCACCCAGCACCCTGAGTACTGAGCACCCAGCACCCTGAGAACTGAGCACCCAGCACCACGAGCACTGAGCACCCAGCACCCTGAGCACTGAGCACCCAGAACCCCGAGCACTGAGCACCCAGCACCCTTAGGACTGATCACTGAGCACCCAGCACCCTGAGCACTGAGCACCCAGCACCCTGAGTACTGAGCACTGAGCACCCAGCACCCCGAGCACTGAGCACCCAGCACCCTGAGCACTGAGTACCCAGCACCCTGAGTACTGAGCACCCAGCACCCTGAGTACTGAGCACCCAGCATCCTGAGCACTGAGCACCCAGCACCCCGAGTACTGAGCACCAAGCACCCCGAGTACTGAGCACCCAGCACCCTGAGTACTGAGCACCCAGCACCCTGAGCACTGATCACACAGCACCCTGAGTACTGAGCACTGAGTACCCAGCACCCCGAGCACTGAGCACCCAGCACCCTGAGCACTGAGCACCCAGCACCCTGAGCACTGAGCACCCTGCACGCTGAGCACTGAGCACCCAGCACCCTGAGGACTGAGCACCCACCACCCCGAGCACTGCGCACCCAGCACCCTGAGTACTGAGCACTGAGCATCCTGCACCCTGAGCACTGAACACCCAGCACCCTGAGCACTGAGCACCCAGCACCCCGAGCACTGAGCACCCTGAGTACTGAGCACCAAGCACCCCGATCACTGAGCACCCTGAGTACTGAGCACCCAGCACTCTGAGTACTGAGCACCGAGCACCCCGAGCAATGAGCACCCAGCACCCCGAGCACTGAGCACCCAGCACCCTGAGGACTGAGCACTGAGCACACAGCACCCTGAGCACTGAGCACCCAGCACCCTGAGTACTGAGCACTGAGCACCCAGCACCCTGAGGACTGAGCACTGAGCACCCAGCACACTGAGCACTGAGCACCCAGCACCCTGAGTACTGAGCACTGAGCAACCAGCACCCCGAGGACTGAGCACCCAGCACCCTGAGTACTGAGCACTGAGCACCCAGCACCCCGAGCACTGAGCACCCCGCACCCTGAGCATTGAGTACCCAGCACCCTGAGTACTGAGCACCCAGCACCCTGAGCACTGAGCACCCAGGAGCCTGAGTACTGAGCACTGAGCACCCAGCACCCCGAGCACTGAGCACCCAGCACCCTGATCACTGAGTACCCAGCACCCTGAGTAGTGAACACCCAGCACCCTGAGTACTGAGCACCCAGCACCCCGAGTACTGAGCACCCAGCACCCCGAGTACTGAGCACCCAGCACCCTGAGTACTGAGCACCCAGCAACCTGAGCACTGAGCACACAGCACCCTGAGTACTGAGCACTGAGCACCCAGCACCCCGAGCACTGAGCACCCAGCACCCTGAGCACTGAGCACCCAGCACCCTGAGCACTGAGCACCCTGCAACCTGAGCACTGAGCACCCAGCACCCTGAGGACTGAGCACCCACCACCCCGAGCACTGAGCACCCAGCACCCTGAGTACTGAGCACTGAGCACCCTGCACCCTGAGCACTGAACACCCAGCACCCTGAGCACTGAGCACCCAGCACCCCGAGCACTGAGCACCCTGAGTACTGAGCACCAAGCACCCCGATCACTGAGCACCCTGAGTACTGAGCACCCAGCACTCTGAGTACTGAGCACCGAGCACCCCGAGCAATGAGCACCCAGCACCCCGAGCACTGAGCACCCAGCACCCTGAGGACTGAGCACTGAGCACCCAGCACCCTGAGCACTGAGCATCCAGAACCCTGAGTACTGAGCACTGAGCACCCAGCACCCCGAGCACTGAGCACCCAGCACCCTGAGTACAGAGCACTGAACACCCAGCACCCCGAGCACTGAGCACCCAGCACCCTGAGTACTGAGCACCGAGCACCCCGAGCACTGAGCACCCAGCACCCTGAGTACTGAGCACCCAGCACCCTGAGCACTGAGCACCCAGCACCCCGAGCACTGAGCACCCAGCACTCTGAGTACTGAGCACCCAGCACCCCGAGCACTGAGCACCTAGCACCCTGAACCCTGAGCACTGAGCACCGAGCACCCTGAGAACTGAGCACCCAGCACCCTGAGCACTGAGCACCCAGCACCCTGAGCACTGAGCACCCAGCACCCTGAGCACTGAGCAGCCAGCACCCTGAGTACTGTGCACCCAGTACCCCGAGCACTGAGCACCCAGCACCCTGAGCACTGAGCACTGAGCACCCTGAGTACTGAGCACCCAGCACCCTGAGTACTGAGCACCCAGCACCCTGAGAACTGAGCACCCAGCACCACGAGCACTGAGCACCCAGCACCCTGAGCACTGAGCACCCAGCACCCCGAGCACTGAGCACCCAGCACCCATAGGACTGAGCACTGAGCACCCAGCACCCTGAGCACTGAGCACCCAGCACCCTGAGTACTGAGCACTGAGCACCCAGCACCCCAAGCACTGAGCACCCAGCACCCTGAGCACTGAGTACCCAGCACCCTGAGTACTGAGCACCCAGCACCCTGAGCACTGAGCACCCAGCACCCCGAGTACTGAGCACCAAGCACCCCGAGTACTGAGCACCCAGCACCCTGAGTACTGAGCACCCAGCACCCTGAGCACTGATCACACAGCACCCTGATTACTGAGCACTGAGCACCCAGCACCCCGAGCACTGAGCACCCAGCACCCTGAGCACTGAGCACCCAGCACCCTGAGCACTGAGCACCCTGCACGCTGAGCACTGAGCACCCAGCACCCTGAGGACTGAGCACCCACCACCCCGAGCACTGAGCACCCAGCACCCTGAGTACTGAGCACTGAGCACCCTGCACCCTGAGCACTGAACACCCAGCACCCTGAGCACTGAGCACCCAGCACCCCGAGCACTGAGCACCCTGAGTACTGAGCACCAAGCACCCCGATCACTGAGCACCCTGAGTACTGAGCACCCAGCACTCTGAGTACTGAGCACCGAGCACCCCGAGCAATGAGCACCCAGCACCCCGAGCACTGAGCACCCAGCACCCTGAGGACTGAGCACTGAGCACACAGCACCCTGAGCACTGAGCACCCAGCACCCTGAGTACTGAGCACTGAGCACCCAGCACCCTGAGGACTGAGCACTGAGCACCCAGCACCCTGAGCACTGAGCACCCAGCACCCTGAGTACTGAGCACTGAGCAACCAGCACCCCGAGGACTGAGCACCCAGCACCCTGAGTACTGAGCACTGAGCACCCAGCACCCCGAGCACTGAGCACCCCGCACCCTGAGCATTGAGTACCCAGCACCCTGAGTACTGAGCACCCAGCACCCTGAGCACTGAGCACCCAGGAGCCTGAGTACTGAGCACTGAGCACCCAGCACCCCGAGCACTGAGCACCCAGCACCCTGATCACTGAGTACCCAGCACCCTGAGTAGTGAAAACCCAGCACCCTGAGTACTGAGCACCCAGCACCCTGAGAACTGAGCACCCAGCACCACGAGCACTGAGCACCCAGCACCCTGAGCACTGAGCACACAGCACCCCGAGCACTGAGCACCCAGCACCCATAGGACTGAGCACTGAGCACACAGCACCCTGAGTACTGTGCACCCAGCAGCCCGAGCACTGAGCTCCCAGCACCCTGAGCACTGAGCACTGAGCACCCTGAGTACTGAGCACCCAGCACCCTGAGTACTAAGCACCCAGCACCCTGAGTACTGAGCACCCAGCACCCCGAGCACTGAGCACCCATCACCCTGAGCAATGAGCACCCTGAGTACTGAGCACCCAGCACGCCGAGCACTGAGCACCCAGCACCCTGAGCACTGAGCACCCAGCACCCCGATCACTGAGAACCCAGCACCCTGAACCCTGAGCACTGAGCACCGAGCACCCTGAGCACTGAGCACCAAGCACCCTGAGCACTGAGCACCCAGCACCCCGAGTACTGAGCACCGAGCACCCTGAGCAGTGAGCACTGAGCACCCTGAGCACTGAGCACCCAGCACCCTGAGCACTGAGCACCCAGCACCCCGAGCACTGAGCACCCAGAACCCTGAGAACTGAGCACCCAGCACCCCTAGCTCTTTGCACCCAGCACCCTGAGTAATGAGGACCCAGCACCCTGAGTACTGAGCACCCAGCACACTGAGCACGGAGCAACCATCACCCCGAGCACTGAGCACCCAGCACCCTGAAAACTGAGCACCCAGCACCCCTAGCTCTTTGCACCCAGCACCCTGAGTACTGAGGACCCAGCACCCTGAGTACTGAGCACCCAGCACACTGAGCACTGAGCACCCAGCACCCCGAGCACTGAGCACCAAGCACCCCGAGCACTGAGCCCCCAGCACCCCGAGAATGAGGACCCAGCACCCTGAGTACTGAGCACCGAGCACCCCGAGCACTGAGCACCCAGCACCCCGAGCACTGAGCACCCAGCACCCTGAGCACTTAGTACCCAGCACCCTGAGTACTGAGCACCCAGCACCCTGAGTACTGAGCACCCAGCACCCCGAGCACTGAGTACCAAGCACCCTGAGCACTGAGCACCCAGCACCCTGAGCACTGAGCACCCAGCATCCTGAGCACTGAGCACCTAGCACCCTGAGTACTGAGCACTGAGCATCCAGCACCCCGAGCACTGAGCACCCAGCACCCTGAGTACTGAGCACTGAGCACCCAGCACCCCGAGCACTGAGCACCCAACACCCTGAGCACTGAGCACCCAGCACCCGAGTACTGAGCACCCAGCACCCTGAGTATTGAGCACCTAGCACCCTGAGTACTGAGCACCCAGCACCCCGAGCACTGAGCACCCACCACCCTGAGCAATGAGCACCCTGAGTACTGAGTACCCAGCACCCCGAGCACTGAGCACCCAGCACCCTGAGTACTGAGCACCCAGCACCCCGAGCACTGAGCACCCATCACCCTGAGCAATGAGCACCCTGAGTACTGAGCACCCAGCACCCCGAGCACTGAGCACCCAGCACCCTGAGCACTGAGCACCCAGCACCCCGATCACTGAGCACCCAGCACCCTGAACCCTGAGCACTGAGCACTGAGCACCCTGAGCACTGAGCACCAAGCACCCTGAGCACTGAGCACCCAGCACCCCGAGTACTGAGCACCGAGCAC
This sequence comes from Microtus oregoni, assembly GCF_018167655.1. Taxonomy (NCBI): domain Eukaryota; kingdom Metazoa; phylum Chordata; class Mammalia; order Rodentia; family Cricetidae; genus Microtus; species Microtus oregoni. The sequence continues at coordinate 287,737 of NW_024544609.1, read as the reverse complement.
CCTGAGCAGTGAGCACTGAGCACCCTGAGCACGGAGCACCCAGCACCCTGAGCACTGAGCACCCAGAACCCTGAGAACTGAGCACCCAGCACCCCTAGCTCTTTGCACCCAGCACCCTGAGTACTGAGGACCCAGCACCCTGAGTACTGAGCACCCAGCACCCTGAGCACGGAGCACCCAGCACCCCGAGCACTGAGCACCCAGCACCCTGAGAACTGAGTACCCAGCACCCCTAGCTCTTTGCACCCAGCACCCTGAGTACTGAGGACCCAGCACCCTGAGTACTGAGCACCCAGCCCACTGAGCACTGAGCACCCAGCACCCCGAGCACTGAGCACCAAGCACCCCGAGCACTGAGCACCCAGCACCCCGAGAATGAGCACCCAGCACCCTGAGTACTGAGCACCGAGCACCCCGAGCACTGAGCACCCAGAACCCCGAGCACTGAGCACCCAGCACCCTGAGCACTGAGTACCCAGCACCCTGAGTACTGAGCACCCAGCACCCTGAGTACTGACCACCCAGCACCCCGAGCACTGAGTACCAAGCACCCTGAGCACTGAGCACCCAGCACCCTGAGCACTGAGCACACAGCACCCTGAGCACTGAGCACCCAGCACCCTGAGTACTGAGCACTGAGCATCCAGCACCCCGAGCACTGAGCACCCAGCACCCTGAGTACTGAGCACTGAGCACCCAGCACCCCGAGCACTGAGCACCCAAAACCCTGAGCACTGAGCACCCAGCACCCGAGTACTGAGCACCCAGCAGCCTGAGTACTGAGCACCCAGCACCCCGAGTACTGAGCACGCAGCACCCTGAGTACTGAGCACCCAGCAACCTGAGCACTGAGCACACAGCACCCTGAGTACTGAGCACTGAGCACCCAGCACCCCGAGCACTGAGCACCCAGCACCCTGAGCACTGAGCACCCAGCACCCTGAGCACTGAGCACCCTGCAACCTGAGCACTGAGCACCCAGCACCCTGAGGACTGAGCACCCACCACCCCGAGCACTGAGCACCCAGCACCCTGAGTACTGAGCACTGAGCACCCTGCAACCTGAGCACTGAACACCCAGCACCCTGAGCACTGAGCACCCAGCACCCCGAGCACTGAGCACCCTGAGTACTGAGCACCAAGCACCCCGATCACTGAGCACCCTGAGTACTGAGCACCCAGCACTCTGAGTACTGAGCACCGAGCACCCCGAGCAATGAGCACCCAGCACCCCGAGCACTGAACACTCAGCACCCTGAGGACTGAGCACTGAGCACCCAGCACCCTGAGCACTGAGCACCCAGAACCCTGAGTACTGAGCACTGAGCACCCAGCACCCCGAGCAATGAGCACCCAGCACCCTGAGTACAGAGCACTGAGCACCCAGCACCCCGAGCACTGAGCACCCAGCACCCTGAGTACTGAGCACCGAGCACCCCGAGCACTGAGCACCCAGCACCCTGAGTACTGAGCACGGAGCACCCTGAGTACTGTGCACCCAGCACCCCGAGCACTTAGCACCCAGCAACCTGAGTACTGCGCACCCAGCACCCTGAGCACTGAGCACCCAGCACCCCGAGCACTGAGCACCCAGCACTCTGAGTACTGAGCACCGAGCACCCCGAGCACTGAGCACCCAGCACCCTGAGTACTCAGCACCCAGCACCCCGAGCACTGAGCACCTAGCACCCTGAACCCTGAGCACTGAGCACCGAACACCCTGAGCACTGAGCACCCAGCCCCCTGAGCACTGAGCACCCAGCACCCTGAGCACTGAGCACCCAGCACCCTGAGCACTGAGCAGCCAGCACCCTGAGTACTGAGCACCCAGCACCCTGAGTACTAAGCACCCAGCACCCTGAGTACTGAGCACCCAGCACCCCGAGCACTGAGCACCCATTACCCTGAGCAATGAGCACCCTGAGTACTGAGCACCCAGCACCCCGAGCACTGAGCACCCAGCACCCTGAGCACTGAGCACCCAGCACCCCGATCACTGAGCACCCAGCACCCTGAACCCTGAGAACTGAGCACCGAGCACCCTGAGCACTGAGCACCAAGCACCCAGAGCACTGAGCACCCAGCACCCCGAGTACTGAGCAACGAGCACCCTGAGCAGTGAGCACTGAGCACCCTGAGCACTGAGCACCTAGCACCCTGAGCACTGAGCACCCAGCACCCTGAGCACTGAGCACCCAGAACCCTGAGAACTGAGCACCCAGCACCCCTAGCTCTTTGCACCCAGCACCCTGAGTACTGAGGACCCAGCACCCCGAGCACTGAGCACCCAGCACCCTGAGAACTGAGCACCCAGCACCCCTAGATCTTTGCACCCAGCACCCTGAGTACTGAGGACCCAGCACCCTGAGTACTGAGCACCCAGCACACTGAGCACTGAGCACCCAGCACAACGAGCACTGAGCACCAAGGACCCCGAGCACTGAGCACCCAGCACCCCGAGAATGAGGACCCAGCACCCTGAGTACTGAGCACCGAGCACCCCGAGCACTGAGCACCCAGCACCCCGAGCACTGAGCACCCAGCACCCTGAGCACTGAGTACCCAGCACCCTGAGTACTGAGCACCCAGCACCCTGAGTACTGAGCACCCAGCACCCCGAGCACTGAGTACCAAGCACCCTGAGCACTGAGCACCCAGCACCCTGAGCACTGAGCACCCAGCACCCTGAGCACTGAGCACCCAGCACCCTGAGTACTGAGCACTGAGCATCCAGCACCCCGAGCACTGAGCACCCAGCACCCTGAGTACTGAGCACTGAGCACCCAGCACCCCGATCTCTGAGCACCCAGCACGCTGAACCCTGAGCACTGAGCACTGAGCACCCTGAGCACTGAGCACCAAGCACCCTGAGCACTGAGCACCCAGCACCCCGAGTACTGAGCACCGAGCACCCTGAGCAGTGAGCACTGAGCACCCTGAGCACTGAGCACCCAGCACCCTGAGCACTGAGCACCCAGCACCCCGAGCACTGAGCACCCAGAACCCTGAGAACTGAGCACCCAGCACCCCTAGCTCTTTGCACCCAGCACCCTGAGTACTGAGGACCCAGCACCCTGAGTACTGAGCAACCAGCACCCTGAGCACGGAGCACCCAGCACCCCGAGCACTGAGCACCCAGCACCCTGAGAACTGAGCACCCAGCACCCCTAGCTCTTTGCACCCACCACCCTGAGTACTGAGGACCCAGCACCCTGAGTACTGAGCACCCAGCACACTGAGCACTGAGCACCCAGCACCCCTAGCACTGAGCACCAAGCACCCCGAGCACTGAGCACCCAGCACCCCGAGAATGAGCACCCAGCACCCTGAGTACTGAGCACCGAGCACCCCGAGCACTGAGCACCCAGCACCCCGAGCACTGAGCACCCAGCACCCTGAGCACTGAGTACCCAGCACCCTGAGTACTGAGCACCAAGCACCCTGAGCACTGAGTACCCAGCACCCTGAGTACTGAGCACCCAGCACCCTGAGTACTGAGCACCCAGCACCCCGAGCACTGAGTACCAAGCACCCTGAGCACTGAGTACCCAGCACCCTGAGCACTGAGCACCCAGCACCCTGAGTACTGAGCACTGAGCATCCAGCACCCCGAGCACTGAGCACCCAGCACCCTGAGTACTGAGCACTGAGCACCCAGCACCCCGAGCACTGAGCACCCAAAACCCTGAGCACTGAGCACCCAGCACCCGAGTACTGAGCACCCAGCAGCCTGAGTACTGAGCACCCAGCACCCCGAGTACTGAGCACGCAGCACCCTGAGTACTGAGCACCCAGCAACCTGAGCACTGAGCACACAGCACCCTGAGTACTGAGCACTGAGCACCCAGCACCCCGAGCACTGAGCACCCAGCACCCTGAGCACTGAGCACCCAGCACCCTGAGCACTGAGCAACCTGCAACCTGAGCACTGAGCACCCAGCACCCTGAGGACTGAGCACCCACCACCCCGAGCACTGAGCACCCAGCACCCTGAGTACTGAGCACTGAGCACCCTGCACCCTGAGCACTGAACACCCAGCACCCTGAGCACTGAGCACCCAGCACCCCGAGCACTGAGCACCCTGAGTACTGAGCACCAAGCACCCCGATCACTGAGCACCCTGAGTACTGAGCACCCAGCACTCTGAGTACTGAGCACCGAGCACCCCGAGCAATGAACACCCAGCACCCCGAGCACTGAACACTCAGCACCCTGAGGACTGAGCACTGAGCACCCAGCACCCTGAGCACTGAGCACCCAGAACCCTGAGTACTGAGCACTGAGCACCCAGCACCCCGAGCAATGAGCACCCAGCACCCTGAGTACAGAGCACTGAGCACCCAGCACCCCGAGCACTGAGCACCCAGCACCCTGAGTACTGAGCACCGAGCACCCCGAGCACTGAGCACCCAGCACCCTGAGTACTGAGCACGGAGCACCCTGAGTACTGTGCACCCAGCACCCCGAGCACTTAGCACCCAGCACCCTGAGTACTGAGCACCCAGCACCCTGAGCACTGAGCACCCAGCACCCCGAGCACTGAGCACCCAGCACTCTGAGTACTGAGCACCGAGCACCCCGAGCACTGAGCACCCAGCACCCTGAGTACTCAGCACCCAGCACCCCGAGCACTGAGCACCTAGCACCCTGAACCCTGAGCACTGAGCACCGAACACCCTGAGCACTGAGCACCCAGCCCCCTGAGCACTGAGCACCCAGCACCCTGAGCACTGAGCACCCAGCACCCTGAGCACTGAGCAGCCAGCACCCTGAGTACTGTGCACCCAGCACCCCTAGCACTGAGCACCCAGCACCCTGAGCACTGAGCACTGAGCACCCTGAGTACTGAGCACCCAGCACCCTGAGTACTAAGCACCCAGCACCCTGAGTACTGAGCACCCAACACCCCGAGCACTGAGCACCAATTACCCTGAGCAATGAGCACCCTGAGTACTGAGCACCCAGCACCCCGAGCACTGAGCACCCAGCACCCTGAGCACTGAGCACCCAGCACCCCGATCACTGAGCACCCAGCACCCTGAACCCTGAGCACTGAGCACCGAGCACCCTGAGCACTGAGCACCAAGCACCCTGAGCACTGAGCACCCAGCACCCCGAGTACTGAGCAACGAGCACCCTGAGCAGTGAGCACTGAGCACCCTGAGCACTGAGCACCTAGCACCCTGAGCACTGAGCACCCAGCACCCTGAGCACTGAGCACCCAGAACCCTGAGAACTGAGCACCCAGCACCCCTAGCTCTTTGCACCCAGCACCCTGAGTACTGAGGACCCAGCACCCCGAGCACTGAGCACCCAGCACCCTGAGAACTGAGCACCCAGCACCCCTAGATCTTTGCACCCAGCACCCTGAGTACTGAGGACCCAGCACCCTGAGTACTGAGCACCCAGCACACTGAGCACTGAGCACCCAGCACAACGAGCACTGAGCACCAAGGACCCCGAGCACTGAGCACCCAGCACCCCGAGAATGAGGACCCAGCACCCTGAGTACTGAGCACCGAGCACCCCGAGCACTGAGCACCCAGCACCCCGAGCACTGAGCACCCAGCACCCTGAGCACTGAGTACCCAGCACCCTGAGTACTGAGCACCCAGCACCCTGAGTACTGAGCACCCAGCACCCCGAGCACTGAGTACCAAGCACCCTGAGCACTGAGCACCCAGCACCCTGAGCACTGAGCACCCAGCACCCTGAGCACTGAGCACCCAGCACCCTGAGTACTGAGCACTGAGCATCCAGCACCCCGAGCACTGAGCACCCAGCACCCTGAGTACTGAGCACTGAGCACCCAGCACCCCGATCTCTGAGCACCCAGCACGCTGAACCCTGAGCACTGAGCACTGAGCACCCTGAGCACTGAGCACCAAGCACCCTGAGCACTGAGCACCCAGCACCCCGAGTACTGAGCACCGAGCACCCTGAGCAGTGAGCACTGAGCACCCTGAGCACTGAGCACCCAGCACCCTGAGCACTGAGCACCCAGCACCCCGAGCACTGAGCACCCAGAACCCTGAGAACTGAGCACCCAGCACCCCTAGCTCTTTGCACCCAGCACCCTGAGTACTGAGGACCCAGCACCCTGAGTACTGAGCAACCAGCACCCTGAGCACGGAGCACCCAGCACCCCGAGCACTGAGCACCCAGCACCCTGAGAACTGAGCACCCAGCACCCCTAGCTCTTTGCACCCACCACCCTGAGTACTGAGGACCCAGCACCCTGAGTACTGAGCACCCAGCACAGTGAGCACTGAGCACCCAGCACCCCGAGCACTGAGCACCAAGCACCCCGAGCACTGAGCACCCAGCACCCCGAGAATGAGCACCCAGCACCCTGAGTACTGAGCACCGAGCACCCCGAGCACTGAGCACCCAGCACCCCGAGCACTGAGCACCCAGAACCCTGAGAACTGAGCACCCAGCACCCCTAGCTCTTTGCACCCAGCACCCTGAGTACTGAGGACCCAGCACCCTGAGTACTGAGCACCCAGCACCCTGAGCACTGAGTACCCAGCACCCTGAGTACTGAGCACCAAGCACCCTGAGCACTGAGTACCCAGCACCCTGAGTACTGAGCACCCAGCACCCTGAGTACTGAGCACCCAGCACCCCGAGCACTGAGTACCAAGCACCCTGAGCACTGAGTACCCAGCACCCTGAGCACTGAGCACCCAGCACCCTGAGTACTGAGCACTGAGCATCCAGCACCCCGAGCACTGAGCACCCAGCACCCTGAGTACTGAGCACTGAGCACCCAGCACCCCGAGCACTGAGCACCCAAAACCCTGAGCACTGAGCACCCAGCACCCGAGTACTGAGCACCCAGCAGCCTGAGTACTGAGCACCCAGCACCCCGAGTACTGAGCACGCAGCACCCTGAGTACTGAGCACCCAGCAACCTGAGCACTGAGCACACAGCACCCTGAGTACTGAGCACTGAGCACCCAGCACCCCGAGCACTGAGCACCCAGCACCCTGAGCACTGAGCACCCAGCACCCTGAGCACTGAGCACCCTGCAACCTGAGCACTGAGCACCCAGCACCCTGAGGACTGAGCACCCACCACCCCGAGCACTGAGCACCCAGCACCCTGAGTACTGAGCACTGAGCACCCTGCACCCTGAGCACTGAACACCCAGCACCCTGAGCACTGAGCACCCAGCACCCCGAGCACTGAGCACCCTGAGTACTGAGCACCAAGCACCCCGATCACTGAGCACCCTGAGTACTGAGCACCCAGCACTCTGAGTACTGAGCACCGAGCACCCCGAGCAATGAACACCCAGCACCCCGAGCACTGAACACTCAGCACCCTGAGGACTGAGCACTGAGCACCCAGCACCCTGAGCACTGAGCACCCAGAACCCTGAGTACTGAGCACTGAGCACCCAGCACCCCGAGCAATGAGCACCCAGCACCCTGAGTACAGAGCACTGAGCACCCAGCACCCCGAGCACTGAGCACCCAGCACCCTGAGTACTGAGCACCGAGCACCCCGAGCACTGAGCACCCAGCACCCTGAGTACTGAGCACGGAGCACCCTGAGTACTGTGCACCCAGCACCCCGAGCACTTAGCACCCAGCACCCTGAGTACTGAGCACCCAGCACCCTGAGCACTGAGCACCCAGCACCCCGAGCACTGAGCACCCAGCACTCTGAGTACTGAGCACCGAGCACCCCGAGCACTGAGCACCCAGCACCCTGAGTACTCAGCACCCAGCACCCCGAGCACTGAGCACCTAGCACCCTGAACCCTGAGCACTGAGCACCGAACACCCTGAGCACTGAGCACCCAGCCCCCTGAGCACTGAGCACCCAGCACCCTGAGCACTGAGCACCCAGCACCCTGAGCACTGAGCAGCCAGCACCCTGAGTACTGTGCACCCAGCACCCCTAGCACTGAGCACCCAGCACCCTGAGCACTGAGCACTGAGCACCCTGAGTACTGAGCACCCAGCACCCTGAGTACTAAGCACCCAGCACCCTGAGTACTGAGCACCCAACACCCCGAGCACTGAGCACCAATTACCCTGAGCAATGAGCACCCTGAGTACTGAGCACCCAGCACCCCGAGCACTGAGCACCCAGCACCCTGAGCACTGAGCACCCAGCACCCCGATCACTGAGCACCCAGCACCCTGAACCCTGAGCACTGAGCACCGAGCACCCTGAGCACTGAGCACCAAGCACCCTGAGCACTGAGCACCCAGCACCCCGAGTACTGAGCAACGAGCACCCTGAGCAGTGAGCACTGAGCACCCTGAGCACTGAGCACCTAGCACCCTGAGCACTGAGCACCCAGCACCCTGAGCACTGAGCACCCAGAACCCTGAGAACTGAGCACCCAGCACCCCTAGCTCTTTGCACCCAGCACCCTGAGTACTGAGGACCCAGCACCCCGAGCACTGAGCACCCAGCACCCTGAGAACTGAGCACCCAGCACCCCTAGATCTTTGCACCCAGCACCCTGAGTACTGAGGACCCAGCACCCTGAGTACTGAGCACCCAGCACACTGAGCACTGAGCACCCAGCACAACGAGCACTGAGCACCAAGGACCCCGAGCACTGAGCACCCAGCACCCCGAGAATGAGGACCCAGCACCCTGAGTACTGAGCACCGAGCACCCCGAGCACTGAGCACCCAGCACCCCGAGCACTGAGCACCCAGCACCCTGAGCACTGAGTACCCAGCACCCTGAGTACTGAGCACCCAGCACCCTGAGTACTGAGCACCCAGCACCCCGAGCACTGAGTACCAAGCACCCTGAGCACTGAGCACCCAGCACCCTGAGCACTGAGCACCCAGCACCCTGAGCACTGAGCACCCAGCACCCTGAGTACTGAGCACTGAGCATCCAGCACCCCGAGCACTGAGCACCCAGCACCCTGAGTACTGAGCACTGAGCACCCAGCACCCCGATCTCTGAGCACCCAGCACGCTGAACCCTGAGCACTGAGCACTGAGCACCCTGAGCACTGAGCACCAAGCACCCTGAGCACTGAGCACCCAGCACCCCGAGTACTGAGCACCGAGCACCCTGAGCAGTGAGCACTGAGCACCCTGAGCACTGAGCACCCAGCACCCTGAGCACTGAGCACCCAGCACCCCGAGCACTGAGCACCCAGAACCCTGAGAACTGAGCACCCAGCACCCCTAGCTCTTTGCACCCAGCACCCTGAGTACTGAGGACCCAGCACCCTGAGTACTGAGCAACCAGCACCCTGAGCACGGAGCACCCAGCACCCCGAGCACTGAGCACCCAGCACCCTGAGAACTGAGCACCCAGCACCCCTAGCTCTTTGCACCCACCACCCTGAGTACTGAGGACCCAGCACCCTGAGTACTGAGCACCCAGCACAGTGAGCACTGAGCACCCAGCACCCCGAGCACTGAGCACCAAGCACCCCGAGCACTGAGCACCCAGCACCCCGAGAATGAGCACCCAGCACCCTGAGTACTGAGCACCGAGCACCCCGAGCACTGAGCACCCAGCACCCCGAGCACTGAGCACCCAGCACCCTGAGCACTGAGTACCCAGCACCCTGAGTACTGAGCACCAAGCACCCTGAGCACTGAGTACCCAGCACCCTGAGTACTGAGCACCCAGCACCCTGAGTACTCAGCACCCAGCACCCCGAGCACTGAGTACCAAGCACCCTGAGCACTGAGTACCCAGCACCCTGAGCACTGAGCACCCAGCACCCTGAGTACTGAGCACTGAGCATCCAGCACCCCGAGCACTGAGCACCCAGCACCCTGAGTACTGAGCACTGAGCACCCAGCACCCCGAGCACTGAGCACCCAAAACCCTGAGCACTGAGCACCCAGCACCCGAGTACTGAGCACCCAGCAGCCTGAGTACTGAGCACCCAGCACCCCGAGTACTGAGCACGCAGCACCCTGAGTACTGAGCAGCCAGCAACCTGAGCACTGAGCACACAGCACCCTGAGTACTGAGCACTGAGCACCCAGCACCCCGAGCACTGAGCACCCAGCACCCTGAGCACTGAGCACCCAGCACCCTGAGCACTGAGCACCCTGCAACCTGAGCACTGAGCACCCAGCACCCTGAGGACTGAGCACCCACCACCCCGAGCACTGAGCACCCAGCACCCTGAGTACTGAGCACTGAGCACCCTGCACCCTGAGCACTGAACACCCAGCACCCTGAGCACTGAGCACCCAGCACCCCGAGCACTGAGCACCCTGAGTACTGAGCACCAAGCACCCCGATCACTGAGCACCCTGAGTACTGAGCACCCAGCACTCTGAGTACTGAGCACCGAGCACCCCGAGCAATGAACACCCAGCACCCCGAGCACTGAACACTCAGCACCCTGAGGACTGAGCACTGAGCACCCAGCACCCTGAGCACTGAGCACCCAGAACCCTGAGTACTGAGCACTGAGCACCCAGCACCCCGAGCAATGAGCACCCAGCACCCTGAGTACAGAGCACTGAGCACCCAGCACCCCGAGCACTGAGCACCCAGCACCCTGAGTACTGAGCACCGAGCACCCCGAGCACTGAGCACCCAGCACCCTGAGTACTGAGCACGGAGCACCCTGAGTACTGTGCACCCAGCACCCCGAGCACTTAGCACCCAGCACCCTGAGTACTGAGCACCCAGCACCCTGAGCACTGAGCACCCAGCACCCCGAGCACTGAGCACCCAGCACACTGAGTACTGAGCACCGAGCACCCCGAGCACTGAGCACCCAGCACCCTGAGTACTCAGCACCCAGCACCCCGAGCACTGAGCACCTAGCACCCTGAACCCTGAGCACTGAGCACCGAACACCCTGAGCACTGAGCACCCAGCCCCCTGAGCACTGAGCACCCAGCACCCTGAGCACTGAGCACCCAGCACCCTGAGCACTGAGCAGCCAGCACCTTGAGTACTGTGCACCCAGCAACCCTAGCACTGAGCACCCAGCACCCTGAGCACTGAGCACTGAGCACCCTGAGTACTGAGCACCCAGCACCCTGAGTACTAAGCACCCAGCACCCTGAGTACTGAGCACCCAACACCCCGAGCACTGAGCACCAATTACCCTGAGCAATGAGCACCCTGAGTACTGAGCACCCAGCACCCCGAGCACTGAGCACCCAGCACCCTGAGCACTGAGCACCCAGCACCCCGATCACTGAGCACCCAGCACCCTGAACCCTGAGCACTGAGCACCGAGCACCCTGAGCACTGAGCACCAAGCACCCTGAGCACTGAGCACCCAGCACCCCGAGTACTGAGCAACGAGCACCCTGAGCAGTGAGCACTGAGCACCCTGAGCACTGAGCACCTAGCACCCTGAGCACTGAGCACCCAGCACCCTGAGCACTGAGCACCCAGAACCCTGAGAACTGAGCACCCAGCACCCCTAGCTCTTTGCACCCAGCACCCTGAGTACTGAGGACCCAGCACCCCGAGCACTGAGCACCCAGCACCCTGAGAACTGAGCACCCAGCACCCCTAGATCTTTGCACCCAGCACCCTGAGTACTGAGGACCCAGCACCCTGAGTACTGAGCACCCAGCACACTGAGCACTGAGCACCCAGCACAACGAGCACTGAGCACCAAGGACCCCGAGCACTGAGCACCCAGCACCCCGAGAATGAGGACCCAGCACCCTGAGTACTGAGCACCGAGCACCCCGAGCACTGAGCACCCAGCACCCCGAGCACTGAGCACCCAGCACCCTGAGCACTGAGTACCCAGCACCCTGAGTACTGAGCACCCAGCACCCTGAGTACTGAGCACCCAGCACCCCGAGCACTGAGTACCAAGCACCCTGAGCACTGAGCACCCAGCACCCTGAGCACTGAGCACCCAGCACCCTGAGCACTGAGCACCCAGCACCCTGAGTACTGAGCACTGAGCATCCAGCACCCCGAGCACTGAGCACCCAGCACCCTGAGTACTGAGCACTGAGCACCCAGCACCCCGATCTCTGAGCACCCAGCACGCTGAACCCTGAGCACTGAGCACTGAGCACCCTGAGCACTGAGCACCAAGCACCCTGAGCACTGAGCACCCAGTACCCCGAGTACTGAGCACCGAGCACCCTGAGCAGTGAGCACTGAGCACCATGAGCACTGAGCACCCAGCACCCTGAGCACTGAGCACCCAGCACCCCGAGCACTGAGCACCCAGAACCCTGAGAACTGAGCACCCAGCACCCCTAGCTCTTTGCACCCAGCACCCTGAGTACTGAGGACCCAGCACCCTGAGTACTGAGCAACCAGCACCCTGAGCACGGAGCACCCAGCACCCCGAGCACTGAGCACCCAGCACCCTGAGAACTGAGCACCCAGCACCCCTAGCTCTTTGCACCCACCACCCTGAGTACTGAGGACCCAGCACCCTGAGTACTGAGCACCCAGCACACTGAGCACTGAGCACCCAGCACCCCGAGCACTGAGCACCAAGCACCCCGAGCACTGAGCACCCAGCACCCCGAGAATGAGCACCCAGCACCCTGAGTACTGAGCACCGAGCACCCCGAGCACTGAGCACCCAGCACCCCGAGCACTGAGCACCCAGCACCCTGAGCACTGAGTACCCAGCACCCTGAGTACTGAGCACCCAGCACCCTGAGTACTGAGCACCCAGCACCCCGAGCACTGAGTACCAAGCACCCTGAGCACTGAGCACCCAGCACCCTGAGCACTGAGCACCCAGCACCCTGAGCACTGAGCACCCAGCACCCTGAGTACTGAGCACTGAGCATCCAGCACCCCGAGCAATGAGTACCCAGCACCCTGAGTACTGAGCACTGAGCACCCAGCACCCCGAGCACTGAGCACCCAACACCCTGAGCACTGAGCACCCAGCTCCCGAGTACTGAGCACCCAGCACCCTGAGTACTGAGCACTGAGCACCCAGCACCCCGATCACTGAGCACCCAGCACGCTGAACCCTGAGCACTGAGCACTGAGCACCCTGAGCACTGAGCACCAAGCACCCTGAGCAGTGAGCACTGAGCACCCTGAGCACTGAGCACCCAGCACCCCGAGTACTGAGCACCGAGCACCCTTAGCAGTGAGCACTGAGCACCCTGAGCACTGAGCACCCAGCACCCTGAGCACTGAGCACCCAGCACCCCGAGCACTGAGCACCCAGAACCCTGAGAACTGAGCACCCAGCACCCCTAGCTCTTTGCACCCAGCACCCTGAGTACTGAGGACCCAGCACCCTGAGTACTGAGCACCCAGCACCCTGAGCACGGAGCACCCAGCACCCCGAGCACTGAGCACCCAGCACCCTGAGAACTGAGCACCCAGCACCCCTAGCTCTTTGCACCCGGCACCCTGAGTACTGAGGACCCAGCACCCTGAGTACTGAGCACCCAGCACACTGAGCACTGAGCACCCAGCACCCCGAGCACTGAGCACCAAGCACCCTGAGCACTGAGCACTCAGCACCCCGAGAATGAGCACCCAGCACCCTGAGTACTGAGCACCGAGCACCCCGAGCACTGAGCACCCAGCACCCCGAGCACTAAGCACCCAGCACCCTGAGTACTGAGCACTGAGCACCCAGCACCATGAGCACTGAGCACCCAGCACCCTGAGTACTGAGCACTGAGCACCCAGCACCCTGAGGACTGAGCACTGAGCACCCAGCACCCTGAGCACTGAGCACCCAGCACCCTGAGTACTGAGCACTGAGCATCCAGCACCCCGAGCAATGAGCACCCAGCACCCTGAGTACTGAGCACTGAGCACCCAGCACCCCGAGCACTGAGCACCCAACACCCTGAGCACTGAGCACCCAGCTCCCGAGTACTGAGCACCCAGCACCCTGAGTACTGAGCACCCAGCACCCTGAGTACTGATCACCCAGCACCCCGAGTACTGAGCACCCAGCACCCTGAGTACTGAGCACCCAGCACCCTGAGCACTGAGCACCCAGCACCACGAGCACTGAGCACCCAGCACCCTGAGCACTGAGCACCCAGCACCCCTAGCACTGAGCACCCAGCACCCTGAGGACTGAGCACTGAGCAACCAGCACCCCGAGCACTGAGCACCCAACACCCTGAGCACTGAGCACCCAGCACCCGAATACTGAGCACCCAGCACCCTGAGTACTGAGCACCCAGCACACTGAGTACTGAGCACCCAGCTCCCCGAGTACTGAGCACCCAGCACCCTGAGTACTGAGCACCCAGCACCCTGAGCACTGTGCACCCAGCATCAGGAGCACTGAGCACCCAGCACCCTGAGCACTGAGCACCCAGCACCCTGAGCACTGAGCACCCAGCACCCTGAGGACTGAGCACTGAGCACCAAGCACCCTGAGCACTGAGCACCCAGCACCCTGAGTACTGAGCACTGAGCAACCAGCACCCCGAGGACTGAGCGCTCAGCACCCTGAGTACTGAGCACTGAGCACCCAGCACCCCGAGCACTGAGTACCGCGCACCCTGAGCACTGAGTACCCAGCACCCTGAGTACTGAGCAGCCAGCACCCTGAGCACTGAGCACCCAGCACCCTGAGTACTGAGCACTGAGCACCCAGCACCCCGAGCACTGAGCACCCAGCACCCTGAGCACTGAGTACCCAGCACCCTGAGTACTGAGCACCCAGCACCCTGAGCACTGAGCACCCAGCACCCCGAGTACTGAGCACCCAGCACCCCGAGTACTGAGCACCCAGCACCCTGAGAACTGAGCACCCAGCAACCTGAGCACTGAGCACAAAGCACCCTGAGTACTGAGCACTGAGCACCCAGCACCCTGAGCACTGAGCACCCAGCAACCTGAGCACTGAGCACCCAGCACCCCGAGCAATGAGCACCCAGAAACCTGAGAACTGTGCACCCAGCACCCCCCCCAGCTCATTGCACCCAGCACCCTGAGTACTGAGGACCCAGCACCCTGAGTACTGAGCACCCAGCACCCTGAGCACGGAGCACCCAGCACCCCGAGCACTGAGCACCCAGCACCCTGAGAACTGAGCACCCAGCACCCCTAGCTCTTTGCACCCAGCACCCTGAGTACTGAGGACCCAGCACCCTGAGTACTGAGCACCCAGCACACTGAGCACTGAGCACCCAGCACCCCGAGCACTGAGCACCCAGCACCCTGAGTACTGAGCACCCAGCACCCCGAGAATGAGCACCCAGCACCCTGAGTACTGAGCACCGAGCACCCCGAGCACTGAGCACCCAGCACCCCGAGCACTGAGCACCCAGCACCCTGAGCACTGAGTACCCAGCACCCCGAGAATGAGCACCCAGCACCCTGAGTACTGAGCAGCCAGCACCCTGAGTACTGTGCACCCAGCACCCCTAGCACTGAGCACCCAGCACCCTGAGCACTGAGCACTGAGCACCCTGAGTACTGAGCACCCAGCACCCTGAGTACTAAGCACCCAGCACCCTGAGTACTGAGCACCCAACACCCCGAGCACTGAGCACCAATTACCCTGAGCAATGAGCACCCTGAGTACTGAGCACCCAGCACCCCGAGCACTGAGCACCCAGCACCCTGAGCACTGAGCACCCAGCACCCCGATCACTGAGCACCCAGCACCCTGAACCCTGAGCACTGAGCACCGAGCACCCTGAGCACTGAGCACCAAGCACCCTGAGCACTGAGCACCCAGCACCCCGAGTACTGAGCAACGAGCACCCTGAGCAGTGAGCACTGAGCACCCTGAGCACTGAGCACCTAGCACCCTGAGCACTGAGCACCCAGCACCCTGAGCACTGAGCACCCAGAACCCTGAGAACTGAGCACCCAGCACCCCTAGCTCTTTGCACCCAGCACCCTGAGTACTGAGGACCCAGCACCCCGAGCACTGAGCACCCAGCACCCTGAGAACTGAGCACCCAGCACCCCTAGATCTTTGCACCCAGCACCCTGAGTACTGAGGACCCAGCACCCTGAGTACTGAGCACCCAGCACACTGAGCACTGAGCACCCAGCACAACGAGCACTGAGCACCAAGGACCCCGAGCACTGAGCACCCAGCACCCCGAGAATGAGGACCCAGCACCCTGAGTACTGAGCACCGAGCACCCCGAGCACTGAGCACCCAGCACCCCGAGCACTGAGCACCCAGCACCCTGAGCACTGAGTACCCAGCACCCTGAGTACTGAGCACCCAGCACCCTGAGTACTGAGCACCCAGCACCCCGAGCACTGAGTACCAAGCACCCTGAGCACTGAGCACCCAGCACCCTGAGCACTGAGCACCCAGCACCCTGAGCACTGAGCACCCAGCACCCTGAGTACTGAGCACTGAGCATCCAGCACCCCGAGCACTGAGCACCCAGCACCCTGAGTACTGAGCACTGAGCACCCAGCACCCCGATCTCTGAGCACCCAGCACGCTGAACCCTGAGCACTGAGCACTGAGCACCCTGAGCACTGAGCACCAAGCACCCTGAGCACTGAGCACCCAGCACCCCGAGTACTGAGCACCGAGCACCCTGAGCAGTGAGCACTGAGCACCATGAGCACTGAGCACCCAGCACCCTGAGCACTGAGCACCCAGCACCCCGAGCACTGAGCACCCAGAACCCTGAGAACTGAGCACCCAGCACCCCTAGCTCTTTGCACCCAGCACCCTGAGTACTGAGGACCCAGCACCCTGAGTACTGAGCAACCAGCACCCTGAGCACGGAGCACCCAGCACCCCGAGCACTGAGCACCCAGCACCCTGAGAACTGAGCACCCAGCACCCCTAGCTCTTTGCACCCACCACCCTGAGTACTGAGGACCCAGCACCCTGAGTACTGAGCACCCAGCACACTGAGCACTGAGCACCCAGCACCCCGAGCACTGAGCACCAAGCACCCCGAGCACTGAGCACCCAGCACCCCGAGAATGAGCACCCAGCACCCTGAGTACTGAGCACCGAGCACCCCGAGCACTGAGCACCCAGCACCCCGAGCACTGAGCACCCAGCACCCTGAGCACTGAGTACCCAGCACCCTGAGTACTGAGCACCCAGCACCCTGAGTACTGAGCACCCAGCACCCCGAGCACTGAGTACCAAGCACCCTGAGCACTGAGCACCCAGCACCCTGAGCACTGAGCACCCAGCACCCTGAGCACTGAGCACCCAGCACCCTGAGTACTGAGCACTGAGCATCCAGCACCCCGAGCAATGAGTACCCAGCACCCTGAGTACTGAGCACTGAGCACCCAGCACCCCGAGCACTGAGCACCCAACACCCTGAGCACTGAGCACCCAGCTCCCGAGTACTGAGCACCCAGCACCCTGAGTACTGAGCACTGAGCACCCAGCACCCCGATCACTGAGCACCCAGCACGCTGAACCCTGAGCACTGAGCACTGAGCACCCTGAGCACTGAGCACCAAGCACCCTGAGCAGTGAGCACTGAGCACCCTGAGCACTGAGCACCCAGCACCCCGAGTACTGAGCACCGAGCACCCTTAGCAGTGAGCACTGAGCACCCTGAGCACTGAGCACCCAGCACCCTGAGCACTGAGCACCCAGCACCCCGAGCACTGAGCACCCAGAACCCTGAGAACTGAGCACCCAGCACCCCTAGCTCTTTGCACCCAGCACCCTGAGTACTGAGGACCCAGCACCCTGAGTACTGAGCACCCAGCACCCTGAGCACGGAGCACCCAGCACCCCGAGCACTGAGCACCCAGCACCCTGAGAACTGAGCACCCAGCACCCCTAGCTCTTTGCACCCGGCACCCTGAGTACTGAGGACCCAGCACCCTGAGTACTGAGCACCCAGCACACTGAGCACTGAGCACCCAGCACCCCGAGCACTGAGCACCAAGCACCCTGAGCACTGAGCACTCAGCACCCCGAGAATGAGCACCCAGCACCCTGAGTACTGAGCACCGAGCACCCCGAGCACTGAGCACCCAGCACCCCGAGCACTAAGCACCCAGCACCCTGAGTACTGAGCACTGAGCACCCAGCACCATGAGCACTGAGCACCCAGCACCCTGAGTACTGAGCACTGAGCACCCAGCACCCTGAGGACTGAGCACTGAGCACCCAGCACCCTGAGCACTGAGCACCCAGCACCCTGAGTACTGAGCACTGAGCATCCAGCACCCCGAGCAATGAGCACCCAGCACCCTGAGTACTGAGCACTGAGCACCCAGCACCCCGAGCACTGAGCACCCAACACCCTGAGCACTGAGCACCCAGCTCCCGAGTACTGAGCACCCAGCACCCTGAGTACTGAGCACCCAGCACCCTGAGTACTGATCACCCAGCACCCCGAGTACTGAGCACCCAGCACCCTGAGTACTGAGCACCCAGCACCCTGAGCACTGAGCACCCAGCACCACGAGCACTGAGCACCCAGCACCCTGAGCACTGAGCACCCAGCACCCCTAGCACTGAGCACCCAGCACCCTGAGGACTGAGCACTGAGCAACCAGCACCCCGAGCACTGAGCACCCAACACCCTGAGCACTGAGCACCCAGCACCCGAATACTGAGCACCCAGCACCCTGAGTACTGAGCACCCAGCACACTGAGTACTGAGCACCCAGCTCCCCGAGTACTGAGCACCCAGCACCCTGAGTACTGAGCACCCAGCACCCTGAGCACTGTGCACCCAGCATCAGGAGCACTGAGCACCCAGCACCCTGAGCACTGAGCACCCAGCACCCTGAGCACTGAGCACCCAGCACCCTGAGGACTGAGCACTGAGCACCAAGCACCCTGAGCACTGAGCACCCAGCACCCTGAGTACTGAGCACTGAGCAACCAGCACCCCGAGGACTGAGCGCTCAGCACCCTGAGTACTGAGCACTGAGCACCCAGCACCCCGAGCACTGAGTACCGCGCACCCTGAGCACTGAGTACCCAGCACCCTGAGTACTGAGCAGCCAGCACCCTGAGCACTGAGCACCCAGCACCCTGAGTACTGAGCACTGAGCACCCAGCACCCCGAGCACTGAGCACCCAGCACCCTGAGCACTGAGTACCCAGCACCCTGAGTACTGAGCACCCAGCACCCTGAGCACTGAGCACCCAGCACCCCGAGTACTGAGCACCCAGCACCCCGAGTACTGAGCACCCAGCACCCTGAGAACTGAGCACCCAGCAACCTGAGCACTGAGCACAAAGCACCCTGAGTACTGAGCACTGAGCACCCAGCACCCTGAGCACTGAGCACCCAGCAACCTGAGCACTGAGCACCCAGCACCCCGAGCAATGAGCACCCAGAAACCTGAGAACTGAGCACCCAGCACCCCCCCCAGCTCATTGCACCCAGCACCCTGAGTACTGAGGACCCAGCACCCTGAGTACTGAGCACCCAGCACCCTGAGCACGGAGCACCCAGCACCCCGAGCACTGAGCACCCAGCACCCTGAGAACTGAGCACCCAGCACCCCTAGCTCTTTGCACCCAGCACCCTGAGTACTGAGGACCCAGCACCCTGAGTACTGAGCACCCAGCACACTGAGCACTGAGCACCCAGCACCCCGAGCACTGAGCACCCAGCACCCTGAGTACTGAGCACCCAGCACCCCGAGAATGAGCACCCAGCACCCTGAGTACTGAGCACCGAGCACCCCGAGCACTGAGCACCCAGCACCCCGAGCACTGAGCACCCAGCACCCTGAGCACTGAATACCCAGCACCCCGAGAATGAGCACCCAGCACCCTGAGTACTGAGCAACGAGCACCCCGAGCACTGAGCACCAAGCACCCCGAGCACTGAGCACCCAGCACCCCGAGAATGAGCACCCAGCACCCTGAGTACTGAGCACCGAGCACCCCGAGCACTGAGCACCCAGCACCCCGAGCACTGAGCACCCAGCACCCTGAGCACTGAGTACCCAGCACCCTGAGTACTGAGCACCCAGCACCCTGAGTACTGAGCACCCAGCACCCCGAGCACTGAGTACCAAGCACCCTGAGCACTGAGCACCCAGCACCCTGAGCACTGAGCACCCAGCACCCTGAGCACTGAGCACCCAGAACCCTGAGTACTGAGCACTGAGCATCCAGCACCCCGAGCACTGAGCACCCAGCACCCTGAGTACTGAGCACTGAGCACCCAGCACCCCGAGCACTGAGCACCCAACACCCTGAGCACTGAGCACCCAGCACCCGAGTACTGAGCACCCAGCACCCTGAGTACTGAGCACCCAGCACCCTGAGTACTGAGCACCCAGCACCTTGAGTACTGAGCACCCAGCACCCTGAGTACTGAGCACCCAGCACCCCGAGCACTGAGCACCCAGCACCCTGAGGACTGAGCACTGAGCAACCAGCACCCTGAGCACTGAGCACCCAGCACCCTGAGTACTGAGCACTGAGCAACCAGCACGCAGAGGACTGAGCACCCAGCACCCTGAGTACTGAGCACTGAGCACCCAGCACCCCGAGCACTGAGCAACCAACACCCTGAGCACTGAGCACCCAGCACCCGAATACTGAGCACCCAGCACCCTGAGTACTGAGCACCCAGCACCCTGAGTACTGAGCACCCAGCACCCCGAGTACTGAGCACCCAGCACCCTGAGTACTGAGCACCCAGCACCCTGAGCACTGAGCACCCAGGACCACGAGCACTGAGCACCCAGCACCCTGAGCACTGAGCACCCAGCACCCCGAGGACTGAGCACCCAGCACCCTGAGTACTGAGCACTGAGCACCCAGCACCCCGAGCACTGAGCACCCCGCACCCTGAGCACTGAGTACCCAGCACCCTGAGTACTGAGCACCCAGCACCCTGAGCACTGAGCACCCAGCACCCTGAGTACTGAGCACTGAGCACCCAGCACCCCGAGCACTGAGCACCCAGCAACCTGAGCACTGAGTACCCAGCACCCTGAGTACTGAGCACCCAGCACCCTGAGCACTGAGCACCCAGCACCCCGAGCACTGAGCACCCAGCACCCTGAGAACTGAGCACCCAGCACCCCTAGCTCTTTGCACCCAGCACCCTGAGTACTGAGGACCCAGCACCCTGAGTACTGAGCACCCAGCACCCTGAGCACTGAGCACCCAGCACCCCGAGCACTGAGCACCCAGCACACTGAGAACTGAGCACCCAGCACCCCTAGCTCTTTGCACCCAGCACCCTGAGTACTGAGGACCCAGCACCCTGAGTACTGAGCACAAAGCACACTGAGCACTGAGCACCCAGCACCCCGAGCACTGAGCACCAAGCACCCCGAGCACTGAGCACTCAGCACCCCGAGAATGAGCACCCAGCACCCCGAGCACTGAGCACCCAGCACCCCGAGAATGAGCACCCAGCACCCTGAGTACTGAGCTCCGAGCACCCCGAGCACTGAGCACCCAGCACCCCGAGCACTGAGCACCCAGCACCCTGAGCACTGAGTACCCAGCACCCTGAGTACTGAGCACCAAGCACCCCGATCACTGAGCACCCTGAGTACTGAGCACCCAGCACTCTGAGTACTGAGCACAGAGCACCCCGAGCAATGAGCACCCAGCACATCGAGCACTGAGCACCTAGCACCCTGAGGACTGAGCACTGAGCACCCAGCACCCTGAGCACTGAGCACCCAGCACCCTGAGTACTGAGCACTGAGCACCCAGCACCCTGAGGACTGAGCACTGAGCACCCAGCACCCTGAGCACTGAGCACCCAGCACCCTGAGTACTGAGCACTGAGCAACCAGCACCCCGAGGACTGAGCACCCAGCACCCTGAGTAATGAGCACTGAGCACCCAGCACCCCGAGCACTGAGCACCCCGCACCCTGAGCATTGAGTACCCAGCACCCTGAGTACTGAGCACCCAGTACCCTGAGCACTGAGCACCCAGGAGCCTGAGTACTGAGCACTGAGCACCCAGCACCCCGAGCACTGAGCACCCAGCACCCTGAGCACTGAGTACCCAGCACCCTGAGTACTGAGCACCCAGCACCCTGAGCACTGAGCACCCAGCACCCCGAGTACTGAGCACCCAGCACCCCGAGTACTGAGCACCCAGCACCCTGAGGACTGAGCACTGAGCACCCAGCACCCGGTGCTCGATGCTCAGTACGTTGGGTGCTCACTACTCAGAGTGCTGCGTGCTCAGTACTCAGGGTGCTGGGTGCTCAGTGCTCAGGGTGCTCGGTGCTCAGTACTCAGGGTGCTCAGTGCTCAGTACTCAGCGTGCTGGGTGCTCAGTGCTCAGGGTGCTGGGTGCTCAGTGCTCAGGGTGCTGGGTACTCAGTGCTCAGGGTGCTGGGTGCTCAGTACTCAGGGTACTGGGTGCTCAGTGCTCAGGGTGCTGGGTGCTCAGTGCTCGGGGTGCTGGGTGCTCAGTGCTCGGGGTGCTACGTGCTCAGTGCTCGATGTGCTCGGTGCTCAGTACTCAGTGTGCTGGGTGCTCAGTGCTCGAGGTGCTCAGTACTCAGGGTGCTGTATGTTCAGTGTTCACTGTGCTGGGTGCTCAGTATTCAGGGTGCTGGGTGCTCAGTACTCAGGGTGCTGGGTGCTCAGTGCTCAGGGTGCTGGGTACTCAGTGCTCAGGGTGCTGGGTGCTCAGTGCTCGAGGTGCTCAGTACTCAGGGTGCTGTGTGTTCAGTGCTCAGGGTGCTGGGTGCTCAGTACTCAGGGTGCTCGGTGCTTAGTACTCAGGGTGCTGGGTGCTCAGTACTCCGGGTGCTGGGTGCTCAGTGCTCGGGGTGCTCGGTGCTCAGTGCTCTAGGTGCTGGGTGCTCAGTACTCAGGGTGCTCATTGCTTAGGGTGCTGTGTGCTCAGTACTCAGGGTGCTGGGTGCTCAGTGCTCGGGGTGCTCGGAGCTCAGTACTCAGGGTGCTGGGTGCTCAGTACTCGGGGTGCTCGGTGCTCAGTACTCAGGGTGCTGGGTGCTCAGTGCTCGGGTGCTGGGTGCTCAGTGCTCAGTACTCAGGGTGCTGAGTGCTCAGTGCTCAGGGTGCTGTGTGCTCAGTGCTCAGGGTGCTGGGTGCTCAGTGCTCAGGGTGCTGGGTACACAGTGCTCAGGGTGCTGGGTGCTCAGTACTCAGGGTGCTGGGTGCTCAGTACTCAGGGTGCTGGGTGCTCATTGCTCGTGGTGCTATGTGCTCAGTGCTCGCGGTGCTGGGTGCTCAGTGCTCGAGGTGCTCAGTACTCAGGGTGCTTTGTATTCAGTGCTCAGGTTGCTGGGTGCTCAGTACTCAGGGTGCTCGGTGCTTAGTACTCATGGTGCTGGGTGCTCAGTACTCCGGGTGCTGGGTGCTCAGTGCTCGGGGTGCTCGGTGCTCAGTGCTCAAGGTGCTGGGTGCTCAGTCCTCGGGGTGCTCGGTGCTCAGTACGTTGGGTGCTCACTACTCAGGGTGCTGGGTGCTCAGTGCTCAGGGTGCTGGGTGCTCAGTGCTCAGGGTGCTGGGTGCTCAGTGCTCAGGGTGCTGGGTGCTCAGTACTCAGGGTGCTGGGTGCTCAGTGCTCGGGGTGCTGGGTGCTCAGTGCTCAGGTTGCTGGGTGCTCAGTACTCAGGGTGCTGGGTGCTCAGTACTCGGGGTGCTGGGTGCTCAGTACTCAGGGTGCTGGGTGCTCAGTACGCAGGGTGCTGGGTGCTCAGTGCTCAGGGTGCTGGGTGCTCAGTGCTCGGGGTGCTGGGTGCTCAGTGCTCAGTATTCAGTGTGCTGGGTGCTCAGTGCTCAGGGTGCTGGGTGCTCAGTGCTCAATACTCAGGGTGCTGGGTGCTCAGTGCTCAGGGTGCTGGGTGCTCCGTGCTCAGGGTGCTGGGTACTCCGTGCTCAGGGTGCTCAGTACTCAGGGTGCTCAGTGCTCAGTACTCGGGGTGCTGGGTGCTCAGTGCTCAGGGTGCTCAGTGCTCAGTACTCGGGGTGCTGGGTGCTCAGTGCTCAGAGTGCTCAGTGCTCAGTGCTCAGGGTGCTGGGTGCTCAGTGCTCAGGGTGCTGGGTGCTCAGTGCTCGGGGTGCTGGGTGCTCAGTGCTCAGTGTGTTGGGTGCTCAGTACTCAGGGTGCTGGGTGCTCAGTGCTCAGGGTGCTGGGTGCTCAGTGCTCAGGGTGCTGGGTGCTCAGTGCTCAGGGTGCTGGGTGCTCAGTGCTCGGGGTGCTGGGTGCTCAGTGCTCAGTGTGCTGGGTGCTCAGTACTCAGGGTGCTGGGTGCTCAGTACTCAGGGTGCTCGGTGCTTAGTACTCAGGGTGCTGGGTGCTCAGT
Source organism: Microtus oregoni (assembly GCF_018167655.1). Lineage (NCBI taxonomy): Eukaryota > Metazoa > Chordata > Mammalia > Rodentia > Cricetidae > Microtus > Microtus oregoni. The sequence continues at coordinate 263,601 of NW_024544609.1, read as the reverse complement.
ACTCCGGGTGCTGGGTGCTCAGTACTCAGGGTGCTCGGTGCTTAGTACTCAGGTTGCTGGGTGCTCAGTACTCCGGGTGCTGGGTGCTCAGTGCTCGGGGTGCTCGGTGCTTAGTACTCAGGGTGCTGGGTGCTCAGTACTCCGGGTGCTGGGTGCTCAGTGCTCGGGGTGCTGGGTGCTCAGTGCTCAGGGTGCTGGGTGCTCAGTGCTCGGTGTGCTCGGTGCTCAGTACGTTGGGTGCTCACTACTCAGGGTGCTGGGTGCTCAGTGCTAAGGGTGCTGGGTGCTCAGTGCTCAGGGTGCTGGGTGCTCAGTGCTCAGTGTGCTGGGTGCTCAGTACTCAGGGTGCTGGGTGCTCAGTGCTCGGGGTGCTGGGTGCTCAGTGCTCAGGGTGCTGGGTGCTCAGTACTCAGGGTGCTGGGTGCTCAGTACTCGGGGTGCTGTGTGCTCAGTACTCAGGGTGCTGGGTGCTCAGTACTCAGGGTCCTGGGTGCTCAGTACTCGGGTGCTGGGTGCTCAGTGCTCAGGGTGCTGGGTGCTCAGTGCTCCGGGTGCTGGGTGCTCAGTGCTCAGTACTCAGGGTGCTGGGTGCTCAGTGCTCGGGGTGCTGCGTGCTCAGTGCTCAGTACTCAGGGTGCTGGGTGCTCAGTGCTCAGGGTGCTGGGTGCTCAGTGCTCAGGGTGCTGTTTGCTCAGTCCTCAGGGTGTTCATTGCTCAGGGTGCTGGGTGCTCAGTACTCAGGGTGCTGGGTGCTCAGTGCTCAGGTTGCTCGGTGCTCGGGGCGCTGGGTGCTCAGTGCTCGGGGTGCTCGGAGCTCAGTACTCAGGGTGCTGGGTGCTCAGTGCTCGGGGTGCTCGGTTCTCAGTACTCAGGGTGCTGGGTGCTCAGTGCTCAGGGTGCTCGATGCTCAGTACGTTGGGTGCTCACTACTCAGAGTGCTGCGTGCTCAGTGCTCAGGGTGCTGGGTGCTCAGTGCTCAGGGTGCTGGGTGCTCAGTGCTCAGGGTGCTGGGTGCTCAGTGCTCGGGGTGCTGGGTGCTCAGTGCTCAGTGTGTTGGGTGCTCAGTACTCAGGGTGCTGGGTGCTCAGTGCTCAGGGTGCTGGGTGCTCAGTGCTCAGGGTGCTGGGTGCTCAGTGCTCAGGGTGCTGGGTGCTCAGTGCTCGGGGTGCTGGGTGCTCAGTGCTCAGTGTGCTGGGTGCTCAGTACTCAGGGTGCTGGGTGCTCAGTACTCAGGGTGCTCGGTGCTTAGTACTCAGGGTGCTGGGTGCTCAGTACTCCGGGTGCTGGGTGCTCAGTACTCAGGGTGCTCGGTGCTTAGTACTCAGGTTGCTGGGTGCTCAGTACTCCGGGTGCTGGGTGCTCAGTGCTCGGGGTGCTCGGTGCTTAGTACTCAGGGTGCTGGGTGCTCAGTACTCCGGGTGCTGGGTGCTCAGTGCTCGGGGTGCTGGGTGCTCAGTGCTCAGGGTGCTGGGTGCTCAGTGCTCGGTGTGCTCGGTGCTCAGTACGTTGGGTGCTCACTACTCAGGGTGCTGGGTGCTCAGTGCTAAGGGTGCTGGGTGCTCAGTGCTCAGGGTGCTGGGTGCTCAGTGCTCAGTGTGCTGGGTGCTCAGTACTCAGGGTGCTGGGTGCTCAGTGCTCGGGGTGCTGGGTGCTCAGTGCTCAGGGTGCTGGGTGCTCAGTACTCAGGGTGCTGGGTGCTCAGTACTCGGGGTGCTGTGTGCTCAGTACTCAGGGTGCTGGGTGCTCAGTACTCAGGGTCCTGGGTGCTCAGTACTCGGGTGCTGGGTGCTCAGTGCTCAGGGTGCTGGGTGCTCAGTGCTCCGGGTGCTGGGTGCTCAGTGCTCAGTACTCAGGGTGCTGGGTGCTCAGTGCTCGGGGTGCTGCGTGCTCAGTGCTCAGTACTCAGGGTGCTGGGTGCTCAGTGCTCAGGGTGCTGGGTGCTCAGTGCTCAGGGTGCTGTTTGCTCAGTCCTCAGGGTGTTCATTGCTCAGGGTGCTGGGTGCTCAGTACTCAGGGTGCTGGGTGCTCAGTGCTCAGGTTGCTCGGTGCTCGGGGCGCTGGGTGCTCAGTGCTCGGGGTGCTCGGAGCTCAGTACTCAGGGTGCTGGGTGCTCAGTGCTCGGGGTGCTCGGTTCTCAGTACTCAGGGTGCTGGGTGCTCAGTGCTCAGGGTGCTCGATGCTCAGTACGTTGGGTGCTCACTACTCAGAGTGCTGCGTGCTCAGTGCTCAGGGTGCTGGGTGCTCAGTGCTCAGGGTGCTGGGTGCTCAGTGCTCAGGGTGCTGGGTGCTCAGTACTCAGGGTGCTGGGTTCTCAGTGCTCGGGGTGCTGTGTACTCAGTGCTCAGGGAGCTGGGAGCTCAGTACTCAGGGTGTTGGTTGCCCAGTACTCGGGGTGCTTTGTGCTCAGTACTCAGGGTGCTGGGTCCTCAGTACTCAGGGTGCTGGGTGCTCAGTACTCGGGTGCTGGCTGCTCAGTGCTCAGGGTGCTGGGTGCTCAGTGCTCGGGGTGCTGGGTGCTCAGTGCTCAGTACTCAGGGTGCTGGGTGCTTAGTACTCAGGGTGCTGGGTGCTCAGTGCTCAGTACTCAGGGTGCTGGGTGCTCAGTGCTCAGGTTGCTGGGTGCTCAGTGCTCAGGGTGCTGGGTGCTCAGTGCTCAGGGTGCTGGGTACTCAGTGCTCAGGGTGCTGGGTGCTCAGTACTCAGGGTACTGGGTGCTCAGTGCTCAGGGTGCTGGGTGCTCAGTTCTCGGGGTGCTGGGTGCTCAGTGCTCGGGGTGCTGGGTGCTCAGTGCTCAATGTGCTCGGTGCTCAGTACTCAGTGTGCTGGGTGCTCAGTGCTCGAGGTGCTCAGTACTCAGGGTGCTGTATGTTCAGTGTTCAGGGTGCTGGGTGCTCAGTATTCAGGGTGCTGGGTGCTCAGTACTCAGGGTGCTGGGTGCTCAGTGCTCAGGGTGCTGGGTACTCAGTGCTCAGGGTGCTGGGTGCTCAGTGCTCGAGGTACTCAGTACTCAGGGTGCTGTGTGTTCAGTGCTCAGGGTGCTGGGTGCTCAGTGCTCAGTGCTCAGGGTGCTGGTTGCTCAGTACTCAGGGTGCTGGGTGCTCAGTACTCAGGGTGCTGGGTGCTCAGTGCTCAGGGTGCTGGGTCCTCAGTACTCAGGGTGCTGGGTGATCAGTGCTCGGGGTGCTGGGTGCTCAGTACTCAGGGTGCTGGGTGCTCAGTGCTCGGGGTGCTGGGTGCTCAGTGCTCGGGGTGCTCGGTGCTCAGTACTCAGGGTGCTGAGTGCTCAGTGCTCGAGGTGCTCAGTACTCAGGGTGCTGTGTGTTCAGTGCTCAGGGTGCTGGGTGCTCAGTACTAAGGGTGTTCGGTGCTTAGTACTCAGGGTGCTGGGTGCTCAGTACTCCGGGTGCTGGGTGCTCAGTGCTCGGGGTGCTCGGTGCTCAGTGCTCTAGGTGCTGGGTGCTCAGTACTCAGGGTGCTCATTGCTTAGGGTGCTGTGTGCTCAGTACTCAGGGTGCTGGGTGCTCAGTGCTCGGGGTGCTCGGAGCTCAGTACTCAGGGTGCTGGGTTCTCAGTAATCGGGGTGCTCGGTGCTCAGTACTCAGGGTGCTGGGTGCTCAGTGCTCGGGTGCTGGGTGCTCAGTGCTCAGTACTCAGGGTGCTGGGTGCTCAGTGCTCAGGGTGCTGGGTGCTCAGTGCTCAGGGTGCTGGGTGCTCAGTGCTCAGGGTGCTGGGTACTCAGTGCTCAGGGTGCTGGGTGCTCAGTACACAGGGTGCTGGGTGCTCAGTACTCAGGGTGCTGGGTGCTCACTGCTCGTGGTGCTATGTGCTCAGTGCTCGCGGTGCTGGGTGCTCAGTGATCGAGGTTCTCAGTACTCAGGGTGCTTTGTATTCAGTGCTCAGGGTGCTGGGTGCTCAGTACTCAGGGTGCTCGGTGCTTAGTACTCATGGTGCTGGGTGCTCAGTACTCCGGGTGCTGGGTGCTCAGTACTCGGGGTGCTCGGTGCTCAGTGCTCAAGGTGCTGGGTGCTCAGTACTCAGGGTGCTCATTGCTCAGGGTGCTGTATGCTCAGTGCTCAGGGTGCTGGGTGCTCAGTCCTCGGGGTGCTCGGTGCTCAGTACGTTGGGTGCTCACTACTCAGGGTGCTGGGTGCTCTGTGCTCAGGGTGCTGGGTGCTCAGTGCTCAGGGTGCTGGGTGCTCAGTGCTCAGGGTGCTGGGTGCTCAGTACTCAGGGTGCTGGGTGCTCAGTGCTCGGGGTGCTGGGTGCTCAGTGCTCAGGTTGCTGGGTGCTCAGTACTCAGGGTGCTGGGTGCTCAGTACTCGGGGTGCTGGGTGCTCAGTACTCAGGGTGCTGAGTGCTCAGTACTCAGGGTGCTGGGTGCTCAGTGCTCAGGGTGCTGGGTGCTCAGTGCTCGGGGTTCTGGGTGCTCAGTGCTCAGTATTCAGTGTGCTGGGTGCTCAGTGCTCGGGGTGCTGGGTGCTCAGTGCTCAATACTCAGGGTCCTGGGTGCTCAGTGCTCAGGGTGCTGGGTGCTCAGTGCTCAGGGTGCTGGGTACTCCGTGCTCAGGGTGCTCAGTACTCAGGGTGCTCAGTGCTCAGTACTCGGGGTGCTGGGTGCTCAGTGCTCAGGGTGCTCAGTGCTCAGTACTCGGGGTGCTGGGTGCTCAGTGCTCAGAGTGCTCAGTGCTCAGTGCTCGGGGTGCTGGGTGCTCAGTGCTCGGGGTGCTGGGTGCTCAGTGCTCAGTGTGCTGGGTGCTCAGTGCTCGGTGTGCTGGGTGCTCAGTACTCGGGTGCTGGGTGCTCAGTGCTCAGGGTGCTGGGTGCTCAGTGCTCCGGGTGCTGGGTGCTCAGTGCTCAGTACTCAGGGTGCTGGGTGCTCAGTGCTCGGGGTGCTGCGTGCTCAGTGCTCAGTACTCAGGGTGCTGGGTGCTCAGTGCTCAGGGTGCTGGGTGCTCAGTGCTCAGGGTGCTGTTTGCTCAGTCCTCAGGGTGTTCATTGCTCAGTGTGCTGGGTGCTCAGTACTCAGGGTGCTGGGTGCTCAGTGCTCAGGTTGCTCGGTGCTCGGGGCGCTGGGTGCTCAGTGCTCGGGGTGCTCGGAGCTCAGTACTCAGGGTGCTGGGTGCTCAGTGCTCGGGGTGCTCGGTTCTCAGTACTCAGGGTGCTGGGTGCTCAGTGCTCAGGGTGCTCGATGCTCAGTACGTTGGGTGCTCACTACTCAGAGTGCTGCGTGCTCAGTGCTCAGGGTGCTGGGTGCTCAGTGCTCAGGGTGCTGGGTGCTCAGTGCTCAGGGTGCTGGGTGCTCAGTACTCAGGGTGCTGGGTTCTCAGTGCTCGGGGTGCTGTGTACTCAGTGCTCAGGGAGCTGGGAGCTCAGTACTCAGGGTGTTGGTTGCCCAGTACTCGGGGTGCTTTGTGCTCAGTACTCAGGGTGCTGGGTCCTCAGTACTCAGGGTGCTGGGTGCTCAGTACTCGGGTGCTGGCTGCTCAGTGCTCAGGGTGCTGGGTGCTCAGTGCTCGGGGTGCTGGGTGCTCAGTGCTCAGTACTCAGGGTGCTGGGTGCTTAGTACTCAGGGTGCTGGGTGCTCAGTGCTCAGTACTCAGGGTGCTGGGTGCTCAGTGCTCAGGTTGCTGGGTGCTCAGTGCTCAGGGTGCTGGGTGCTCAGTGCTCAGGGTGCTGGGTACTCAGTGCTCAGGGTGCTGGGTGCTCAGTACTCAGGGTACTGGGTGCTCAGTGCTCAGGGTGCTGGGTGCTCAGTTCTCGGGGTGCTGGGTGCTCAGTGCTCGGGGTGCTGGGTGCTCAGTGCTCAATGTGCTCGGTGCTCAGTACTCAGTGTGCTGGGTGCTCAGTGCTCGAGGTGCTCAGTACTCAGGGTGCTGTATGTTCAGTGTTCAGGGTGCTGGGTGCTCAGTATTCAGGGTGCTGGGTGCTCAGTACTCAGGGTGCTGGGTGCTCAGTGCTCAGGGTGCTGGGTACTCAGTGCTCAGGGTGCTGGGTGCTCAGTGCTCGAGGTACTCAGTACTCAGGGTGCTGTGTGTTCAGTGCTCAGGGTGCTGGGTGCTCAGTGCTCAGTGCTCAGGGTGCTGGTTGCTCAGTACTCAGGGTGCTGGGTGCTCAGTACTCAGGGTGCTGGGTGCTCAGTGCTCAGGGTGCTGGGTCCTCAGTACTCAGGGTGCTGGGTGATCAGTGCTCGGGGTGCTGGGTGCTCAGTACTCAGGGTGCTGGGTGCTCAGTGCTCGGGGTGCTGGGTGCTCAGTGCTCGGGGTGCTCGGTGCTCAGTACTCAGGGTGCTGAGTGCTCAGTGCTCGAGGTGCTCAGTACTCAGGGTGCTGTGTGTTCAGTGCTCAGGGTGCTGGGTGCTCAGTACTAAGGGTGTTCGGTGCTTAGTACTCAGGGTGCTGGGTGCTCAGTACTCCGGGTGCTGGGTGCTCAGTGCTCGGGGTGCTCGGTGCTCAGTGCTCTAGGTGCTGGGTGCTCAGTACTCAGGGTGCTCATTGCTTAGGGTGCTGTGTGCTCAGTACTCAGGGTGCTGGGTGCTCAGTGCTCGGGGTGCTCGGAGCTCAGTACTCAGGGTGCTGGGTTCTCAGTAATCGGGGTGCTCGGTGCTCAGTACTCAGGGTGCTGGGTGCTCAGTGCTCGGGTGCTGGGTGCTCAGTGCTCAGTACTCAGGGTGCTGGGTGCTCAGTGCTCAGGGTGCTGGGTGCTCAGTGCTCAGGGTGCTGGGTGCTCAGTGCTCAGGGTGCTGGGTACTCAGTGCTCAGGGTGCTGGGTGCTCAGTACACAGGGTGCTGGGTGCTCAGTACTCAGGGTGCTGGGTGCTCACTGCTCGTGGTGCTATGTGCTCAGTGCTCGCGGTGCTGGGTGCTCAGTGATCGAGGTTCTCAGTACTCAGGGTGCTTTGTATTCAGTGCTCAGGGTGCTGGGTGCTCAGTACTCAGGGTGCTCGGTGCTTAGTACTCATGGTGCTGGGTGCTCAGTACTCCGGGTGCTGGGTGCTCAGTACTCGGGGTGCTCGGTGCTCAGTGCTCAAGGTGCTGGGTGCTCAGTACTCAGGGTGCTCATTGCTCAGGGTGCTGTATGCTCAGTGCTCAGGGTGCTGGGTGCTCAGTCCTCGGGGTGCTCGGTGCTCAGTACGTTGGGTGCTCACTACTCAGGGTGCTGGGTGCTCTGTGCTCAGGGTGCTGGGTGCTCAGTGCTCAGGGTGCTGGGTGCTCAGTGCTCAGGGTGCTGGGTGCTCAGTACTCAGGGTGCTGGGTGCTCAGTGCTCGGGGTGCTGGGTGCTCAGTGCTCAGGTTGCTGGGTGCTCAGTACTCAGGGTGCTGGGTGCTCAGTACTCGGGGTGCTGGGTGCTCAGTACTCAGGGTGCTGAGTGCTCAGTACTCAGGGTGCTGGGTGCTCAGTGCTCAGGGTGCTGGGTGCTCAGTGCTCGGGGTTCTGGGTGCTCAGTGCTCAGTATTCAGTGTGCTGGGTGCTCAGTGCTCGGGGTGCTGGGTGCTCAGTGCTCAATACTCAGGGTCCTGGGTGCTCAGTGCTCAGGGTGCTGGGTGCTCAGTGCTCAGGGTGCTGGGTACTCCGTGCTCAGGGTGCTCAGTACTCAGGGTGCTCAGTGCTCAGTACTCGGGGTGCTGGGTGCTCAGTGCTCAGGGTGCTCAGTGCTCAGTACTCGGGGTGCTGGGTGCTCAGTGCTCAGAGTGCTCAGTGCTCAGTGCTCGGGGTGCTGGGTGCTCAGTGCTCGGGGTGCTGGGTGCTCAGTGCTCAGTGTGCTGGGTGCTCAGTACTCAGGGTGCTGGGTGCTCAGTACTCAGGGTGCTGGGTGCTCAGTGCTCGGGGTGCTGGATGCTCAGTGCTCAGGGTGCTGGCTGCTCAGTACTCAGGGTTCTGGGTGCTCAGTACTCGGGGTGCTGGGTGCTCAGTACTCAGGGTGCTGGGTGCTCAGTACTCAGGGTGCTGGGTGCTCAGTACTCGGGTGCTGGGTGCTCAGTGCTCAGGGTGCTGGGTGCTCAGTGCTCAGGGTGCTGGGTGCTCAGTGCTCGGGGTGCTGGGTGCTCAGTGCTCAGGGTGCTGGGTGCTCAGTGCTCGGGGTGCTGGGTGCTCAGTGCTCAGGGTGCTGGGTGCTCAGTACTCGGGGTGCTGGGTGCTCAGTGCTCGGGGTGCTGGGTGCTCAGTGCTCGGGGTGCTTTGTGCTCAGTACTCAGGGTGCTGGGTGCTCAGTACTCGGGGTGCTGTGTGCTCAGTACTCAGGGTGCTGGGTGCTCAGTACTCAGGGTGCTGGGTGCTCAGTACTCGGGTGCTGGGTGCTCAGTGCTCAGGGTGCTGGGTGCTCTGTGCTCGGGGTGCTGGGTGCTCAGTGCTCAGTAATCAGGGTGCTGGGTGGTCAGTGCTCAGGGTGCTGTGTGCTCAGTGATCAGGGTGCTGGGTGCTCAGTCCTAAGGGTGCTCATTGCTCATGGTGCTGGGTGCTAAGTACTCAGGGTGCTGGGTGCTCAGTGCTCAGGGTGCTCGGTGCTCGGGGCGCTGGGTGCTCAGTGCTCGGGGTGCTCGGAGCTCAGTACTCAGGGTGCTGGGTGCTCAGTGCTCGGGGTGCTCGGTGCTCAGTACTCAGGGTGCTGGGTGCTCAGTGCTCAGGGTGCTCGATGCTCAGTACGTTGGGTGCTCACTACTCAGGGTGCTGCGTGCTCAGTGCTCAGGGTGCTGGGTGCTCAGTACTCAGGGTGCTCAGTGCTCAGTACTTAGGGTGCTTGGTGCTCAGTACTCAGGGTCCTCAGTGCTCAGGGCGCTGTGTGCTCAGGGCTCGGGGTGCTGGCTGCTCAGTACACGGGGTGCTGGGTGCTCAGTGCTCATGTTGCTCAGTGCTCAGTACTCAGTGCTCAGGGTGCTCAGTGCTCAGTGCTCAGGGTGCTGGGTGTTCAGTACTCAGGGTGCTGGGTGCTCAGTGCTCATGTTGCTCAGTGCTCAGTACTCAGTGCTCAGGGTGCTCAGTGCTCAGTGCTCAGGGTGCTGGGTGCTCAGTGCACGCGGCGCTGGGTGCTCAGTGCTCGGGGTGCTCGGAGCTCAGTACTCAGGGTGCTGGGTGCTCAGTGCTCAGGGTGCTGGGTGCTCAGTGCTCAGGGTGCTGGGTGCTCAGTGCTCAGGGTGCTGGGTGCTCAGTGCTCGGGTTGCTCGGTGCTCAGTACGTTGGGTGCTCACTACTCAGGGTGCTGGGTGCTCAGTGCTCAGGGTGCTGGGTGCTCAGTGCTCAGGTTGCTGAGTGCTCAGTGCTCAGGGTGCAGGGTGCTCAGTACTCAGGGTGCTGGTTGCTCAGTTCTCGGGGTGCTGGGTGCTCAGTGCTCAGGGTGCTGGGTGCTCAGTACTCAGGGTGCTGGGTGCTCAGTACTCGGGGTGATGGGTGCTCAGTATTCAGGGTGCTGGGTGCTCAGTACTCATTGTGCTGGGTGCTCAGTACTCCGGGTGCTGGGTGCTCAGTGCTCGGGGTGCTCGGTGCTCAGTGCTCTAGGTGCTGGGTGCTCAGTACTCAGGGTGCTCATTGCTTAGGGTGCTGGGTGCTCAGTACTCAGGGTGCTGGGTGCTCAGTGCTCGGGGTGCTCGGAGCTCAGTACTCAGGGTGCTGGGTGCTCAGTACTCGGGGTGCTCGGTGCTCAGTACTCAGGGTGCTGGGTGCTCAGTGCTCGGGTGCTGGGTGCTCAGTGCTTAGTACTCAGGGTGCTGGGTGCTCAGTGCTCAGGGTGCTGTGTGTTCAGTGCTCAGGGTGCTGGGTGCTCAGTGCTCAGGGTGCTGGGTACTCAGTGCTCAGGGTGCTGGGTGCTCAGTACTCAGGGTGCTGGGTGCTCAGTACTCAGGGTGCTGGGTGCTCAGTGCTCGTGGTGCTATGTGCTCAGTGCTCGCGGTGCTGGGTTCTCAGTGCTCGAGGTGCTCAGTACTCAGGGTGCTTTGTATTCAGTGCTCAGGGTGCTGGGTGCTCAGTACTCAGGGTGCTCGGTGCTTAGTACTCAGGGTGCTGGGTGCTCAGTACTCCGGGTGCTGGGTGCTCAGTGCTCGGGGTGCTCGGTGCTCAGTGCTCAAGGTGGTGGGTGCTCAGTACTCAGGGTGCTCAGTGCTCAGGGTGCTCGGTGCTTAGTACTCAGGGTGCTGGGTGCTCAGTACTCCGGGTGCTGGGTGCTCAGTGCTCGGGGTGCTCGGTGCTTAGTACTCAGGGTGCTGGGTGCTCAGTACTCCGGGTGCTGGGTGCTCAGTGCTCGGGGTGCTGGGTGCTCAGTGCTCAGGGTGCTGGGTGCTCAGTGCTCGGTGTGCTCGGTGCTCAGTACGTTGGGTGCTCACTACTCAGGGTGCTGGGTGCTCAGTGCTCAGGGTGCTGGGTGCTCAGTGCTCAGGGTGCTGGGTGCTCAGTGCTCAGTGTGCTGGGTGCTCAGTACTCAGGGTGCTGGGTGCTCAGTGCTCGGGGTGCTGGGTGCTCAGTGCTCAGGGTGCTGGGTGCTCAGTACTCAGGGTGCTGGGTGCTCAGTACTCGGGGTGCTGTGTGCTCAGTACTCAGGGTGCTGGGTGCTCAGTACTCAGGGTAATGGGTGCTCAGTACTCGGGTGCTGGGTCCTCAGTGCTCAGGGTGCTGGGTGCTCAGTGCTCCGGGTGCTGGGTGCTCAGTGCTCAGTACTCAGGGTGCTGGGTGCTCAGTGCTCGGGGTGCTGCGTGCTCAGTGCTCAGTACTCAGGGTGCTGGGTGCTCAGTGCTCAGGGTGCTGGGTGCTCAGTGCTCAGGGTGCTGGGTGCTCAGTCCTCAGGGTGTTCATTGCTCAGGGTGCTGGGTGCTCAGTACTCAGGGTGCTGGGTGCTCAGTGCTCAGGTTGCTCGGTGCTCGGGGCGCTGGGTGCTCAGTGCTCGGGGTGCTCGGAGCTCAGTACTCAGGGTGCTGGGTGCTCAGTGCTCGGGGTGCTCGGTTCTCAGTACTCAGGGTGCTGGGTGCTCAGTGCTCAGGGTGCTCGATGCTCAGTACGTTGGGTGCTCACTACTCAGAGTGCTGCGTGCTCAGTGCTCAGGGTGCTGGGTGCTCAGTGCTCAGGGTGCTGGGTGCTCAGTGCTCAGGGTGCTGGGTGCTCAGTACTCAGGGTGCTGGGTGCTCAGTGCTCGGGGTGCTGTGTACTCAGTGCTCAGGGAGCTGGGAGCTCAGTACTCAGGGTGTTGGTTGCCCAGTACTCGGGGTGCTTTGTGCTCAGTACTCAGGGTGCTGGGTCCTCAGTACTCAGGGTGCTGGGTGCTCAGTACTCGGGTGCTGGCTGCTCAGTGCTCAGGGTGCTGGGTGCTCAGTGCTCGGGGTGCTGGGTGCTCAGTGCTCAGTACTCAGGATGCTGGGTGCTTAGTACTCAGGGTGCTGGGTGCTCAGTGCTCAGTACTCAGGGTGCTGGGTGCTCAGTGCTCAGGTTGCTGGGTGCTCAGTGCTCAGGGTGCTGGGTGCTCAGTGCTCAGGGTGCTGGGTACTCAGTGCTCAGGGTGCTGGGTGCTCAGTACTCAGGGTACTGGGTGCTCAGTGCTCAGGGTGCTGGGTGCTCAGTGCTCGGGGTGCTGGGTGCTCAGTGCTCGGGGTGCTGGGTGCTCAGTGCTCAATGTGCTCGGTGCTCAGTACACAGTGTGCTGGGTGCTCAGTGCTCGAGGTGCTCAGTACTCAGGGTGCTGTATGTTCAGTGTTCAGGGTGCTGGGTGCTCAGTATTCAGGGTGCTGGGTGCTCAGTACTCAGGATGCTGGGTGCTCAGTGCTCAGGGTGCTGGGTACTCAGTGCTCAGGGTGCTGGGTGCTCAGTGCTCGAGGTGCTCAGTACTCAGGGTGCTGTGTGTTCAGTGCTCAGGGTGCTGGGTGCTCAGTGCTCAGTGCTCAGGGTGCTGGTTGCTCAGTACTCAGGGTGCTGGGTGCTCAGTACTCAGGGTGCTGGGTGCTCAGTGCTCAGGGTGCTGGGTCCTCAGTACTCAGGGTGCTGGGTGATCAGTGCTCGGGGTGCTGGGTGCTCAGTACTCAGGGTGCTGGGTGCTCAGTGCTCGGGGTGCTGGGTGCTCAGTGCTCGGGGTGCTCGGTGCTCAGTACTCAGGGTGCTGAGTGCTCAGTGCTCGAGGTGCTCAGTACTCAGGGTGCTGTGTGTTCAGTGCTCAGGGTGCTGGGTGCTCAGTACTAAGGGTGCTCGGTGCTTAGTACTCAGGGTGCTGGGTGCTCAGTACTCCGGGTGCTGGGTGCTCAGTGCTCGGGGTGCTCGGTGCTCAGTGCTCTAGGTGCTGGGTGCTCAGTACTCAGGGTGCTCATTGCTTAGGGTGCTGTGTGCTCAGTACTCCGGGTGCTGGGTGCTCAGTGCTCGGGGTGCTCGGAGCTCAGTACTCAGGGTGCTGGGTGCTCAGTAATCGGGGTGCTCGGTGCTCAGTACTCAGGGTGCTGGGTGCTCAGTGCTCGGGTGCTGGGTGCTCAGTGCTCAGTACTCAGGGTGCTGGGTGCTCAGTGCTCAGGGTGCTGGGTGCTCAGTGCTCAGGGTGCTGGGTGCTCAGTGCTCAGGGTGCTGGGTACTCAGTGCTCAGGGTGCTGGGTGCTCAGTACTCAGGGTGCTGGGTGCTCAGTACTCAGGGTGCTGGGTGCTCACTGCTCGTGGTGCTATGTGCTCAGTGCTCGCGGTGCTGGGTGCTCAGTGCTCGAGGTTCTCAGTACTCAGGGTGCTTTGTATTCAGTGCTCAGGGTGCTGGGTGCTCAGTACTCAGGGTGCTCGGTGCTTAGTACTCATGGTGCTGGGTGCTCAGTACTCCGGGTGCTGGGTGCTCAGTACTCGGGGTGCTCGGTGCTCAGTGCTCAAGGTGCTGGGTGCTCAGTACTCAGGGTGCTCATTGCTCAGGGTGCTGTATGCTCAGTGCTCAGGGTGCTGGGTGCTCAGTCCTCGGGGTGCTCGGTGCTCAGTACGTTGGGTGCTCACTACTCAGGGTGCTGGGTGCTCTGTGCTCAGGGTGCAGGGTGCTCAGTGCTCAGGGTGCTGGGTGCTCAGTGCTCAGGGTGCTGGGTGCTCAGTACTCAGGGTGCTGGGTGCTCAGTGCTCGGGGTGCTGGGTGCTCAGTGCTCAGGTTGCTGGGTGCTCATTACTCAGGGTGCTGGGTGCTCAGTACTCGGGGTGCTGGGTGCTCAGTACTCAGGGTGCTGAGTGCTCAGTACTCAGGGTGCTGGGTGCTCAGTGCTCAGGGTGCTGGGTGCTCAGTGCTCGGTGTGCTGGGTGCTCAGTGCTCAGTATTCAGTGTGCTGGGTGCTCAGTGCTCGGGGTGCTGGGTGCTCAGTGCTCAATACTCAGGGTGCTGGGTGCTCAGTGCTCAGGGTGCTGGGTGCTCAGTGCTCAGGGTGCTGGGTACTCCGTGCTCAGGGTGCTCAGTACTCAGGGTGCTCAGTGCTCAGTACTCGGGGTGCTGGGTGCTCAGTGCTCAGGGTGCTCAGTGCTCAGTACTCGGGGTGCTGGGTGCTCAGTGCTCAGAGTGCTCAGTGCTCAGTGCTCGGGGTGCTGGGTGCTCAGTGCTCGGGGTGCTGGGTGCTCAGTGCTCAGTGTGCTGGGTGCTCAGTACTCAGGGTGCTGGGTGCTCAGTACTCAGGGTGCTCGGTGCTTAGTACTCATGGTGCTGGGTGCTCAGTACTCCGGGTGCTGGGTGCTCAGTACTCGGGGTGCTCGGTGCTCAGTGCTCAAGGTGCTGGGTGCTCAGTACTCAGGGTGCTCATTGCTCAGGGTGCTGTATGCTCAGTGCTCAGGGTGCTGGGTGCTCAGTCCTCGGGGTGCTCGGTGCTCAGTACGTTGGGTGCTCACTACTCAGGGTGCTGGGTGCTCTGTGCTCAGGGTGCTGGGTGCTCAGTGCTCAGGGTGCTGGGTGCTCAGTGCTCAGGGTGCTGGGTGCTCAGTACTCAGGGTGCTGGGTGCTCAGTGCTCGGGGTGCTGGGTGCTCAGTGCTCAGGTTGCTGGGTGCTCAGTACTCAGGGTGCTGGGTGCTCAGTACTCGGGGTGCTGGGTGCTCAGTACTCAGGGTGCTGAGTGCTCAGTACTCAGGGTGCTGGGTGCTCAGTGCTCAGGGTGCTGGGTGCTCAGTGCTCGGGGTGCTGGGTGCTCAGTGCTCAGTATTCAGTGTGCTGGGTGCTCAGTGCTCGGGGTGCTGGGTGCTCAGTGCTCAATACTCAGGGTCCTGGGTGCTCAGTGCTCAGGGTGCTGGGTGCTCAGTGCTCAGGGTGCTGGGTACTCCGTGCTCAGGGTGCTCAGTACTCAGGGTGCTCAGTGCTCAGTACTCGGGGTGCTGGGTGCTCAGTGCTCAGGGTGCTCAGTGCTCAGTACTCGGGGTGCTGGGTGCTCAGTGCTCAGAGTGCTCAGTGCTCAGTGCTCGGGGTGCTGGGTGCTCAGTGCTCGGGGTGCTGGGTGCTCAGTGCTCAGTGTGCTGGGTGCTCAGTACTCAGGGTGCTGGGTGCTCAGTACTCAGGGTGCTGGGTGCTCAGTGCTCGGGGTGCTGGATGCTCAGTGCTCAGGGTGCTGGCTGCTCAGTACTCAGGGTTCTGGGTGCTCAGTACTCGGGGTGCTGGGTGCTCAGTACTCAGGGTGCTGGGTGCTCAGTACTCAGGGTGCTGGGTGCTCAGTACTCGGGTGCTGGGTGCTCAGTGCTCAGGGTGCTGGGTGCTCAGTGCTCAGGGTGCTGGGTGCTCAGTGCTCGGGGTGCTCGGTGCTCAGTACGTTGGGTGCTCACTACTCAGGGTGCTGGGTGCTCAGTGCTCAGGGTGCTGGGTGCTCAGTGCTCAGGGTGCTGGGTGCTCAGTGCTCAGGGTGCTGGGTGCTCAGTACTCAGGGTGCTGGGTGCTCAGTGCTCGGGGTGCTGGGTGCTCAGTGCTCGGGGTGCTTTGTGCTCAGTACTCAGGGTGCTGGGTGCTCAGTACTCGGGGTGCTGTGTGCTCAGTACTCAGGGTGCTGGGTGCTCAGTACTCAGGGTGCTGGGTGCTCAGTACTCGGGTGCTGGGTGCTCAGTGCTCAAGGTGCTGGGTGCTCTGTGCTCGGGGTGCTGGGTGCTCAGTGCTCAGTAATCAGGGTGCTGGGTGGTCAGTGCTCAGGGTGCTGTGTGCTCAGTGATCAGGGTGCTGGGTGCTCAGTCCTAAGGGTGCTCATTGCTCATGGTGCTGGGTGCTAAGTACTCAGGGTGCTGGGTGCTCAGTGCTCAGGGTGCTCGGTGCTCGGGGCGCTGGGTGCTCAGTGCTCGGGGTGCTCGGAGCTCAGTACTCAGGGTGCTGGGTGCTCAGTGCTCGGGGTGCTCGGTGCTCAGTACTCAGGGTGCTGGGTGCTCAGTGCTCAGGGTGCTCGATGCTCAGTACGTTGGGTGCTCACTACTCAGGGTGCTGCGTGCTCAGTGCTCAGGGTGCTGGGTGCTCAGTACTCAGGGTGCTCAGTGCTCAGTACTTAGGGTGCTTGGTGCTCAGTACTCAGGGTCCTCAGTGCTCAGGGCGCTGGGTGCTCAGGGCTCGGGGTGCTGGCTGCTCAGTACACGGGGTGCTGGGTGCTCAGTGCTCATGTTGCTCAGTTCTCAGTACTCAGTGCTCAGGGTGCTCAGTGCTCAGTGCTCAGGGTGCTGGGTGTTCAGTACTCAGGGTGCTGGGTGCTCAGTGCTCATGTTGCTCAGTGCTCAGTACTCAGTGCTCAGGGTGCTCAGTGCTCAGTGCTCAGGGTGCTGGGTGCTCAGTGCACGCGGCGCTGGGTGCTCAGTGCTCGGGGTGCTCGGAGCTCAGTACTCAGGGTGCTGGGTGCTCAGTGCTCAGGGTGCTGGGTGCTCAGTGCTCAGGGTGCTGGGTGCTCAGTGCTCAGGGTGCTGGGTGCTCAGTGCTCGGGTTGCTCGGTGCTCAGTACGTTGGGTGCTCACTACTCAGGGTGCTGGGTGCTCAGTGCTCAGGGTGCTGGGTGCTCAGTGCTCAGGTTGCTGAGTGCTCAGTGCTCAGGGTGCAGGGTGCTCAGTACTCAGGGTGCTGGTTGCTCAGTTCTCGGGGTGCTGGGTGCTCAGTGCTCAGGGTGCTGGGTGCTCAGTACTCAGGGTGCTGGGTGCTCAGTACTCGGGGTGATGGGTGCTCAGTATTCAGGGTGCTGGGTGCTCAGTACTCATTGTGCTGGGTGCTCAGTACTCCGGGTGCTGGGTGCTCAGTGCTCGGGGTGCTCGGTGCTCAGTGCTCTAGGTGCTGGGTGCTCAGTACTCAGGGTGCTCATTGCTTAGGGTGCTGGGTGCTCAGTACTCAGGGTGCTGGGTGCTCAGTGCTCGGGGTGCTCGGAGCTCAGTACTCAGGGTGCTGGGTGCTCAGTACTCGGGGTGCTCGGTGCTCAGTACTCAGGGTGCTGGGTGCTCAGTGCTCGGGTGCTGGGTGCTCAGTGCTTAGTACTCAGGGTGCTGGGTGCTCAGTGCTCAGGGTGCTGTGTGTTCAGTGCTCAGGGTGCTGGGTGCTCAGTGCTCAGGGTGCTGGGTACTCAGTGCTCAGGGTGCTGGGTGCTCAGTACTCAGGGTGCTGGGTGCTCAGTACTCAGGGTGCTGGGTGCTCAGTGCTCGTGGTGCTATGTGCTCAGTGCTCGCGGTGCTGGGTTCTCAGTGCTCGAGGTGCTCAGTACTCAGGGTGCTTTGTATTCAGTGCTCAGGGTGCTGGGTGCTCAGTACTCAGGGTGCTCGGTGCTTAGTACTCAGGGTGCTGGGTGCTCAGTACTCCGGGTGCTGGGTGCTCAGTGCTCGGGGTGCTCGGTGCTCAGTGCTCAAGGTGCTGGGTGCTCAGTACTCAGGGTGCTCAGTGCTCAGGGTGCTCGGTGCTTAGTACTCAGGGTGCTGGGTGCTCAGTACTCCGGGTGCTGGGTGCTCAGTGCTCGGGGTGCTCGGTGCTTAGTACTCAGGGTGCTGGGTGCTCAGTACTCCGGGTGCTGGGTGCTCAGTGCTCGGGGTGCTGGGTGCTCAGTGCTCAGGGTGCTGGGTGCTCAGTGCTCGGTGTGCTCGGTGCTCAGTACGTTGGGTGCTCACTACTCAGGGGGCTGGGTGCTCAGTGCTCAGGGTGCTGGGTGCTCAGTGCTCAGGGTGCTGGGTGCTCAGTGCTCAGTGTGCTGGGTGCTCAGTACTCAGGGTGCTGGGTGCTCAGTGCTCGGGGTGCTGGGTGCTCAGTGCTCAGGGTGCTGGGTGCTCAGTACTCAGGGTGCTGGGTGCTCAGTACTCGGGGTGCTGTGTGCTCAGTACTCAGGGTGCTGGGTGCTCAGTACTCAGGGTAATGGGTGCTCAGTACTCGGGTGCTGGGTGCTCAGTGCTCAGGGTGCTGGGTGCTCAGTGCTCCGGGTGCTGGGTGCTCAGTGCTCAGTACTCAGGGTGCTGGGTGCTCAGTGCTCGGGGTGCTGCGTGCTCAGTGCTCAGTACTCAGGGTGCTGGGTGCTCAGTGCTCAGGGTGCTGGGTGCTCAGTGCTCAGGGTGCTGGGTGCTCAGTCCTCAGGGTGTTCATTGCTCAGGGTGCTGGGTGCTCAGTACTCAGGGTGCTGGGTGCTCAGTGCTCAGGTTGCTCAGTGCTCGGGGCGCTGGGTGCTCAGTGCTCGGGGTGCTCGGAGCTCAGTACTCAGGGTGCTGGGTGCTCAGTGCTCGGGGTGCTCGGTTCTCAGTACTCATTGTGCTGGGTGCTCAGTGCTCAGGGTGCTCGATGCTCAGTACGTTGGGTGCTCACTACTCAGAGTGCTGCGTGCTCAGTGCTCAGGGTGCTGGGTGCTCAGTGCTCAGGGTGCTGGGTGCTCAGTGCTCAGGGTGCTGGGTGCTCAGTACTCAGGGTGCTGGGTGCTCAGTGCTCGGGGTGCTGTGTACTCAGTGCTCAGGGAGCTGGGAGCTCAGTACTCAGGGTGTTGGTTGCCCAGTACTCGGGGTGCTTTGTGCTCAGTACTCAGGGTGCTGGGTCCTCAGTACTCAGGGTGCTGGGTGCTCAGTACTCGGGTGCTGGCTGCTCAGTGCTCAGGGTGCTGGGTGCTCAGTGCTCGGGGTGCTGGGTGCTCAGTGCTCAGTACTCAGGGTGCTGGGTGCTTAGTACTCAGGGTGCTGGGTGCTCATTGCTCAGTACTCAGGGTGCTGGGTGCTCAGTGCTCAGGTTGCTGGGTGCTCAGTGCTCAGGGTGCTGGGTGCTCAGTGCTCAGGGTGCTGGGTACTCAGTGCTCAGGGTGCTGGGTGCTCAGTACTCAGGGTACTGGGTGCTCAGTGCTCAGGGTGCTGGGTGCTCAGTGCTCGGGGTGCTGGGTGCTCAGTGCTCGGGGTGCTGGGTGCTCAGTGCTCAATGTGCTCGGTGCTCAGTACACAGTGTGCTGGGTGCTCAGTGCTCGAGGTGCTCAGTACTCAGGGTGCTGTATGTTCAGTGTTCAGGGTGCTGGGTGCTCAGTATTCAGGGTGCTGGGTGCTCAGTACTCAGGATGCTGGGTGCTCAGTGCTCAGGGTGCTGGGTACTCAGTGCTCAGGGTGCTGGGTGCTCAGTGCTCGAGGTGCTCAGTACTCAGGGTGCTGTGTGTTCAGTGCTCAGGGTGCTGGGTGCTCAGTGCTCAGTGCTCAGGGTGCTGGTTGCTCAGTACTCAGGGTGCTGGGTGCTCAGTACTCAGGGTGCTGGGTGCTCAGTGCTCAGGGTGCTGGGTCCTCAGTACTCAGGGTGCTGGGTGATCAGTGCTCGGGGTGCTGGGTGCTCAGTACTCAGGGTGCTGGGTGCTCAGTGCTCGGGGTGCTGGGTGCTCAGTGCTCGGGGTGCTCGGTGCTCAGTACTCAGGGTGCTGAGTGCTCAGTGCTCGAGGTGCTCAGTACTCAGGGTGCTGTGTGTTCAGTGCTCAGGGTGCTGGGTGCTCAGTACTAAGGGTGCTCGGTGCTTAGTACTCAGGGTGCTGGGTGCTCAGTACTCCGGGTGCTGGGTGCTCAGTGCTCGGGGTGCTCGGTGCTCAGTGCTCTAGGTGCTGGGTGCTCAGTACTCAGGGTGCTCATTGCTTAGGGTGCTGTGTGCTCAGTACTACGGGTGCTGGGTGCTCAGTGCTCGGGGTGCTCGGAGCTCAGTACTCAGGGTGCTGGGTGCTCAGTAATCGGGGTGCTCGGTGCTCAGTACTCAGGGTGCTGGGTGCTCAGTGCTCGGGTGCTGGGTGCTCAGTGCTCAGTACTCAGGGTGCTGGGTGCTCAGTGCTCAGGGTGCTGGGTGCTCAGTGCTCAGGGTGCTGGGTGCTCAGTGCTCAGGGTGCTGGGTACTCAGTGCTCAGGGTGCTGGGTGCTCAGTACTCAGGGTGCTGGGTGCTCAGTACTCAGGGTGCTGGGTGCTCACTGCTCGTGGTGCTATGTGCTCAGTGCTCGCGGTGCTGGGTGCTCAGTGCTCGAGGTTCTCAGTACTCAGGGTGCTTTGTATTCAGTGCTCAGGGTGCTGGGTGCTCAGTACTCAGGGTGCTCGGTGCTTAGTACTCATGGTGCTGGGTGCTCAGTACTCCGGGTGCTGGGTGCTCAGTACTCGGGGTGCTCGGTGCTCAGTGCTCAAGGTGCTGGGTGCTCAGTACTCAGGGTGCTCATTGCTCAGGGTGCTGTATGCTCAGTGCTCAGGGTGCTGGGTGCTCAGTCCTCGGGGTGCTCGGTGCTCAGTACGTTGGGTGCTCACTACTCAGGGTGGTGGGTGCTCTGTGCTCAGGGTGCAGGGTGCTCAGTGCTCAGGGTGCTGGGTGCTCAGTGCTCAGGGTGCTGGGTGCTCAGTACTCAGGGTGCTGGGTGCTCAGTGCTCGGGGTGCTGGGTGCTCAGTGCTCAGGTTGCTGGGTGCTCATTACTCAGGGTGCTGGGTGCTCAGTACTCGGGGTGCTGGGTGCTCAGTACTCAGGGTGCTGAGTGCTCAGTACTCAGGGTGCTGGGTGCTCAGTGCTCAGGGTGCTGGGTGCTCAGTGCTCGGTGTGCTGGGTGCTCAGTGCTCAGTATTCAGTGTGCTGGGTGCTCAGTGCTCGGGGTGCTGGGTGCTCAGTGCTCAATACTCAGGGTGCTGGGTGCTCAGTGCTCAGGGTGCTGGGTGCTCAGTGCTCAGGGTGCTGGGTACTCCGTGCTCAGGGTGCTCAGTACTCAGGGTGCTCAGTGCTCAGTACTCGGGGTGCTGGGTGCTCAGTGCTCAGGGTGCTCAGTGCTCAGTACTCGGGGTGCTGGGTGCTCAG
This sequence comes from Microtus oregoni, assembly GCF_018167655.1. Classification (NCBI taxonomy): domain Eukaryota; kingdom Metazoa; phylum Chordata; class Mammalia; order Rodentia; family Cricetidae; genus Microtus; species Microtus oregoni. The sequence goes on along the minus strand of NW_024544609.1, from coordinate 243,455 downwards.
TGCTCAGAGTGCTCAGTGCTCAGTGCTCGGGGTGCTGGGTGCTCAGTGCTCGGGGTGCTGGGTGCTCAGTGCTCAGTGTGCTGGGTGCTCAGTACTCAGGGTGCTGGGTGCTCAGTACTCAGGGTGCTGGGTGCTCAGTGCTCGGGGTGCTGGATGCTCAGTGCTCAGGGTGCTGGCTGCTCAGTACTCAGGGTGCTGGGTGCTCAGTACTCGGGGTGCTGGGTGCTCAGTACTCAGGGTGCTGGGTGCTCAGTACTCAGGGTGCTGGGTGCTCAGTACTCGGGTGCTGGGTGCTCAGTGCTCAGGGTGCTGGGTGCTCAGTGCTCAGGGTGCTGGGTGCTCAGTGCTCGGGGTGCTCGGTGCTCAGTACGTTGGGTGCTCACTACTCAGGGTGCTGGGTGCTCAGTGCTCAGGGTGCTGGGTGCTCAGTGCTCGGGTGCTGGGTGCTCAGTGCTCAGTACTCAGGGTGCTGGGTGCTCAGTGCTCAGGGTGCTGGGTGCTCAGTGCTCAGGGTGCTGGGTGCTCAGTGCTCAGGGTGCTGGGTACTCAGTGCTCAGGGTGCTGGGTGCTCAGTACTCAGGGTGCTGGGTGCTCAGTACTCAGGGTGCTGGGTGCTCAGTGCTCAGGTTGCTGAGTGCTCAGTGCTCAGGGTGCAGGGTGCTCAGTACTCAGGGTGCTGGTTGCTCAGTTCTCGGGGTGCTGGGTGCTCAGTGCTCAGGGTGCTGGGTGCTCAGTACTCAGGGTGCTGGGTGCTCAGTACTCGGGGTGATGGGTGCTCAGTATTCAGGGTGCTGGGTGCTCAGTACTCATTGTGCTGGGTGCTCAGTACTCCGGGTGCTGGGTGCTCAGTGCTCGGGGTGCTCGGTGCTCAGTGCTCTAGGTGCTGGGTGCTCAGTACTCAGGGTGCTCATTGCTTAGGGTGCTGGGTGCTCAGTACTCAGGGTGCTGGGTGCTCAGTGCTCGGGGTGCTCGGAGCTCAGTACTCAGGGTGCTGGGTGCTCAGTACTCGGGGTGCTCGGTGCTCAGTACTCAGGGTGCTGGGTGCTCAGTGCTCGGGTGCTGGGTGCTCAGTGCTTAGTACTCAGGGTGCTGGGTGCTCAGTGCTCAGGGTGCTGTGTGTTCAGTGCTCAGGGTGCTGGGTGCTCAGTGCTCAGGGTGCTGGGTACTCAGTGCTCAGGGTGCTGGGTGCTCAGTACTCAGGGTGCTGGGTGCTCAGTACTCAGGGTGCTGGGTGCTCAGTGCTCGTGGTGCTATGTGCTCAGTGCTCGCGGTGCTGGGTTCTCAGTGCTCGAGGTGCTCAGTACTCAGGGTGCTTTGTATTCAGTGCTCAGGGTGCTGGGTGCTCAGTACTCAGGGTGCTCGGTGCTTAGTACTCAGGGTGCTGGGTGCTCAGTACTCCGGGTGCTGGGTGCTCAGTGCTCGGGGTGCTCGGTGCTCAGTGCTCAAGGTGCTGGGTGCTCAGTACTCAGGGTGCTCAGTGCTCAGGGTGCTCGGTGCTTAGTACTCAGGGTGCTGGGTGCTCAGTACTCCGGGTGCTGGGTGCTCAGTGCTCGGGGTGCTCGGTGCTTAGTACTCAGGGTGCTGGGTGCTCAGTACTCCGGGTGCTGGGTGCTCAGTGCTCGGGGTGCTGGGTGCTCAGTGCTCAGGGTGCTGGGTGCTCAGTGCTCGGTGTGCTCGGTGCTCAGTACGTTGGGTGCTCACTACTCAGGGTGCTGGGTGCTCAGTGCTCAGGGTGCTGGGTGCTCAGTGCTCAGGGTGCTGGGTGCTCAGTGCTCAGTGTGCTGGGTGCTCAGTACTCAGGGTGCTGGGTGCTCAGTGCTCGGGGTGCTGGGTGCTCAGTGCTCAGGGTGCTGGGTGCTCAGTACTCAGGGTGCTGGGTGCTCAGTACTCGGGGTGCTGTGTGCTCAGTACTCAGGGTGCTGGGTGCTCAGTACTCAGGGTAATGGGTGCTCAGTACTCGGGTGCTGGGTGCTCAGTGCTCAGGGTGCTGGGTGCTCAGTGCTCCGGGTGCTGGGTGCTCAGTGCTCAGTACTCAGGGTGCTGGGTGCTCAGTGCTCGGGGTGCTGCGTGCTCAGTGCTCAGTACTCAGGGTGCTGGGTGCTCAGTGCTCAGGGTGCTGGGTGCTCAGTGCTCAGGGTGCTGGGTGCTCAGTCCTCAGGGTGTTCATTGCTCAGGGTGCTGGGTGCTCAGTACTCAGGGTGCTGGGTGCTCAGTGCTCAGGTTGCTCGGTGCTCGGGGCGCTGGGTGCTCAGTGCTCGGGGTGCTCGGAGCTCAGTACTCAGGGTGCTGGGTGCTCAGTGCTCGGGGTGCTCGGTTCTCAGTACTCAGGGTGCTGGGTGCTCAGTGCTCAGGGTGCTCGATGCTCAGTACGTTGGGTGCTCACTACTCAGAGTGCTGCGTGCTCAGTGCTCAGGGTGCTGGGTGCTCAGTGCTCAGGGTGCTGGGTGCTCAGTGCTCAGGGTGCTGGGTGCTCAGTACTCAGGGTGCTGGGTGCTCAGTGCTCGGGGTGCTGTGTACTCAGTGCTCAGGGAGCTGGGAGCTCAGTACTCAGGGTGTTGGTTGCCCAGTACTCGGGGTGCTTTGTGCTCAGTACTCAGGGTGCTGGGTCCTCAGTACTCAGGGTGCTGGGTGCTCAGTACTCGGGTGCTGGCTGCTCAGTGCTCAGGGTGCTGGGTGCTCAGTGCTCGGGGTGCTGGGTGCTCAGTGCTCAGTACTCAGGGTGCTGGGTGCTTAGTACTCAGGGTGCTGGGTGCTCATTGCTCAGTACTCAGGGTGCTGGGTGCTCAGTGCTCAGGTTGCTGGGTGCTCAGTGCTCAGGGTGCTGGGTGCTCAGTGCTCAGGGTGCTGGGTACTCAGTGCTCAGGGTGCTGGGTGCTCAGTACTCAGGGTACTGGGTGCTCAGTGCTCAGGGTGCTGGGTGCTCAGTGCTCGGGGTGCTGGGTGCTCAGTGCTCGGGGTGCTGGGTGCTCAGTGCTCAATGTGCTCGGTGCTCAGTACACAGTGTGCTGGGTGCTCAGTGCTCGAGGTGCTCAGTACTCAGGGTGCTGTATGTTCAGTGTTCAGGGTGCTGGGTGCTCAGTATTCAGGGTGCTGGGTGCTCAGTACTCAGGATGCTGGGTGCTCAGTGCTCAGGGTGCTGGGTACTCAGTGCTCAGGGTGCTGGGTGCTCAGTGCTCGAGGTGCTCAGTACTCAGGGTGCTGTGTGTTCAGTGCTCAGGGTGCTGGGTGCTCAGTGCTCAGTGCTCAGGGTGCTGGTTGCTCAGTACTCAGGGTGCTGGGTGCTCAGTACTCAGGGTGCTGGGTGCTCAGTGCTCAGGGTGCTGGGTCCTCAGTACTCAGGGTGCTGGGTGATCAGTGCTCGGGGTGCTGGGTGCTCAGTACTCAGGGTGCTGGGTGCTCAGTGCTCGGGGTGCTGGGTGCTCAGTGCTCGGGGTGCTCGGTGCTCAGTACTCAGGGTGCTGAGTGCTCAGTGCTCGAGGTGCTCAGTACTCAGGGTGCTGTGTGTTCAGTGCTCAGGGTGCTGGGTGCTCAGTACTAAGGGTGCTCGGTGCTTAGTACTCAGGGTGCTGGGTGCTCAGTACTCCGGGTGCTGGGTGCTCAGTGCTCGGGGTGCTCGGTGCTCAGTGCTCTAGGTGCTGGGTGCTCAGTACTCAGGGTGCTCATTGCTTAGGGTGCTGTGTGCTCAGTACTACGGGTGCTGGGTGCTCAGTGCTCGGGGTGCTCGGAGCTCAGTACTCAGGGTGCTGGGTGCTCAGTAATCGGGGTGCTCGGTGCTCAGTACTCAGGGTGCTGGGTGCTCAGTGCTCGGGTGCTGGGTGCTCAGTGCTCAGTACTCAGGGTGCTGGGTGCTCAGTGCTCAGGGTGCTGGGTGCTCAGTGCTCAGGGTGCTGGGTGCTCAGTGCTCAGGGTGCTGGGTACTCAGTGCTCAGGGTGCTGGGTGCTCAGTACTCAGGGTGCTGGGTGCTCAGTACTCAGGGTGCTGGGTGCTCACTGCTCGTGGTGCTATGTGCTCAGTGCTCGCGGTGCTGGGTGCTCAGTGCTCGAGGTTCTCAGTACTCAGGGTGCTTTGTATTCAGTGCTCAGGGTGCTGGGTGCTCAGTACTCAGGGTGCTCGGTGCTTAGTACTCATGGTGCTGGGTGCTCAGTACTCCGGGTGCTGGGTGCTCAGTACTCGGGGTGCTCGGTGCTCAGTGCTCAAGGTGCTGGGTGCTCAGTACTCAGGGTGCTCATTGCTCAGGGTGCTGTATGCTCAGTGCTCAGGGTGCTGGGTGCTCAGTCCTCGGGGTGCTCGGTGCTCAGTACGTTGGGTGCTCACTACTCAGGGTGGTGGGTGCTCTGTGCTCAGGGTGCAGGGTGCTCAGTGCTCAGGGTGCTGGGTGCTCAGTGCTCAGGGTGCTGGGTGCTCAGTACTCAGGGTGCTGGGTGCTCAGTGCTCGGGGTGCTGGGTGCTCAGTGCTCAGGTTGCTGGGTGCTCATTACTCAGGGTGCTGGGTGCTCAGTACTCGGGGTGCTGGGTGCTCAGTACTCAGGGTGCTGAGTGCTCAGTACTCAGGGTGCTGGGTGCTCAGTGCTCAGGGTGCTGGGTGCTCAGTGCTCGGTGTGCTGGGTGCTCAGTGCTCAGTATTCAGTGTGCTGGGTGCTCAGTGCTCGGGGTGCTGGGTGCTCAGTGCTCAATACTCAGGGTGCTGGGTGCTCAGTGCTCAGGGTGCTGGGTGCTCAGTGCTCAGGGTGCTGGGTACTCCGTGCTCAGGGTGCTCAGTACTCAGGGTGCTCAGTGCTCAGTACTCGGGGTGCTGGGTGCTCAGTGCTCAGGGTGCTCAGTGCTCAGTACTCGGGGTGCTGGGTGCTCAGTGCTCAGAGTGCTCAGTGCTCAGTGCTCGGGGTGCTGGGTGCTCAGTGCTCGGGGTGCTGGGTGCTCAGTGCTCAGTGTGCTGGGTGCTCAGTACTCAGGGTGCTGGGTGCTCAGTACTCAGGGTGCTGGGTGCTCAGTGCTCGGGGTGCTGGATGCTCAGTGCTCAGGGTGCTGGCTGCTCAGTACTCAGGGTGCTGGGTGCTCAGTACTCGGGGTGCTGGGTGCTCAGTACTCAGGGTGCTGGGTGCTCAGTACTCAGGGTGCTGGGTGCTCAGTACTCGGGTGCTGGGTGCTCAGTGCTCAGGGTGCTGGGTGCTCAGTGCTCAGGGTGCTGGGTGCTCAGTGCTCGGGGTGCTCGGTGCTCAGTACGTTGGGTGCTCACTACTCAGGGTGCTGGGTGCTCAGTGCTCAGGGTGCTGGGTGCTCAGTGCTCGGGTGCTGGGTGCTCAGTGCTCAGTACTCAGGGTGCTGGGTGCTCAGTGCTCAGGGTGCTGGGTGCTCAGTGCTCAGGGTGCTGGGTGCTCAGTGCTCAGGGTGCTGGGTACTCAGTGCTCAGGGTGCTGGGTGCTCAGTACTCAGGGTGCTGGGTGCTCAGTACTCAGGGTGCTGGGTGCTCACTGCTCGTGGTGCTATGTGCTCAGTGCTCGCGGTGCTGGGTGCTCAGTGCTCGAGGTTCTCAGTACTCAGGGTGCTTTGTATTCAGTGCTCAGGGTGCTGGGTGCTCAGTACTCAGGGTGCTCGGTGCTTAGTACTCATGGTGCTGGGTGCTCAGTACTCCGGGTGCTGGGTGCTCAGTACTCGGGGTGCTCGGTGCTCAGTGCTCAAGGTGCTGGGTGCTCAGTACTCAGGGTGCTCATTGCTCAGGGTGCTGTATGCTCAGTGCTCAGGGTGCTGGGTGCTCAGTCCTCGGGGTGCTCGGTGCTCAGTACGTTGGGTGCTCACTACTCAGGGTGCTGGGTGCTCTGTGCTCAGGGTGCAGGGTGCTCAGTGCTCAGGGTGCTGGGTGCTCAGTGCTCAGGGTGCTGGGTGCTCAGTCCTCAGGGTGTTCATTGCTCAGGGTGCTGGGTGCTCAGTACTCAGGGTGCTGGGTGCTCAGTGCTCAGGTTGCTCGGTGCTCGGGGCGCTGGGTGCTCAGTGCTCGGGGTGCTCGGAGCTCAGTACTCAGGGTGCTGGGTGCTCAGTGCTCGGGGTGCTCGGTTCTCAGTACTCAGGGTGCTGGGTGCTCAGTGCTCAGGGTGCTCGATGCTCAGTACGTTGGGTGCTCACTACTCAGAGTGCTGCGTGCTCAGTGCTCAGGGTGCTGGGTGCTCAGTGCTCAGGGTGCTGGGTGCTCAGTGCTCAGGGTGCTGGGTGCTCAGTACTCAGGGTGCTGGGTGCTCAGTGCTCGGGGTGCTGTGTACTCAGTGCTCAGGGAGCTGGGAGCTCAGTACTCAGGGTGTTGGTTGCCCAGTACTCGGGGTGCTTTGTGCTCAGTACTCAGGGTGCTGGGTCCTCAGTACTCAGGGTGCTGGGTGCTCAGTACTCGGGTGCTGGCTGCTCAGTGCTCAGGGTGCTGGGTGCTCAGTGCTCGGGGTGCTGGGTGCTCAGTGCTCAGTACTCAGGGTGCTGGGTGCTTAGTACTCAGGGTGCTGGGTGCTCATTGCTCAGTACTCAGGGTGCTGGGTGCTCAGTGCTCAGGTTGCTGGGTGCTCAGTGCTCAGGGTGCTGGGTGCTCAGTGCTCAGGGTGCTGGGTACTCAGTGCTCAGGGTGCTGGGTGCTCAGTACTCAGGGTACTGGGTGCTCAGTGCTCAGGGTGCTGGGTGCTCAGTGCTCGGGGTGCTGGGTGCTCAGTGCTCGGGGTGCTGGGTGCTCAGTGCTCAATGTGCTCGGTGCTCAGTACACAGTGTGCTGGGTGCTCAGTGCTCGAGGTGCTCAGTACTCAGGGTGCTGTATGTTCAGTGTTCAGGGTGCTGGGTGCTCAGTATTCAGGGTGCTGGGTGCTCAGTACTCAGGATGCTGGGTGCTCAGTGCTCAGGGTGCTGGGTACTCAGTGCTCAGGGTGCTGGGTGCTCAGTGCTCGAGGTGCTCAGTACTCAGGGTGCTGTGTGTTCAGTGCTCAGGGTGCTGGGTGCTCAGTGCTCAGTGCTCAGGGTGCTGGTTGCTCAGTACTCAGGGTGCTGGGTGCTCAGTACTCAGGGTGCTGGGTGCTCAGTGCTCAGGGTGCTGGGTCCTCAGTACTCAGGGTGCTGGGTGATCAGTGCTCGGGGTGCTGGGTGCTCAGTACTCAGGGTGCTGGGTGCTCAGTGCTCGGGGTGCTGGGTGCTCAGTGCTCGGGGTGCTCGGTGCTCAGTACTCAGGGTGCTGAGTGCTCAGTGCTCGAGGTGCTCAGTACTCAGGGTGCTGTGTGTTCAGTGCTCAGGGTGCTGGGTGCTCAGTACTAAGGGTGCTCGGTGCTTAGTACTCAGGGTGCTGGGTGCTCAGTACTCCGGGTGCTGGGTGCTCAGTGCTCGGGGTGCTTGGTGCTCAGTGCTCTAGGTGCTGGGTGCTCAGTACTCAGGGTGCTCATTGCTTAGGGTGCTGTGTGCTCAGTACTCCGGGTGCTGGGTGCTCAGTGCTCGGGGTGCTCGGAGCTCAGTACTCAGGGTGCTGGGTGCTCAGTAATCGGGGTGCTCGGTGCTCAGTACTCAGGGTGCTGGGTGCTCAGTGCTCGGGTGCTGGGTGCTCAGTGCTCAGTACTCAGGGTGCTGGGTGCTCAGTGCTCAGGGTGCTGGGTGCTCAGTGCTCAGGGTGCTGGGTGCTCAGTGCTCAGGGTGCTGGGTACTCAGTGCTCAGGGTGCTGGGTGCTCAGTACTCAGGGTGCTGGGTGCTCAGTACTCAGGGTGCTGGGTGCTCACTGCTCGTGGTGCTATGTGCTCAGTGCTCGCGGTGCTGGGTGCTCAGTGCTCGAGGTTCTCAGTACTCAGGGTGCTTTGTATTCAGTGCTCAGGGTGCTGGGTGCTCAGTACTCAGGGTGCTCGGTGCTTAGTACTCATGGTGCTGGGTGCTCAGTACTCCGGGTGCTGGGTGCTCAGTACTCGGGGTGCTCGGTGCTCAGTGCTCAAGGTGCTGGGTGCTCAGTACTCAGGGTGCTCATTGCTCAGGGTGCTGTATGCTCAGTGCTCAGGGTGCTGGGTGCTCAGTCCTCGGGGTGCTCGGTGCTCAGTACGTTGGGTGCTCACTACTCAGGGTGCTGGGTGCTCTGTGCTCAGGGTGCAGGGTGCTCAGTGCTCAGGGTGCTGGGTGCTCAGTGCTCAGGGTGCTGGGTGCTCAGTACTCAGGGTGCTGGGTGCTCAGTGCTCGGGGTGCTGGGTGCTCAGTGCTCAGGTTGCTGGGTGCTCATTACTCAGGGTGCTGGGTGCTCAGTACTCGGGGTGCTGGGTGCTCAGTACTCAGGGTGCTGAGTGCTCAGTACTCAGGGTGCTGGGTGCTCAGTGCTCAGGGTGCTGGGTGCTCAATGCTCGGTGTGCTGGGTGCTCAGTGCTCAGTATTCAGTGTGCTGGGTGCTCAGTGCTCGGGGTGCTGGGTGCTCAGTGCTCAATACTCAGGGTGCTGGGTGCTCAGTGCTCAGGGTGCTGGGTGCTCAGTGCTCAGGGTGCTGGGTACTCCGTGCTCAGGGTGCTCAGTACTCAGGGTGCTCAGTGCTCAGTACTCGGGGTGCTGGGTGCTCAGTGCTCAGGGTGCTCAGTGCTCAGTACTCGGGGTGCTGGGTGCTCAGTGCTCAGAGTGCTCAGTGCTCAGTGCTCGGGGTGCTGGGTGCTCAGTGCTCGGGGTGCTGGGTGCTCAGTGCTCAGTGTGCTGGGTGCTCAGTACTCAGGGTGCTGGGTGCTCAGTACTCAGGGTGCTGGGTGCTCAGTGCTCGGGGTGCTGGATGCTCAGTGCTCAGGGTGCTGGCTGCTCAGTACTCAGGGTGCTGGGTGCTCAGTACTCGGGGTGCTGGGTGCTCAGTACTCAGGGTGCTGGGTGCTCAGTACTCAGGGTGCTGGGTGCTCAGTACTCGGGTGCTGGGTGCTCAGTGCTCAGGGTGCTGGGTGCTCAGTGCTCAGGGTGCTGGGTGCTCAGTGCTCGGGGTGCTCGGTGCTCAGTACGTTGGGTGCTCACTACTCAGGGTGCTGGGTGCTCAGTGCTCAGGGTGCTGGGTGCTCAGTGCTCGGGTGCTGGGTGCTCAGTGCTCAGTACTCAGGGTGCTGGGTGCTCAGTGCTCAGGGTGCTGGGTGCTCAGTGCTCAGGGTGCTGGGTGCTCAGTGCTCAGGGTGCTGGGTACTCAGTGCTCAGGGTGCTGGGTGCTCAGTACTCAGGGTGCTGGGTGCTCAGTACTCAGGGTGCTGGGTGCTCACTGCTCGTGGTGCTATGTGCTCAGTGCTCGCGGTGCTGGGTGCTCAGTGCTCGAGGTTCTCAGTACTCAGGGTGCTTTGTATTCAGTGCTCAGGGTGCTGGGTGCTCAGTACTCAGGGTGCTCGGTGCTTAGTACTCATGGTGCTGGGTGCTCAGTACTCCGGGTGCTGGGTGCTCAGTACTCGGGGTGCTCGGTGCTCAGTGCTCAAGGTGCTGGGTGCTCAGTACTCAGGGTGCTCATTGCTCAGGGTGCTGTATGCTCAGTGCTCAGGGTGCTGGGTGCTCAGTCCTCGGGGTGCTCGGTGCTCAGTACGTTGGGTGCTCACTACTCAGGGTGCTGGGTGCTCTGTGCTCAGGGTGCAGGGTGCTCAGTGCTCAGGGTGCTGGGTGCTCAGTGCTCAGGGTGCTGGGTGCTCAGTACTCAGGGTGCTGGGTGCTCAGTGCTCGGGGTGCTGGGTGCTCAGTGCTCAGGTTGCTGGGTGCTCAGTACTCAGGGTGCTGGGTGCTCAGTACTCGGGGTGCTGGGTGCTCAGTACTCAGGGTGCTGAGTGCTCAGTACTCAGGGTGCTGGGTGCTCAGTGCTCAGGGTGCTGGGTGCTCAGTGCTCGGGGTGCTGGGTGCTCAGTGCTCAGTATTCAGTGTGCTGGGTGCTCAGTGCTCGGGGTGCTGGGTGCTCAGTGCTCAATACTCAGGGTGCTGGGTGCTCAGTGCTCAGGGTGCTGGGTGCTCAGTGCTCAGGCTGCTGGGTACTCCGTGCTCAGGGTGCTCAGTGCTCAGTACTCGGGGTGCTGGGTGCTCAGTGCTCAGAGTGCTCAGTGCTCAGTGCTCGGGGTGCTGGGTGCTCAGTGCTCGGGGTGCTGGGTGCTCAGTGCTCAGTGTGCTGGGTGCTCAGTACTCAGGGTGCTGGGTTCTCAGTACTCAGGGTGCTGGGTGCTCAGTGCTCGGGGTGCTGGATGCTCAGTGCTCAGGGTGCTGGCTGCTCAGTACTCAGGGTGCTGGGTGCTCAGTACTCGGGGTGCTGGGTGCTCAGTACTCAGGGTGCTGGGTGCTCAGTACTCAGGGTGCTGGGTGCTCAGTACTCGGGTGCTGGGTGCTCAGTGCTCAGGGTGCTGGGTGCTCAGTGCTCAGGGTGCTGGGTGCTCAGTGCTCGGGGTGCTCGGTGCTCAGTACGTTGGGTGCTCACTACTCAGGGTGCTGGGTGCTCAGTGCTCAGGGTGCTGGGTGCTCAGTGCTCAGGGTGCTGGGTGCTCAGTGCTCAGGGTGCTGGGTGCTCAGTACTCAGGGTGCTGGGTGCTCAGTGCTCGGGGTGCTGGGTGCTCAGTGCTCGGGGTGCTTTGTGCTCAGTACTCAGGGTGCTGGGTGCTCAGTACTCGGGGTGCTGTGTGCTCAGTACTCAGGGTGCTGGGTGCTCAGTACTCAGGGTGCTGGGTGCTCAGTACTCGGGTGCTGGGTGCTCAGTGCTCAGGGTGCTGGGTGCTCAGTGCTCGGGGTGCTGGGTGCTCAGTTCTCAGTAATCAGGGTGCTGGGTGCTCAGTGCTCAGGGTGCTGTGTGCTCAGTGCTCAGGGTGCTGGGTGCTCAGTCCTCAGGGTGCTCATTGCTCATGGTGCTGGGTGCTAAGTACTCAGGGTGCTGGGTGCTCAGTGCTCAGGGTGCTCGGTGCTCGGGGCGCTGGGTGCTCAGTGCTCGGGGTGCTCGGAGCTCAGTACTCAGGGTGCTGCGTGCTCAGTGCTCGGGGTGCTCGGTGCTCAGTACTCAGGGTGCTGGGTGCTCAGTGCTCAGGGTGCTCGATGCTCAGTACGTTGGGTGCTCACTACTCAGGGTGCTGCGTGCTCAGTGCTCAGGGTGCTGGGTGCTCAGTGCTCAGGGTGCTGGGTGCTCAGTGCTCATGTTGCTCAGTGCTCAGTACTCAGTGCTCAGGGTGCTCAGTGCTCAGTGCTCAGGGTGCTGGGTGTTCAGTACTCAGGGTGCTGGGTGCTCAGTGCTCATGTTGCTCAGTGCTCAGTACTCAGTGCTCAGGGTGCTCAGTGCTCTGTGCTCAGGGTGCTGGGTGCTCAGTGCACGCGGCGCTGGGTGCTCAGTGCTCGGGGTGCTCGGAGCTCAGTACTCAGGGTGCTGGGTGCTCAGTGCTCAGGGTGCTGGGTGCTCAGTGCTCAGGGTGCTGGGTGCTCAGTGCTCAGGGTGCTGGGTGCTCAGTGCTTGGGTTGCTCGGTGCTCAGTACGTTGGGTGCTCACTACTCAGGGTGCTGGGTGCTCAGTGCTCAGGGTGCTGGGTGCTCAGTGCTCAGGGTGCTGAGTGCTCAGTGCTCAGGGTGCAGGGTGCTCAGTACTCAGGGTGCTGGTTGCTCAGTTCTCGGGGTGCTGGGTGCTCAGTGCTCAGGGTGCTGGGTGCTCAGTACTCAGGGTGCTGGGTGCTCAGTACTCGGGGTGATGGGTGCTCAGTATTCAGGGTGCTGGGTGCTCAGTACTCATTGTGCTGGGTGCTCAGTACTCCGGGTGCTGGGTGGTCAGTGCTCGGGGTGCTCGGTGCTCAGTGCTCTAGGTGCTGGGTGCTCAGTACTCAGGGTGCTCATTGCTTAGGGTGCTGGGTGCTCAGTACTCAGGGTGCTGGGTGCTCAGTGCTCGGGGTGCTCGGAGCTCAGTACTCAGGGTGCTGGGTGCTCAGTACTCGGGGTGCTCGGTGCTCAGTACTCAGGGTGCTGGGTGCTCAGTGCTCGGGTGCTGGGTGCTCAGTGCTTAGTACTCAGGGTGCTGGGTGCTCAGTGCTCAGGGTGCTGTGTGTTCAGTGCTCAGGGTGCTGGGTGCTCAGTGCTCAGAGTGCTGGGTACTCAGTGCTCAGGGTGCTGGGTGCTCAGTACTCAGGGTGCTGGGTGATCAGTACTCAGGGTGCTGGGTGCTCAGTGCTCGTGGTGCTATGTGCTCAGTGCTCGCGGTGCTGGGTTCTCAGTGCTCGAGGTGCTCAGTACTCAGGGTGCTTTGTATTCAGTGCTCAGGGTGCTGGGTGCTCAGTACTCAGGGTGCTCGGTGCTTAGTACTCAGGGTGCTGAGTGCTCAGTACTCCGGGTGCTGGGTGCTCAGTGCTCGGGGTGCTCGGTGCTCAGTGCTCAAGGTGCTGGGTGCTCAGTACTCAGGGTGCTCAGTGCTCAGGGTGCTGGGTGCTCAGTACTCAGGGTGCTCGGTGCTTAGTACTCAGGGTGCTGGGTGCTCAGTACTCCGGGTGCTGGGTGCTCAGTGCTCGGGGTGCTCGGTGCTTAGTACTCAGGGTGCTGGGTGCTCAGTACTCCGGGTGCTGGGTGCTCAGTGCTCGGGGTGCTGGGTGCTCAGTGCTCAGGGTGCTGGGTGCTCAGTGCTCGGGGTGCTCGGTGCTCAGTACGTTGGGTGCTCACTACTCAGGGTGCTGGGTGCTCAGTGCTCAGGGTGCTGGGTGCTCAGTGCTCAGGGTGCTGGGTGCTCAGTGCTCAGTGTGCTGGGTGCTCAGTACTCAGGGTGCTGGGTGCTCAGTGCTCGGGGTGCTGGGTGCTCAGTGCTCAGGGTGCTGGGTGCTCAGTACTCAGGGTGCTGGGTGCTCAGTACTCGGGGTGCTGTGTGCTCAGTACTCAGGGTGCTGGGTGCTCAGTACTCAGGGTCCTGGGTGCTCAGTACTCGGGTGCTGGGTGCTCAGTGCTCAGGGTGCTGGGTGCTCAGTGCTCCGGGTGCTGGGTGCTCAGTGCTCAGTACTCAGGGTGCTGGGTGCTCAGTGCTCGGGGTGCTGCGTGCTCAGGGCTCAGTACTCAGGGTGCTGGGTGCTCAGTGCTCAGGGTGCTGGGTGCTCAGTGCTCAGGGTGCTGGGTGCTCAGTCCTCAGGGTGTTCATTGATCAGGTTGCTGGGTGCTCAGTACTCAGGGTGCTGGGTGCTCAGTGCTCAGGTTGCTCGGTGCTCGGGGCGCTGGGTGCTCAGTGCTCGGGGTGCTCGGAGCTCAGTACTCAGGGTGCTGGGTGCTCAGTGCTCGGGGTGCTCGGTTCTCAGTACTCAGTGTGCTGGGTGCTCAGTACTCAGGGTGCTCGATGCTCAGTACGTTGGGTGCTCACTACTCAGAGTGCTGCGTGCTCAGTGTTCAGGGTGCTGGGTGCTCAGTGCTCAGGGTGCTGTTTGCTCAGTGCTCAGGGTGCTGGGTGCTCAGTACTCAGGGTGCTGGGTGCTCAGTGCTCGGGGTGCTGGGTACTCAGTGCTCAGGGAGCTGGGAGCTCAGTACTCAGGGTGTTGGTTGCCCAGTACTCGGGGTGCTTTGTGCTCAGTACTCAGGGTGCTGGGTCCTCAGTACTCAGGGTGCTGGGTGCTCAGTACTCGGGTGCTGGCTGCTCAGTGCTCAGGGTGCTGGGTGCTCAGTGCTCGGGGTGCTGGGTGCTCAGTGCTCAGTACTCAGGGTGCTGGGTGCTTAGTACTCAGGGTGCTGGGTTCTCAGTGCTCAGTACTCAGGGTGCTGGGTGCTCAGTGCTCAGGTTGCTCGGTGCTCGGGGCGCTGGGTGCTCAGTGCTCGGGTGCTCGGAGCTCAGTACTCAGGGTGCTGGGTGCTCAGTGCTCGGGGTGCTCGGTTCTCAGTACTCAGTGTGCTGGGTGCTCAGTACTCAGGGTGCTCGATGCTCAGTACATTGGGTGCTCACTACTCAGAGTGCTGCGTGCTCAGTGCTCAGGGTGCTGGGTGCTCAGTGCTCAGGGTGCTGTTTGCTCAGTGCTCAGGGTGCTGGGTGCTCAGTACTCAGGGTGCTGGGTGCTCAGTGCTCGGGGTGCTGGGTACTCAGTGCTCAGGGAGCTGGGAGCTCAGTACTCAGGGTGTTGGTTGCCCAGTACTCGGGGTGCTTTGTGCTCAGTACTCAGGGTGCTGGGTCCTCAGTACTCAGGGTGCTGGGTGCTCAGTACTCGGGTGCTGGCTGCTCAGTGCTCAGGGTGCTGGGTGCTCAGTGCTCGGGGTGCTGGGTGCTCAGTGCTCAGTACTCAGGGTGCTGGGTGCTTAGTACTCAGGGTGCTGGGTGCTCAGTGCTCAGTACTCAGGGTGCTGGGTGCTCAGTGCTCAGTGTGCTGGGTGTTCAGTGCTCAGGGTGCTGGGTGCTCAGTGCTCAGGGTGCTGGGTACTCAGTGCTCAGGGTGCTGGGTGCTCAGTACTCAGGGTACTGGGTGCTCAGTGCTCAGGGTGCTGGGTGCTCAGTGCTCGGGTTGCTGGGTGCTCAGTGCTCGATGTGCTCGGTGCTCAGTACTCAGTGTGCTGGGTGCTCAGTGCTCGAGGTGCTCAGTACTCAAGGTGCTGTATGTTCAGTGTTCAGGGTGCTGGGTGCTCAGTACTCAGGGTGCTCGGTGCTTAGTACTCAGGGTGCTGGGTGCTCAGTACTCCGGGTGCTGGGTGCTCAGTGCTCGGGGTGCTCGGTGCTCAGTACTCAGTGCTCAGCGTGCTCAGTGCTCAGTGCTCAGGGTGCTGGGTGTTCAGTACTCAGGGTGCTGGGGGCTCAGTACTCAGGGTGCTGGGTGCTCAGTACTCGGGGTGCTCGGTGCTCATTGCTCAGGGTGCTGGGTGCTCAGTACTCAGGGTGCTGGGTGCTCAGTACTCAGGGTGCTGGGTGCTCAGTGCTCAGGGTGCTGGGTGCTCAGTACTCAGGGTGCTGGGTGCTCAGCGCTCAGGGTGCTGGGTGCTCAGAACTCAGGGTGCTGTTCGCACAGTGCTCAGGGTGCTGGGTGCTCAGTACTCAGGGTGCTGGGTGCTCAGTGCTCAGGGTGCTGGGTGCTCAGTGCTCAGGGTGCTGGGAGCTCAGTACTCAGGGTGCTGGGTGCTCAGTGCTCGGGGTGCTGGGTGCTCAGTGCTCAGGGTGATCGGTGCTCAGTACTCAGGGTGCTGGGTGCTCAGTGCTCAGGGTGCTGGGTGTTCAGTCCACAGGGTGCTCAGTGCTCAGGGTGCTGGGTGCTCAGTGCTCGGGGTGCTGGGTGCTCAGTGCTCTGGGTGCTGGGTGTTCAGTGCTCAGTGCTCAGGGTGCTGGGTGCTCAGTGCTCAGTGCTCAGGGTGCTGGTTGCTCAGTACTCAGGGTGCCGGGTGCTCAGTACTCAGGGTGCTGGGTGCTCAGTGCTCAGGGTGCTGGGTGCTCAGTACTCAGGGTGCTGGGTGATCAATGCTCGGGTTGCTGGGTGCTCAGTGCTCAGGGTGCTGGGTGCTCAGTGCTCAGGGTGCTGGGTGCTCAGTACTCAGGGTGCTGGGTGCTCAGTGCTCGGGTTGCTCGGTGCTCAGTACTCAAGGTGCTGGGTGCTCAGTGCTCAGGGTGCTGGGTGCTCAGTGATCAGGGTGCTGGGTGCTCAGTACTCAGGGTGCTCGGTGCTCAGTACTCAGGGTTCTCAGTGCTCAGTACTCAGGGTGCTGGGTACGAAGTGCTCAGGGTGCTGGGTGCTCAGTACTGAGGGTGCTCAGTGCTCAGTACTTAGTGTGCTTGGTGCTCAGTACTCAGGGTGCTCAGTGCTCAGTACTCGGTGTGCTGGGTGCTCAGTGCTCAGGGTGCTCAGTGCTCAGTGCTCATGGTGCTGGGTGCTCAGTGCTCAGGGCGCTGGGTGCTCAGTACTCGGGGTGCTGGGTGCTCAGTACTCAGGGTGCTGGGTGCTCAGTACTCAGGGTTCTGGGTGCTCAGTACTCGGGTGCTGGGTGCTCAGTGCTCAGGGTGCTTGGTGCTCAGTGCTCAGGGTGCTGGGTGCTCAGTGCTCGGGGTGCTCGGTGCTCAGTACGTTGGGTGCTCACTACTCAGGGTGCTGTGTGCTCAGTGCTCAGGGTGCTGGGTGCTCAGTGCTCAGGGTGCTGGGTGCTCAGTGCTAAGGGTGCTGGGTGCTCAGTACTCAGGGTGTTGGTTGCCCAGTACTCGGGGTGCTTTGTGCTCAGTACTCAGGGTGCTGGGTGCTCAGTACTCAGGGTGCTGGGTGCTCAGTACTCGGGTGCTGGGTGCTCAGTGCTCAGGGTGCTGGGTGCTCAGTGCTCGGGGTGCTGGGTGCTCAGTGCTCAGTACTCAGGGTGCTGGGTTCTTAGTACTCGGGGTGCTGGGTGCTCAGTGCTCAGTACTCAGGGTGCTGGGTGCTCAGTGCTCAGGGTGCTGGGTGCTCAGTGCTCAGGGTTCTGGGTGCTCAGTGCTCAGGGTGCTGGGTACTCAGTGCTCAGGGTGCTGGGTGCTCAGTACTCAGGGTACTGGGTGCTCAGTGCTCAGGATGCTGGGTGCTCAGTGCTCGGGGTGCTGGGTGCTCAGTGCTCGGGGTGCTGGGTGCTCAGTGCTCGATGTGCTCGGTGCTCAGTACTCAGTGTGCTGGGTGCTCAGTGCTCGAGGTGCTCGGTACTCAGGGTGCTGTATGTTCAGTGTTCAGGGTGCTGGGTGCTCAGTACTCAGGGTGCTCGGTGCTTAGTACTCAGGGTGCTGGGTGCTCAGTACTCCGGGTGCTGGGTGCTCAGTGCTCGGGGTGCTCGGTGCTCAGTACTCAGTGCTCAGCGTGCTCAGTGCTCAGTGGTCAGGGTGCTGGGTGTTCAGTACTCAGGGTGCTGGGTGCTCAGTACTCAGGGTGCTGGGTGCTCAGTACTCGGGGTGCTCGGTGCTCATTGCTCAGGGTGCTGGGTGCTCAGTACTCAGGGTGCTGGGTGCTCAGTGCTCAGGGTTCTGGGTACTCAGTTCTCAGGGTGCTCAGTGCTCAGTACTCGGGGTGCTGGGTGCTCATTCTTGGGGTGCTGGGTGCTCAGTGCTCGGGGTGCTGGGTGCGCAGTACTCAGGGTGCTGGGTGCTCAGTACTCAGGGTGCTCATTGCTTAGGGTGCTGGGTGCTCAGTACTCAGGGTGCTGGGTGCTCAGTGCTCGGGGTGCTCGGAGCTCAGTACTCAGGGTGCTGGGTGCTCAGTACTCGCGGTGCTCGGTGCTCAGTACTCAGGGTGCTGGGTGCTCAGTGCTCGGGTGCTGGGTGCTCAGTGCTTAGTACTCAGGGTGCTGGGTGCTCAGTGCTCAGGGTGCTGTGTGTTCAGTGCTCAGGGTGCTGGGTGCTCAGTGCTCAGGGTGCTGGGTACTCAGTGCTCAGGGTGCTGGGTGCTCAGTACTCAGGGTGCTGGGTGCTCAGTACTCAGGGTGCTGGGTGCTCAGTGCTCGTGGTGCTATGTGCTCAGTGCTCGCGGTGCTGGGTTCTCAGTGCTCGAGGTGCTCAGTACTCAGGGTGCTTTGTATTCAGTGCTCAGGGTGCTGGGTGCTCAGTACTCAGGGTGCTCGGTGCTTAGTACTCAGGGTGCTGGGTGCTCAGTACTCCGGGTGCTGGGTGCTCAGTGCTCGGGGTGCTCGGTGCTCAGTGCTCAAGGTGCTGGGTGCTCAGTACTCAGGGTGCTCAGTGCTCAGGGTGCTGGGTGCTCAGTACTCAGGGTGCTCGGTGCTTAGTACTCAGGGTGCTGTGTGCTCAGTACTCCGGGTGCTGGGTGCTCAGTGCTCGGGGTGCTCGGTGCTTAGTACTCAGGGTGCTGGGTGCTCAGTACTCCGGGTGCTGGGTGCTCAGTGCTCGGGGTGCTGGGTGCTCAGTGCTCAGGGTGCTGGGTGCTCAGTGCTCGGGGTGCTCGGTGCTCAGTACGTTGGGTGCTCACTACTCAGGGTGCTGGGTGCTCAGTGCTCAGGGTGCTGGGTGCTCAGTGCTCAGGGTGCTGGGTGCTCAGTGCTCAGTGTGCTGGGTGCTCAGTACTCAGGGTGCTGGGTGCTCAGTGCTCGGGGTGCTGGGTGCTCAGTGCTCAGCGTGCTGGGTGCTCAGTACTCAGGGTGCTGGGTGCTCAGTACTCGGGCTGCTGTGTGCTCAGTACTCAGGGTGCTGGGTGCTCAGTACTCAGGGTCCTGGGTGCTCAGTACTCGGGTGCTGGGTGCTCAGTGCTCAGGGTGCTGGGTGCTCAGTGCTCCGGGTGCTGGGTGCTCAGTGCTCAGTACTCAGGGTGCTGGGTGCTCAGTGCTCGGGGTGCTGCGTGCTCAGTGCTCAGTACTCAGGGTGCTGGGTGCTCAGTGCTCAGGGTGCTGGGTGCTCAGTGCTCAGGGTGCTGGGTGCTCAGTCCTCAGGGTGTTCATTGATCAGGTTGCTGGGTGCTCAGTACTCAGGGTGCTGGGTGCTCAGTGCTCAGGTTGCTCGGTGCTCGGGGCGCTGGGTGCTCAGTGCTCGGGGTGCTCGGAGCTCAGTACTCAGGGTGCTGGGTGCTCAGTGCTCGGGGTGCTCGGTTCTCAGTACTCAGTGTGCTGGGTGCTCAGTGCTCGGGGTGCTGGGTACTCAGTGCACAGGGAGCTGGGAGCTCAGTACTCGGGTGCTGGCTGCTCAGTGCTCAGGGTGCTGGGTGCTCAGTGCTCGGGGTGCTGGGTGCTCAGTGCTCAGTACTCAGGGTGCTGGGTGCTTAGTACTCAGGGTGCTGGGTGCTCAGTGCTCAGTACTCAGGGTGCTGGGTGCTCAGTGCTCAGGGTGCTGGGTGCTCAGTGCTCAGGGTGCTGGGTGCTCAGTGCTCAGGGTGCTGGGTACTCAGTGCTCAGGGTGCTGGGTGCTCAGTACTCAGGGTACTGGGTGCTCAGTGCTCAGGGTGCTGGGTGCTCAGTGCTCGGGGTGCTGGGTGCTCAGTGCTCGGGGTGCTGGGTGCTCAGTGCTCGATGTGCTCGGTGCTCAGTACTCAGTGTGCTGGGTGCTCAGTGCTCGAGGTGCTCAGTATTCAGGGTGCTGTATGTTCAGTGTTCAGGGTGCTGGGTGCTCAGTACTCAGGGTGCTCGGTGCTTAGTACTCAGGGTGCTGGGTGCTCAGTACTCCGGGTGCTGGGTGCTCAGTGCTCGGGGTGCTCGGTGCTCAGTACTCAGTGCTCAGGGTGCTCAGTGCTCAGTGCTCAGGGTGCTGGGTGTTCAGTACTCAGGGTGCTGGGTGCTCAGTACTCAGGGTGCTGGGTGCTCAGTACTCGGGGTGCTCGGTGCTCATTGCTCAGGGTGCTGGGTGCTCAGTACTCAGGGTGCTGGGTGCTCAGTACTCAGGCTGCTGGGTGCTCAGTGCTCAGGGTGCTGGGTGCTCAGTACTCAGGGTGCTGGGTGCTCAGCGCTCAGGGTGCTGGGTGCTCAGAACTCAGGGTGCTGTTCGCACAGTGCTCAGGGTGCTGGGTGCTCAGTACTCAGGGTGCTGGGTGCTCAGTGCTCAGGGTGCTGGGTGCTCAGTGCTCAGGGTGCTGGGAGCTCAGTACTCAGGGTGCTGGGTGCTCAGTGCTCGGGGTGCTGGGTGCTCAGTGCTCAGGGTGATCGGTGCTCAGTACTCAGGGTGCTGGGTGCTCAGTGCTCAGGGTGCTGGGTGCTCAGTGCTCAGGGTGCTGGGAGCTCAGTACTCAGGGTGCTGGGTGCTCAGTGCTCGGGGTGCTGGGTGCTCAGTGCTCGGGGTGCTCGGTGCTCAGTACTCAGTGCTCAGCGTGCTCAGTGCTCAGTGGTCAGGGTGCTGGGTGTTCAGTACTCAGGGTGCTGGGTGCTCAGTACTCAGGGTGCTGGGTGCTCAGTACTCGGGGTGCTCGGTGCTCATTGCTCAGGGTGCTGGGTGCTCAGTACTCAGGGTGCTGGGTGCTCAGTGCTCAGGGTTCTGGGTACTCAGTTCTCAGGGTGCTCAGTGCTCAGTACTCGGGGTGCTGGGTGCTCATTCTTGGGGTGCTGGGTGCTCAGTGCTCGGGGTGCTGGGTGCGCAGTACTCAGGGTGCTGGGTGCTCAGTACTCAGGGTGCTCATTGCTTAGGGTGCTGGGTGCTCAGTACTCAGGGTGCTGGGTGCTCAGTGCTCGGGGTGCTCGGAGCTCAGTACTCAGGGTGCTGGGTGCTCAGTACTCGCGGTGCTCGGTGCTCAGTACTCAGGGTGCTGGGTGCTCAGTGCTCGGGTGCTGGGTGCTCAGTGCTTAGTACTCAGGGTGCTGGGTGCTCAGTGCTCAGGGTGCTGTGTGTTCAGTGCTCAGGGTGCTGGGTGCTCAGTGCTCAGGGTGCTGGGTACTCAGTGCTCAGGGTGCTGGGTGCTCAGTACTCAGGGTGCTGGGTGCTCAGTACTCAGGGTGCTGGGTGCTCAGTGCTCGTGGTGCTATGTGCTCAGTGCTCGCGGTGCTGGGTTCTCAGTGCTCGAGGTGCTCAGTACTCAGGGTGCTTTGTATTCAGTGCTCAGGGTGCTGGGTGCTCAGTACTCAGGGTGCTCGGTGCTTAGTACTCAGGGTGCTGGGTGCTCAGTACTCCGGGTGCTGGGTGCTCAGTGCTCGGGGTGCTCGGTGCTCAGTGCTCAAGGTGCTGGGTGCTCAGTACTCAGGGTGCTCAGTGCTCAGGGTGCTGGGTGCTCAGTACTCAGGGTGCTCGGTGCTTAGTACTCAGGGTGCTGTGTGCTCAGTACTCCGGGTGCTGGGTGCTCAGTGCTCGGGGTGCTCGGTGCTTAGTACTCAGGGTGCTGGGTGCTCAGTACTCCGGGTGCTGGGTGCTCAGTGCTCGGGGTGCTGGGTGCTCAGTGCTCAGGGTGCTGGGTGCTCAGTGCTCGGGGTGCTCGGTGCTCAGTACGTTGGGTGCTCACTACTCAGGGTGCTGGGTGCTCAGTGCTCAGGGTGCTGGGTGCTCAGTGCTCAGGGTGCTGGGTGCTCAGTGCTCAGTGTGCTGGGTGCTCAGTACTCAGGGTGCTGGGTGCTCAGTGCTCGGGGTGCTGGGTGCTCAGTGCTCAGCGTGCTGGGTGCTCAGTACTCAGGGTGCTGGGTGCTCAGTACTCGGGCTGCTGTGTGCTCAGTACTCAGGGTGCTGGGTGCTCAGTACTCAGGGTCCTGGGTGCTCAGTACTCGGGTGCTGGGTGCTCAGTGCTCAGGGTGCTGGGTGCTCAGTGCTCCGGGTGCTGGGTGCTCAGTGCTCAGTACTCAGGGTGCTGGGTGCTCAGTGCTCGGGGTGCTGCGTGCTCAGTGCTCAGTACTCAGGGTGCTGGGTGCTCAGTGCTCAGGGTGCTGGGTGCTCAGTGCTCAGGGTGCTGGGTGCTCAGTCCTCAGGGTGTTCATTGATCAGGTTGCTGGGTGCTCAGTACTCAGGGTGCTGGGTGCTCAGTGCTCAGGTTGCTCGGTGCTCGGGGCGCTGGGTGCTCAGTGCTCGGGGTGCTCGGAGCTCAGTACTCAGGGTGCTGGGTGCTCAGTGCTCGGGGTGCTCGGTTCTCAGTACTCAGTGTGCTGGGTGCTCAGTGCTCGGGGTGCTGGGTACTCAGTGCACAGGGAGCTGGGAGCTCAGTACTCAGGGTGTTGGTTGCCCAGTACTCGGGGTGCTTTGTGCTCAGTACTCAGGGTGCTGGGTCCTCAGTACTCAGGGTGCTGGGTGCTCAGTACTCGGGTGCTGGCTGCTCAGTGCTCAGGGTGCTGGGTGCTCAGTGCTCGGGGTGCTGGGTGCTCAGTGCTCAGTACTCAGGGTGCTGGGTGCTTAGTACTCAGGGTGCTGGGTGCTCAGTGCTCAGTACTCAGGGTGCTGGGTGCTCAGTGCTCAGGGTGCTGGGTGCTCAGTGCTCAGGGTGCTGGGTGCTCAGTGCTCAGGGTGCTGGGTACTCAGTGCTCAGGGTGCTGGGTGCTCAGTACTCAGGGTACTGGGTGCTCAGTGCTCAGGGTGCTGGGTGCTCAGTGCTCGGGGTGCTGGGTGCTCAGTGCTCGGGGTGCTGGGTGCTCAGTGCTCGATGTGCTCGGTGCTCAGTACTCAGTGTGCTGGGTGCTCAGTGCTCGAGGTGCTCAGTATTCAGGGTGCTGTATGTTCAGTGTTCAGGGTGCTGGGTGCTCAGTACTCAGGGTGCTCGGTGCTTAGTACTCAGGGTGCTGGGTGCTCAGTACTCCGGGTGCTGGGTGCTCAGTGCTCGGGGTGCTCGGTGCTCAGTACTCAGTGCTCAGGGTGCTCAGTGCTCAGTGCTCAGGGTGCTGGGTGTTCAGTACTCAGGGTGCTGGGTGCTCAGTACTCAGGGTGCTGGGTGCTCAGTACTCGGGGTGCTCGGTGCTCATTGCTCAGGGTGCTGGGTGCTCAGTACTCAGGGTGCTGGGTGCTCAGTACTCAGGCTGCTGGGTGCTCAGTGCTCAGGGTGCTGGGTGCTCAGTACTCAGGGTGCTGGGTGCTCAGCGCTCAGGGTGCTGGGTGCTCAGAACTCAGGGTGCTGTTCGCACAGTGCTCAGGGTGCTGGGTGCTCAGTACTCAGGGTGCTGGGTGCTCAGTGCTCAGGGTGCTGGGTGCTCAGTGCTCAGGGTGCTGGGAGCTCAGTACTCAGGGTGCTGGGTGCTCAGTGCTCGGGGTGCTGGGTGCTCAGTGCTCAGGGTGATCGGTGCTCAGTACTCAGGGTGCTGGGTGCTCAGTGCTCAGGGTGCTGGGTGTTCAGTCCACAGGGTGCTCAGTGCTCAGGGTGCTGGGTGCTCAGTGCTCGGGGTGCTGGGTGCTCAGTGCTCTGGGTGCTGGGTGTTCAGTGCTCAGTGCTCAGTGTGCTGGGTGCTCAGTGCTCAGTGCTCAGGGTGCTGGTTGCTCAGTACTCAGGGTGCCGGGTGCTCAGTACTCAGGGTGCTGGGTGCTCAGTGCTCAGGGTGCTGGGTGCTCAGTACTCAGGGTGCTGGGTGATCAGTGCTCGGGTTGCTGGGTGCTCAGTGCTCAGGGTGCTGGGTGCTCAGTGCTCAGGGTGCTGGGTGCTCAGTACTCAGGGTGCTGGGTGCTCAGTGCTCGAGGTGCTCAGTACTCAGGGTGCTGTATGTTCAGTGTTCAGGGTGCTGGGTGCTCAGTACTCAGGGTGCTCGGTGCTTAGTACTCAGGGTGCTGGGTGCTCAGTACTCCGGGTGCTGGGTGCTCAGTGCTCGGGGTGCTCGGTGCTCAGTACTCAGTGCTCAGGGTGCTCAGTGCTCAGTGCTCAGGGTGCTGGGTGTTCAGTACTCAGGGTGCTGGGTGCTCAGTACTCAGGGTGCTGGGTGCTCAGTACTCGGGGTGCTCGGTGCTCATTGCTCAGGGTGCTGGGTGCTCAGTACTCAGGGTGCTGGGTGCTCAGTACTCAGGGTGCTGGGTGCTCAGTGCTCAGGGTGCTGGGTGCTCAGTACTCAGGGTGCTGGGTGCTCAGCGCTCAGGGTGCTGGGTGCTCAGAACTCAGGGTGCTGTTCGCACAGTGCTCAGGGTGCTGGGTGCTCAGTACTCAGGGTGCTGGGTGCTCAGTGCTCAGGGTGCTGGGTGCTCAGTGCTCAGGGTGCTGGGAGCTCAGTACTCAGGGTGCTGGGTGCTCAGTGCTCGGGGTGCTGGGTGCTCAGTGCTCAGGGTGCTGGGTGCTCAGTGCTCGGGGTGCTGGGTGCTCAGTGCTCTGGGTGCTGGGTGTTCAGTGCTCAGTGCTCAGTGTGCTGGGTGCTCAGTGCTCAGTGCTCAGGGTGCTGGTTGCTCAGTACTCAGGGTGCCGGGTGCTCAGTACTCAGGGTGCTGGGTGCTCAGTGCTCAGGGTGCTGGGTGCTCAGTACTCAGGGTGCTGGGTGATCAGTGCTCGGGTTGCTGGGTGCTCAGTGCTCAGGGTGCTGGGTGCTCAGTGCTCAGGGTGCTGGGCTCTCAGTACTCAGGGTGCTGGGTGCTCAGTGCTCGGGTTGCTCGGTGCTCAGTACTCAAGGTGCTGGGTGCTCAGTGCTCAGGGTGCTGGGTGCTCAGTGATCAGGGTGCTGGGTGCTCAGTACTCAGGGTGCTCGGTGCTCAGTACTCAGGGTTCTCAGTGCTCAGTACTCAGGGTGCTGGGTACGAAGTGCTCAGGGTGCTGGGTGCTCAGTACTGAGGGTGCTCAGTGCTCAGTACTTAGGGTGCTTGGTGCTCAGTACTCAGGGTGCTCAGTGCTCAGTACTCGGTGTGCTGGGTGCTCAGTGCTCAGGGTGCTCAGTGCTCAGTGCTCATGGTGCTGGGTGCTCAGTGCTCAGGGCGCTGGGTGCTCAGTACTCGGGGTGCTGGGTGCTCAGTACTCAGGGTGCTGGGTGCTCAGTACTCAGGGTTCTGGGTGCTCAGTACTCGGGTGCTGGGTGCTCAGTGCTCAGGGTGCTTGGTGCTCAGTGCTCAGGGTGCTGGGTGCTCAGTGCTCGGGGTGCTCGGTGCTCAGTACGTTGGGTGCTCACTACTCAGGGTGCTGTGTGCTCAGTGCTCAGGGTGCTGGGTGCTCAGTGCTCAGGGTGCTGGGTGCTCAGTGCTCAGGGTGCTGGGTGCTCAGTACTCAGGGTGTTGGTTGCCCAGTACTCGGGGTGCTTTGTGCTCAGTACTCAGGGTGCTGGGTGCTCAGTACTCAGGGTGCTGGGTGCTCAGTACTCGGGTGCTGGGTGCTCAGTGCTCAGGGTGCTGGGTGCTCAGTGCTCGGGGTGCTGGGTGCTCAGTGCTCAGTACTCAGGGTGCTGGGTTCTTAGTACTCGGGGTGCTGGGTGCTCAGTGCTCAGTACTCAGGGTGCTGGGTGCTCAGTGCTCAGGGTGCTGGGTGCTCAGTGCTCAGGGTGCTGGGTGCTCAGTGCTCAGGGTGCTGGGTACTCAGTGCTCAGGGTGCTGGGTGCTCAGTACTCAGGGTACTGGGTGCTCAGTGCTCAGGGTGCTGGGTGCTCAGTGCTCGGGGTGCTGGGTGCTCAGTGCTCGGGGTGCTGGGTGCTCAGTGCTCGATGTGCTCGGTGCTCAGTACTCAGTGTGCTGGGTGCTCAGTGCTCGAGGTGCTCGGTACTCAGGGTGCTGTATGTTCAGTGTTCAGGGTGCTGGGTGCTCAGTACTCAGGGTGCTCGGTGCTTAGTACTCAGGGTGCTGGGTGCTCAGTACTCCGGGTGCTGGGTGCTCAGTGCTCGGGGTGCTCGGTGCTCAGTACTCAGTGCTCAGCGTGCTCAGTGCTCAGTGGTCAGGGTGCTGGGTGTTCAGTACTCAGGGTGCTGGGTGCTCAGTACTCAGGGTGCTGGGTGCTCAGTACTCGGGGTGCTCGGTGCTCATTGCTCAGGGTGCTGGGTGCTCAGTACTCAGGGTGCTGGGTGCTCAGTGCTCAGGGTTCTGGGTACTCAGTTCTCAGGGTGCTCAGTGCTCAGTACTCGGGGTGCTGGGTGCTCATTCTTGGGGTGCTGGGTGCTCAGTGCTCGGGGTGCTGCGTGCGCAGTACTCAGGGTGCTGGGTGCTCAGTACTCTGGGTGCTCATTGCTTAGGGTGCTGGGTTCTCAGTACTCAGGGTGCTGGGTGCTCAGTGCTCGGGGTGCTCGGAGCTCAGTACTCAGGGTGCTGGGTGCTCAGTACTCGCGGTGCTCGGTGCTATGTACTCCGGGTGCTGGGTGCTCAGTGCTCGGGTGCTGGGTGCTCAGTGCTTAGTACTCAGGGTGCTGGGTGCTCAGTGCTCAGGGTGCTGTGTGTTCAGTGCTCAGGGTGCTGGGTGCTCAGTGCTCAGGGTGCTGGGTACTCAGTGCTCAGGGTGCTGGGTGCTCAGTACTCAGGGTGCTGGGTGCTCAGTACTCAGGGTGCTGGGTGCTCAGTGCTCGTGGTGCTATGTGCTCAGTGCTCGCGGTGCTGGGTTCTCAGTGCTCGAGGTGCTCAGTACTCAGGGTGCTTTGTATTCAGTGCTCAGGGTGCTGGGTGCTCAGTACTCAGGGTGCTCGGTGCTTAGTACTCAGGGTGCTGGGTGCTCAGTACTCCGGGTGCTGGGTGCTCAGTGCTCGGGGTGCTCGGTGCTCAGTGCTCAAGGTGCTGGGTGCTCAGTACTCAGGGTGCTCAGTGTTCAGGGTGCTGGGTGCTCAGTACTCAGGGTGCTCGGTGCTTAGTACTCAGGGTGCTGGGTGCTCAGTACTCCGGGTGCTGGGTGCTCAGTGCTCGGGGTGCTCGGTGCTTAGTACTCAGGGTGCTGGGTGCTCAGTACTCCGGGTGCTGGGTGCTCAGTGCTCGGGGTGCTGGGTGCTCAGTGCTCAGGGTGCTGGGTGCTCAGTGCTCGGGGTGCTCGGTGCTCAGTACGTTGGGTGCTCACTACTCAGGGTGCTGGGTGCTCAGTGCTCAGGGTGCTGGGTGCTCAGTGCTCAGGGTGCTGGGTGCTCAGTGCTCAGTGTGCTGGGTGCTCAGTACTCAGGGTGCTGGGTGCTCCGTGCTCGGGGTGCTGGGTGCTCAGTGCTCAGCGTGCTGGGTGCTCAGTACTCAGGGTGCTGGGTGCTCAGTACTCGGGGTGCTGTGTGCTCAGTACTCAGGGTGCTGGGTGCTCAGTACTCAGGGTCCTGGGTGCTCAGTACTCGGGTGCTGGGTGCTCAGTGCTCAGGGTGCTGGGTGCTCAGTGCTCCGGGTGCTGGGTGCTCAGTGCTCAGTACTCAGGGTGCTGGGTGCTCAGTGCTCGGGGTGCTGCGTGCTCAGTGCTCAGTACTCAGGGTGCTGGGTGCTCAGTGCTCAGGGTGCTGGGTGCTCAGTGCTCAGGGTGCTGGGTGCTCAGTCCTCAGGGTGTTCATTGATCAGGTTGCTGGGTGCTCAGTACTCAGGGTGCTGGGTGCTCAGTGCTCAGGTTGCTCGGTGCTCGGGGCGCTGGGTGCTCAGTGCTCGGGGTGCTCGGAGCTCAGTACTCAGGGTGCTGGGTGCTCAGTGCTCGGGGTGCTCGGTTCTCAGTACTCAGTGTGCTGGGTGCTCAGTGCTCGGGGTGCTGGGTACTCAGTGCTCAGGGAGCTGGGAGCTCAGTACTCAGGGTGTTGGTTGCCCAGTACTCGGGGTGCTTTGTGCTCAGTACTCAGGGTGCTGGGTCCTCAGTACTCAGGGTGCTGGGTGCTCAGTACTCGGGTGCTGGCTGCTCAGTGCTCAGGGTGCTGGGTGCTCAGTGCTCGGGGTGCTGGGTGCTCAGTGCTCAGTACTCAGGGTGCTGGGTGCTTAGTACTCAGGGTGCTGGGTGCTCAGTGCTCAGTACTCAGGGTGCTGGGTGCTCAGTACTCAGGGTGCTGGGTGCTCAGTACTCAGGGTGCTGGGTGCTCAGTGCTCAGGGTGCTGGGTGCTCAGTGCTCGGGGTGCTCGGTGCTCAGTACTCAGTGCTCAGGGTGCTCAGTGCTCAGTGCTCAGGGTGCTGGGTGTTCAGTACTCAGGGTGCTGGGTGCTCAGTACTCAGGGTGCTGGGTGCTCAGTACTCGGGGTGCTCGGTGCTCATTGCTCAGGGTGCTGGGTGCTCAGTACTCAGGGTGCTGGGTGCTCAGTACTCAGGGTGCTGGGTGCTCAGTGCTCAGGGTGCTGGGTGCTCAGTACTCAGGGTGCTGGGTGCTCAGCGCTCAGGGTGCTGGGTGCTCAGAACTCAGGGTGCTGTTCGCACAGTGCTCAGGGTGCTGGGTGCTCAGTACTCAGGGTGCTGGGTGCTCAGTGCTCAGGGTGCTGGGTGCTCAGTGCTCAGGGTGCTGGGAGCTCAGTACTCAGGGTGCTGGGTGCTCAGTGCTCGGGGTGCTGGGTGCTCAGTGCTCAGGGTGATCGGTGCTCAGTACTCAGGGTGCTGGGTGCTCAGTGCTCAGGGTGCTGGGTGTTCAGTCCACAGGGTGCTCAGTGCTCAGGGTGCTGGGTGCTCAGTGCTCGGGGTGCTGGGTGCTCAGTGCTCTGGGTGCTGGGTGTTCAGTGCTCAGTGCTCAGTGTGCTGGGTGCTCAGTGCTCAGTGCTCAGGGTGCTGGTTGCTCAGTACTCAGGGTGCCGGGTGCTCAGTACTCAGGGTGCTGGGTGCTCAGTGCTCAGGGTGCTGGGTGCTCAGTACTCAGGGTGCTGGGTGATCAGTGCTCGGGTTGCTGGGTGCTCAGTGCTCAGGGTGCTGGGTGCTCAGTGCTCAGGGTGCTGGGTGCTCAGTACTCAGGGTGCTGGGTGCTCAGTGCTCGAGGTGCTCAGTACTCAGGGTGCTGTATGTTCAGTGTTCAGGGTGCTGGGTGCTCAGTACTCAGGGTGCTCGGTGCTTAGTACTCAGGGTGCTGGGTGCTCAGTACTCCGGGTGCTGGGTGCTCAGTGCTCGGGGTGCTCGGTGCTCAGTACTCAGTGCTCAGGGTGCTCAGTGCTCAGTGCTCAGGGTGCTGGGTGTTCAGTACTCAGGGTGCTGGGTGCTCAGTACTCAGGGTGCTGGGTGCTCAGTACTCGGGGTGCTCGGTGCTCATTGCTCAGGGTGCTGGGTGCTCAGTACTCAGGGTGCTGGGTGCTCAGTACTCAGGGTGCTGGGTGCTCAGTGCTCAGGGTGCTGGGTGCTCAGTACTCAGGGTGCTGGGTGCTCAGCGCTCAGGGTGCTGGGTGCTCAGAACTCAGGGTGCTGTTCGCACAGTGCTCAGGGTGCTGGGTGCTCAGTACTCAGGGTGCTGGGTGCTCAGTGCTCAGGGTGCTGGGTGCTCAGTGCTCAGGGTGCTGGGAGCTCAGTACTCAGGGTGCTGGGTGCTCAGTGCTCGGGGTGCTGGGTGCTCAGTGCTCAGGGTGATCGGTGCTCAGTACTCAGGGTGCTGGGTGCTCAGTGCTCAGGGTGCTGGGTGTTCAGTCCACAGGGTGCTCAGTGCTCAGGGTGCTGGGTGCTCAGTGCTCGGGGTGCTGGGTGCTCAGTGCTCTGGGTGCTGGGTGTTCAGTGCTCAGTGTGCTGGGTGCTCAGTGCTCAGTGCTCAGGGTGCTGGTTGCTCAGTACTCAGGGTGCTGGGTGCTCAGTGATCAGGGTGCTGGGTGCTCAGTACTCAGGGTGCTCGGTGCTCAGTACTCAGGGTTCTCAGTGCTCAGTACTCAGGGTGCTGGGTACGAAGTGCTCAGGGTGCTGGGTGCTCAGTACTGAGGGTGCTCAGTGCTCAGTACTTAGGGTGCTTGGTGCTCAGTACTCAGGGTGCTCAGTGCTCAGTACTCGGTGTGCTGGGTGCTCAGTGCTCAGGGTGCTCAGTGCTCAGTGCTCATGGTGCTGGGTGCTCAGTGCTCAGGGCGCTGGGTGCTCAGTACTCGGGGTGCTGGGTGCTCAGTACTCAGGGTGCTGGGTGCTCAGTACTCAGGGTTCTGGGTGCTCAGTACTCGGGTGCTGGGTGCTCAGTGCTCAGGGTGCTTGGTGCTCAGTGCTCAGGGTGCTGGGTGCTCAGTGCTCGGGGTGCTCGGTGCTCAGTACGTTGGGTGCTCACTACTCAGGGTGCTGTGTGCTCAGTGCTCAGGGTGCTGGGTGCTCAGTGCTCAGGGTGCTGGGTGCTCAGTGCTCAGGGTGCTGGGTGCTCAGTACTCAGGGTGTTGGTTGCCCAGTACTCGGGGTGCTTTGTGCTCAGTACTCAGGGTGCTGGGTGCTCAGTACTCAGGGTGCTGGGTGCTCAGTACTCGGGTGCTGGGTGCTCAGTGCTCAGGGTGCTGGGTGCTCAGTGCTCGGGGTGCTGGGTGCTCAGTGCTCAGTACTCAGGGTGCTGGGTTCTTAGTACTCGGGGTGCTGGGTGCTCAGTGCTCAGTACTCAGGGTGCTGGGTGCTCAGTGCTCAGGGTGCTGGGTGCTCAGTGCTCAGGGTGCTGGGTGCTCAGTGCTCAGGGTGCTGGGTACTCAGTGCTCAGGGTGCTGGGTGCTCAGTACTCAGGGTACTGGGTGCTCAGTGCTCAGGGTGCTGGGTGCTCAGTGCTCGGGGTGCTGGGTGCTCAGTGCTCGGGGTGCTGGGTGCTCAGTGCTCGATGTGCTCGGTGCTCAGTACTCAGTGTGCTGGGTGCTCAGTGCTCGAGGTGCTCGGTACTCAGGGTGCTGTATGTTCAGTGTTCAGGGTGCTGGGTGCTCAGTACTCAGGGTGCTCGGTGCTTAGTACTCAGGGTGCTGGGTGCTCAGTACTCCGGGTGCTGGGTGCTCAGTGCTCGGGGTGCTCGGTGCTCAGTACTCAGTGCTCAGCGTGCTCAGTGCTCAGTGGTCAGGGTGCTGGGTGTTCAGTACTCAGGGTGCTGTGTGCTCAGTACTCAGGGTGCTGGGTGCTCAGTACTCGGGGTGCTCGGTGCTCATTGCTCAGGGTGCTGGGTGCTCAGTACTCAGGGTGCTGGGTGCTCAGTGCTCAGGGTTCTGGGTACTCAGTTCTCAGGGTGCTCAGTGCTCAGTACTCGGGGTGCTGGGTGCTCATTCTTGGGGTGCTGGGTGCTCAGTGCTCGGGGTGCTGGGTGCGCAGTACTCAGGGTGCTGGGTGCTCAGTACTCAGGGTGCTCATTGCTTAGGGAGCTGGGTGCTCAGTACTCAGGGTGCTGGGTGCTCAGTGCTCGGGGTGCTCGGAGCTCAGTACTCAGGGTGCTGGGTGCTCAGTACTCGCGGTGCTCGGTGCTCAGTACTCCGGGTGCTGGGTGCTCAGTGCTCGGGTGCTGGGTGCTCAGTGCTTAGTACTCAGGGTGCTGGGTGCTCAGTGCTCAGGGTGCTGTGTGTTCAGTGCTCAGGGTGCTGGGTGCTCAGTGCTCAGGGTGCTGGGTACTCAGTGCTCAGGGTGCTGGGTGCTCAGTACTCAGGGTGCTGGGTGCTCAGTACTCAGGGTGCTGGGTGCTCAGTGCTCGTGGTGCTATGTGCTCAGTGCTCGCGGTGCTGGGTTCTCAGTGCTCGAGGTGCTCAGTACTCAGGGTGCTTTGTATTCAGTGCTCAGGGTGCTGGGTGCTCAGTACTCAGGGTGCTCGGTGCTTAGTACTCAGGGTGCTGGGTGCTCAGTACTCCGGGTGCTGGGTGCTCAGTGCTCGGGGTGCTCGGTGCTCAGTGCTCAAGGTGCTGGGTGCTCAGTACTCAGGGTGCTCAGTGCTCAGGGTGCTGGGTGCTCAGTACTCAGGGTGCTCGGTGCTTAGTACTCAGGGTGCTGGGTGCTCAGTACTCCGGGTGCTGGGTGCTCAGTGCTCGGGGTGCTCGGTGCTTAGTACTCAGGGTGCTGGGTGCTCAGTACTCCGGGTGCTGGGTGCTCAGTGCTCGGGGTGCTGGGTGCTCAGTGCTCACGGTGCTGGGTGCTCAGTGCTCGGGGTGCTCGGTGCTCAGTACGTTGGGTGCTCACTACTCAGGGTGCTGGGTGCTCAGTGCTCAGGGTGCTGGGTGCTCAGTGCTCAGGGTGCTGGGTGCTCAGTGCTCAGTGTGCTGGGTGCTCAGTACTCAGGGTGCTGGGTGCTCAGTGCTCGGGGTGCTGGGTGCTCAGTGCTCAGCGTGCTGGGTGCTCAGTACTCAGGGTGCTGGGTGCTCAGTACTCGGGCTGCTGTGTGCTCAGTACTCAGGGTGCTGGGTGCTCAGTACTCAGGGTCCTGGGTGCTCAGTACTCGGGTGCTGGGTGCTCAGTGCTCAGGGTGCTGGGTGCTCAGTGCTCCGGGTGCTGGGTGCTCAGTGCTCAGTACTCAGGGTGCTGGGTGCTCAGTGCTCGGGGTGCTGCGTGCTCAGTGCTCAGTACTCAGGGTGCTGGGTGCTCAGTGCTCAGGGTGCTGGGTGCTCAGTGCTCAGGGTGCTGGGTGCTCAGTCCTCAGGGTGTTCATTGATCAGGTTGCTGGGTGCTCAGTACTCAGGGTGCTGGGTGCTCAGTGCTCAGGTTGCTCGGTGCTCGGGGCGCTGGGTGCTCAGTGCTCGGGGTGCTCGGAGCTCAGTACTCAGGGTGCTGGGTGCTCAGTGCTCGGGGTGCTCGGTTCTCAGTACTCAGTGTGCTGGGTGCTCAGTGCTCGGGGTGCTGGGTACTCAGTGCTCAGGGAGCTGGGAGCTCAGTACTCAGGGTGTTGGTTGCCCAGTACTCGGGGTGCTTTGTGCTCAGTACTCAGGGTGCTGGGTCCTCAGTACTCAGGGTGCTGGGTGCTCAGTACTCGGGTGCTGGCTGCTCAGTGCTCAGGGTGCTGGGTGCTCAGTGCTCGGGGTGCTGGGTGCTCAGTGCTCAGTACTCAGGGTGCTGGGTGCTTAGTACTCAGGGTGCTGGGTGCTCAGTGCTCAGTACTCAGGGTGCTGGGTGCTCAGTGCTCAGGGTGCTGGGTGCTCAGTGCTCAGGGTGCTGGGTGCTCAGTGCTCAGGGTGCTGGGTACTCAGTGCTCAGGGTGCTGGGTGCTCAGTGCTCAGGGTGCTGGGTACTCAGTGCTCAGGGTGCTGGGTGCTCAGTACTCAGGGTACTGGGTGCTCAGTGCTCAGGGTGCTGGGTGCTCAGTGCTCGGGGTGCTGGGTGCTCAGTGCTCGGGGTGCTGGGTGCTCAGTGCTCGATGTGCTCGGTGCTCAGTACTCAGTGTGCTGGGTGCTCAGTGCTCGAGGTGCTCGGTACTCAGGGTGCTGTATGTTCAGTGTTCAGGGTGCTGGGTGCTCAGTACTCAGGGTGCTCGGTGCTTAGTACTCAGGGTGCTGGGTGCTCAGTACTCCGGGTGCTGGGTGCTCAGTGCTCGGGGTGCTCGGTGCTCAGTACTCAGTGCTCAGCGTGCTCAGTGCTCAGTGGTCAGGGTGCTGGGTGTTCAGTACTCAGGGTGCTGGGTGCTCAGTACTCAGGGTGCTGGGTGCTCAGTACTCGGGGTGCTCGGTGCTCATTGCTCAGGGTGCTGGGTGCTCAGTACTCAGGGTGCTGGGTGCTCAGTGCTCAGGGTTCTGGGTACTCAGTTCTCAGGGTGCTCAGTGCTCAGTACTCGGGGTGCTGGGTGCTCATTCTTGGGGTGCTGGGTGCTCAGTGCTCGGGGTGCTGGGTGCGCAGTACTCAGGGTGCTGGGTGCTCAGTACTCAGGGTGCTCATTGCTTAGGGTGCTGGGTGCTCAGTACTCAGGGTGCTGGGTGCTCAGTGCTCGGGGTGCTCGGAGCTCAGTACTCAGGGTGCTGGGTGCTCAGTACTCGCGGTGCTCGGTGCTCAGTACTCCGGGTGCTGGGTGCTCAGTGCTCGGGTGCTGGGTGCTCAGTGCTTAGTACTCAGGGTGCTGGGTGCTCAGTGCTCAGGGTGCTGTGTGTTCAGTGCTCAGGGTGCTGGGTGCTCAGTGCTCAGGGTGCTGGGTACTCAGTGCTCAGGGTGCTGGGTGCTCAGTACTCAGGGTGCTGGGTGCTCAGTACTCAGGGTGCTGGGTGCTCAGTGCTCGTGGTGCTATGTGCTCAGTGCTCGCGGTGCTGGGTTCTCAGTGCTCGAGGTGCTCAGTACTCAGGGTGCTTTGTATTCAGTGCTCAGGGTGCTGGGTGCTCAGTACTCAGGGTGCTCGGTGCTTAGTACTCAGGGTGCTGGGTGCTCAGTACTCCGGGTGCTGGGTGCTCAGTGCTCGGGGTGCTCGGTGCTCAGTGCTCAAGGTGCTGGGTGCTCAGTACTCAGGGTGCTCAGTGCTCAGGGTGCTGGGTGCTCAGTACTCAGGGTGCTCGGTGCTTAGTACTCAGGGTGCTGGGTGCTCAGTACTCCGGGTGCTGGGTGCTCAGTGCTCGGGGTGCTCGGTGCTTAGTACTCAGGGTGCTGGGTGCTCAGTACTCCGGGTGCTGGGTGCTCAGTGCTCGGGGTGCTGGGTGCTCAGTGCTCACGGTGCTGGGTGCTCAGTGATCGGGGTGCTCGGTGCTCAGTACGTTGGGTGCTCACTACTCAGGGTGCTGGGTGCTCAGTGCTCAGGGTGCTGGGTGCTCAGTGCTCAGGGTGCTGGGTGCTCAGTGCTCAGTGTGCTGGGTGCTCAGTACTCAGGGTGCTGGGTGCTCAGTGCTCGGGGTGCTGGGTGCTCAGTGCTCAGCGTGCTGGGTGCTCAGTACTCAGGGTGCTGGGTGCTCAGTACTCGGGCTGCTGTGTGCTCAGTACTCAGGGTGCTGGGTGCTCAGTACTCAGGGTCCTGGGTGCTCAGTACTCGGGTGCTGGGTGCTCAGTGCTCAGGGTGCTGGGTGCTCAGTGCTCCGGGTGCTGGGTGCTCAGTGCTCAGTACTCAGGGTGCTGGGTGCTCAGTGCTCGGGGTGCTGCGTGCTCAGTGCTCAGTACTCAGGGTGCTGGGTGCTCAGTGCTCAGGGTGCTGGGTGCTCAGTGCTCAGGGTGCTGGGTGCTCAGTCCTCAGGGTGTTCATTGATCAGGTTGCTGGGTGCTCAGTACTCAGGGTGCTGGGTGCTCAGTGCTCAGGTTGCTCGGTGCTCGGGGCGCTGGGTGCTCAGTGCTCGGGGTGCTCGGAGCTCAGTACTCAGGGTGCTGGGTGCTCAGTGCTCGGGGTGCTCGGTTCTCAGTACTCAGTGTGCTGGGTGCTCAGTGCTCGGGGTGCTGGGTACTCAGTGCTCAGGGAGCTGGGAGCTCAGTACTCAGGGTGTTGGTTGCCCAGTACTCGGGGTGCTTTGTGCTCAGTACTCAGGGTGCTGGGTCCTCAGTACTCAGGGTGCTGGGTGCTCAGTACTCGGGTGCTGGCTGCTCAGTGCTCAGGGTGCTGGCTGCTCAGTGCTCGGGGTGCTGGGTGCTCAGTGCTCAGTACTCAGGGTGCTGGGTGCTTAGTACTCAGGGTGCTGGGTGCTCAGTGCTCAGTACTCAGGGTGCTGGGTGCTCAGTGCTCAGGGTGCTGGGTGCTCAGTGCTCAGGGTGCTGGGTGCTCAGTGCTCAGGGTGCTGGGTACTCAGTGCTCAGGGTGCTGGGTGCTCAGTACCCAGGGTACTGGGTGCTCAGTGCTCAGGGTGCTGGGTGCTCAGTGCTCGGGGTGCTGGGTGCTCAGTGCTCGGGGTGCTGGGTGCTCAGTGCTCGATGTGCTCGGTGCTCAGTACTCAGTGTGCTGGGTGCTCAGTGCTCGAGGTGCTCAGTACTCAGGGTGCTGTATGTTCAGTGTTCAGGGTGCTGGGTGCTCAGTACTCAGGGTGCTCGGTGCTTAGTACTCAGGGTGCTGGGTGCTCAGTACTCCGGGTGCTGGGTGCTCAGTGCTCGGGGTGCTCGGTGCTCAGTACTCAGTGCTCAGGGTGCTCAGTTCTCAGTGCTCAGGGTGCTGGGTGTTCAGTACTCAGGGTGCTGGGTGCTCAGTACTCAGGGTGCTGGGTGCTCAGTACTCGGGGTGCTCGGTGCTCATTGCTCAGGGTGCTGAGTGCTCAGTACTCAGGGTGCTGGGTGCTCAGTACTCAGGGTGCTGGGTGCTCAGTGCTCAGGGTGCTGGGTGCTCAGTACTCAGGGTGCTGGGTGCTCAGCGCTCAGGGTGCTGGGTGCTCAGAACTCAGGGTGCTGTTCGCACAGTGCTCAGGGTGCTGGGTGCTCAGTACTCAGGGTGCTGGGTGCTCAGTGCTCAGGGTGCTGGGTGCTCAGTGCTCAGGGTGCTGGGAGCTCAGTACTCAGGGTGCTGGGTGCTCAGTGCTCGGGGTGCTGGGTGCTCAGTGCTCAGGGTGATCGGTGCTCAGTACTCAGGGTGCTGGGTGCTCAGTGCTCAGGGTGCTGGGTGTTCAGTCCACAGGGTGCTCAGTGCTCAGGGTGCTGGGTGCTCAGTGCTCGGGGTGCTGGGTGCTCAGTGCTCTGGGTGCTGGGTGTTCAGTGCTCAGTGCTCAGTGTGCTGGGTGCTCAGTGCTCAGTGCTCAGGGTGCTGGTTGCTCAGTACTCAGGGTGCCGGGTGCTCAGTACTCAGGGTGCTGGGTGCTCAGTGCTCAGGGTGCTGGGTGCTCAGTACTCAGGGTGCTGGGTGATCAGTGCTCGGGTTGCTGGGTGCTCAGTGCTCAGGGTGCTGGGTGCTCAGTGCTCAGGGTGCTGGGTGCTCAGTACTCAGGGTGCTGGGTGCTCAGTGCTCGGGTTGCTCGGTGCTCAGTACTCAAGGTGCTGGGTGCTCAGTGCTCAGGGTGCTGGGTGCTCAGTGATCAGGGTGCTGGGTGCTCAGTACTCAGGGTGCTCGGTGCTCAGTACTCAGGGTTCTCAGTGCTCAGTACTCAGGGTGCTGGGTACGAAGTGCTCAGGGTGCTGGGTGCTCAGTACTGAGGGTGCTCAGTGCTCAGTACTTAGGGTGCTTGGTGCTCAGTACTCAGGGTGCTCAGTGCTCAGTACTCGGTGTGCTGGGTGCTCAGTGCTCAGGGTGCTCAGTGCTCAGTGCTCATGGTGCTGGGTGCTCAGTGCTCAGGGCGCTGGGTGCTCAGTACTCGGGGTGCTGGGTGCTCAGTACTCAGGGTGCTGGGTGCTCAGTACTCAGGGTTCTGGGTGCT
Source organism: Microtus oregoni (assembly GCF_018167655.1). Classification (NCBI taxonomy): domain Eukaryota; kingdom Metazoa; phylum Chordata; class Mammalia; order Rodentia; family Cricetidae; genus Microtus; species Microtus oregoni. The sequence goes on along the minus strand of NW_024544609.1, from coordinate 207,323 downwards.
CAGTACTCGGGTGCTGGGTGCTCAGTGCTCAGGGTGCTGGGTGCTCAGTGCTCAGGGTGCTGGGTGCTCAGTGCTCGGGGTGCTCGGTGCTCAGTACGTTGGGTGCTCACTACTCAGGGTGCTGTGTGCTCAGTGCTCAGGGTGCTGGGTGCTCAGTGCTCAGGGTGCTGGGTGCTCAGTGCTCAGGGTGCTGGGTGCTCAGTACTCAGGGTGTTGGTTGCCCAGTACTCGGGGTGCTTTGTGCTCAGTACTCAGGGTGCTGGGTGCTCTGTGCTCGGGGTGCTCGGTGCTCAGTACGTTGGGTGCTCACTACTCAGGGTGCTGGGTGCTCAGTGCTCAGGGTGCTGGGTGCTCAGTGCTCAGGGTGCTGGGTGCTCAGTGCTCAGTGTGCTGGGTGCTCAGTACTCAGGGTGCTGGGTGCTCAGTGCTCGGGGTGCTGGGTGCTCAGTGCTCAGGGTGCTGGGTGCTCAGTACTCAGGGTGCTGGGTGCTCAGTACTCGGGGTGCTGTGTGCTCAGTACTCAGGGTGCTGGGTGCTCAGTGCTCAGGGTGCTGGGTGCTCAGTGCTCCGGGTGCTGGGTGCTCAGTGCTCAGTACTCAGGGTGCTGGGTGCTCAGTGCTCGGGGTGCTGCGTGCTCAGTGCTCAGTACTCAGGGTGCTGGGTGCTCAGTGCTCAGGGTGCTGGGTGCTCAGTGCTCAGGGTGCTGGGTGCTCAGTCCTCAGGGTGTTCATTGATCAGGTTGCTGGGTGCTCAGTACTCAGGGTGCTGGGTGCTCAGTGCTCAGGTTGCTCGGTGCTCGGGGCGCTGGGTGCTCAGTGCTCGGGGTGCTCGGAGCTCAGTACTCAGGGTGCTGGGTGCTCAGTGCTCGGGGTGCTCGGTTCTCAGTACTCAGTGTGCTGGGTGCTCAGTACTCAGGGTGCTCGATGCTCAGTACGTTGCGTGCTCACTACTCAGAGTGCTGCGTGCTCAGTGCTCAGGGTGCTGGGTGCTCAGTGCTCAGGGTGCTGTTTGCTCAGTGCTCAGGGTGCTGGGTGCTCAGTACTCAGGGTGCTGGGTGCTCAGTGCTCGGGGTGCTGGGTACTCAGTGCTCAGGGAGCTGGGAGCTCAGTACTCAGGGTGTTGGTTGCCCAGTACTCGGGGTGCTTTGTGCTCAGTACTCAGGGTGCTGGGTCCTCAGTACTCAGGGTGCTGGGTGCTCAGTACTCGGGTGCTGGCTGCTCAGTGCTCAGGGTGCTGGGTGCTCAGTGCTCGGGGTGCTGGGTGCTCAGTGCTCAGTACTCAGGGTGCTGGGTGCTTAGTACTCAGGGTGCTGGGTGCTCAGTGCTCAGTACTCAGGGTGCTGGGTGCTCAGTGCTCAGGGTGCTGGGTGCTCAGTGCTCAGGGTGCTGGGTGCTCAGTGCTCAGGGTGCTGGGTACTCAGTGCTCAGGGTGCTGGGTGCTCAGTACTCAGGGTACTGGGTGCTCAGTGCTCAGGGTGCTGGGTGCTCAGTGCTCAGGGTGCTGGGTGCTCAGTGCTCGGGGTGCTGGGTGCTCAGTGCTCGATGTGCTCGGTGCTCAGTACTCAGTGTGCTGGGTGCTCAGTGCTCGAGGTGCTCAGTACTCAGGGTGCTGTATGTTCAGTGTTCAGGGTGCTGGGTGCTCAGTACTCAGGGTGCTCGGTGCTTAGTACTCAGGGTGCTGGGTGCTCAGTACTCCGGGTGCTGGGTGCTCAGTGCTCGGGGTGCTCGGTGCTCAGTACTCAGTGCTCAGGGTGCTCAGTGCTCAGTGCTCAGGGTGCTGGGTGTTCAGTACTCAGGGTGCTGGGTGCTCAGTACTCAGGGTGCTGGGTGCTCAGTACTCGGGGTGCTCGGTGCTCATTGCTCAGGGTGCTGGGTGCTCAGTACTCAGGGTGCTGGGTGCTCAGTACTCAGGGTGCTGGGTGCTCAGTGCTCAGGGTGCTGGGTGCTCAGTACTCAGGGTGCTGGGTGCTCAGCGCTCAGGGTGCTGGGTGCTCAGAACTCAGGGTGCTGTTCGCACAGTGCTCAGGGTGCTGGGTGCTCAGTACTCAGGGTGCTGGGTGCTCAGTGCTCAGGGTGCTGGGTGCTCAGTGCTCAGGGTGCTGGGAGCTCAGTACTCAGGGTGCTGGGTGCTCAGTGCTCGGGGTGCTGGGTGCTCAGTGCTCAGGGTGATCGGTGCTCAGTACTCAGGGTGCTGGGTGCTCAGTGCTCAGGGTGCTGGGTGTTCAGTCCACAGGGTGCTCAGTGCTCAGGGTGCTGGGTGCTCAGTGCTCGGGGTGCTGGGTGCTCAGTGCTCTGGGTGCTGGGTGTTCAGTGCTCAGTGCTCAGGGTGCTGGGTGCTCAGTGCTCAGTGCTCAGGGTGCTGGTTGCTCAGTACTCAGGGTGCCGGGTGCTCAGTACTCAGGGTGCTGGGTGCTCAGTGCTCAGGGTGCTGGGTGCTCAGTACTCAGGGTGCTGGGTGATCAGTGCTCGGGTTGCTGGGTGCTCAGTGCTCAGGGTGCTGGGTGCTCAGTGCTCAGGGTGCTGGGTGCTCAGTACTCAGGGTGCTGGGTGCTCAGTGCTCGGGTTGCTCGGTGCTCAGTACTCAAGGTGCTGGGTGCTCAGTGCTCAGGGTGCTGGGTGCTCAGTGATCAGGGTGCTGGGTGCTCAGTACTCAGGGTGCTCGGTGCTCAGTACTCAGGGTTCTCAGTGCTCAGTACTCAGGGTGCTGGGTACGAAGTGCTCAGGGTGCTGGGTGCTCAGTACTGAGGGTGCTCAGTGCTCAGTACTTAGGGTGCTTGGTGCTCAGTACTCAGGGTGCTCAGTGCTCAGTACTCGGTGTGCTGGGTGCTCAGTGCTCAGGGTGCTCAGTGCTCAGTGCTCATGGTGCTGGGTGCTCAGTGCTCAGGGCGCTGGGTGCTCAGTACTCGGGGTGCTGGGTGCTCAGTACTCAGGGTGCTGGGTGCTCAGTACTCAGGGTTCTGGGTGCTCAGTACTCGGGTGCTGGGTGCTCAGTGCTCAGGGTGCTGGGTGCTCAGTGCTCAGGGTGCTGGGTGCTCAGTGCTCGGGGTGCTCGGTGCTCAGTACGTTGGGTGCTCACTACTCAGGGTGCTGTGTGCTCAGTGCTCAGGGTGCTGGGTGCTCAGTGCTCAGGGTGCTGGGTGCTCAGTGCTCAGGGTGCTGGGTGCTCAGTACTCAGGGTGTTGGTTGCCCAGTACTCGGAGTGCTTTGTGCTCAGTACTCAGGGTGCTGGGTGCTCAGTACTCAGGGTGCTGGGTGCTCAGTACTCGGGTGCTGGGTGCTCAGTGCTCAGGGTGCTGGGTGCTCAGTGCTCGGGGTGCTGGGTGCTCAGTGCTCAGTACTCAGGGTGCTGGGTGCTTAGTACTCGGGGTGCTGGGTGCTCAGTGCTCAGTACTCAGGGTGCTGGGTGCTCAGTGCTCAGGGTGCTGGGTGCTCAGTGCTCAGGGTGCTGGGTACTCAGTGCTCAGGGTGTTGGGTGCTCAGTACTCAGGGTACTGGGTGCTCAGTGCTCAGGGTGCTGGGTGCTCAGTGCTCGGGGTGCTGGGTGCTCAGTGCTCGGGGTGCTGGGTGCTCAATGCTCGATGTGCTCGGTGCTCAGTACTCAGTGTGCTGGGTGCTCAGTGCTCGAGGTGCTCGGTACTCAGGGTGCTGTATGTTCAGTGTTCAGGGTGCTGGGTGCTCAGTACTCAGGGTGTTCGGTGCTTAGTACTCAGGGTGCTGGGTGCTCAGTACTCCGGGTGCTGGGTGCTCAGTGCTCGGGGTGCTCGGTGCTCAGTACTCAGTGCTCAGCGTGCTCAGTGCTCAGTGGTCAGGGTGCTGGGTGTTCAGTACTCAGGGTGCTGGGTGCTCAGTACTCAGGGTGCTGGGTGCTCAGTACTCGGGGTGCTCGGTGCTCATTGCTCAGGGTGCTGGGTGCTCAGTACTCAGGGTGCTGGGTGCTCAGTGCTCAGGGTTCTGGGTACTCAGTTCTCAGGGTGCTCAGTGCTCAGTACTCGGGGTGCTGGGTGCTCATTCTTGGGGTGCTGGGTGCTCAGTGCTCGGGGTGCTGGGTGCGCAGTACTCAGGGTGCTGGGTGCTCAGTACTCATGGTGCTCATTGCTTAGGGTGCTGGGTGCTCAGTACTCAGGGTGCTGGGTGCTCAGTGCTCGGGGTGCTCGGAGCTCAGTACTCAGGGTGCTGGGTGCTCAGTACTCGCGGTGCTCGGTGCTCAGTACTCAGGGTGCTGGGTGCTCAGTGCTCGGGTGCTGGGTGCTCAGTGCTTAGTACTCAGGCTGCTGGGTGCTCAGTGCTCAGGGTGCTGTGTGTTCAGTGCTCAGGGTGCTGGGTGCTCAGTGCTCAGGGTGCTGGGTACTCAGTGCTCAGGGTGCTGGGTGCTCAGTACTCAGGGTGCTGGGTGCTCAGTACTCAGGGTGCTGGGTGCTCAGTGCTCGTGGTGCTATGTGCTCAGTGCTCGCGGTGCTGGGTTCTCAGTGCTCGAGGTGCTCAGTACTCAGGGTGCTCGGTGCTTAGTACTCATGGTGCTGGGAGCTCAGTACTCCGGGTGCTGGGTGCTCAGTGCTCGGGGTGCTCGGTGCTCAGTGCTCAAGGTGCTGGGTGCTCAGTACTCAGGGAGCTCAGTGCTCAGGATGCTGGGTGCTCAGTACTCAGGGTGCTCGGTGCTTAGTACTCAGGGTGCTGGGTGCTCAGTACTCCGGGTGCTGGGTGCTCAGTGCTCGGGGTGCTCGGTGCTTAGTACTCAGGGTGCTGGGTGCTCAGTACTCCGGGTGCTGGGTGCTCAGTGCTCGGGGTGCTGGGTGCTCAGTGCTCAGGGTGCTGGGTGCTCAGTGCTCGGGGTGCTCGGTGCTCAGTACGTTGGGTGCTCACTACTCTGGGTGCTGGGTGCTCAGTGCTCAGGGTGCTGGGTGCTCAGTGCTCAGGGTGCTGGGTGCTCAGTGCTCAGTGTGCTGGGTGCTCAGTACTCAGGGTGCTGGGTGCTCAGTGCTCGGGGTGCTGGGTGCTCAGTGCTCAGCGTGCTGGGTGCTCAGTACTCAGGGTGCTGGGTGCTCAGTACTCGGGGTGCTGTGTGCTCAGTACTCAGGGTGCTGGGTGCTCAGTACTCAGGGTCCTGGGTGCTCAGTACTCGGGTGCTGGGTGCTCAGTGCTCAGGGTGCTGGGTGCTCAGTGCTCCGGGTGCTGGGTGCTCAGTGCTCAGTACTCAGGGTGCTGGGTGCTCAGTGCTCGGGGTGCTGCGTGCTCAGTGCTCAGTACTCAGGGTGCTGGGTGCTCAGTGCTCAGGGTGCTGGGTGCTCAGTGCTCAGGGTGCTGGGTGCTCAGTCCTCAGGGTGTTCATTGATCAGGTTGCTGGGTGCTCAGTACTCAGGGTGCTGGGTGCTCAGTGCTCAGGTTGCTCGGTGCTCAGGGCGCTGGGTGCTCAGTGCTCGGGGTGCTCGGAGCTCAGTACTCAGGGTGCTGGGTGCTCAGTGCTCGATGTGCTCGGTGCTCAGTACTCAGTGTGCTGGGTGCTCAGTGCTCGAGGTGCTCGGTACTCAGGGTGCTGTATGTTCAGTGTTCAGGGTGCTGGGTGCTCAGTGCTCGGGGTGCTCGGTGCTCAGTACTCAGTGCTCAGCGTGCTCAGTGCTCAGTGGTCAGGGTGCTGGGTGTTCAGTACTCAGGGTGCTGGGTGCTCAGTACTCAGGGTGCTGGGTGCTCAGTACTCGGGGTGCTCGGTGCTCATTGCTCAGGGTGCTGGGTGCTCAGTACTCAGGGTGCTGGGTGCTCAGTGCTCAGGGTTCTGGGTACTCAGTTCTCAGGGTGCTCAGTGCTCAGTACTCGGGGTGCTGGGTGCTCATTCTTGGGGTGCTGGGTGCTCAGTGCTCGGGGTGCTGGGTGCGCAGTACTCAGGGTGCTGGGTGCTCAGTACTCAGGGTGCTCATTGCTTAGGGTGCTGGGTGCTCAGTACTCAGGGTGCTGGGTGCTCAGTGCTCGGGGTGCTCGGAGCTCAGTACTCAGGGTGCTGGGTGCTCAGTACTCGCGGTGCTCGGTGCTCAGTACGCAGGGTGCTGTGTGCTCAGTGCTCGGGTGCTGGGTGCTCAGTGCTTAGTACTCAGGGTGCTGGGTGCTCAGTGCTCAGGGTGCTGTGTGTTCAGTGCTCAGGGTGCTGGGTGCTCAGTGCTCAGGGTGCTGGGTACTCAGTGCTCAGGGTGCTGGGTGCTCAGTACTCAGGGTGCTGGGTGCTCAGTACTCAGGGTGCTGGGTGCTCAGTGCTCGTGGTGCTATGTGCTCAGTGCTCGCGGTGCTGGGTTCTCAGTGCTCGAGGTGCTCAGTACTCAGGGTGCTTTGTATTCAGTGCTCATGGTGCTGGGTGCTCAGTACTCCGGGTGCTGGGTGCTCAGTGCTCGGGGTGCTCGGTGCTCAGTGCTCAAGGTGCTGGGTGCTCAGTACTCAGGGTGCTCAGTGCTCAGGGTGCTGGGTGCTCAGTACTCAGGGTGCTCGGTGCTTAGTACTCAGGGTGCTGGGTGCTCAGTACTCCGGGTGCTGGGTGCTCAGTGCTCGGGGTGCTCGGTGCTTAGTACTCAGGGTGCTGGGTGCTCAGTACTCCGGGTGCTGGGTGCTCAGTGCTCGGGGTGCTGGGTGCTCAGTGCTCAGGGTGCTGGGTGCTCAGTGCTCGGGGTGCTCGGTGCTCAGTACTCAGGGTGCTGGGAGCTCAGTGCTCAGGGTGATCGGTGCTCAGTACTCAGGGTGCTCAGTACTCAGGTTGCTGGGTGCTCAGTTCTCGGGGTGCTCAGTGCTCAGTACGTTGGGTGCTCACTACTCAGGGTGCTGGGTGCTCAGTGCTCGGGGCGCTGGGTGCTCAGTGCTCGGGGTGCTCGGAGCTCAGTACTCAGGGTGCTGGGTGCTCAGTGCTCGGGGTGCTCGGTTCTCAGTACTCAGTGTGCTGGGTGCTCAGTGCTCAGGGTGCTGTTTGCTCAGTGCTCAGGGTGCTGGGTGCTCAGTACTCAGGGTGCTCGGTGCTTAGTACTCAGGGTGCTGGGTGCTCAGTACTCCGGGTGCTGGGTGCTCAGTGCTCGGGGTGCTCGGTGCTCAGTACTCAGTGCTCAGGGTGCTCAGTGCTCAGTGCTCAGGGTGCTGGGTGTTCAGTACTCAGGGTGCTGGGTGCTCAGTACTCAGGGTGCTGGGTGCTCAGTACTCGGGGTGCTCGGTGCTCATTGCTCAGGGTGCTGGGTGCTCAGTACTCAGGGTGCTGGGTGCTCAGTACTCAGGGTGCTGGGTGCTCAGTGCTCAGGGTGCTGGGTGCTCAGTACTCAGGGTGCTGGGTGCTCAGCGCTCAGGGTGCTGGGTGCTCAGAACTCAGGGTGCTGTTCGCACAGTGCTCAGGGTGCTGGGTGCTCAGTACTCAGGGTGCTGGGTGCTCAGTGCTCAGGGTGCTGGGTGCTCAGTGCTCAGGGTGCTGGGAGCTCAGTACTCAGGGTGCTGGGTGCTCAGTGCTCGGGGTGCTGGGTGCTCAGTGCTCAGGGTGATCGGTGCTCAGTACTCAGGGTGCTGGGTGCTCAGTGCTCAGGGTGCTGGGTGTTCAGTCCACAGGGTGCTCAGTGCTCAGGGTGCTGGGTGCTCAGTGCTCGGGGTGCTGGGTGCTCAGTGCTCTGGGTGCTGGGTGCTCAGTGCTCGGGGTGCTGCGTGCTCAGTGCTCAGTACTCAGGGTGCTGGGTGCTCAGTGCTCAGGGTGCTGGGTGCTCAGTGCTCAGGGTGCTGGGTGCTCAGTCCTCAGGGTGTTCATTGATCAGGTTGCTGGGTGCTCAGTACTCAGGGTGCTGGGTGCTCAGTGCTCAGGTTGCTCGGTGCTCGGGGCGCTGGGTGCTCAGTGCTCGGGGTGCTCGGAGCTCAGTACTCAGGGTGCTGGGTGCTCAGTGCTCGGGGTGCTCGGTTCTCAGTACTCAGTGTGCTGGGTGCTCAGTACTCAGGGTGCTCGATGCTCAGTACGTTGCGTGCTCACTACTCAGAGTGCTGCGTGCTCAGTGCTCAGGGTGCTGGGTGCTCAGTGCTCAGGGTGCTGTTTGCTCAGTGCTCAGGGTGCTGGGTGCTCAGTACTCAGGGTGCTGGGTGCTCAGTGCTCGGGGTGCTGGGTACTCAGTGCTCAGGGAGCTGGGAGCTCAGTACTCAGGGTGTTGGTTGCCCAGTACTCGGGGTGCTTTGTGCTCAGTACTCAGGGTGCTGGGTCCTCAGTACTCAGGGTGCTGGGTGCTCAGTACTCGGGTGCTGGCTGCTCAGTGCTCAGGGTGCTGGGTGCTCAGTGCTCGGGGTGCTGGGTGCTCAGTGCTCAGTACTCAGGGTGCTGGGTGCTTAGTACTCAGGGTGCTGGGTGCTCAGTGCTCAGTACTCAGGGTGCTGGGTGCTCAGTGCTCAGGGTGCTGGGTGCTCAGTGCTCAGGGTGCTGGGTGCTCAGTGCTCAGGGTGCTGGGTACTCAGTGCTCAGGGTGCTGGGTGCTCAGTACTCAGGGTACTGGGTGCTCAGTGCTCAGGGTGCTGGGTTCTCAGTGCTCAGGGTGCTGGGTGCTCAGTGCTCGGGGTGCTGGGTGCTCAGTGCTCGATGTGCTCTGTGCTCAGTACTCAGTGTGCTGGGTGCTCAGTGCTCGAGGTGCTCAGTACTCAGGGTGCTGTATGTTCAGTGTTCAGGGTGCTGGGTGCTCAGTACTCAGGGTGCTCGGTGCTTAGTACTCAGGGTGCTGGGTGCTCAGTACTCCGGGTGCTGGGTGCTCAGTGCTCGGGGTGCTCGGTGCTCAGTACTCAGTGCTCAGGGTGCTCAGTGCTCAGTGCTCAGGGTGCTGGGTGTTCAGTGCTCGGGGTGCTGGGTGCTCAGTGCTCGGGGTGCTGGGTGCTCAGTGCTCAGTACTCAGGGTGCTGGGTGCTTAGTACTCGGGGTGCTGGGTTCTCAGTGCTCAGTACTCAGGGTGCTGGGTGCTCAGTGCTCAGGGTGCTGGGTGCTCAGTGCTCAGGGTGCTGGGTGCTCAGTGCTCAGGGTGCTGGGTACTCAGTGCTCAGGGTGTTGGGTGCTCAGTACTCAGGGTACTGGGTGCTCAGTGCTCAGGGTGCTGGGTGCTCAGTGCTCGGGTTGCTGGGTGCTCAGTGCTCGGGGTGCTGGGTGCTCAGTGCTCGATGTGCTCGGTGCTCAGTACTCAGTGTGCTGGGTGCTCAGTGCTCGAGGTGCTCGGTACTCAGGGTGCTGTATGTTCAGTGTTCAGGGTGCTGGGTGCTCAGTACTCAGGGTGATCGGTGCTTAGTACTCAGGGTGCTGGGTGCTCAGTACTCCGGGTGCTGGGTGCTCAGTGCTCGGGGTGCTCGGTGCTCAGTACTCAGTGCTCAGCGTGCTCAGTGCTCAGTGGTCAGGGTGCTGGGTGTTCAGTACTCAGGGTGCTGGGTGCTCAGTACTCAGGGTGCTGGGTGCTCAGTACTCGGGGTGCTCGGTGCTCATTGCTCAGGGTGCTGGGTGCTCAGTACTCAGGGTGCTGGGTGCTCAGTGCTCAGGGTTCTGGGTACTCAGTTCTCAGGGTGCTCAGTGCTCAGTACTCGGGGTGCTGGGTGCTCATTCTTGGGGTGCTGGGTGCTCAGTGCTCGGGGTGCTGGGTGCGCAGTACTCAGGGTGCTGGGTGCTCAGTACTCAGGGTGCTCATTGCTTAGGGTGCTGGGTGCTCAGTACTCAGGGTGCTGGGTGCTCAGTGCTCGGGGTGCTCGGAGCTCAGTACTCAGGGTGCTGGGTGCTCAGTACTCGCGGTGCTCGGTGCTCAGTACTCAGGGTGCTGGGTGCTCAGTGCTCGGGTGCTGGGTGCTCAGTGCTTAGTACTCAGGGTGCTGGGTGCTCAGTGCTCAGGGTGCTGTGTGTTCAGTGCTCAGGGTGCTGGGTGCTCAGTGCTCAGGGTGCTGGGTACTCAGTGCTCAGGGTGCTGGGTGCTCAGTACTCAGGGTGCTGGGTGCTCAGTACTCAGGGTGCTGGGTGCTCAGTGCTCGTGGTGCTATGTGCTCAGTGCTCGCGGTGCTGGGTTCTCAGTGCTCGAGGTGCTCAGTACTCAGGGTGCTTTGTATTCAGTGCTCAGGGTGCTGGGTGCTCAGTACTCAGGGTGCTCGGTGCTTAGTACTCATGGTGCTGGGTGCTCAGTACTCCGGGTGCTGGGTGCTCAGTGCTCGGTGTGCTCGGTGCTCAGTGCTCAAGGTGCTGGGTGCTCAGTACTCAGGGAGCTCAGTGCTCAGGATGCTGGGTGCTCAGTACTCAGGGTGCTCGGTGCTTAGTACTCAGGGTGCTGGGTGCTCAGTACTCCGGGTGCTGGGTGCTCAGTGCTCGGGGTGCTCGGTGCTTAGTACTCAGGGTGCTGGGTGCTCAGTACTCCGGGTGCTGGGTGCTCAGTGCTCGGGGTGCTGGGTGCTCAGTGCTCAGGGTGCTGGGTGCTCAGTGCTCGGGGTGCTCGGTGCTCAGTACGTTGGGTGCTCACTACTCTGGGTGCTGGGTGCTCAGTGCTCAGGGTGCTGGGTGCTCAGTGCTCAGGGTGCTGGGTGCTCAGTGCTCAGTGTGCTGGGTGCTCAGTACTCAGGGTGCTGGGTGCTCAGTGCTCGGGGTGCTGGGTGCTCAGTGCTCAGCGTGCTGGGTGCTCAGTACTCAGGGTGCTGGGTGCTCAGTACTCGGGGTGCTGTGTGCTCAGTACTCAGGGTGCTGGGTGCTCAGTACTCAGGGTCCTGGGTGCTCAGTACTCGGGTGCTGGGTGCTCAGTGCTCAGGGTGCTGGGTGCTCAGTGCTCCGGGTGCTGGGTGCTCAGTGCTCAGTACTCAGGGTGCTGGGTGCTCAGTGCTCGGGGTGCTGCGTGCTCAGTGCTCAGTACTCAGTGTGCTGGGTGCTCAGTGCTCAGGGTGCTGGGTGCTCAGTGCTCAGGGTGCTGGGTGCTCAGTCCTCAGGGTGTTCATTGATCAGGTTGCTGGGTGCTCAGTACTCAGGGTGCTGGGTGCTCAGTGCTCAGGTTGCTCGGTGCTCGGGGCGCTGGGTGCTCAGTGCTCGGGGTGCTCGGAGCTCAGTACTCAGGGTGCTGGGTGCTCAGTGCTCGATGTGCTCGGTGCTCAGTACTCAGTGTGCTGGGTGCTCAGTGCTCGAGGTGCTCGGTACTCAGGGTGCTGTATGTTCAGTGTTCAGGGTGCTGGGTGCTCAGTGCTCGGGGTGCTCGGTGCTCAGTACTCAGTGCTCAGCGTGCTCAGTGCTCAGTGGTCAGGGTGCTGGGTGTTCAGTACTCAGGGTGCTGGGTGCTCAGTACTCAGGGTGCTGGGTGCTCAGTACTCGGGGTGCTAGGTGCTCATTGCTCAGGGTGCTGGGTGCTCAGTACTCAGGGTGCTGGGTGCTCAGTGCTCAGGGTTCTGGGTACTCAGTTCTCAGGGTGCTCAGTTCTCAGTACTCGGGGTGCTGGGTGCTCATTCTTGGGGTGCTGGGTGCTCAGTGCTCGGGGTGCTGGTTGCGCAGTACTCAGGGTGCTGGGTGCTCAGTACTCAGGGTGCTCATTGCTTAGGGTGCTGGGTGCTCAGTACTCAGGGTGCTGGGTGCTCAGTGCTCGGGGTGCTCGGAGCTCAGTACTCAGGGTGCTGGGTGCTCAGTACTCGCGGTGCTCGGTGCTCAGTACTAAGGGTGCTGGGTGCTCAGTGCTCGGGTGCTGGGTGCTCAGTGCTTAGTACTCAGGGTGCTGGGTGCTCAGTGCTCAGGGTGCTGTGTGTTCAGTGCTCAGGGTGCTGGGTGCTCAGTGCTCAGGGTGCTGGGTACTCAGTGCTCAGGGTGCTGGGTGCTCAGTACTCAGGGTGCTGGGTGCTCAGTACTCAGGGTGCTGGGTGCTCAGTGCTCGTGGTGCTATGTGCTCAGTGCTCGCGGTGCTGGGTTCTCAGTGCTCGAGGTGCTCAGTACTCAGGGTGCTTTGTATTCAGTGCTCAGGGTGCTGGGTGCTCAGTACTCAGGGTGCTGGGTGCTCAGTGCTCGGGGTGCTCGGTGCTCAGTGCTCAAGGTGCTGGGTGCTCAGTACTCCGGGTGCTGGGTGCTCAGTGCTCGGGGTGCTCGGTGCTCAGTGCTCAAGGTGCTGGGTGCTCAGTACTCAGGGTGCTCAGTGCTCAGGGTGCTGGGTGCTCAGTACTCAGGGTGCTCGGTGCTTAGTACTCAGGGTGCTGGGTGCTCAGTACTCCGGGTGCTGGGTGCTCAGTGCTCGGGGTGCTCGGTGCTTAGTACTCAGGGTGCTGGGTGCTCAGTACTCCGGGTGCTGGGTGCTCAGTGCTCGGGGTGCTGGGTGCTCAGTGCTCAGGGTGCTGGGTGCTCAGTGCTCGGGGTGCTCGGTGCTCAGTACGTTGGGTGCTCACTACTCAGGGTGCTGGGTGCTCAGTGCTCAGGGTGCTGGGTGCTCAGTACTCAGGGTGCTCGGTGCTTAGTACTCGGGGTGCTGTGTGCTCAGTACTCAGGGTGCTGGGTGCTCAGTACTCAGGGTCCTGGGTGCTCAGTACTCGGGTGCTGGGTGCTCAGTGCTCAGGGTGCTGGGTGCTCAGTGCTCCGGGTGCTGGGTGCTCAGTGCTCAGTACTCAGGGTGCTGGGTGCTCAGTGCTCGGGGTGCTGCGTGCTCAGTGCTCAGTACTCAGGGTGCTGGGTGCTCAGTGCTCAGGGTGCTGGGTGCTCAGTGCTCAGGGTGCTGGGTGCTCAGTCCTCAGGGTGTTCATTGATCAGGTTGCTGGGTGCTCAGTACTCAGGGTGCTGGGTGCTCAGTGCTCAGGTTGCTCGGTGCTCGGGGCGCTGGGTGCTCAGTGCTCGGGGTGCTCGGAGCTCAGTACTCAGGGTGCTGGGTGCTCAGTGCTCGGGGTGCTCGGTTCTCAGTACTCAGTGTGCTGGGTGCTCAGTGCTCAGGGTGCTGTTTGCTCAGTGCTCAGGGTGCTGGGTGCTCAGTACTCAGGGTGCTGGGTGCTCAGTGCTCGGGGTGCTGGGTACTCAGTGCTCAGGGAGCTGGGAGCTCAGTACTCAGGGTGTTGGTTGCCCAGTACTCGGGGTGCTTTGTGCTCAGTACTCAGGGTGCTGGGTCCTCAGTACTCAGGGTGCTGGGTGCTCAGTACTCGGGTGCTGGCTGCTCAGTGCTCAGGGTGCTGGGTGCTCAGTGCTCGGGGTGCTGGGTGCTCAGTGCTCAGTACTCAGGGTGCTGGGTGCTTAGTACTCAGGGTGCTGGGTGCTCAGTGCTCAGTACTCAGCGTGCTGGGTGCTCAGTGCTCAGGGTGCTGGGTGCTCAGTGCTCAGGGTGCTGGGTGCTCAGTGCTCAGGGTGCTGGGTACTCAGTGCTCAGGGTGCTGGGTGCTCAGTACTCAGGGTACTGGGTGCTCAGTGCTCAGGGTGCTGGGTGCTCAGTGCTCGGGGTGCTGGGTGCTCAGTGCTCGGGGTGCTGGGTGCTCAGTGCTCGATGTGCTCGGTGCTCAGTACTCAGTGTGCTGGGTGCTCAGTGCTCGAGGTGCTCAGTACTCAGGGTGCTGTATGTTCAGTGTTCAGGGTGCTGGGTGCTCAGTACTCAGGGTGCTCGGTGCTTAGTACTCAGGGTGCTGGGTGCTCAGTACTCCGGGTGCTGGGTGCTCAGTGCTCGGGGTGCTCGGTGCTCAGTACTCAGTGCTCAGGGTGCTCAGTGCTCAGTGCTCAGGGTGCTGGGTGTTCAGTACTCAGGGTGCTGGGTGCTCAGTACTCAGGGTGCTGGGTGCTCAGTACTCGGGGTGCTCGGTGCTCATTGCTCAGGGTGCTGGGTGCTCAGTACTCAGGGTGCTGGGTGCTCAGTACTCAGGGTGCTGGGTGCTCAGTGCTCAGGGTGCTGGGTGCTCAGTACTCAGGGTGCTGGGTGCTCAGCGCTCAGGGTGCTGGGTGCTCAGAACTCAGGGTGCTGTTCGCACAGTGCTCAGGGTGCTGGGTGCTCAGTACTCAGGGTGCTGGGTGCTCAGTGCTCAGGGTGCTGGGTGCTCAGTGCTCAGGGTGCTGGGAGCTCAGTACTCAGGGTGCTGGGTGCTCAGTGCTCGGGGTGCTGGGTGCTCAGTGCTCAGGGTGATCGGTGCTCAGTACTCAGGGTGCTGGGTGCTCAGTGCTCAGGGTGCTGGGTGTTCAGTCCACAGGGTGCTCAGTGCTCAGGGTGCTGGGTGCTCAGTGCTCGGGGTGCTGGGTGCTCAGTGCTCTGGGTGCTGGGTGTTCAGTGCTCAGTGCTCAGGGTGCTGGGTGCTCAGTGCTCCGTGCTCAGGGTGCTGGTTGCTCAGTACTCAGGGTGCCGGGTGCTCAGTACTCAGGGTGCTGTGTGCTCAGTGCTCAGGGTGCTGGGTGCTCAGTACTCAGGGTGCTGGGTGATCAGTGCTCGGGTTGCTGGGTGCTCAGTGCTCAGGGTCCTGGGTGCTCAGTACTCAGGGTGCTGGGTGCTCAGTACTCAGGGTGCTCGGTGCTCAGTACTCAGGGTTCTCAGTGCTCAGTACTCAGGGTGCTGGGTACGAAGTGCTCAGGGTTCTGGGTGCTCAGTACTGAGGGTGCTCAGTGCTCAGTACTTAGGGTGCTTGGTGCTCAGTACTCAGGGTGCTCAGTGCTCAGTACTCGGTGTGCTGGGTGCTCAGTGCTCAGGGTGCTCAGTGCTCAGTGCTCATGGTGCTGGGTGCTCAGTGCTCAGGGCGCTGGGTGCTCAGTACTCGGGGTGCTGGGTGCTCAGTACTCAGGTTGCTGGGTGCTCAGTACTCAGGGTTCTGGGTGCTCAGTACTCGGGTGCTGGGTGCTCAGTGCTCAGGGTGCTGGGTGCTCAGTGCTCAGGGTGCTGGGTGCTCAGTGCTCGGGGTGCTCGGTGCTCAGTACGTTGGGTGCTCACTACTCAGGGTGCTGTGTGCTCAGTGCTCAGGGTGCTGGGTGCTCAGTGCTCAGGGTGCTGGGTGCTCAGTGCTCAGGGTGCTGGGTGCTCAGTACTCAGGGTGTTGGTTGCCCAGTACTCGGGGTGCTTTGTGCTCAGTACTCAGGGTGCTGGGTGCTCAGTACTCAGGGTGCTGGGTGCTCAGTACTCGGGTGCTGGGTGCTCAGTGCTCAGGGTGCTGGGTGCTCAGTGCTCGGGGTGCTGGGTGTTCAGTGCTCAGTACTCAGGGTGCTGGGTGCTTAGTACTCGGGGTGCTGGGTGCTCAGTGCTCAGTACTCAGGGTGCTGGGTGCTCAGTGCTCAGGGTGCTGGGTGCTCAGTGCTCAGGGTGCTGGGTGCTCAGTGCTCAGGGTGCTGGGTACTCAGTGCTCAGGGTGCTGGGTGCTCAGTACTCAGGGTGCTGGGTGCTCAGTGCTCGGGGTGCTGGGTGCGCAGTACTCAGGGTGCTGGGTGCTCAGTGTTCAGGGTGCTGGGTGCTCAGTGCTCGGGGTGCTCGGAGCTCAGTGCTCAGGGTGCTGGGTGCTCAGTACTCGGGGTGCTCGGTGCTCAGTACTCAGGGTGCTGGGTGCTCAGTGCTCGGGTGCTGGGTGCTCAGTGCTTAGTACTCAGGGTGCTGGGTGCTCAGTGCTCAGGGTGCTGTGTGTTCAGTGCTCAGGGTGCTGGGTGCTCAGTGCTCAGGGTGCTGGGTACTCAGTGCTCAGGGTGCTGGGTGCTCAGTACTCAGGGTGCTGGGTGCTCAGTACTCAGGGTGCTGGGTGCTCAGTGCTCGTGGTGCTATGTGCTCAGTGCTCGCGGTGCTGTGTGCTCAGTGCTCGAGGTGCTCAGTACTCAGGGTGCTTTGTATTCAGTGCTCAGGGTGCTGGGTGTTCAGTACTCAGGGTGCTGGGTGCTCAGTACTCAGGGTGCTGGGTGCTCAGTACTCGGGGTGCTCGGTGCTCATTGCTCAGGGTGCTGGGTGCTCAGTACTCAGGGTGCTGGGTGCTCAGTACTCAGGGTGCTGGGTGCT
This sequence comes from Microtus oregoni, assembly GCF_018167655.1. Lineage (NCBI taxonomy): Eukaryota > Metazoa > Chordata > Mammalia > Rodentia > Cricetidae > Microtus > Microtus oregoni. Next base: position 191,446 of record NW_024544609.1, on the reverse strand, counting down.
CAGTGCTCAGGGTGCTGGGTGCTCAGTACTCAGGGTGCTGGGTGCTCAGTGCTCAGGGTGCTGGGTGCTCAGAACTTAGGGTGCTGGTCGCCCAGTGCTCAGGGTGCTGGGTGCTCAGTACTCAGGGTGCTGGGTGCTCAGTGCTCAGGGTGCTGGGTGCTCAGTGCTCAGGGTGCTGGGAGCTCAGTACTCAGGGTGCTGGGTGCTCAGTGCTCGGGGTGCTGGGTGCTCAGTGCTCAGGGTGATCGGTGCTCAGTACTCAGGGTGCTGGGTGCTCAGTGCTCAGGGTGCTGGGTGTTCAGTCCACAGGGTGCTCAGTGCTCAGGGTGCTGGGTGCTCAGTGCTCGGGGTGCTGGGTGCTCAGTGCTCGGGGTGCTGGGTGTTCAGTGCTCAGTGCTCAGGGTGCTGGGTGCTCAGTGCTCAGTGCTCAGGGTGCTGGTTGCTCAGTACTCAGGGTTCCTGGTGCTCAGTACTCAGGGTGCTGGGTGCTCAGTGCTCAGGGTGCTGGGTGCTCAGTACTCAGGGTGCTGGGTGATCAGTGCTCGGGTTGCTGGGTGCTCAGTGCTCAGGGTGCTGGGTGCTCAGTGCTCAGTGTGCTGGATGCTCAGTACTCAGGGTGCTGGGTGCTCAGTGCTCGGGTTGCTCGGTGCTCAGTACTCAAGGTGCTGGGTGCTCAGTGCTCAGGGTGCTGGGTGCTCAGTGATCAGGGTGCTGGGTGCTCAGTACTCAGGGTGCTCGGTGCTCAGTACTCAGGGTTCTCAGTGCTCAGTACTCAGGGTGCTGGGTACGAAGTGCTCAGGGTGCTGGGTGCTCAGTACTGACGGTGCTCAGTGCTCAGTACTTAGGGTGCTTGGTGCTCAGTACTCAGGGTGCTCAGTGCTCAGTACTCGGTGTGCTGGGTGCTCAGTGCTCAGGGTGCTCAGTGCTCAGTGCTCGGGGTGCTGGGTGCTCAGTGCTCAGGGCGCTGGGTGCTCAGTACTCGGGGTGCTGGGTGCTCAGTACTCAGGGTGCTGGGTGCTCAGTACTCAGGGTGCTGGGTGCTCAGTACTCGGGTGCTGGGTGCTCAGTGCTCAGGGTGCTGGGTGCTCAGTGCTCAGGGTGCTGGGTGCTCAGTGCTCGGGGTGCTCGGTGCTCAGTACGTTGGGTGCTCACTACGCAGGGTGCTGTGTGCTGAGTGCTCAGGGTGCTGGGTGCTCAGTGCTCAGGGTGCTGGGTGCTCAGTGCTCAGGGTGCTGGGTGCTCAGTACTCAGGGTGTTGGTTGCCCAGTACTCGGGGTGCTTTGTGCTCAGTACTCAGGGTGCTGGGTGCTCAGTACTCAGGGTGCTGGGTGCTCAGTACTCGGGTGCTGGGTGCTCAGTGCTCAGGGTGCTGGGTGCTCAGTGCTCGGGGTGCTGGGTGCTCAGTGCTCAGTACTCAGGGTGCTGGGTGCTTAGTACTCGGGGTGCTGGGTGCTCAGTGCTCAGTACTCAGGGTGCTGGGTGCTCAGTGCTCAGGGTGCTGGGTGCTCAGTGCTCAGGGTGCTGGGTGCTCAGTGCTCAGGGTGCTGGGTGCTCAGTGCTCAGGGTGCTGGGTGCTCAGTGCTCAGGGTGCTGGGTACTCAGTGCTCAGGGTGCTGGGTGCTCAGTACTCAGGGTACTGGGTGCTCAGTGCTCAGGGTGCTGGGTGCTCAGTGCTCGGGGTGCTCGGTTCTCAGTACTCAGTGTGCTGGGTGCTCAGTACTCAGGGTGCTCGATGCTCAGTACGTTGCGTGCTCACTACTCAGAGTGCTGCGTGCTCAGTGCTCAGGGTGCTGGGTGCTCAGTGCTCAGGGTGCTGTTTGCTCAGTGCTCAGGGTGCTGGGTGCTCAGTACTCAGGGTGCTGGGTGCTCAGTGCTCGGGGTGCTGGGTACTCAGTGCTCAGGGAGCTGGGAGCTCAGTACTCAGGGTGTTGGTTGCCCAGTACTCGGGGTGCTTTGTGCTCAGTACTCAGGGTGCTGGGTCCTCAGTACTCAGGGTGCTGGGTGCTCAGTACTCGGGTGCTGGCTGCTCAGTGCTCAGGGTGCTGGGTGCTCAGTGCTCGGGGTGCTGGGTGCTCAGTGCTCAGTACTCAGGGTGCTGGGTGCTTAGTACTCAGGGTGCTGGGTGCTCAGTGCTCAGTACTCAGGGTGCTGGGTGCTCAGTGCTCAGGGTGCTGGGTGCTCAGTGCTCAGGGTGCTGGGTGCTCAGTGCTCAGGGTGCTGGGTACTCAGTGCTCAGGGTGCTGGGTGCTCAGTACTCAGGGTACTGGGTGCTCAGTGCTCAGGGTGCTGGGTGCTCAGTGCTCAGGGTGCTGGGTGCTCAGTGCTCGTGGTGCTGGGTGCTCAGTGCTCGATGTGCTCGGTGCTCAGTACTCAGTGTGCTGGGTGCTCAGTGCTCGAGGTGCTCAGTACTCAGGGTGCTGTATGTTCAGTGTTCAGGGTGCTGGGTGCTCAGTACTCAGGGTGCTCGGTGCTTAGTACTCAGGGTGCTGGGTGCTCAGTACTCCGGGTGCTGGGTGCTCAGTGCTCGGGGTGCTCGGTGCTCAGTACTCAGTGCTCAGGGTGCTCAGTGCTCAGTGCTCAGGGTGCTGGGTGTTCAGTGCTCGGGGTGCTGGGTGCTCAGTGCTCGGGGTGCTGGGTGCTCAGTGCTCAGTACTCAGGGTGCTGGGTGCTTAGTACTCGGGGTGCTGGGTGCTCAGTGCTCAGTACTCAGGGTGCTGGGTGCTCAGTGCTCAGGGTGCTGGGTGCTCAGTGCTCAGGGTGCTGGGTGCTCAGTGCTCAGGGTGCTGGGTACTCAGTGCTCAGGGTGTTGGGTGCTCAGTACTCAGGGTACTGGGTGCTCAGTGCTCAGGGTGCTGGGTGCTCAGTGCTCGGGGTGCTGGGTGCTCAGTGCTCGGGGTGCTGGGTGCTCAGTGCTCGATGTGCTCGGTGCTCAGTACTCAGTGTGCTGGGTGCTCAGTGCTCGAGGTGCTCGGTACTCAGGGTGCTGTATGTTCAGTGTTCAGGGTGCTGGGTGCTCAGTACTCAGGGTGATCGGTGCTTAGTACTCAGGGTGCTGGGTGCTCAGTACTCCGGGTGCTGGGTGCTCAGTGCTCGGGGTGCTCGGTGCTCAGTACTCAGTGCTCAGCGTGCTCAGTGCTCAGTGGTCAGGGTGCTGGGTGTTCAGTACTCAGGGTGCTGGGTGCTCAGTACTCAGGGTGCTGGGTGCTCAGTACTCGGGGTGCTCGGTGCTCATTGCTCAGGGTGCTGGGTGCTCAGTACTCAGGGTGCTGGGTGCTCAGTGCTCAGGGTTCTGGGTACTCAGTTCTCAGGGTGCTCAGTGCTCAGTACTCGGGGTGCTGGGTGCTCATTCTTGGGGTGCTGGGTGCTCAGTGCTCGGGGTGCTGGGTGCGCAGTACTCAGGGTGCTGGGTGCTCAGTACTCAGGGTGCTCATTGCTTAGGGTGCTGGGTGCTCAGTACTCAGGGTGCTGGGTGCTCAGTGCTCGGGGTGCTCGGAGCTCAGTACTCAGGGTGCTGGGTGCTCAGTACTCGCGGTGCTCGGTGCTCAGTACTCAGGGTGCTGGGTGCTCAGTGCTCGGGTGCTGGGTGCTCAGTGCTTAGTACTCAGGGTGCTGGGTGCTCAGTGCTCAGGGTGCTGTGTGTTCAGTGCTCAGGGTGCTGGGTGCTCAGTGCTCAGGGTGCTGGGTACTCAGTGCTCAGGGTGCTGGGTGCTCAGTACTCAGGGTGCTGGGTGCTCAGTACTCAGGGTGCTGGGTGCTCAGTGCTCGTGGTGCTATGTGCTCAGTGCTCGCGGTGCTGGGTTCTCAGTGCTCGAGGTGCTCAGTACTCAGGGTGCTTTGTATTCAGTGCTCAGGGTGCTGGGTGCTCAGTACTCAGGGTGCTCGGTGCTTAGTACTCATGGTGCTGGGTGCTCAGTACTCCGGGTGCTGGGTGCTCAGTGCTCGGGGTGCTCGGTGCTCAGTGCTCAAGGTGCTGGGTGCTCAGTACTCAGGGAGCTCAGTGCTCAGGATGCTGGGTGCTCAGTACTCAGGGTGCTCGGTGCTTAGTACTCAGGGTGCTGGGTGCTCAGTACTCCGGGTGCTGGGTGCTCAGTGCTCGGGGTGCTCGGTGCTTAGTACTCAGGGTGCTGGGTGCTCAGTACTCCGGGTGCTGGGTGCTCAGTGCTCGGGGTGCTGGGTGCTCAGTGCTCAGGGTGCTGGGTGCTCAGTGCTCGGGGTGCTCGGTGCTCAGTACGTTGGGTGCTCACTACTCTGGGTGCTGGGTGCTCAGTGCTCAGGGTGCTGGGTGCTCAGTGCTCAGGGTGCTGGGTGCTCAGTGCTCAGTGTGCTGGGTGCTCAGTACTCAGGGTGCTGGGTGCTCAGTGCTCGGGGTGCTGGGTGCTCAGTGCTCAGCGTGCTGGGTGCTCAGTACTCAGGGTGCTGGGTGCTCAGTACTCGGGGTGCTGTGTGCTCAGTACTCAGGGTGCTGGGTGCTCAGTACTCAGGGTCCTGGGTGCTCAGTACTCGGGTGCTGGGTGCTCAGTGCTCAGGGTGCTGGGTGCTCAGTGCTCCGGGTGCTGGGTGCTCAGTGCTCAGTACTCAGGGTGCTGGGTGCTCAGTGCTCGGGGTGCTGCGTGCTCAGTGCTCAGTACTCAGGGTGCTGGGTGCTCAGTGCTCAGGGTGCTGGGTGCTCAGTGCTCAGGGTGCTGGGTGCTCAGTCCTCAGGGTGTTCATTGATCAGGTTGCTGGGTGCTCAGTACTCAGGGTGCTGGGTGCTCAGTGCTCAGGTTGCTCGGTGCTCGGGGCGCTGGGTGCTCAGTGCTCGGGGTGCTCGGAGCTCAGTACTCAGGGTGCTGGGTGCTCAGTGCTCGATGTGCTCGGTGCTCAGTACTCAGTGTGCTGGGTGCTCAGTGCTCGAGGTGCTCGGTACTCAGGGTGCTGTATGTTCAGTGTTCAGGGTGCTGGGTGCTCAGTGCTCGGGGTGCTCGGTGCTCAGTACTCAGTGCTCAGCGTGCTCAGTGCTCAGTGGTCAGGGTGCTGGGTGTTCAGTACTCAGGGTGCTGGGTGCTCAGTACTCAGGGTGCTGGGTGCTCAGTACTCGGGGTGCTCGGTGCTCATTGCTCAGGGTGCTGGGTGCTCAGTACTCAGGGTGCTGGGTGCTCAGTGCTCAGGGTTCTGGGTACTCAGTTCTCAGGGTGCTCAGTTCTCAGTACTCGGGGTGCTGGGTGCTCATTCTTGGGGTGCTGGGTGCTCAGTGCTCGGGGTGCTGGGTGCGCAGTACTCAGGGTGCTGGGTGCTCAGTACTCAGGGTGCTCATTGCTTAGGGTGCTGGGTGCTCAGTACTCAGGGTGCTGGGTGCTCAGTGCTCGGGGTGCTCGGAGCTCAGTACTCAGGGTGCTGGGTGCTCAGTACTCGCGGTGCTCGGTGCTCAGTACTCAGGGTGCTGGGTGCTCAGTGCTCGGGTGCTGGGTGCTCAGTGCTTAGTACTCAGGGTGCTGGGTGCTCAGTGCTCAGGGTGCTGTGTGTTCAGTGCTCAGGGTGCTGGGTGCTCAGTGCTCAGGGTGCTGGGTACTCAGTGCTCAGGGTGCTGGGTGCTCAGTACTCAGGGTGCTGGGTGCTCAGTACTCAGGGTGCTGGGTGCTCAGTGCTCGTGGTGCTATGTGCTCAGTGCTCGCGGTGCTGGGTTCTCAGTGCTCGAGGTGCTCAGTACTCAGGGTGCTTTGTATTCAGTGCTCAGGGTGCTGGGTGCTCAGTACTCAGGGTGCTCGGTGCTTAGTACTCATGGTGCTGGGTGCTCAGTACTCCGGGTGCTGGGTGCTCAGTGCTCGGGGTGCTCGGTGCTCAGTGCTCAAGGTGCTGGGTGCTCAGTACTCAGGGTGCTCAGTGCTCAGGGTGCTGGGTGCTCAGTACTCAGGGTGCTCGGTGCTTAGTACTCAGGGTGCTGGGTGCTCAGTACTCCGGGTGCTGGGTGCTCAGTGCTCGGGGTGCTGGGTGCTCAGTGCTCAGGGTGCTGGGTGCTCAGTGCTCGGGGTGCTCGGTGCTCAGTACGTTGGGTGCTCACTACTCAGGGTGCTGGGTGCTCAGTGCTCAGGGTGCTGGGTGCTCAGTACTCAGGGTGCTCGGTGCTTAGTACTCGGGGTGCTGTGTGCTCAGTACTCAGGGTGCTGGGTGCTCAGTACTCAGGGTCCTGGGTGCTCAGTACTCGGGTGCTGGGTGCTCAGTGCTCAGGGTGCTGGGTGCTCAGTGCTCCGGTTGCTGGGTGCTCAGTGCTCAGTACTCAGGGTGCTGGGTGCTCAGTGCTCGGGGTGCTGCGTGCTCAGTGCTCAGTACTCAGGGTGCTGGGTGCTCAGTGCTCAGGGTGCTGGGTGCTCAGTGCTCAGGGTGCTGGGTGCTCAGTCCTCAGGGTGTTCATTGATCAGGTTGCTGGGTGCTCAGTACTCAGGGTGCTGGGTGCTCAGTGCTCAGGTTGCTCGGTGCTCGGGGCGCTGGGTGCTCAGTGCTCGGGGTGCTCGGAGCTCAGTACTCAGGGTGCTGGGTGCTCAGTGCTCGGGGTGCTCGGTTCTCAGTACTCAGTGTGCTGGGTGCTCAGTGCTCAGGGTGCTGTTTGCTCAGTGCTCAGGGTGCTGGGTGCTCAGTACTCAGGGTGCTGGGTGCTCATTGCTCGGGGTGCTGGGTACTCAGTGCTCAGGGAGCTGGGAGCTCAGTACTCAGGGTGTTGGTTGCCCAGTACTCGGGGTGCTTTGTGCTCAGTACTCAGGGTGCTGGGTCCTCAGTACTCAGGGTGCTGGGTGCTCAGTACTCGGGTGCTGGCTGCTCAGTGCTCAGGGTGCTGGGTGCTCAGTGCTCGGGGTGCTGGGTGCTCAGTGCTCAGTACTCAGGGTGCTGGGTGCTTAGTACTCAGGGTGCTGGGTGCTCAGTGCTCAGTACTCAGGGTGCTGGGTGCTCAGTGCTCAGGGTGCTGGGTGCTCAGTGCTCAGGGTGCTGGGTGCTCAGTGCTCAGGGTGCTGGGTACTCAGTGCTCAGGGTGCTGGGTGCTCAGTACTCAGGGTACTGGGTGCTCAGTGCTCAGGGTGCTGGGTGCTCAGTGCTCGGGGTGCTGGGTGCTCAGTGCTCGGGGTGCTGGGTGCTCAGTGCTCGATGTGCTCGGTGCTCAGTACTCAGTGTGCTGGGTGCTCAGTGCTCGAGGTGCTCAGTACTCAGGGTGCTGTATGTTCAGTGTTCAGGGTGCTGGGTGCTCAGTACTCAGGGTGCTCGGTGCTTAGTACTCAGGGTGCTGGGTGCTCAGTACTCCGGGTGCTGGGTGCTCAGTGCTCGGGGTGCTCGGTGCTCAGTACTCAGTGCTCAGGGTGCTCAGTGCTCAGTGCTCAGGGTGCTGGGTGTTCAGTACTCAGGGTGCTGGGTGCTCAGTACTCAGGGTGCTGGGTGCTCAGTACTCGGGGTGCTCGGTGCTCATTGCTCAGGGTGCTGGGTGCTCAGTACTCAGGGTGCTGGGTGCTCAGTACTCAGGGTGCTGGGTGCTCAGTGCTCAGGGTGCTGGGTGCTCAGTACTCAGGGTGCTGGGTGCTCAGCGCTCAGGGTGCTGGGTGCTCAGAACTCAGGGTGCTGTTCGCACAGTGCTCAGGGTGCTGGGTGCTCAGTACTCAGGGTGCTGGGTGCTCAGTGCTCAGGGTGCTGGGTGCTCAGTGCTCAGGGTGCTGGGAGCTCAGTACTCAGGGTGCTGGGTGCTCAGTGCTCGGGGTGCTGGGTGCTCAGTGCTCAGGGTGATCGGTGCTCAGTACTCAGGGTGCTGGGTGCTCAGTGCTCAGGGTGCTGGGTGTTCAGTCCACAGGGTGCTCAGTGCTCAGGGTGCTGGGTGCTCAGTGCTCGGGGTGCTGGGTGCTCAGTGCTCTGGGTGCTGGGTGTTCAGTGCTCAGTGCTCAGGGTGCTGGGTGCTCAGTGCTCAGTGCTCAGGGTGCTGGTTGCTCAGTACTCAGGGTGCCGGGTGCTCAGTACTCAGGGTGCTGGGTGCTCAGTGCTCAGGGTGCTGGGTGCTCAGTACTCAGGGTGCAGGGTGATCAGTGCTCGGGTTGCTGGGTGCTCAGTGCTCAGGGTGCTGGGTGCTCAGTGCTCAGGGTGCTGGGTGCTCAGTACTCAGGGTGCTGGGTGCTCAGTGCTCGGGTTGCTCGGTGCTCAGTACTCAAGGTGCTGGGTGCTCAGTGCTCAGGGTGCTGGGTGCTCAGTGATCAGGGTGCTGGGTGCTCAGTACTCAGGGTGCTCGGTGCTCAGTACTCAGGGTTCTCAGTGCTCAGTACTCAGGGTGCTGGGTACGAAGTGCTCAGGGTTCTGGGTGCTCAGTACTGAGGGTGCTCAGTGCTCAGTACTTAGGGTGCTTGGTGCTCAGTACTCAGGGTGCTCAGTGCTCAGTACTCGGTGTGCTGGGTGCTCAGTGCTCAGGGTGCTCAGTGCTCAGTGCTCATGGTGCTGGGTGCTCAGTGCTCAGGGCGCTGGGTGCTCAGTACTCGGGGTGCTGGGTGCTCAGTACTCAGGTTGCTGGGTGCTCAGTACTCAGGGTTCTGGGTGCTCAGTACTCGGGTGCTGGGTGCTCAGTGCTCAGGGTGCTGGGTGCTCAGTGCTCAGGGTGCTGGGTGCTCAGTGCTCGGGGTGCTCGGTGCTCAGTACGTTGGGTGCTCACTACTCAGGGTGCTGTGTGCTCAGTGCTCAGGGTGCTGGGTGCTCAGTGCTCAGGGTGCTGGGTGCTCAGTGCTCAGGGTGCTGGGTGCTCAGTACTCAGGGTGTTGGTTGCCCAGTACTCGGGGTGCTTTGTGCTCAGTACTCAGGGTGCTGGGTGCTCAGTACTCAGGGTGCTGGGTGCTCAGTACTCGGGTGCTGGGTGCTCAGTGCTCAAGGTGCTGGGTGCTCAGTGCTCGGGGTGCTGGGTGCTCAGTGCTCAGTACTCAGGGTGCTGGGTGCTTAGTACTCGGGGTGCTGGGTGCTCAGTGCTCAGTACTCAGGGTGCTGGGTGCTCAGTGCTCAGGGTGCTGGGTGCTCAGTGCTCAGGGTGCTGGGTGCTCAGTGCTCAGGGTGCTGGGTACTCAGTGCTCAGGGTGCTGGGTGCTCAGTACTCAGGGTGCTGGGTGCTCAGTGCTCGGGGTGCTGGGTGCGCAGTACTCAGGGTGCTGGGTGCTCAGTGTTCAGGGTGCTGGGTGCTCAGTGCTCGGGGTGCTCGGAGCTCAGTGCTCAGGGTGCTGGGTGCTCAGTACTCGGGGTGCTCGGTGCTCAGTACTCAGGGTGCTGGGTGCTCAGTGCTCGGGTGCTGGTTGCTCAGTGCTTAGTACTCAGGGTGCTGGGTGCTCAGTGCTCAGGGTGCTGTGTGTTCAGTGCTCAGGGTGCTGGGTGCTCAGTGCTCAGGGTGCTGGGTACTCAGTGCTCAGGGTGCTGGGTGCTCAGTACTCAGGGTGCTGGGTGCTCAGTACTCAGGGTGCTGGGTGCTCAGTGCTCGTGGTGCTATGTGCTCAGTGCTCGCGGTGCTGTGTGCTCAGTGCTCGAGGTGCTCAGTACTCAGGGTGCTTTGTATTCAGTGCTCAGGGTGCTGGGTGTTCAGTACTCAGGGTGCTGGGTGCTCAGTACTCAGGGTGCTGGGTGCTCAGTACTCGGGGTGCTCGGTGCTCATTGCTCAGGGTGCTGGGTGCTCAGTACTCAGGGTGCTGGGTGCTCAGTACTCAGGGTGCTGGGTGCTCAGTGCTCAGGGTGCTGGGTGCTCAGTACTCAGGGTGCTGGGTGCTCAGTGCTCAGGGTGCTGGGTGCTCAGAACTTAGGGTGCTGGTCGCCCAGTGCTCAGGGTGCTGGGTGCTCAGTACTCAGGGTGCTGGGTGCTCAGTGCTCAGGGTGCTGGGTGCTCAGTGCTCAGGGTGCTGGGAGCTCAGTACTCAGGGTGCTGGGTGCTCAGTGCTCGCGGTGCTGGGTGCTCAGTGCTCAGGGTGATCGGTGCTCAGTACTCAGGGTGCTGGGTGCTCAGTGCTCAGGGTGCTGGGTGTTCAGTCCACAGGGTGCTCAGTGCTCAGGGTGCTGGGTGCTCAGTGCTCGGGGTGCTGGGTGCTCAGTGCTCGGGGTGCTGGGTGTTCAGTGCTCAGTGCTCAGGGTGCTGGGTGCTCAGTGCTCAGTGCTCAGGGTGCTGGTTGCTCAGTACTCAGGGTTCCTGGTGCTCAGTACTCAGGGTGCTGGGTGCTCAGTGCTCAGGGTGCTGGGTGCTCAGTACTCAGGGTGCTGGGTGATCAGTGCTCGGGTTGCTGGGTGCTCAGTGCTCAGGGTGCTGGGTGCTCAGTGCTCAGTGTGCTGGATGCTCAGTACTCAGGGTGCTGGGTGCTCAGTGCTCGGGTTGCTCGGTGCTCAGTACTCAAGGTGCTGGGTGCTCAGTGCTCAGGGTGCTGGGTGCTCAGTGATTAGGGTGCTGGGTGCTCAGTACTCAGGGTGCTCGGTGCTCAGTACTCAGGGTTCTCAGTGCTCAGTACTCAGGGTGCTGGGTACGAAGTGCTCAGGGTGCTGGGTGCTCAGTACTGACGGTGCTCAGTGCTCAGTACTTAGGGTGCTTGGTGCTCAGTACTCAGGGTGCTCAGTGCTCAGTACTCGGTGTGCTGGGTGCTCAGTGCTCAGGGTGCTCAGTGCTCAGTGCTCGGGGTGCTGGGTGCTCAGTGCTCAGGGCGCTGGGTGCTCAGTACTCGGGGTGCTGGGTGCTCAGTACTCAGGGTGCTGGGTGCTCAGTACTCAGGGTGCTGGGTGCTCAGTACTCGGGTGCTGGGTGCTCAGTGCTCAGGGTGCTGGGTGCTCAGTGCTCAGGGTGCTGGGTGCTCAGTGCTCGGGGTGCTCGGTGCTCAGTACGTTGGGTGCTCACTACGCAGGGTGCTGTGTGCTCAGTGCTCAGGGTGCTGGGTGCTCAGTGCTCAGGGTGCTGGGTGCTCAGTGCTCAGGGTGCTGGGTGCTCAGTACTCAGGGTGTTGGTTGCCCAGTACTCGGGGTGCTTTGTGCTCAGTACTCAGGGTGCTGGGTGCTCAGTACTCAGGGTGCTGGGTGCTCAGTACTCGGGTGCTGGGTGCTCAGTGCTCAGGGTGCTGGGTGCTCAGTGCTCGGGGTGCTGGGTGCTCAGTGCTCAGTACTCAGGGTGCTGGGTGCTTAGTACTCGGGGTGCTGGGTGCTCAGTGCTCAGTACTCAGGGTGCTGGGTGCTCAGTGCTCAGGGTGCTGGGTGCTCAGTGCTCAGGGTGCTGGGTGCTCAGTGCTCAGGGTGCTGGGTGCTCAGTGCTCAGGGTGCTGGGTGCTCAGTGCTCAGGGTGCTGGGTACTCAGTGCTCAGGGTGCTGGGTGCTCAGTACTCAGGGTACTGGGTGCTCAGTGCTCAGGGTGCTGGGTGCTCAGTGCTCGGGGTGCTGGGTGCTCAGTGCTCGGGGTGCTGGGTGCTCAGTGCTCGATGTGCTCGGTGCTCAGTGCTCAGGGTGCTCAATGCTCAGTACGTTGGGTGCTCACTACTCAGAGTGCTGCGTGCTCAGTGCTCAGGGTGCTGGGTGCTCAGTGCTCAGGGTGCTGGGTGCTCAGTGCTCAGGGTGCTGGGTGCTCAGTACTCAGGGTGCTGGGTGCTCAGTGCTCGGGGTGCTGGGTACTCAGTGCTCAGGGAGCTGGGAGCTCAGTACTCAGGGTGTTGGTTGCCCAGTACTCGGGGTGCTTTGTGCTCAGTACTCAGGGTGCTGGGTCCTCAGTACTCAGGGTGCTGGGTGCTCAGTACTCGGGTGCTGGCTGCTCAGTGCTCAGGGTGCTGGGTGCTCAGTGCTCGGGGTGCTGAGTGCTCAGTGCTCAGTACTCAGGGTGCTGGGTGCTTAGTACTCAGGGTGCTGGGTGCTCAGTGCTCAGTACTCAGGGTGCTGGGTGCTCAGTGCTCAGGGTGCTGGGTGCTCAGTGCTCAGGGTGCTGGGTGCTCAGTGCTCAGGGTGCTGGGTACTCAGTGCTCAGGGTGCTGGGTGCTCAGTACTCAGGGTACTGGGTGCTCAGTGCTCAGGGTGCTGGGTGCTCAGTGCTCGGGGTGCTGGGTGCTCAGTGCTCGGGGTGCTGGGTGCTCAGTGCTCGATGTGCTCGGTGCTCAGTACTCAGTGTGCTGGGTGCTCAGTGCTCGAGGTGCTCAGTACTCAGGGTGCTGTATGTTCAGTGTTCAGGGTGCTGGGTGCTCAGTACTCAGGGTGCTCGGTGCTTAGTACTCAGGGTGCTGGGTGCTCAGTACTCCGGGTGCTGGGTGCTCAGTGCTCGGGGTGCTCGGTGCTCAGTACTCAGTGCTCAGGGTGCTCAGTGCTCAGTGCTCAGGGTGCTGGGTGTTCAGTACTCAGGGTGCTGGGTGCTCAGTACTCAGGGTGCTGGGTTCTCAGTACTCGGGGTGCTCGGTGCTCATTGCTCAGGGTCCTGGGTGCTTAGAACTCAGGGTGCTGGGTGCTCAGTACTCAGGGTGCTGGGTGCTCAGTGCTCAGGGTGCTGGGTGCTCAGTACTCAGGGTGCTGGGTGCTCAGTGCTCAGGGTGCTGGGTGCTCAGTACTCAGGGTGCTGGGCGCACAGTGCTCTGGGTGCTGGGTGCTCAGTACTCAGGGTGCTGGGAGCTCAGTGCTCAGGGTGATCGGTGCTCAGTACTCAGGGTGCTCAGTACTCAGGGTACTGGGTGCTCAGTGCTCAGGGTGCTGGGAGCTCAGTACTCAGGGTGCTGGGTGCTCAGTGCTCGGGGTGAAGGGTGCTCAGTGCTCAGGGTGATCGGTGCTCAGTACTCAGGGTGCTGGGTGCTCAGTGCTCAGGGTGCTGGGTGTTCAGTCCACAGGGTGCTCAGTGCTCAGGGTGCTGGGTGCTCAGTGCTCGGGGTGCTGGGTGCTCAGTGCTCGGGGTGCTGGGTGTTCAGTGCTCAGTGCTCAGGGTGCTGGGTGCTCAGTGCTCAGTGCTCAGGGTGCTGGTTGCTCAGTACTCAGGGTGCCGGGTGCTCAGTACTCAGGGTGCTGGGTGCTCAGTGCTCAGTGTGCTGGGTGCTCAGTACTCAGGGTGCTGGGTGATCAGTGCTCGGGTTGCTGGGTGCTCAGTGCTCAGGGTGCTGGGTGCTCAGTGCTCAGGGTGCTGGGTGCTCAGTACTCAGGGTGCTGGGTGCTCAGTGCTCGGGTTGCTCGGTGCTCAGTACTCAAGGTGCTGGGTGCTCAGTGCTCAGGGTGCTGGGTGCTCAGTGATCAGGGTGCTGGGTGCTCAGTACTCAGGGTGCTCGGTGCTCAGTACTCAGGGTTCTCAGTGCTCAGTACTCAGGGTGCTGGGTACGAAGTGCTCAGGGTGCTGGGTGCTCAGTACTGAGGGTGCTCAGTGCTCAGTACTTAGGGTGCTTGCTGCTCAGAACTCAGGGTGCTCAGTGCTCAGTACTCGGTGTGCTGGGTGCTCAGTGCTCAGGGTGCTCAGTGCTCAGTGCTCGGGGTGCTGGGTGCTCAGTGCTCAGGGCGCTGGGTGCTCAGTACTCAGGGTGCTGGGTGCTCAGTGCTCAGGGTGCTGGGTACTCAGTTCTCAGGGTGCTCAGTGCTCAGTACTCGGGGTGCTGGGTGCTCATTCTTGGGGTGCTGGGTGCTCAGTGCTCGGGGTGCTGGGTGCGCAGTACTCAGGGTGCTGGGTGCTCAGTGCTCAGGGTGCTGGGTGCTCAGTACTCAGGGTGCTGGGTGCTCAGTGCTCAGGGTCCTGGGTGCTCAGTACTCAGGGTGCTGGGCGCACAGTGCTCAGGGTGCTGGGTGCTCAGTACTCAGGGTGCTGGGAGCTCAGTGCTCAGGGTGATCGGTGCTCAGTACTCAGGGTGCTCAGTATTCAGGGTACTGGGTGCTCAGTGCTCGGGGTGCTGGGAGCTCAGTACTCAGGGTGCTGTGTGCTCAGTGCTCGGGGTGCTGGGTGCTCAGTGCTCAGGGTGATCGGTGCTCAGTACTCAGGGTGCTGGGTGCTCAGTGCTCAGGGTGCTGGGTGTTCAGTCCCCAGGGTGCTCAGTGCTCAGGGTGCTGGGTGCTTAGTGCTCGGGGTGCTGGGTGCTCAGTGCTCGGGGTGCTGGGTGTTCAGTGCTCAGTGCTCAGGGTGCTGGGTGCTCAGTGCTCGGGGTGCTGGGTGCTCAGTGTTCAGTACTCAGGGTGCTGGGTGCTTAGTACTCCGGGTGCTGGGTGCTCAGTGCTCAGTACTCAGGGTGCTGGGTGCTCAGTGCCCAGGGTGCTGGGTGCTCAGTGCTCAGGGTGCTGGGTGCTCAGTGCTCAGGGTGCTGGGTACTCAGTGCTCAGGGTGCTGGGTGCTCAGTACTCAGGGTACTGGGTGCTCAGTGCTTAGGGTGCTGGGTGCTCAGTGCTCGGGGTGCTGGGTGCTCAGTCCTCGGGGTGCTGGGTGCTCAGTGCTCGATGTGCTCGGTGCTCAGTACTCAGTGTGCTGGGTGCTCAGTGCTCGAGGTGCTCAGTACTCAGGGTGCTGTATGTTCAGTGTTCAGGGTGCTGGGTGCTCAGTACTCAGGGTGCTCGGTGCTTAGTACTCAGGGTGCTGGGTGCTCAGTACTCCGGGTGCTGGGTGCTCAGTGCTCGGGGTGCTCGGTGCTCAGTACTCAGTGCTCAGGGTGCTCAGTGCTCAGTGCTCAGGGTGCTGGGTGTTCAGTACTCAGGGTGCTGGGTGCTCAGTGCTCAGGGTGCTGGGTGCTCAGTACTCAGGGTGTTGGTTGCCCAGTACTCGGGGTGCTTTGTGCTCAGTACTCAGGGTGCTGGGTGCTCAGTACTCAGGGTGCTGGGTGCTCAGTACTCGGGTGCTGGGTGCTCAGTGCTCAGGGTGCTGGGTGCTCAGTGCTCGGGGTGCTGGGTGCTCAGTGCTCGGTACTCAGGGTGCTGGGTGCTTAGTACTCGGGGTGCTGGGTGCTCAGTGCTCAGTACTCAGGGTGCTGGGTGCTCAGTGCTCAGGGTGCTGGGTACTCAGTTCTCAGGGTGCTCAGTGCTCAGTACTCGGGGTGCTGGGTGCTCATTCTTGGGGTGCTGGGTGCTCAGTGCTCGGGGTGCTGGGTGCGCAGTACTCAGGGTGCTGGGTGCTCAGTGCTCAGGGTGCTGGGTGCTCAGTACTCAGGGTGCTGGGTGCTCAGTGCTCAGGGTCCTGGGTGCTCAGTACTCAGGGTGCTGGGCGCACAGTGCTCAGGGTTCTGGGTGCTCAGTACTCAGGGTGCTGGGAGCTCAGTGCTCAGGGTGATCGGTGCTCAGTACTCAGGGTGCTCAGTATTCAGGGTACTGGGTGCTCAGTGCTCGGGGTGCTGGGAGCTCAGTACTCAGGGTGCTGTGTGCTCAGTGCTCGGGGTGCTGGGTGCTCAGTGCTCAGGGTGATCGGTGCTCAGTACTCAGGGTGCTGGGTGCTCAGTGCTCAGGGTGCTGGGTGTTCAGTCCACAGGGTGCTCAGTGCTCAGGGTGCTGGGTGCTTAGTGCTCGGGGTGCTGGGTGCTCAGTGCTCGGGGTGCTGGGTGTTCAGTGCTCAGTGCTCAGGGTGCTGGGTGCTCAGTGCTCGGGGTGCTGGGTGCTCAGTGCTCAGTACTCAGGGTGCTGGGTGCTTAGTACTCCGGGTGCTGGGTGCTCAGTGCTCAGTACTCAGGGTGCTGGGTGCTCAGTGCCCAGGGTGCTGGGTGCTCAGTGCTCAGGGTGCTGGGTGCTCAGTGCTCAGGGTGCTGGGTACTCAGTGCTCAGGGTGCTCGGTGCTCAGTACTCGGGGTGCTGCGTGCTCATTCTTGGGGTGCTGGGTGCTCAGTGCTCGGGGTGCTTGGTGCGCAGTACTCAGGGTGCTGGGGGCTCAGTGCTCAGGGTGCTGGGTGCTCAGTACTCAGGGTGCTGGGTGCTCAGTGCTCAGGGTGCTGGGTGCTCAGTACTCAGGGTGCTGGGCGCACAGTGCTCAGGGTGCTGGGTGCTCAGTACTCAGGGTGCTGGGAGCTCAGTGCTCAGTGTGATCGGTGCTCAGTACTCAGGGTGCTCAGTACTCAGGGTACTGGGTGCTCAGTGCTCGGGGTGCTGGGTGCTCAGTGCTCAGGGAGATCGGTGCTCAGTACTCAGGGTGCTGGGTGCTCAGTGCTCAGGGTGCTGGGTGTTCAGTCCACAGGGTACTCAGTGCTCAGGGTGCTGGGTGCTCAGTGCTCGGGGTGCTGGGTGCTCAGTGCTCGGGGTGCTGGGTGTTCAGTGCTCAGTGCTCAGGGTGCTGGGTGCTCAGTGCTCAGTGCTCAGGGTGCTGGGTGCAAAGTGCTCGGGGTGCTCGGTGCTCAGTACGTTGGGTGCTCACTACTCAGGGTGCTGTGTGCTCAGTGCTCAGGGTGCTGGGTGCTCAGTGCTCAGGGTGGCGGGTGCTCAGTGCTCAGGGTGCTGGGTGCTCAGTACTCAGGGTGCTGGGTGCTCAGTGCTCGGGGTGCTGGGTGCTCAGTGCTCAGGGTGCTGGGTGCTCAGTACTCAGGGTGCTGGGTGCTCAGTACTCAGGGTGTTGGTTGCCCAGTACTCGGGGTGCTTTGTGCTCAGTACTCAGGGTGCTGGGTGCTCAGTACTCAGGGTGCTGGGTGCTCAGTACTCGGGTGCTGGGTGCTCAGTGCTCAGGGTGCTGGGTGCTCAGTGCTCGGGGTGCTGGGTGCTCAGTGCTCAGTACTCAGGGTGCTGGGTGCTTAGTACTCGGGGTGCTGGGTGCTCAGTGCTCAGTACTCAGGGTGCTGGGTGCTCAGTGCTCAGGGTGCTGGGTGCTCAGTGCTCAGGGTGCTGGGTGCTCAGTGCTCAGGGTGCTGGGTACTCAGTGCTCAGGGTGCTGGGTGCTCAGTACTCAGGGTACTGGGTGCTCAGTGCACAGGGTGCTGGGTGCTCAGTGCTCGGGGTGCTGGGTGCTCAGTGCTCGGGGTGCTGGGTGCTCAGTGCTCGATGTGCTCGGTGCTCAGTGCTCAGGGTGCTCAATGCTCAGTACGTTGGGTGCTCACTACTCAGAGTGCTGCGTGCTCAGTGCTCAGGGTGCTGGGTGCTCAGTGCTCAGGGTGCTGGGTGCTCAGTGCTCAGGGTGCTGGGTGCTCAGTACTCAGGGTGCTGGGTGCTCAGTGCTCGGGGTGCTGGGTACTCAGTGCTCAGGGAGCTGGGAGCTCAGTACTCAGGGTGTTGGTTGCCCAGTACTCGGGGTGCTTTGTGCTCAGTACTCAGGGTGCTGGGTCCTCAGTACTCAGGGTGCTGGGTGCTCAGTACTCGGGTGCTGGCTGCTCAGTGCTCAGGGTGCTGGGTGCTCAGTGCTCGGGGTGCTGAGTGCTCAGTGCTCAGTACTCAGGGTGCTGGGTGCTTAGTACTCAGGGTGCTGGGTGCTCAGTGCTCAGTACTCAGGGTGCTGGGTGCTCAGTGCTCAGGGTGCTGGGTGCTCAGTGCTCAGGGTGCTGGGTGCTCAGTGCTCAGGGTGCTGGGTACTCAGTGCTCAGGGTGCTGGGTGCTCAGTACTCAGGGTACTGGGTGCTCAGTGCTCATTGTGCTGGGTGCTCAGTGCTCGGGGTGCTGGGTGCTCAGTGCTCGGGGTGCTGGGTGCTCAGTGCTCGATGTGCTCGGTGCTCAGTACTCAGTGTGCTGGGTGCTCAGTGCTCGAGGTGCTCAGTACTCAGGGTGCTGTATGTTCAGTGTTCAGGGTGCTGGGTGCTCAGTACTCAGGGTGCTCGGTGCTTAGTACTCAGGGTGCTGGGTGCTCAGTACTCCGGGTGCTGGGTGCTCAGTGCTCGGGGTGCTCGGTGCTCAGTACTCAGTGCTCAGGGTGCTCAGTGCTCAGTGCTCAGGGTGCTGGGTGTTCAGTACTCAGGGTGCTGGGTGCTCAGTACTCAGGGTGCTGGGTGCTCAGTACTCGGGGTGCTCGGTGCTCATTGCTCAGGGTCCTGGGTGCTTAGAACTCAGCGTGCTGGGTGCTCAGTACTCAGGGTGCTGGGTGCTCAGTGCTCAGGGTGCTGGGTGCTCAGTACTCAGGGTGCTGGGTGCTCAGTGCTCAGGGTGCTGGGTGCTCAGTACTCAGGGTGCTGGGCGCACAGTGCTCAGGGTGCTGGGTGCTCAGTACTCAGGGTGCTGGGAGCTCAGTGCTCAGGGTGATCGGTGCTCAGTACTCAGGGTGCTCAGTACTCAGGGTACTGGGTGCTCAGTGCTCAGGGTGCTGGGAGCTCAGTACTCAGGGTGCTGGGTGCTCAGTGCTCGGG
Organism: Microtus oregoni; assembly: GCF_018167655.1. Classification (NCBI taxonomy): domain Eukaryota; kingdom Metazoa; phylum Chordata; class Mammalia; order Rodentia; family Cricetidae; genus Microtus; species Microtus oregoni. The sequence goes on along the minus strand of NW_024544609.1, from coordinate 173,279 downwards.
GTGCTGGGTGCTCAGTGCTCAGGGTGATCGGTGCTCAGTACTCAGGGTGCTGGGTGCTCAGTGCTCAGGGTGCTGGGTGTTCAGTCCACAGGGTGCTCAGTGCTCAGGGTGCTGGGTGCTCAGTGCTCGCGGTGCTGGGTGCTCAGTGCTCGGGGTGCTGGGTGTTCAGTGCTCAGTGCTCAGGGTGCTGGGTGCTCAGTGCTCAGTGCTCAGGGTGCTGGTTGCTCAGTACTCAGGGTGCCGGGTGCTCAGTACTCAGGGTGCTGGGTGCTCAGTGCTCAGTGTGCTGGGTGCTCAGTACTCAGGGTGCTGGGTGATCAGTGCTCGGGTTGCTGGGTGCTCAGTGCTCAGGGTGCTGGGTGCTCAGTGCTCAGGGTGCTGGGTGCTCAGTACTCAGGGTGATGGGTGCTCAGTGCTCGGGTTGCTCGGTGCTCAGTACTCAAGGTGCTGGGTGCTCAGTGCTCAGGGTGCTGGGTGCTCAGTGATCAGGGTGCTGGGTGCTCAGTACTCAGGGTGCTCGGTGCTCAGTACTCAGGGTTCTCAGTGCTCAGTACTCAGGGTGCTGGGTACGAAGTGCTCAGGGTGCTGGGTGCTCAGTACTGAGGGTGCTCAGTGCTCAGTACTTAGGGTGCTTGCTGCTCAGTACTCAGGGTGCTCAGTGCTCAGTACTCGGTGTGCTGGGTGCTCAGTGCTCAGGGTGCTCAGTGCTCAGTGCTCGGGGTGCTGGGTGCTCAGTGCTCAGGGCGCTGGTTGCTCAGTACTCGGGGTGCTGGGTGCTCAGTACTCAGGGTGCTGGGTGCTCAGTACTCAGGGTGCTGGGTGCTCAGTACTCGGGTGCTGGGTGCTCAGTGCTCAGGGTGCTGGGTGCTCAGTGCTCAGGGTGCTGGGTGCTCAGTGCTCGGGGTGCTCGGTGCTCAGTACGTTGGGTGCTCACTACTCAGGGTGCTGTGTGCTCAGTGCTCAGGGTGCTGGGTGCTCAGTGCTCAGGGTGCTGGGTGCTCAGTGCTCAGGGTGCTGGGTGCTCAGTACTCAGGGTGTTGGTTGCCCAGTACTCGGGGTGCTTTGTGCTCAGTACTCAGGGTGCTGGGTGCTCAGTACTCATGGTGCTGGGTGCTCAGTACTCGGGTGCTGGGTGCTCAGTGCTCAGGGTGCTGGGTGCTCAGTGCTCGGGGTGCTGGGTGCTCAGTGCTCAGTACTCAGGGTGCTGGGTGCTTAGTACTCGGGGTGCTGGGTGCTCAGTGCTCAGTACTCAGGGTGCTGGGTGCTCAGTGCTCAGGGTGCTGGGTGCTCAGTGCTCAGGGTGCTGGGTGCTCAGTGCTCAGGGTGCTGGGTACTCAGTGCTCAGGGTGCTGGGTGCTCAGTACTCAGGGTACTGGGTGCTCAGTGCTCAGGGTGCTGGGTGCTCAGTGCTCGGGGTGCTGGGTGCTCAGTGCTCGGGGTGCTGGGTGCTCAGTGCTCGATGTGCTCGGTGCTCAGTACTCAGTGTGCTGGGTGCTCAGTGCTCGAGGTGCTCGGTACTCAGGGTGCTGTATGTTCAGTGTTCAGGGTGCTGGGTGCTCAGTACTCAGGGTGCTCGGTGCTTAGTACTCAGGGTGCTGGGTGCTCAGTACTCCGGGTGCTGGGTGCTCAGTGCTCGGGGTGCTCGGTGCTCAGTACTCAGTGCTCAGGGTGCTCAGTGCTCAGTGGTCAGGGTGCTGGGTGTTCAGTACTCAGGGTGCTGGGTGCTCAGTACTCAGGGTGCTGGGTGCTCAGTACTCGGGGTGCTCGGTGCTCATTGCTCAGGGTGCTGGGTGCTCAGTACTCAGGGTGCTGGGTGCCCAGTACTCAGGGTGCTGGGTGCTCAGTGCTCAGGGTTCTGGGTACTCAGTTCTCAGGGTGCTCAGTGCTCAGTACTCGGGGTGCTGGGTGCTCATTCTTGGGGTGCTGGGTGCTCAGTGCTCGGGGTGCTGGGTGCGCAGTACTCAGGGTGCTGGGTGCTCAGTGCTCAGGGTGCTGGGTGTTCAGTACTCAGGGTGCTGGGTGCTCAGTGCTCAGGGTGCTGGGTGCTCAGTACTCAGGGTGCTGGGCGCACAGTGCTCAGGGTGATCGGTGCGCAGTACTCAGGGTGCTGGGAGCTAAGTGCTCAGGGTGATCGGTGCTCAGGACTCAGGGTGCTCAGTACTCAGGGTACTGGGTGCTCAGTGCTCGGGGTGCTGGGAGCTCAGTACTCAGGGTGCTGGGTGCTCAGTGCTCGGGGTGCTGGGTGCTCAGTGCTCAGGGTGATCGGTGCTCAGTACTCAGGGTGCTGGGTGCTCAGTGCTCAGGGTGCTGGGTGTTCAGTCCACAGGGTGCTCAGTGCTCAGGGTGCTGGGTGCTCAGTGCTCGGGGTGCTGTGTGCTCAGTGCTCGGGGTGCTGGGTGTTCAGTGCTCAGTGCTCAGGGTGCTGGGTGCTCAGTGCTCGGGTTGCCGGGTGCTCAGTGCTCAGTACTCAGGGTGCTGGGTGCTTAGTACTCGGGGTGCTGGGTGCTCAGTGCTCAGTACTCAGGGTGCTGGGTGCTCAGTGCTCAGGGTGCTGGGTGCTCAGTGCTCAGGGTGCTGGGTGCTCAGTGCTCAGGGTGCTGGGTACTCAGTGCTCAGGGTGCTGGGTGCTCAGTACTCAGGGTACTGGGTGCTCAGTGCTCAGGGTGCTGGGTGCTCAGTGCTCGGGGTGCTGGGTGCTCAGTGCTCGATGTGCTCGATGCTCAGTACTCAGTGTGCTGGGTGCTCAGTGCTCGAGGTGCTCAGTACACAGGGTGATGTATGTTCAGTGTTCAGGGTGCTGGGTGCTCAGTGCTCTGGGTGCTCGGAGCTCAGTACTCAGGGTGCTGGGTGCTCAGTGCTCGGGGTGCTCGGTTCTCAGTACTCAGGGTGCTGGGTGCTCAGTGCTCAGGGTGCTCGATGCTCAGTACGTTGGGTGCTCACTACTCAGAGTGCTGCGTGCTCAGTGCTCAGGGTGCTGGGTGCTCAGTGCTCAGGGTGCTGGGTGCTCAGTGCTCAGGGTGCTGGGTGCTCAGTGCTCAGTACTCAGGGTGCTGGGTGCTTAGTACTCGGGGTGCTGGGTGCTCAGTGCTCAGTACTCAGGGTGCTGGGTGCTCAGTGCTCAGGGTGCTGGGTGCTCAGTGCTCAGGGTGCTGGGTGCTCAGTGCTCAGGGTGCTGGGTACTCAGTGCTCAGGGTGCTGGGTGCTCAGTACTCAGGGTACTGGGTGCTCAGTGCTCAGGGTGCTGGGTGCTCAGTGCTCGGGGTGCTGGGTGCTCAGTGCTCGGGGTGCTGGGTGCTCAGTGCTCGATGTGCTCGGTGCTCAGTACTCAGGGTGCTGGGTGCTCAGTGCTCGAGGTGCGCAGTACTCAGGGTGCTGTATGTTCAGTGTTCAGGGTGCTGGGTGCTCAGTACTCTGGGTGCTCGGTGCTTAGTACTCAGGGTGCTGGGTGCTCAGTACTCCGGGTGCTGGGTGCTCAGTGCTCGGGGTACTCGGTGCTCAGTACTCAGTGCTCAGGGTGCTCAGTGCTCAGTGCTCAGGGTGCTGGGTGTTCAGTACTCAGCGTGCTGGGTGCTCAGTACTCAGGGTGCTGGGTGCTCAGTACTCGGGGTGCTCGGTGCTAATTGCTCAGGGTGCTGGGTGCTCAGTACTCAGGGTGCTGGGTGCTCAGTACTCAGGGTGCTGGGTGCTCAGTGCTCAGGGTGCTGGGTACTCAGTTCTCAGGGTGCTCAGTGCTCAGTACTAGGGGTGCTGGGTGCTCATTCTTGGGGTGCTGGGTGCTCAGTGCTCGGGGTGCTGGGTGCGCAGTACTCAGGGTGCTGGGTGCTCAGTGCTCAGGGTGCTGGGTGCTCAGTACTCAGGGTGCTGGGTGCTCAGTGCTCAGGGTCCTGGGTGCTCAGTACTCAGGGTGCTGGGCGCACAGTGCTCAGGGTGCTGGGTGCTCAGTACTCAGGGTGCTGGGAGCTCAGTGTTCAGGGTGATCGGTGCTCAGTACTCAGGGTGCTCAGTATTCAGGGTACTGGGTGCTCAGTGCTCGGGGTGCTGGGAGCTCAGTACTCAGGGTGCTGTGTGCTCAGTGCTCGGGGTGCTGGGTGCTCAGTGCTCAGGGAGATCGGTGCTCAGTACTCAGGGTGCTGGGTGCTCAGTGCTCAGGGTGCTGGGTGTTCAGTCCACAGGGGGCTCAGTGCTCAGGGTGCTGGGTGCTTAGTGCTCGGGGTGCTGGGTGCTCAGTGCTCGGGGTGCTGGGTGTTCAGTGCTCAGTGCTCAGGGTGCTGGGTGCTCAGTGCTCGGGGTGCTGGGTGCTCAGTGTTCAGTACTCAGGGTGCTGGGTGCTTAGTACTCCGGGTGCTGGGTGCTCAGTGCTCAGTACTCAGGGTGCTGGGTGCTCAGTGCCCAGGGTGCTGGGTGCTCAGTGCTCAGGGTGCTGGGTGCTCAGTGCTCAGGGTGCTGGGTATTCAGTGCTCAGGGTGCTGGGTGCTCAGTACTCAGGGTACTGGGTGCTCAGTGCTTAGGGTGCTGGGTGCTCAGTGCTCGGGGTGCTGGGTGCTCAGTGCTCGGGGTGCTGGGTGCTCAGTGCTCGATGTGCTCGGTGCTCAGTACTCAGTGTGCTGGGTGCTCAGTGCTCGAGGTGCTCAGTACTCAGGGTGCTGTATGTTCAGTGTTCAGGGTGCTGGGTGCTCAGTACTCAGGGTGCTCGGTGCTTAGTACTCAGGGTGCTGGGTGCTCAGTACTCCGGGTGCTGGGTGCTCAGTGCTCGGTGTGCTCGGTGCTCAGTACTCAGTGCTCAGGGTGCTCAGTGCTCAGTGCTCAGGGTGCTGGGTGTTCAGTACTCAGGGTGCTGGGTGCTCAGTGCTCAGGGTGCTGGGTGCTCAGTACTCAGGGTGTTGGTTGACCAGTACTCGGGGTGCTTTGTGCTCAGTACTCAGGGTGCTGGGTGCTCAGTACTCAGGGTGCTGGGTGCTCAGTACTCGGGTGCTGGGTGCTCAGTGCTCAGGGTGCTTGGTGCTCAGTGCTCGGGGTGCTGGGTGCTCAGTGCTCGGTACTCAGGGTGCTGGGTGCTTAGTACTCGGGGTGCTGGGTGCTCAGTGCTCAGTACTCAGGGTGCTGGGTGCTCAGTGCTCAGGGTGCTGGGTACTCAGTTCTCAGGGTGCTCAGTGCTCAGTACTCGGGGTGCTGGGTGCTCATTCTTGGGGTGCTGGGTGCTCAGTGCTCGGGGTGCTGGGTGCGCAGTACTCAGGGTGCTGGGTGCTCAGTGCTCAGGGTGCTGGGTGCTCAGTACTCAGGGTGCTGGGTGCTCAGTGCTCAGGGTCCTGGGTGCTCAGTACTCAGGGTGCTGGGCGCACAGTGCTCAGGGTGCTGGGTGCTCAGTACTCAGGGTGCTGGGAGCTCAGTGCTCAGGGTGATCGGTGCTCAGTACTCAGGGTGCTCAGTATTCAGGGTACTGGGTGCTCAGTGCTCGGGGTGCTGGGAGCTCAGTACTCAGGGTGCTGTGTGCTCAGTGCTCGGGGTGCTGGGTGCTCAGTGCTCAGGGTGATCGGTGCTCAGTACTCAGGGTGCTGGGTGCTCAGTGCTCAGGGTGCTGGGTGTTCAGTCCACAGGGTGCTCAGTGCTCAGGGTGCTGGGTGCTTAGTGCTCGGGGTGCTGGGTGCTCAGTGCTCGGGGTGCTGGGTGTTCAGTGCTCAGTGCTCAGGGTGCTGGGTGCTCAGTGCTCGGGGTGCTGGGTGCTCAGTGCTCAGTACTCAGGGTGCTGGGTGCTTAGTACTCCGGGTGCTGGGTGCTCAGTGCTCAGTACTCAGGGTGCTGGGTGTTCAGTGCCCAGGGTGCTGGGTGCTCAGTGCTCAGGGTGCTGGGTGCTCAGTGCTCAGGGTGCTGGGTACTCAGTGCTCAGGGTGCTCGGTGCTCAGTACTCGGGGTGCTGCGTGCTCATTCTTGGGGTGCTGGGTGCTCAGTGCTCGGGGTGCTTGGTGCGCAGTACTCAGTGTGCTGGGGGCTCAGTGCTCAGGGTGCTGGGTGCTCAGTACTCAGGGTGCTGGGTGCTCAGTGCTCAGGGTGCTGGGTGCTCAGTACTCAGGGTGCTGGGCGCACAGTGCTCAGGGTGCTGGGTGCTCAGTACTCAGGGTGCTGGGAGCTCAGTGCTCAGTGTGATCGGTGCTCAGTACTCAGGGTGCTCAGTACTCAGGGTACTGGGTGCTCAGTGCTCGGGGTGCTGGGTGCTCAGTGCTCAGGGAGATCGGTGCTCAGTACTCAGGGTGCTGGGTGCTCAGTGCTCAGGGTGCTGGGTGTACAGTCCACAGGGTACTCAGTGCTCAGGGTGCTGGGTGCTCAGTGCTCGGGGTGCTGGGTGCTCAGTGCTCGGGGTGCTGGGTGTTCAGTGCTCAGTGCTCAGGGTGCTGGGTGCTCAGTGCTCAGTGCTCAGGGTGCTGGGTGCAAAGTGCTCGGGGTGCTCGGTGCTCAGTACGTTGGGTGCTCACTACTCAGGGTGCTGTGTGCTCAGTGCTCAGGGTGCTGGGTGCTCAGTGCTCAGGGTGGCGGGTGCTCAGTGCTCAGGGTGCTGGGTGCTCAGTACTCAGGGTGCTGGGTGCTCAGTGCTCGGGGTGCTGGGTGCTCAGTGCTCAGGGTGCTGGGTGCTCAGTACTCAGGGTGCTGGGTGCTCAGTACTCGGGGTGCTGTGTGCTCAGTACTCAGGGTGCTGGGTGCTCAGTACTCAGGGTGCTGGGTGCGCAGTACTCGGGTGCTGGGTGCTCAGTGCTCAGGGTGCTGGGTGCTCAGTGCTCGGGGTGCTGGGTGCTCAGTGCTCAGTACTCAGGGTGCTGGGTGCTCAGTGCTCGGGGTGCTGCGTGCTCAGTGCTCAGTACTCAGGGTGCTGGGTGCTCAGTGCTCAGCGTGCTGGGTGCTCAGTGCTCAGGGTGCTGGGTGCTCAGTCCTCAGGGTGTTCATTGCTCAGGGTGCTGGGTGCTCAGTACTCAGGGTGCTGGGCGCTCAGTGCTCAGGGTGCTCAGTGCTCGGGGCGCTGGGTGCTCAGTGCTCCGGGTACTCAGAGCTCAGTACTCAGGGTGCTGGGTGCTCAGTGCTCGGGGTGCTCGGTTCTCAGTACTCAGGGTGCTGGGTGCTCAGTGCTCAGGGTGCTCGATGCTCAGTACGTTGGGTGCTCACTACTCAGGGTGCTGCGTGCTCAGTGCTCAGGGTGCTGGGTGCTCAGTGCTCAGGGTGCTGGGTGCTCAGTGCTCAGGGTGCTGGGTGCTCAGTACTCAGGGTGCTGCGTGCTGAGTGCTCGGGGTGCTGGGTGCTCAGTGCTCAGGGTGCTGGGTGCTCAGTACTCAGGGTGTTGGTTGCCCAGTACTCGGGGTGCTTTGTGCTCAGTACTCAGGGTGCTGGGTGCTCAGTACTCAGGGTGCTGGGTACTCAGTACTCGGGTGCTGGGTGCTCAGTGCTCAGGGTGCTGGGTGCTCAGTGCTCAGGGTGCTGGGTGCTCAGTGCTCGGGGTGCTGGGTGCTCAGTGCTCAGTACTCAGGGTGCTGGGTGCTCAGTGCTCGAGGTGCTGCGTGCTCAGTGCTCAGTACTCAGGGTGCTGGGTGCTCAGTGCTCAGGGTGCTGTGTGCTCAGTGCTCAGGGTGCTGGGTGCTCAGTCCTCAGGGTGTTCATTGCTCAGGGTGCTGGGTGCTCAGTACTCAGGGTGCTGGATGCTCAGTGCTCAGGGTGCTCGGTGCTCGGGGCGCTGGGTGCTCAGTGCTCGGGGTGCTCGGAGCTCAGTACTCAGGGTGCTGGGTGCTCAGTGCTCGGGGTGCTCGGTTCTCAGTACTCAGGGTGCTGGGTGCTCAGTGCTCAGGGTGCTCGATGCTCAGTACGTTGGGTGCTCACTACTCAGGGTGCTGCGTGCTCAGTGCTCAGGGTGCTGGGTGCTCAGTGCTCAGGGTGCTGGGTGCTCAGTGCTCAGGGTGCTGGGTGCTCAGTACTCAGGGTGCTGGGTGCTCAGTGCTCAGGGTGCTGGGTGCTCAGTGCTCAGGGTGCTGGGTGCTCAGTACTCAGCGTGTTGGTTGCCCAGTACTCGGGGTGCTTTGTGCTCAGTACTCAGGGTGCTGGGTGCTCAGTACTCAGGGTGCTGGGTGCTCAGTACTCGGGTGCTGGGTCCTCAGTGCTCAGGGTGCTGGGTGCTCAGTGCTCGGGGTGCTGGGTGCTCAGTGCTCAGTACTCAGGGTGCTGGGTGCTTAGTACTCGGGGTGCTGGGTGCTCAGTGCTCAGTACTCTGTGTGCTGGGTGCTCAGTGCTCAGGGTGCTGGGTGCTCAGTGCTCAGGGTGCTGGGTGCTCAGTGCTCAGGGTGCTGGGTACTCAGTGCTCAGGGTGCTGGGTGCTCAGTACTCAGGGTGCTGGGTGCTCAGTGCTCAGGGTGCTGGGTGCTCAGTGCTCGGGGTGCTGGGTGCTCAGTACTCGTTGTGCTGGGTGCTAAGTGCTCAGGGTGCTGGGTGCTCAGAACTCAGGGTGCTGGGTTCTCAGTACTCAGGGTGCTCAGTGCTTAGTACTCAGCGTGCTGGGTGCTCAGTGCTCAGGGTGCTCGGTGCTCAGTGCTCGGGGTGCTGAGTGCTCAGTGCTCAGGGTGCTGGGTGCTCAGTACTCAGGTTGCTGGGTGCTCAGTACTCAGGGTGCTGGGTGCTCAGTACTCGGGTGCTTGGTGCTCAGTACTCAGGGTGCTGGGTGCTCAGTACTCGGGTGCTGGGTGCTCAGTGTTCAGGGTGCTGGGTGCTCAGTGCTCGGGGTGCTGGGTGCTCAGTGCTCAGTACTCAGGGTGCTGGGTGCTCAGTGCTCGGGGTGCTGGGTGCTCAGTGCTCAGGGTGCTGGGTGCTCAGTGCTCGGGGTGCTGGGTGCTCAGTGCACAGTACTCAGGGTGCTGGGTGCTCAGTGCTCGGGGTGCTGGGCGCTCAGTACTCAGGGTGCTGGGTGCTCAGTACTCAGGGTGCTGGGTGCTCAGTGCAGAGGGTGCTGGGTGCTCAGTGCTCGTGGTGCTGGGTGCTCAGTGCTCAGTACTCAGGGTGCTGGGTGATCAGTGCTCGGGCTGCTGGGTGCTCAGTGCTCAGGGTGCTGGGTGCTCAGTGCTCAGGGTGCTGGGTGCTCAGTGCTCGTGGTGCTGGGTGCTCAGTGCTCAGTACTCAGGGTGCTGGGTGATCAGTGCTCGGGCTGCTGGGTGCTCAGTGCTCAGGGTGCTGGGTGCTCAGTGCTCGTGGTGCTGGGTGCTCAGTGCTCAGTACTCAGGGTGATGGGTGCTCAGTGCTCAGGGTGCTGGTTGCTCAGTGCTCAGGGTGCTGGGTACTCAGTGCTCGGGGTGCTGGGTGCTCAGTACTCAGGGTGCTGGGTGCTCAGTACACATGGTGCTGGGTTCTCAGTGCTCGGGTTGCTGGGTGCTCAGTGCTCCGGGTGCTGGGTGCTCAGTGCTCGGGGTGCTGTGTGTTCAGTGCTCAGGGTGCTGGGTGTTCAGTACTCAGGATGCTGGGTGCTCAGTACTCAGGGTTCTCATTGCTCAGGGTGCTGGGTGCTCAGTACTCAGGGTGCTGGGTGCTCAGTACTCAGGGTGCTCAGTGCTCAGTACTCAGGGTGCTCAGTGCTCAGTACTCAGGGTGCTCGGTGCTCAGGGTGCTGGGTGCTCAGTGCTCGGGGTGCTCGGTGCTCAGTACTCAGGGTGCTGGGTGCTCAGTACTCAGGGAGCTGGGTGCTCAGTGCTCAGGGTGCTGGGTGCTCAATGCTCAGGGTGCTGGGTGCTCAGTACTCAGGGTGCTCGGTGCTCGGGGTGCTGGGTGCTCGGTGCTCGGGGTGCTCGGTGCTCAGTGCTCAGGGTGCGCGGTACTCAGTGCTCGGGGTGCTGGGTGCTCAGTGCTCAGTACTCAGGGTCCTGAGCGCTCAGTCCTCGGGGTGCTGGTTGCTCAGTGCTCAGTACTCAGGGTGCTGGGTGCTCAGTGCTCAGGGTGCTTGGTGCTCAGTGCTCAGTCCTCAGGGTGCTGGGTGCTCAGTGCTCAGGGTGCTGGGTGCTCAGTGCTCAGGGTGCTGGGTGCTCAGTGCTCCTGATGCTGGGTGCACAGTGCTCAGGGTGCTGGGTGCTCAGTACTCAGGGTGCTGGGTGCTCAGTACTCGGGGTGCTGGGTGCTCAGTACTCAGGGTGCTGGGTGCTCAGTACTCAGGGTGCTGGGTGCTCAGTATTCGGGTGCTGGGTGCTCAGTGCTCAGGGTGTTGGGTGCTCAGTGCTCGGGGTGCTGGTTGCTCAGTGCTCAGTCCTCAGGGTGCTGGGTGCTCAGTGCTAGGGGTGCTGGGTGCTCAGTGCTCAGGGTGCTGGGTGCTCAGTGCTCGTGGTGCTGGGTACTCAGTGCTCAGGGTGCTGGGTGCTCAGTACTCAGGGTGCTGGGTGCTCAGTACTCGGGGTGCTGGGTGATCAGTACTCAGGGTGCTGGGTGCTCAGTACTCAGGGTGCTGGGTGCTCAGTGCTCAGGGTGCTGGGTGCTCAGTACTCAGGGTGCTAGGTGCACGGTGCTCAGTACGCTGGGTGCTCAGTACTCAGGGTGCTGGGTGCTCAGTACTCAGGGTGCTCGGTGCTCAGTACTCAGGGTGCTGGGTGCTCAGTGCTCGGGGTGCTGGGTGCTCAGTACTCAGGGTGCTCAGTGCTCAGTACTCAGCGTGCTGGGTGCTCAGTGCTCAGGGTGCTCGGTGCTCAGTACTCAGGGTGCTCAGTGCTCAGTACTCAGCGTGCTGGGTGCTCAGTGCTCAGGGTGCTCGGTGCTCAGTACTCAGGGTGCTCAGTGCTCAGTACTCAGCGTGCTGGGTGCTCAGTGCTCAGGGTGCTCGGTGCTCATTACTCAGGGTTCTCAGTGCTCAGTACTCAGCGTGCTGGGTGCTCAGTGCTCGGGGTGCTGGGTGCTCAGTACTCAGGGTGCTGGGTGCTCAGTACTCGTTGTGCTGGGTGCTAAGTGCTCAGGGTGCTGGGTGCTCAGAACTGAGGGTGCTGGGTGCTCAGTACTCAGGGTGCTCAGTGCTCAGTACTCAGCGTGCTGGGTGCTCAGTGGTCAGGGTGCTCGGTGCTCATTAATCAGGGTGCTCAGTGCTCAGTACTCAGCGTGCTGGGTGCTCAGTGCTCGGGGTGCTGGGTGCTCAGTACTCAGGGTGCTGGGTGCTCAGTACTCGTTGTGCTGGGTGCTAAGTGCTCAGGGTGCTGGGTGCTCAGAACTGAGGGTGCTGGGTGCTCAGTACTCAGGGTGCTCAGTGCTCAGTACTCAGCGTGCTGGGTGCTCAGTACTCAGGGTGCTCAGTGCTCAGTACTCAGCGTGCTATGTGCTCAGTGCTCAGGGTGCTCGGTGCTCATTACTCAGGGTGCTCAGTGCTCAGTACTCAGCGTGCTGGGTGCTCAGTGCTCAGGGTGCTCGGTGCTCATTACTCAGGGTGCTCAGTGCTCAGTACTCAGCGTGCTGGGTGCTCAGTGCTCGGGGTGCTGGGTGCTCAGTACTCAGGGTGCTGGGTGCTTAGTACTCAGGGTGCTCGGTCCTCAGTGCTCAGGGTGCTTGGTGCTTAGTACTCAGAGAGCAGGGTGCTCAATGCTCAGGGTGCTCAGTGCTCAGTACTCAGGGTGCTCGGTGCTCAGTGATCAGGCTGCTCAGTGCTCAGTACTCAGGGTGCTCAGTGCTCAGTGCTCTGGGTGCTGGGTGCTCAGTGCTCGGGGTGCTGGGTGCTCAGTGCTCAGGGTGCTGGGTGCTCAGTACTAAGGGTGCTCAGTGCTCAGGGTGCTGGGTGCTCAGTGCTCGGGGTAATGGGTACTCAGTGCTCAGTACACAGGGTGCTGGGTGCTCAGTGCTCTGGGTGCTGGGTGCTCAGTACTCAGTACTCAGGGTGCTGGGTGCTCAGTGCTCGGGGTGCTGGGTGGTCAGTGCTCGGGGTGCTGGGTGCTCAGTACTTGGGGTGCTGGGTGCTCAGTCCTCAGGGTGTTGGGTGCTCAGTACTCCGGGTGCTGGGTGCTCAGTTCTCGGGGTGCTCGGTGCTCAGTACTCAGTGATCAGGGTGCTGAGTGCTCAGTGCTCAGGGTGCTGGGTGTTCAGTACTCAGGGAGCTGGGTGCTCAGTACTCAGGGTGCTGGGTGCTCAGTGCTCAGGCTGCTGGGTGCTCAGTACTCGGGGTGCTCGGTGCCCAGTGCTCAGGGTGCTGGGTGCTCAGTACTCAGGGTGCTGGGTACTCAGTGCTCAGGGTGCTCGGTGCTCAGTACTCGGGGTGCTGGGTGCTCATTCTCGGGGTGCTGGGTGCTCAGTGCTCGGGGTGCTGGGTGCTCAGTACTCAGGGTGCTGGGTGCTCAGTGCTCAGGGTGCTGGGTGCTCAGTACTCAGGGTGCTGGGTGCTCAGTGCTCAGGGTGCTGGGTGCTCAGTACTCAGGGTGCTGGGTGCTCAGTGCTCAGGGTGCTGGGTGCTCAGTACTCAGGGTGCTGGGAGCTCAGTGCTCAGGGTGATCGGTGCTCAGTACTCAGGGTGCTCAGTGCTCAGGGTGCTTGGTGCTCAGTGCTCAGGCTGCTGGGTGCTCAGTACTCAGGGTTCTCATTGCTCAGGGTGCTGGGTGCTCAGTACTCAGGGTGCTGGGTGCTCAGTACTCAGGGTGCTCAGTGCTCAGGACTCAGGGTGCTCAGTGCTCAGTACTCAGGGTGCTCGGTGCTCAGGGTGCTGGGTGCTCATTGCTCCGGGTGCTGGGTGCTCATTGCTCGCGGTGCTACATGCTCAGTGCTCGGGGTGCTCGGTGCTCAGTACTCAGGGTGCTGGGTACTCAGTGCTCAGGGTGCTCGGTGCTCAGTACTCGGGGTGCTGGGTGCTCATTCTCGGGGTGCTTGGTCCTCAGTGCTCGGGGTGCTGGGTGCTCAGTACTCAGGGTGCTGGGTGCTCAGTGCTCAGGGTGCTGGGTGCTCAGTACTCATGGTGCTGGGTGCTCAGTGCTCAGGGTGCTGGGTGCTCAGTACTCAGGGTGCTGGGTGCTCAGTGCTCAGGGTGCTGGGTGCTCAGTACTCAGGGTGCTGGGAGCTCAGTGCTCAGGGTGATCGGTGCTCAGTACTCAGGGTGCTCAGTACTCAGGGTGCTGGGTGCTCAGTGCTCGGGGTGCTGGGTGCTCAGTATTCAGGGTGCTGGGTGCTCAGTGCTTTGGGTTCTGGGTGCTCAGTGCTCAGGGTGATCGGTGCTCAGTACTCAGGGTGCTGGGTGCTCAGTGCTCAGGGTGCTGGGTGCTCAGTCCTCAGGGTGCTTAGTGCTCAGGGTGCTGGGTGCTCAGTGCTCGGGGTGCTCGGTGCTCAGTACTCAGGGTGCTGAGTGCTCAGTACTCAGGGTGCTGGGTGCTCAGTACTCAGGGTGCTGGGTGCTCAGTGCTCAGGTTGCTGGGTGATCAGTGCTCAGGGTGCTGGGTGCTCAGTGCTCAGCGTGCTGGGTGCTCAGTGCTTGGTGTGCTCGGTGCTCAGTACGTTGGGTGCTCACTACTCAGGGTGCTGGGTGCTCAGTGCTCGGGGTGATCCGTGCTCAGTACTCAGGTTGCTGGGTGCTCAGTGCTCTGGGTGCTCAGTGCTCAGTACGTTGGGTGCTCACTACTCAGGGTGCTGGGTGCTCAGTGCTCAGGGTGCTGGGTGCTCAGTGCTCAGGGTGCTTGGTGCTCTGTGCTCAGGGTGCTGGGTGCTCAGTACTCAGGGTGCTGGTTGCTCAGTACTCAGGGTGCTCAGTGCTCAGTACTCAGGGTGCTCGGTGCTCAGTACTCGGGGTGCTGGGTGCTCATTCTCGGGGTGCTTGGTGCTCAGTGCTCGGGGTGCTGGGTGCTCAGTACTCAGGGTGCTGGGTGCTCAGTGCTCAGGGTGCTGGGTGCTCAGTACTCAGGGTGCTGGGTGCTCAGTGCTCAGGGTGCTGGGTGCTCAGTACTCAGGGTGCTGGGTGCTCAGTGCTCAGGGTGCTGGGTGCTCAGTACTCAGGGTGCTGGGAGCTCAGTGCTCAGGGTGATCGGTGCTCAGTACTCAGGGTGCTCAGTACTCAGGTTGCTGGGTGCTCAGTTCTCGGGGTGCTCAGTGCTCAGTACGTTGGGTGCTCACTACTCAGGGTGCTGGGTGCTCAGTGCTCAGGGTGCTGGGTGCTCAGTGCTCAGGGTGCTGGGTGCTCAGTGCTCAGGGTGCTGGGTGCTCAGTACTCAGGGTGCTGGTTGCTCAGTACTCAGGGTGCTCAGTGCTCAGTACTCAGGGTGCTCAGTGCTCAGTACTCAGGGTGCTCAATTCTCAGGGTGCTGGGTGCTCAGTCCTCAGGGTGCTGGGTGCTCAGTGCTCAGGGTGCTCAGTGCTCAGTGCTCAGGGTGCTGGGTGCTCAGTACTCAGGGTGCTGTGTGCTCAGTGCTCGGGGTGCTGGGTGCTCAGTACTCAGAGTGCTGGGTGCTCAGTGCTCAGGGTGCTGGATGCTCAGTGCTCAGGGTGCTCGGTGCTTAGTACTCAGGGTGCTCGGTGCTCGGGGTGCTGGGTGCTCAGTGCACGGGGTGCTGGGTGCTCAGTGCTCGGGGTGCTGGGTGCTCAGTGCTCAGGGTGCTGGGTGCTCAGTACTCAAGGTGCTGGCTGCTCAGTACTCAGGGTGCTGGGTGCTCAGTACTCAGGGAGCTCAGTGCTTGGGGTGCTGGGTGCTCAGTACTCAGGGTGCTCAGTGCTTGGGGTGTTGGGTGCTCAGTACTCAGGTTGCTGGGTGCTCAGTGATCAGGGTGTTGGGTGCTCAGTACTCAGGGTGCTGGGTGCTCAGTACTCAGGGTGCTGGGTGCTCAGTGCTCGGGGTGCGGGGTGCTCAGTGCTCGGGGTGCTGGGTGCTCAGTGCTCGGGGTGCTGGGTGCTCAGTGCTCGGGGTGCTGGGTGCTCAGTGCTCGGGGTGCTGGGTGCTCAGTGCTCGGGGTGCTGGGTGCTCAGTGCTCGGGGTGCTGGGTTCTCAGTGCTCGGGGTGCTCGGTGCTCAGCGCTCAGGGTGCTGGGTGCTCAGTACTCGTGGTGCTCAGTGCTCAGTACTCAGGGTGCTGGGTGCTCAGTGCTCAGGGCGCTGGGTGCTCAGTGCTAGGGGTGCTGGCTGCTCGGTGTTCAGGTTGCTGGGTGGTCAGTACTCGGGGCGCTGGGTGCTCAGTACTCAGGGTGCGGGGTGCTCATTGCTTGGGGTGCTGGTTGCTCAGTGCTCGGGGTGCTGGGTGCTCAGTGCTCAGGGTGCTTGGTGCTCAGTGCTCAGGGTGCTGGGTGCTCAGTACTCAGGGTGCTGGGTGCTCAGTACTCGGGTGCTGGGTGCTCAGTGCTCAGGATGCTGGGTGCTCAGTGCTCAGGGTGCTGGGTGCTCAGTGCTCGGGGTGCTGGGTGCTCAGTGCTCAGTACTCAGGGTGCTGGGTGCTCAGTGCTCAGTACTCAGGGTGCTGGGTGCTCAGTGCTTAGGGTGCTGGGTGCTCAGTGCTCAGGGTGCTGGGTGCTCAGTGCTCGGGGTGCTGGGTGCTCAGTGCTCAGTACTCAGGGTGCTGGGTGCTCAGTGCTCGGGGTGCTGGGTGCACAGTGCTCAGTACTCAGGGTGCTCGGTGCTCAGTGCTCGGGGTGCTGGGTGCTCAGTGCTCGGGGTGCTGGGTGCTCAGTACTCGGGGTGCTGGGTGCTCAGTCCTCAGGGTGTTTGTGCTCAGTACTCCGGGTGCTGGGTGCTCAGTTCTCGGGGTGCTCGGTGCTCAGTACTCAGTGATCAGGGTGCTGAGTGCTCAGTGCTCAGGGTGCTGGGTGTTCAGTACTCAGGGAGCTGGGTGCTCAGTACTCAGGGTGCTGGGTGCTCAGTGCTCAGGCTGCTGGGTGCTCAGTACTCGGGGTGCTCGGTGCCCAGTGCTCAGGGTGCTGGGTGCTCAGTACTCAGGGTGCTGGGTACTCAGTGCTCAGGGTGCTCGGTGCTCAGTACTCGGGGTGCTGGGTGCTCATTCTCGGGGTGCTGGGTGCTCAGTGCTCGGGGTGCTGGGTGCTCAGTACTCAGGGTGCTGGGTGCTCAGTGCTCAGGGTGCTGGGTGCTCAGTACTCAGGGTGCTGGGTGCTCAGTGCTCAGGGTGCTGGGTGCTCAGTACTCAGGGTGCTGGTTGCTCAGTGCTCAGGGTCCTGGGTGCTCAGTACTCAAGGTGCTGGGAGCTCAGTGCTCAGGGTGATCGGTGCTCAGTACTCAGGGTGCTCAGTGCTCAGGGTGCTTGGTGCTCAGTGCTCAGGGTGCTGGGTGCTCAGTACTCAGGGTTCTCATTGCTCAGGGTGCTGGGTGCTCAGTACTCAGGGTGCTGGGTGCTCAGTACTCAGGGTGCTCAGTGCTCAGTACTCAGGGTGCTCAGTGCTCAGTACTCAGGGTGCTCGGTGCTCAGGGTGCTGGGTGCTCATTGCTCCGGGTGCTGGGTGCTCATTGCTCGCAGTGCTACATGCTCAGTGCTCGGGGTGCTCGGTGCTCAGTACTCAGGGTGCTGGGTACTCAGTGCTCAGGGTGCTCGGTGCTCAGTACTCGGGGTGCTGGGTGCTCATTCTCGGGGTGCTTGGTGCTCAGTGCTCGGGGTGCTGGGTGCTCAGTACTCAGGGTGCTGGGTGCTCAGTGCTCAGGGTGCTGGGTGCTCAGTACTCAGGGTGCTGGGTGCTCAGTGCTCAGGGTGCTGGGTGCTCAGTACTCAGGGTGCTGGGTGCTCAGTGCTCAGGGTGCTGGGTGCTCAGTACTCAGGGTGCTGGGAGCTCAGTGCTCAGGGTGATCGGTGCTCAGTACTCAGGGTGCTCAGTACTCAGGGTGCTGGGTGCTCAGTGCTCGGGGTGCTGGGTGCTCAGTATTCAGGGTGCTGGGTGCTCAGTGCTTTGGGTTCTGGGTGCTCAGTGCTCAGGGTGATCGGTGCTCAGTACTCAGGGTGCTGGGTGCTCAGTGCTCAGGGTGCTGGGTGCTCAGTCCTCAGGGTGCTTAGTGCTCAGGGTGCTGGGTGCTCAGTGCTCGGGGTGCTCGGTGCTCAGTACTCAGGGTGCTGAGTGCTCAGTACTCAGGGTGCTGGGTGCTCAGTACTCAGGGTGCTGGGTGCTCAGTGCTCAGGTTGCTGGGTGATCAGTGCTCAGGGTGCTGGGTGCTCAGTGCTCAGCGTGCTGGGTGCTCAGTGCTTGGTGTGCTCGGTTCTCAGTACGTTGGGTGCTCACTACTCAGGGTGCTGGGTGCTCAGTGCTCGAGGTGATCCGTGCTCAGTACTCAGGTTGCTGGGTGCTCAGTGCTCGGGGTGCTCAGTGCTCAGTACGTTGGGTGCTCACTACTCAGGGTGCTGGGTGCTCAGTGCTCAGGGTGCTGGGTGCTCAGTGCTCAGGGTGCTTGGTGCTCTGTGCTCAGGGTGCTGGGTGCTCAGTACTCAGGGTGCTGGTTGCTCAGTACTCAGGGTGCTCAATGCTCAGTACTCAGGGTGCTCAGTGCTCAGTACTCAGGGTGCTGGGTGCTCTGTGCTCGGGGTGCTGGGTGCTCAGTACTCAGGGTGCTGGGTGCTCAGTACTCGGGTGCTGGGTGCTCAGTACTCAGGGTGCTGGGTGCTCAGTGCTCGGGGTGCTGGGTGCTCAGTGCTCAGTACTCAGGGTGCTGGGTGCTCAGTGCTCGGGGTGCTGGGTGCTCAGTGCTCAGGGTGCTGGGTGCTCTGTGCTCGGGGTGCTGGGTGCTCAGTACTCAGGGTGCTGGGTGCTCAGTACTCGGGTGCTGGGTGCTCAGTGCTCAGGGTGCTGGGTGCTCAGTGCTCGGGGTGCTGGGTGCTCAGTGCTCAGTACTCAGGGTGCTGGGTGCTCAGTGCTCGGGGTGCTGGGTGCTCAGTGCTCAGGGTGCTGGGTGCTCAGTGCTCAGGGCGCTGGGTGCTCAGTGCTCAGTCCTCAGGGTGATGGGTGCACAGTGCTCAGGGTGCTGGGTGCTCAGTGCTCAGGGTGCTGGGTACTCAGTGCTCGGTGTGCTGGGTGCTCAGTACTCAGGGTGCTGGGTGCTCAGTACACATGGTGCTGGGTTCTCAGTGCTCGGGTTGCTGGGTGCTCAGTGCTCGGGGTGCTGGGTGCTCAGTGCTCGGGGTGCTGTGTGTTCAGTGCTCACGGTGCTGGGTGTTCAGTACTCAGGGTGCTGGGTGCTCAGTACTCAGGGTTCTCATTGCTCAGGGTGCTGGGTGCTCAGTACTCAGGGTGCTGGGTGCTCAGTACTCAGGGTGCTCAGTGCTCAGTACTCAGGGTGCTCAGTGCTCAGTACTCAGGGTGCTCGGTGCTCAGGGTGCTGGGTGCTCATTGCTCCGGATGCTGGGTGCTCATTGCTCGCGGTGCTGCAAGCTCAGTGCTCGGGGTGCTCGGTGCTCAGTACTCGGGGTGCTGGGTGCTCATTCTCGGGGTGCTTGGTGCTCAGTGCTCGGGGTGCTGGGTGCTCAGTACTCAGGGTGCTGGGTGCTCAGTGCTCAGGGTGCTGGGTGCTCAGTACTCAGGGTGCTGGGTGCTCAGTGCTCAGGGTGCTGGGTGCTCAGTACTCAGGGTGCTGGGTGCTCAGTGCTCAGGGTGCTGAGTGCTCAGTACTCAGGGTGCTGGGAGCTCAGTGCTCAGGGTGATCGGTGCTCAGTACTCAGGGTGCTCAGTACTCAGGGTGCTGGGTGCTCAGTGCTCGGGGTGCTGGGTGCTCAGTATTCAGGGTGCTGGGTGCTCAGTGCTTTGGGTTCTGGGTGCTCAGTGCTCAGGGAGATCGGTGCTCAGTACTCAGGGTGCTGGGTGCTCAGTGCTCAGGGTGCTGGGTGCTCAGTCCTCAGGGTGCTTAGTGCTCAGGGTGCTGGGTGCTCAGTGCTCGGGGTGCTCGGTGCTCAGTACTCAGGGTGCTGAGTGCTCAGTACTCAGGGTGCTGGGTGCTCAGTACTCAGGGTGCTGGGTGCTCAGTACTCAGGGTGCTGGGTGCTCAGTGCTCAGGTTGCTGGGTGATCAGTGCTCAGGGTGCTGGGTGCTCAGTGCTCAGCGTGCTGGGTGCTCAGTGCGCGGGGTGCTGGGTGCTCAGTACTCAGGTTGCTGGGTGCTCAGTGCTTGGTGTGCTCGGTGCTCAGTACGTTGGGTGCTCACTACTCAGGGTGCTGGGTGCTCAGTGCTCGGGGTGATCCGTGCTCAGTACTCAGGTTGCTGGGTGCTCAGTTCTCGGGGTGCTCAGTGCTCAGTACTTTGGGTGCTCACTACTCAGGGTGCTGGGTGCTCAGTGCTCAGGGTGCTGGGTGCTCAGTGCTCAGGGTGCTGGGTGCTCAGTGCTCAGGGTGCTGGGTGCTCAGTACTCAGGGTGCTGGTTGCTCAGTACTCAGGGTGCTCAGTGCTCAGTACTCAGGGTGCTCAGTGCTCAGTACTCAGGGTGCTCAGTTCTCAGGGTGCTGGGTGCTCAGTCCTCAGGGTGCTGGGTGCTCAGTGCTCAGGGTGCTCAGTGCTCAGTGCACAGGGTGCTGGGTGCTCAGTACTCAGGGTGCTGTGTGCTCAGTGCTCGGGGTGCTGGGTGCTCAGTACTCAGAGTGCTGGGTGCTCAGTGCTCAGGGTGCTGGGTGCTCAGTGCTCAGGGTGCTCGCTGCTTAGTACTCAGGGTGCTCAGTGCTCAGGGTGCTGGGTGCTCAGTACTCAAGGTGCTGGCTGCTCAGTACTCAGGGTGCTGGGTGCTCAGTACTCAGGGAGCTCAGTGCTTGGGGTGCTGGGTGCTCAGTACTCAGGGTGCTCAGTGCTTGGGGTGTTGGGTGCTCAGTACTCAGGTTGCTGGGTGCTCAGTGATCAGGGTGTTGGGTGCTCAGTACTCAGGGTGCTGGGTGCTCAGTACTCAGGGTGCTGGGTGCTCAGTGCTCGGGGTGCTGGGTGCTCAGTGCTCGGGGTGCTGGGTGCTCAGTGCTCGGGGTGCTGGGTTCTCAGTGCTCGGGGTGCTGGGTGCTCAGTGCTCAGGGTGCTGGGTGCTCAGTGCTCGGGGTGCTGGGTGCTCAGTGCTCGGGGTGCTGGGTTCTCAGTGCTCGGGGTGCTCGGTGCTCAGTGCTCGGGGTGCTGGGTGCTCAGTACTCGTGGTAATCAGTGCTCAGTACTCAGGGTGCTGGGTGCCCAGTGCTCAGGGCGCTGGGTGCTCAGTGCTCAGGGTGCTATCTGCTCGGTGCTCAGGTTGCTGGGTGGTCAGTACTCGGGGTGCTGGGTGCTCAGTACTCAGGGTGCGGGGTGCTCATTGCTTGGGGTGCTGGTTGCTCAGTGCTCGGGGTGCTGGGTGCTCAGTGCTCGGGGCGCTGGGTGCTCAGTGCTCGGGGCGCTGGTTGCTCAGTGCTCGGGGCGCTGGGTGCTCAGTGCTCTGGGTGCTCGGTGCTCAGTACTCAGGGTGCTGGGTTCTCAGTGCTCGGGTTGCACGGTGCTCAGTATGTTGGGTGCTCACTACTCAGGGTGCTGAGTGCTCAGTGCTCAGGGTGCTCAGTGCTCAGTACTCAGGGTGCTCAGTGCTCAGTACTCAGGGTGCTCGGTGCTCAGGGTGCTGGGTGCTCAGTGCTCGGGGTGCTGGGTGCTCATTACTCGCGGTGCTGCGTGCTCAGTGCTCGGGGTGCTCGGTGCTCAGCACTCAGGGTGCTGGGTGCTCAGTACTCAGGTGCTGGGTGCTCAGTGCTCAGGGTGCTGGGTGCTCAGTGTTCGGGGTGCTGGGTGCTCAGTGCTCAGTACTCAGGGTGCTTGGTGTTCAGTGCTTGGGGTGCTGGGTGCTCAGTGCTCAGGGTGCTCAGTGCTCAGTACTCGGGGTGCTGGGTGCTCAGAGCTCAGGGTGCTCAATGCTCAGTACTCGGGGTGCTGTGTGCTCAGTGCTCAGGGTGCTCAGTGCTCGGGGTGCTGGGTGCTCAGTGCTCGGGGCGCTGGGTGCTCAGTGCTCGGGGTGCTGGGTGCTCAGTACTCAGGGTGCTGGGTGCTCAGTGCTCAGGGTGCTCAGTGCTCAGTACTCAGTGCTCAGGGTGCTCAGTACTCGGGGTGCTGGGTGCTCAGTGCTCAGGGTGCTCAGTGCTCAGTACTCAGTGCTCAGGGTGCTCAGTGCTCAGTGCTCAGGGTGCTGTATGTTCAGTACTCAGGGTGCTGGTTGCTCAGTACTCAGGGTGCTGGGTGCTCAGTGCTCAGGGTGCTGGGTGCTCAGTGCTCGGGGTGCTCAGTACTCAGGGTGCTGTGTGTTCAGTGCTCAGGGTACTGGATGCTCAGTACTCAGGGTGCTCGGTGCTTAGTACTCAGGGTGCTGGGTGCTCAGTACTCCGGGTGCTGGGTGCTCAGTGCTCGGGGTACTCGGAGCTCAGTACTCAGGGTGCTGGGTGCTCAGTTCTCGGGGTGATCGGTGCTCAGTACTCAGGGTGCTGGGTGCTCAGTGCTCGGGGTGCTTGGTGCTCAGTACGTTGGGTGCTCACTACTCAGGGTGCTGGGTGCTCAGTGCTCAGTGTGCTGGGTGCTCAGTGCTCAGGGTGCTGGGTGCTCAGTGCTCAGGGTGCTGTGTGCACAGTACTCAGGGTGCTGGGTGCTCAGTGCTCGGGGTGCTGGGTGCTCAGTACTCAGGGTGCTGGGTGCTCAGTACTCGGGTGCTGGGTGCTCAGTACTCAGGGTGCTGGGTGCTCAGTGCTCGGGGTGCTGGGTGCTCAGTGCTCAGTACTCAGGGTGCTGGGTGCTCAGTGCTCGGGGTGCTGGGTGCTCAGTGCTCAGGGTGCTGGGTGCTCTGTGCTCGGGGTGCTGGGTGCTCAGTACTCAGGGTGCTGGGTGCTCAGTACTCGGGTGCTGGGTGCTCAGTGCTCAGGGTGCTGGGTGCTCAGTGCTCGGGGTGCTGGGTGCTCAGTGCTCAGTACTCAGGGTGCTGGGTGCTCAGTGCTCGGGGTTCCTGGGTGCTCAGTGCTCAGGGTGCTGGGTGCTCAGTGCTCAGGGCGCTGGGTGCTCAGTGCTCAGTCCTCAGGGTGATGGGTGCACAGTGCTCAGGGTGCTGGGTGCTCAGTGCTCAGGGTGCTGGGTACTCAGTGCTCGGGGTGCTGGGTGCTCAGTACTCAGGGTGCTGGGTGCTCAGTACACATGGTGCTGGGTTCTCAGTGCTCGGGTTGCTGGGTGCTCAGTGCTCGGGGTGCTGGGTGCTCAGTGCTCGGGGTGCTGTGTGTTCAGTGCTCACGGTGCTGGGTGTTCAGTACTCAGGGTGCTGGGTGCTCAGTACTCAGGGTTCTCATTGCTCAGGGTGCTGGGTGCTCAGTACTCAGGGTGCTGGGTGCTCAGTACTCAGGGTGCTCAGTGCTCAGTACTCAGGGTGCTCAGTGCTCAGTACTCAGGGTGCTCGGTGCTCAGGGTGCTGGGTGCTCATTGCTCCGGGTGCTGGGTGCTCATTGCTCGCGGTGCTGCAAGCTCAGTGCTCGGTGTGCTCGGTGCTCAGTACTCAGGGTGCTGGGTACTCAGTGCTCAGGGTGCTCGGTGCTCAGTACTCAGGGTGCTGGGTGCTCATTCTCGGGGTGCTTGGTGCTCAGTGCTCGGGGTGCTGGGTGCTCAGTACTCAGGGTGCTGGGTGCTCAGTGCTCAGGGTGCTGGGTGCTCAGTACTCAGGGTGCTGGGTGCTCAGTGCTCAGGGTGCTGGGTGCTCAGTACTCAGGGTGCTGGGTGCTCAGTGCTCAGGGTGCTGAGTGCTCAGTACTCAGGGTGCTGGGAGCTCAGTGCTCAGGGTGATCGGTGCTCAGTACTCAGGGTGCTCAGTACTCAGGGTGCTGTGTGCTCAGTGCTCGGGGTGCTGGGTGCTCAGTATTCAGGGTGCTGGGTGCTCAGTGCTTTGGGTTCTGGGTGCTCAGTGCTCAGGGTGATCGGTGCTCAGTACTCAGGGTGCTGGGTGCTCAGTGCTCAGGGTGCTGTGTGCTCAGTCCTCAGGGTGCTTAGTGCTCAGGGTGCTGGGTGCTCAGTGCTCGGGGTGCTCGGTGCTCAGTACTCAGGGTGCTGAGTGCTCAGTACTCAGGGTGCTGGGTGCTCAGTACTCAGGGTGCTGGGTGCTCAGTGCTCAGGTTGCTGGGTGATCAGTGCTCAGGGTGCTGGGTGCTCAGTGCGCGGGGTGCTGGGTGCTCAGTACTCAGGTTGCTGGGTGCTCAGTGCTTGGTGTGCTCGGTGCTCAGTACGTTGGGTGCTCACTACTCAGGGTGCTGGGTGCTCAGTGCTCGGGGTGATCCGTGCTCAGTACTCAGGTTGCTGGGTGCTCAGTTCTCGGGGTGCTCAGTGCTCAGTACGTTGGGTGCTCACTACTCAGGGTGCTGGGTGCTCAGTGCTCAGGGTGCTGGGTGCTCAGTGCTCAGGGTGCTGGGTGCTCAGTGCTCAGGGTGCTGGGTGCTCAGTACTCAGGGTGCTGGTTGCTCAGTACTCAGGGTGCTCAGTGCTCAGTACTCAGGGTGCTCAGTGCTCAGTACTCAGGGTGCTCAGTTCTCAGG
Organism: Microtus oregoni; assembly: GCF_018167655.1. Taxonomy (NCBI): domain Eukaryota; kingdom Metazoa; phylum Chordata; class Mammalia; order Rodentia; family Cricetidae; genus Microtus; species Microtus oregoni. Next base: position 149,881 of record NW_024544609.1, on the reverse strand, counting down.
GTGCTGGGTGCTCAGTGCTCAGGGTGCTGGGTGCTCAGTGCTCAGGGTGCTCAGTGCTCAGTGCTCAGGGTGCTGGGTGCTCAGTACTCAGGGTGCTGTGTGCTCAGTGCTCGGGGTGCTGGGTGCTCAGTACTCAGAGTGCTGGGTGCTCAGTGCTCAGGGTGCTGGGTGCTCAGTGCTCAGGGTGCTCGGTGCTTAGTACTCAGGGTGCTCGGTGCTCGGGGTGCTGGGTGCTCAGTGCACGGGGTGCTGGGTGCTCAGTGCTCGGGGTGCTGGGTGCTCAGTGCTCAGGGTGCTGGGTGCTCAGTACTCAAGGTGCTGGCTGCTCAGTACTCAGGGTGCTGGGTGCGCAGTACTCAGGGAGCTCAGTGCTTGGGGTGCTGGGTGCTCAGTACTCAGGGTGCTCAGTGCTTGGGGTGTTGGGTGCTCAGTACTCAGGTTGCTGGGTGCTCAGTGATCAGGGTGTTGGGTGCTCAGTACTCAGGGTGCTGGGTGCTCAGTACTCAGGGTGCTGGGTGCTCAGTGCTCGGGGTGCTGGGTGCTCAGTGCTCAGGGTGCTGGGTGCTCAGTACTCAGGGTGCTTTGTGCTCAGTACTCAGGGTGCTGGGTGCTTAGTGCTCGAGGTGCTCGGTGCTCAGTACTCAAGGTGCTGGGTGCTCAGTACTCAGGGTGCTGGGTGCTTAGTGCTCGAGGTGCTCGGTGCTCAGTACTCAAGGTGCTGGGTGCTCAGTGCTCGGGGTGCTGGGTGCTCAGTGCTCGGGGTGCTGGGTGCTCAGTGCTCGGGGTGCTGGGTGCTCAGTGCTCGGGCTGCTGGGTGCTCAGTGCTCAGGGTGCTGGGTGCTCAGTGCTCGGGGTGCTGGGTGCTCAGTGCTCGGGGTGCTGGGTTCTCAGTGCTCGGGGTGCTCGGTGCTCAGTGCTCGGGGTGCTGGGTGCTCAGTACTCGTGGTGCTCAGTGCTCAGTACTCAGGGTGCTGGGTGCTCAGTGCTCAGGGCGCTGGGTGCTCTGTCCTAGGGGTGCTGGCTGCTCGGTGCTCAGGTTGCTGGGTGGTCAGTACTCGGGGCGCTGGGTGCTCAGTACTCAGGGTGCGGGGTGCTCATTGCTTGGGGTGCTGGTTGCTCAGTGCTCGGGGTGCTGTGTGCTCAGTGCTCAGGGTGCTTGGTGCTCAGTGCTCAGGGTGCTGGGTGCTCAGTACTCAGGGTGCTGGGTGCTCAGTACTCGGGTGCTGGGTGCTCAGTGCTCAGGGTGCTGGGTGCTCAGTGCTCAGGGTGCTGGGTGCTCAGTGCTCGGGGTGCTGGGTGCTCAGTGCTCAGTACTCAGGGTGCTGGGTGCTCAGTGCTCAGTACTCAGGGTGCTGGGTGCTCAGTGCTTAGGGTGCTGGGTGCTCAGTGCTCAGGGTGCTGGGTGCTCAGTGCTCGGGGTGCTGGGTGCTCAGTGCTCAGTACTCAGGGTGCTGGGTGCTCAGTGCTCGGGGTGCTGGGTGCCCAGTGCTCAGTACTCAGGGTGCTGGGTGCTCAGTGCTCGGGGTGCTGGGTGCTCAGTGCTCGGGGTGCTGGGTGCTCAGTACTCGGGGTGCTGGGTGCTCAGTCCTCAGGGTGTTGGGTGCTCAGTACTCCGGGTGCTGGGTGCTCAGTTCTCGGGGTGCTCGGTGCTCAGTACTCAGTGATCAGGGTGCTGAGTGCTCAGTGCTCAGGGTGCTGGGTGTTCAGTACTCAGGGAGCTGGGTGCTCAGTACTCAGGGTGCTGGGTGCTCAGTGCTCAGGCTGCTGGGTGCTCAGTACTCGGGGTGCTCGGTGCCCAGTGCTCAGGGTGCTGGGTGCTCAGTACTCAGGGTGCTGGGTACTCAGTGCTCAGGGTGCTCGGTGCTCAGTACTCGGGGTGCTGGGTGCTCATTCTCGGGGTGCTGGGTGCTCAGTGCTCGGGGTGCTGGGTGCTCAGTACTCAGGGTGCTGGGTGCTCAGTGCTCAGGGTGCTGGGTGCTCAGTACTCAGGGTGCTGGGTGCTCAGTGCTCAGGGTGCTGGGTGCTCAGTACTCAGGGTGCTGGGTGCTCAGTGCTCAGGGTGCTGGGTGCTCAGTACTCAGGGTGCTGGGAGCTCAGTGCTCAGGGTGATCGGTGCTCAGTACTCAGGGTGCTCAGTGCTCAGGGTGCTTGGTGCTCAGTGCTCAGGGTGCTGGGTGCTCAGTACTCAGGGTTCTCATTGCTCAGGGTGCTGGGTGCTCAGTACTCAGGGTGCTGGGTGCTCAGTACTCAGGGTGCTCAGTGCTCAGTACTCAGGGTGCTCAGTGCTCAGTACTCAGGGTGCTCGGTGCTCAGGGTGCTGGGTGCTCATTGCTCCGGGTGCTGGGTGCTCAGTGCTCGGGGTGCTGGGTGCTCAGTACTCAGGGTGCTCGGTGCTCAGTACTCGGGGTGCTGGGTGCTCATTCTCGGGGTGCTGGGTGCTCAGTGCTCGGGGTGCTGGGTGCTCAGTGCTCAGGGTGCTGGGTGCACAGTACTCAGGGTGCTGGGTGCTCAGTGCTCGGGGTGCTGGGTGCTCAGTACTCAGGGTGCTGGGTGCTCAGTACTCGGGTGCTGGGTGCTCAGTACTCAGGGTGCTGGGTGCTCAGTGCTCGGGGTGCTGGGTGCTCAGTGCTCAGTACTCAGGGTGCTGGGTGCTCAGTGCTCGGGGTGCTGGGTGCTCAGTGCTCAGGGTGCTGGGTGCTCAGTGCTCGGGGTGCTGGGTGCTCAGTACTCAGGGTGCTGGGTGCTCAATACTCGGGTGCTGGGTGCTCAGTGCTCAGGGTGCTGGGTGCTCAGTGTTCGGGGTGCTGGGTGCTCAGTGCTCAGTACTCAGGGTGCTGGGTGCTCAGTGCTCGGGGTGCTGGGTGCTCAGTGCTCAGGGTGCTGGGTGCTCAGTGCTCAGGGCGCTGGGTGCTCAGTGCTCAGTCCTCAGGGTGATGGGTGCACAGTGCTCAGGGTGCTGGGTGCTCAGTGCTCAGGGTGCTGGGTACTCAGTGCTCGTTGTGCTGGGTGCTCAGTACTCAGGGTGCTGGGTGCTCAGTACACATGGTGCTGGGTTCTCAGTGCTCGGGTTGCTGATTGCTCAGTGCTCGGGGTGCTGGGTGCTCAGTGCTCGGGGTGCTGTGTGTTCAGTGCTCACGGTGCTGGGTGTTCATTACTCAGGGTGCTGGGTGCTCAGTACTCAGGGTTCTCATTGCTCAGGGTGCTGGGTGCTCAGTACTCAGGGTGCTGGGTGCTCAGTACTCAGGGTGCTCAGTGCTCAGTACTCAGGGTGCTCAGTGCTCAGTACTCAGGGTGCTCGGTGCTCAGGGTGCTGGGTGCTCATTGCTCCGGGTGCTGGGTGCTCATTGCTCGCGGTGCTGCATGCTCAGTGCTCGGGGTGCTCGGTGCTCAGTACTCAGGGTGCTGGGTACTCAGTGCTCAGGGTGCTCGGTGCTCAGTACTCGGGGTGCTGGGTGCTCATTCTCGGGGTGCTTGGTGCTCAGTGCTCGGGGTGCTGGGTGCTCAGTACTCAGGGTGCTGGGTGCTCAGTGCTCAGGGTGTTGGGTGCTCAGTACTCAGGGTGCTGGGTGCTCAGTGCTCAGGGTGCTGGGTGCTCAGTACTCAGGGTGCTGGGTGCTCAGTGCTCAGGGTGCTGAGTGCTCAGTACTCAGGGTGCTGGGAGCTCAGTGCTCAGGGTGATCGGTGCTCAGTACTCAGGGTGCTCAGTACTCAGGGTGCTGGGTGCTCAGTGCTCGGGGTGCTGGGTGCTCAGTATTCAGGGTGCTGGGTGCTCAGTGCTTTGCGTTCTGGGTGCTCAGTGCTCAGGGTGATCGGTGCTCAGTACTCAGGGTGCTGGGTGCTCAGTGCTCAGGGTGCTGGGTGCTCAGTCCTCAGGGTGCTTAGTGCTCAGGGTGCTGGGTGCTCAGTGCTCGGGTTGCTCGGTGCTCAGTACTCAGGGTGCTGAGTGCTCAGTACTCAGGGTGCTGGGTGCTCAGTACTCAGGGTGCTGGGTGCTCAGTGCTCAGGTTGCTGGGTGATCAGTGCTCAGGGTGCTGGGTGCTCAGTGCTCAGCGTGCTGGGTGCTCAGTGCTCGGGGTGCTGGGTGCTCAGTACTCAGGTTGCTGGGTGCTCAGTGCTTGGTGTGCTCGGTGCTCAGTACGTTGGGTGCTCACTACTCAGGGTGCTGGGTGCTCAGTGCTCGGGGTGATCCGTGCTCAGTACTCAGGTTGCTGGGTGCTCAGTTCTCGGGGTGCTCAGTGCTCAGTACGTTGGGTGCTCACTACTCAGGGTGCTGGGTGCTCAGTGCTCAGGGTGCTGGGTGCTCAGTGCTCAGGGTGCTTGGTGCTCAGTGCTCAGGGTGCTGGGTGCTCAGTACTCAGGTTGCTGGTTGCTCAGTACTCAGGGTGCTCAGTGCTCAGTACTCAGGGTGCTCAGTGCTCAGTACTCAGGGTGCTCAGTTCTCAGGGTGCTGGGTGCTCAGTCCTCAGGGTGCTGGGTGCTCAGTGCTCAGGGTGCTCAGTGCTCAGTGCTCAGGGTGCTGGGTGCTCAGTACTCAGGGTGCTGTGTGCTCAGTGCTCGGGGTGCTGGGTGCTCAGTACTCAGAGTGCTGGGTGCTCAGTGCTCAGGGTGCTGGGTGCTCAGTGCTCAGGGTGCTCGGTGCTTCGTACTCAGGGTGCTCGGTGCTCGGGGTGCTGGGTGCTCAGTGCACGGGGTGCTGGGTGCTCAGTGTTCGGGTTGCTGGGTGCTCAGTGCTCAGGGTGCTGGGTGCTCAGTACTCAAGGTGCTGGCTGCTCAGTACTCAGGGTGCTGGGTGCTCAGTACTCAGGGAGCTCAGTGCTTGGGGTGCTGGGTGCTCAGTACTCAGGGTGCTCAGTGCTTGGGGTGTTGGGTGCTCAGTACTCAGGTTGCTGGGTGCTCAGTGATCAGGGTGTTGGGTGCTCAGTACTCAGGGTGCTGGGTGCTCAGTACTCAGGGTGCTGGGTGCTCAGTGCTCGGGGTGCTGGGTGCTCAGTGCTCGGGGTGCTGGGTGCTCAGTGCTCGGGGTGCTGGGTGCTCAGTGCTCGGGGTGCTGGGTGCTCAGTGCTCGGGGTGCTGGGTGCTCAGTGCTCGGGGTGCTGGGTGCTCAGTACTCGTGGTGCTCAGTGCTCAGTACTCAGGGTGCTGGGTGCTCAGTGCTCAGGGCGCTGGGTGCTCAGTGCTAGGGGTGCTGGCTGCTCGGTGCTCAGGTTGCTGGGTGGTCAGTACTCGGGGCGCTGGGTGCTCAGTACTCAGGGTGCGGGGTGCTCATTGCTTGGGGTGCTGGTTGCTCAGTGCTCGGGGTGCTGGGTGCTCAGTGCTCAGGGTGCTTGGTGCTCAGTGCTCAGGGTGCTGGGTGCTCAGTACTCAGGGTGCTGGGTGCTCAGTACTCGGGTGCTGGGTGCTCAGTACTCAGGGTGCTGGGTGCTCAGTGCTCAGGGTGCTGGGTTCTCAGTGCTCAGGGTTCTGGGTGCTCAGTACTCAGGGTGCTCGGTGCTCGGGTTGCTGGGTGCTCAGTGCTCGGGGTGCTCGGTGCTCAGTCCTCCGGGTGCTCAGTGCTCAGTACTCAGGGTGCTGGGTGCTCAGTGCTCAGGGTGCTGGGTGCTCAGTACTCAGGGTGCTGGGTGCACGGTGCTCAGTATGCTGGGTGCTCAGTACTCAGGGTGCTGGGTGCACAGTACTCAGGGTGCTGGGTGCTCAGTACTCAGGGTGCTGGGTGCTCAGTGCTCGGGGTGCTGGGTGCTCAGTACTCAGGGTGCTCAGTGCTCAGTACTCAGCGTGCTGGGTGCTCAGTGCTCAGGGTGCTCGGTGTTCAGTACTCAGGGTGCTCAGTGCTCAGTACTCAGCGTGCTGGGTGCTCAGTGCTCAGGGTGCTCGGTGCTCAGTACTCAGGGTGCTCAGTGCTCAGTACTCAGCGTGCTGGGTGCTCAGTGCTCAGGGTGCTCGGTGCTCAGTACTCAGGGTGCTCAGTGCTCAGTACTCAGCGTGCTGGGTGCACAGTGCTCAGGGTGCTGGGTGCTCAGTGCTCAGGGTGCTGGGTACTCAGTGCTCGGGGTGCTGGGTGCTCAGTACTCAGGGTGCTGGGTGCTCAGTACACATGGTGCTGGGTTCTCAGTGCTCGGGTTGCTGATTGCTCAGTGCTCGGGGTGCTGGGTGCTCAGTGCTCGGGGTGCTGTGTGTTCAGTGCTCACGGTGCTGGGTGTTCAGTACTCAGGGTGCTGGGTGCTCAGTACTCAGGGTTCTCATTGCTCAGGGTGCTGGGTGCTCAGTACTCAGGGTGCTGGGTGCTCAGTACTCAGGGTGCTCAGTGCTCAGTACTCAGGGTGCTCAGTGCTCAGTACTCAGGGTGCTCGGTGCTCAGGGTGCTGGGTGCTCATTGCTCCGGGTGCTGGGTGCTCATTGCTCGCGGTGCTGCATGCTCAGTGCTCGGGGTGCTCGGTGCTCAGTACTCAGGGTGCTGGGTACTCAGTGCTCAGGGTGCTCGGTGCTCAGTACTCGGGGTGCTGGGTGCTCATTCTCGGGGTGCTTGGTGCTCAGTGCTCGGGGTGCTGGGTGCTCAGTACTCAGGGTGCTGGGTGCTCAGTGCTCAGGGTGTTGGGTGCTCAGTACTCAGGGTGCTGGGTGCTCAGTGCTCAGGGTGCTGGGTGCTCAGTACTCAGGGTGCTGGGTGCTCAGTGCTCAGGGTGCTGAGTGCTCAGTACTCAGGGTGCTGGGAGCTCAGTGCTCAGGGTGATCGGTGCTCAGTACTCAGGGTGCTCAGTACTCAGGGTGCTGGGTGCTCAGTGCTCGGGGTGCTGGGTGCTCAGTATTCAGGGTGCTGGGTGCTCAGTGCTTTGCGTTCTGGGTGCTCAGTGCTCAGGGTGATCGGTGCTCAGTACTCAGGGTGCTGGGTGCTCAGTGCTCAGGGTGCTGGGTGCTCAGTCCTCAGGGTGCTTAGTGCTCAGGGTGCTGGGTGCTCAGTGCTCGGGTTGCTCGGTGCTCAGTACTCAGGGTGCTGAGTGCTCAGTACTCAGGGTGCTGGGTGCTCAGTACTCAGGGTGCTGGGTGCTCAGTGCTCAGGTTGCTGGGTGATCAGTGCTCAGGGTGCTGGGTGCTCAGTGCTCAGCGTGCTGGGTGCTCAGTGCTCGGGGTGCTGGGTGCTCAGTACTCAGGTTGCTGGGTGCTCAGTGCTCGGGGTGCTGGGTGCTCAGTACTCAGGGTGCTGGGTGCTCAGTACACATGGTGCTGGGTTCTCAGTGCTCGGGTTGCTGATTGCTCAGTGCTCGGGGTGCTGGGTGCTCAGTGCTCGGGGTGCTGTGTGTTCAGTGCTCACGGTGCTGGGTGTTCAGTACTCAGGGTGCTGGGTGCTCAGTACTCAGGGTTCTCATTGCTCAGGGTGCTGGGTGCTCAGTACTCAGGGTGCTGGGTGCTCAGTACTCAGGGTGCTCAGTGCTCAGTACTCAGGGTGCTCAGTGCTCAGTACTCAGGGTGCTCGGTGCTCAGGGTGCTGGGTGCTCATTGCTCCGGGTGCTGGGTGCTCATTGCTCGCGGTGCTGCATGCTCAGTGCTCGGGGTGCTCGGTGCTCAGTACTCAGGGTGCTGGGTACTCAGTGCTCAGGGTGCTCGGTGCTCAGTACTCGGGGTGCTGGGTGCTCATTCTCGGGGTGCTTGGTGCTCAGTGCTCGGGGTGCTGGGTGCTCAGTACTCAGGGTGCTGGGTGCTCAGTGCTCAGGGTGTTGGGTGCTCAGTACTCAGGGTGCTGGGTGCTCAGTGCTCAGGGTGCTGGGTGCTCAGTACTCAGGGTGCTGGGTGCTCAGTGCTCAGGGTGCTGAGTGCTCAGTACTCAGGGTGCTGGGAGCTCAGTGCTCAGGGTGATCGGTGCTCAGTACTCAGGGTGCTCAGTACTCAGGGTGCTGGGTGCTCAGTGCTCGGGGTGCTGGGTGCTCAGTATTCAGGGTGCTGGGTGCTCAGTGCTTTGCGTTCTGGGTGCTCAGTGCTCAGGGTGATCGGTGCTCAGTACTCAGGGTGCTGGGTGCTCAGTGCTCAGGGTGCTGGGTGCTCAGTCCTCAGGGTGCTTAGTGCTCAGGGTGCTGGGTGCTCAGTGCTCGGGTTGCTCGGTGCTCAGTACTCAGGGTGCTGAGTGCTCAGTACTCAGGGTGCTGGGTGCTCAGTACTCAGGGTGCTGGGTGCTCAGTGCTCAGGTTGCTGGGTGATCAGTGCTCAGGGTGCTGGGTGCTCAGTGCTCAGCGTGCTGGGTGCTCAGTGCTCGGGGTGCTGGGTGCTCAGTACTCAGGTTGCTGGGTGCTCAGTGCTTGGTGTGCTCGGTGCTCAGTACGTTGGGTGCTCACTACTCAGGGTGCTGGGTGCTCAGTGCTCGGGGTGATCCGTGCTCAGTACTCAGGTTGCTGGGTGCTCAGTTCTCGGGGTGCTCAGTGCTCAGTACGTTGGGTGCTCACTACTCAGGGTGCTGGGTGCTCAGTGCTCAGGGTGCTGGGTGCTCAGTGCTCAGGGTGCTTGGTGCTCAGTGCTCAGGGTGCTGGGTGCTCAGTACTCAGGGTGCTGGTTGCTCAGTACTCAGGGTGCTCAGTGCTCAGTACTCAGGGTGCTCAGTGCTCAGTACTCAGGGTGCTCAGTTCTCAGGGTGCTGGGTGCTCAGTCCTCAGGGTGCTGGGTGCTCAGTGCTCAGGGTGCTCAGTGCTCAGTGCTCAGGGTGCTGGGTGCTCAGTACTCAGGGTGCTGTGTGCTCAGTGCTCGGGGTGCTGGGTGCTCAGTACTCAGAGTGCTGGGTGCTCAGTGCTCAGGGTGCTGGGTGCTCAGTGCTCAGGGTGCTCGGTGCTTCGTACTCAGGGTGCTCGGTGCTCGGGGTGCTGGGTGCTCAGTGCACGTAGTGCTGGGTGCTCAGTGTTCGGGTTGCTGGGTGCTCAGTGCTCAGGGTGCTGGGTGCTCAGTACTCAAGGTGCTGGCTGCTCAGTACTCAGGGTGCTGGGTGCTCAGTACTCAGGGAGCTCAGTGCTTGGGGTGCTGGGTGCTCAGTACTCAGGGTGCTCAGTGCTTGGGGTGTTGGGTGCTCAGTACTCAGGTTGCTGGGTGCTCAGTGATCAGGGTGTTGGGTGCTCAGTACTCAGGGTGCTGGGTGCTCAGTACTCAGGGTGCTGGGTGCTCAGTGCTCGGGGTGCTGGGTGCTCAGTGCTCGGGGTGCTGGGTGCTCAGTGCTCGGGGTGCTGGGTGCTCAGTGCTCGGGGTGCTGGGTGCTCAGTGCTCGGGGTGCTGGGTGCTCAGTGCTCGGGGTGCTGGGTGCTCAGTACTCGTGGTGCTCAGTGCTCAGTACTCAGGGTGCTGGGTGCTCAGTGCTCAGGGCGCTGGGTGCTCAGTGCTAGGGGTGCTGGCTGCTCGGTGCTCAGGTTGCTGGGTGGTCAGTACTCGGGGCGCTGGGTGCTCAGTACTCAGGGTGCGGGGTGCTCATTGCTTGGGGTGCTGGTTGCTCAGTGCTCGGGGTGCTGGGTGCTCAGTGCTCAGGGTGCTTGGTGCTCAGTGCTCAGGGTGCTGGGTGCTCAGTACTCAGGGTGCTGGGTGCTCAGTACTCGGGTGCTGGGTGCTCAGTACTCAGGGTGCTGGGTGCTCAGTGCTCAGGGTGCTGGGTTCTCAGTGCTCAGGGTTCTGGGTGCTCAGTACTCAGGGTGCTCGGTGCTCGGGTTGCTGGGTGCTCAGTGCTCGGGGTGCTCGGTGCTCAGTCCTCCGGGTGCTCAGTGCTCAGTACTCAGGGTGCTGGGTGCTCAGTGCTCAGGGTGCTGGGTGCTCAGTACTCAGGGTGCTGGGTGCACGGTGCTCAGTATGCTGGGTGCTCAGTACTCAGGGTGCTGGGTGCACAGTACTCAGGGTGCTGGGTGCTCAGTACTCAGGGTGCTGGGTGCTCAGTGCTCGGGGTGCTGGGTGCTCAGTACTCAGGGTGCTCAGTGCTCAGTACTCAGCGTGCTGGGTGCTCAGTGCTCAGGGTGCTCGGTGTTCAGTACTCAGGGTGCTCAGTGCTCAGTACTCAGCGTGCTGGGTGCTCAGTGCTCAGGGTGCTCGGTGCTCAGTACTCAGGGTGCTCAGTGCTCAGTACTCAGCGTGCTGGGTGCTCAGTGCTCAGGGTGCTCGGTGCTCAGTACTCAGGGTGCTCAGTGCTCAGTACTCAGCGTGCTGGGTGCACAGTGCTCAGGGTGCTGGGTGCTCAGTGCTCAGGGTGCTGGGTACTCAGTGCTCGGGGTGCTGGGTGCTCAGTACTCAGGGTGCTGGGTGCTCAGTACACATGGTGCTGGGTTCTCAGTGCTCGGGTTGCTGATTGCTCAGTGCTCGGGGTGCTGGGTGCTCAGTGCTCGGGGTGCTGTGTGTTCAGTGCTCACGGTGCTGGGTGTTCAGTACTCAGGGTGCTGGGTGCTCAGTACTCAGGGTTCTCATTGCTCAGGGTGCTGGGTGCTCAGTACTCAGGGTGCTGGGTGCTCAGTACTCAGGGTGCTCAGTGCTCAGTACTCAGGGTGCTCAGTGCTCAGTACTCAGGGTGCTCGGTGCTCAGGGTGCTGGGTGCTCATTGCTCCGGGTGCTGGGTGCTCATTGCTCGCGGTGCTGCATGCTCAGTGCTCGGGGTGCTCGGTGCTCAGTACTCAGGGTGCTGGGTACTCAGTGCTCAGGGTGCTCGGTGCTCAGTACTCGGGGTGCTGGGTGCTCATTCTCGGGGTGCTTGGTGCTCAGTGCTCGGGGTGCTGGGTGCTCAGTACTCAGGGTGTTGGGTGCTCAGTACTCAGGGTGCTGGGTGCTCAGTGCTCAGGGTGCTGAGTGCTCAGTACTCAGGGTGCTGGGAGCTCAGTGCTCAGGGTGATCGGTGCTCAGTACTCAGGGTGCTCAGTACTCAGGGTGCTGGGTGCTCAGTGCTCGGGGTGCTGGGTGCTCAGTATTCAGGGTGCTGGGTGCTCAGTGCTTTGGGTTCTGGGTGCTCAGTGCTCAGGGTGATCGGTGCTCAGTACTCAGGGTGCTGGGTGCTCAGTGCTCAGGGTGCTGGGTGCTCAGTCCTCAGGGTGCTTAGTGCTCAGGGTGCTGGGTGCTCAGTGCTCGGGGTGCTCGGTGCTCAGTACTCAGGGTGCTGAGTGCTCAGTACTCAGGGTGCTGGGTGCTCAGTACTCAGGGTGCTGGGTGCTCAGTGCTCAGGTTGCTGGGTGATCAGTGCTCAGGGTGCTGGGTGCTCAGTGCTCAGCGTGCTGGGTGCTCAGTGCTCGGGGTGCTGGGTGCTCAGTACTCAGGTTGCTGGGTGCTCAGTGCTTGGTGTGCTCGGTGCTCAGTACGTTGGGTGCTCACTACTCAGGGTGCTGGGTGCTCAGTGCTCGGGGTGATCCATGCTCAGTACTCAGGTTGCTGGGTGCTCAGTTCTCGGGGTGCTCAGTGCTCAGTACGTTGGGTGCTCACTACTCAGGGTGCTGGGTGCTCAGTGCTCAGGGTGCTGGGTGCTCAGTGCTCAGGGTGCTTGGTGCTCAGTGCTCAGGGTGCTGGGTGCTCAGTACTCAGGGTGCTGGTTGCTCAGTACTCAGGGTGCTCAGTGCTCAGTACTCAGGGTGCTCAGTGCTCAGTACTCAGGGTGCTCAGTTCTCAGGGTGCTGGGTGCTCAGTCCTCAGGGTGCTGGGTGCTCAGTGCTCAGGGTGCTCAGTGCTCAGTGCTCAGGGTGCTGGGTGCTCAGTACTCAGGGTGCTGTGTGCTCAGTGCTCGGGGTGCTGGGTGCTCAGTACTCAGAGTGCTGGGTGCTCAGTGCTCAGGGTGCTGGGTGCTCAGTGCTCAGGGTGCTCGGTGCTTAGTACTCAGGGTGCTCGGTGCTCGGGGTGCTGGGTGCTCAGTGCACGGGGTGCTGGGTGCTCAGTGTTCGGGTTGCTGGGTGCTCAGTGCTCAGGGTGCTGGGTGCTCAGTACTCAAGGTGCTGGCTGCTCAGTACTCAGGGTGCTGGGTGCTCAGTACTCAGGGAGCTCAGTGCTTGGGGTGCTGGGTGCTCAGTACTCAGGGTGCTCAGTGCTTGGGGTGTTGGGTGCTCAGTACTCAGGTTGCTGGGTGCTCAGTGATCAGGGTGTTGGGTGCTCAGTACTCAGGGTGCTGGGTGCTCAGTACTCAGGGTGCTGGGTGCTCAGTGCTCGGGGTGCTGGGTGCTCAGTGCTCGGGGTGCTGGGTGCTCAGTGCTCGGGGTGCTGGGTGCTCAGTGCTCGGGGTGCTGGGTGCTCAGTGCTCGGGGTGCTGGGTGCTCAGTGCTCGGGGTGCTGGGTGCTCAGTGCTCGGGGTGCTGGGTTCTCAGTGCTCGGGGTGCTCGGTGCTCAGTGCTCGGGGTGCTGGGTGCTCAGTACTCGTGGTGCTCAGTGCTCAGTACTCAGGGTGCTGGGTGCTCAGTGCTCAGGGCGCTGGGTGCTCAGTGCTAGGGGTGCTGGCTGCTCGGTGCTCAGGTTGCTGGGTGGTCAGTACTCGGGGCGCTGGGTGCTCAGTACTCAGGGTGCGGGGTGCTCATTGCTTGGGGTGCTGGTTGCTCAGTGCTCGGGGTGCTGGGTGCTCAGTGCTCAGGGTGCTTGTTGCTCAGTGCTCAGGGTGCTGGGTGCTCAGTACTCAGGGTGCTGGGTGCTCAGTACTCGGGTGCTGGGTGCTCAGTACTCAGGGTGCTGGGTGCTCAGTGCTCAGGGTGCTGGGTGCTCAGTGCTCAGGGTTCTGGGTGCTCAGTACTCAGGGTGCTCGGTGCTCGGGTTGCTGGGTGCTCAGTGCTCGGGGTGCTCGGTGCTCAGTCCTCCGGGTGCTCAGTGCTCAGTACTCAGGGTGCTGGGTGCTCAGTGCTCAGGGTGCTGGGTGCTCAGTACTCAGGGTGCTGGGTGCACGGTGCTCAGTATGCTGGGTGCTCAGTACTCAGGGTGCTGGGTGCACAGTACTCAGGGTGCTGGGTGCTCAGTACTCAGGGTGCTGGGTGCTCAGTGCTCGGGGTGCTGGGTGCTCAGTACTCAGGGTGCTCAGTGCTCAGTACTCAGCGTGCTGGGTGCTCAGTGCTCAGGGTGCTCGGTGTTCAGTACTCAGGGTGCTCAGTGCTCAGTACTCAGCGTGCTGGGTGCTCAGTGCTCAGGGTGCTCGGTGCTCAGTACTCAGGGTGCTCAGTGCTCAGTACTCAGCGTGCTGGGTGCTCAGTGCTCAGGGTGCTCGGTGCTCAGTACTCAGGGTGCTCAGTGCTCAGTACTCAGCGTGCTGGGTGCACAGTGCTCAGGGTGCTGGGTGCTCAGTGCTCAGGGTGCTGGGTACTCAGTGCTCGGGGTGCTGGGTGCTCAGTACTCAGGGTGCTGGGTGCTCAGTACACATGGTGCTGGGTTCTCAGTGCTCGGGTTGCTGATTGCTCAGTGCTCGGGGTGCTGGGTGCTCAGTGCTCGGGGTGCTGTGTGTTCAGTGCTCACGGTGCTGGGTGTTCAGTACTCAGGGTGCTGGGTGCTCAGTACTCAGGGTTCTCATTGCTCAGGGTGCTGGGTGCTCAGTACTCAGGGTGCTGGGTGCTCAGTACTCAGGGTGCTCAGTGCTCAGTACTCAGGGTGCTCAGTGCTCAGTACTCAGGGTGCTCGGTGCTCAGTGTGCTGGGTGCTCATTGCTCCGGGTGCTGGGTGCTCATTGCTCGCGGTGCTGCATGCTCAGTGCTCGGGGTGCTCGGTGCTCAGTACTCAGGGTGCTGGGTACTCAGTGCTCAGGGTGCTCGGTGCTCAGTACTCGGGGTGCTGGGTGCTCATTCTCGGGGTGCTTGGTGCTCAGTGCTCGGGGTGCTGGGTGCTCAGTACTCAGGGTGCTGGGTGCTCAGTGCTCAGGGTGTTGGGTGCTCAGTACTCAGGGTGCTGGGTGCTCAGTGCTCAGGGTGCTGGGTGCTCAGTACTCAGGGTGCTGGGAGCTCAGTGCTCAGGGTGCTGAGTGCTCAGTACTCAGGGTGCTGGGAGCTCAGTGCTCAGGGTGATCGGTGCTCAGTACTCAGGGTGCTCAGTACTCAGGGTGCTGGGTGCTCAGTGCTCGGGGTGCTGAGTGCTCAGTATTCAGGGTGCTGGGTGCTCAGTGCTTTGGGTTCTGGGTGCTCAGTGCTCAGGGTGATCGGTGCTCAGTACTCAGGGTGCTGGGTGCTCAGTGCTCAGGGTGCTGGGTGCTCAGTCCTCAGGGTGCTTAGTGCTCAGGGTGCTGGGTGCTCAGTGCTCGGGGTGCTCGGTGCTCAGTACTCAGGGTGCTGAGTGCTCAGTACTCAGGGTGCTGGGTGCTCAGTACTCAGGGTGCTGGGTGCTCAGTGCTCAGGTTGCTGGGTGATCAGTGCTCAGGGTGCTGGGTGCTCAGTGCTCAGCGTGCTGGGTGCTCAGTGCTCGGGGTGCTGGGTGCTCAGTACTCAGGTTGCTGGGTGCTCAGTGCTTGGTGTGCTCGGTGCTCAGTACGTTGGGTGCTCACTACTCAGGGTGCTGGGTGCTCAGTGCTCGGGGTGATCCATGCTCAGTACTCAGGTTGCTGGGTGCTCAGTTCTCGGGGTGCTCAGTGCTCAGTACGTTGGGTGCTCACTACTCAGGGTGCTGGGTGCTCAGTGCTCAGGGTGCTGGGTGCTCAGTGCTCAGGGTGCTTGGTGCTCAGTGCTCAGGGTGCTGGGTGCTCAGTACTCAGGGTGCTGGTTGCTCAGTACTCAGGGTGCTCAGTGCTCAGTACTCAGGGTGCTCAGTGCTCAGTACTCAGGGTGCTCAGTTCTCAGGGTGCTGGGTGCTCAGTCCTCAGGGTGCTGGGTGCTCAGTGCTCAGGGTGCTCAGTGCTCAGTGCTCAGGGTGCTGGGTGCTCAGTACTCAGGGTGCTGTGTGCTCAGTGCTCGGGGTGCTGGGTGCTCAGTACTCAGAGTGCTGGGTGCTCAGTGCTCAGGGTGCTGGGTGCTCAGTGCTCAGGGTGCTCGGTGCTTAGTACTCAGGGTGCTCGGTGCTCGGGGTGCTGGGTGCTCAGTGCACGGGGTGCTGGGTGCTCAGTGTTCGGGTTGCTGGGTGCTCAGTGCTCAGGGTGCTGGGTGCTCAGTACTCAAGGTGCTGGCTGCTCAGTACTCAGGGTGCTGGGTGCTCAGTACTCAGGGAGCTCAGTGCTTGGGGTGCTGGGTGCTCAGTACTCAGGGTGCTCAGTGCTTGGGGTGTTGGGTGCTCAGTACTCAGGTTGCTGGGTGCTCAGTGATCAGGGTGTTGGGTGCTCAGTACTCAGGGTGCTGGGTGCTCAGTACTCAGGGTGCTGGGTGCTCAGTGCTCGGGGTGCTGGGTGCTCAGTGCTCGGGGTGCTGGGTGCTCAGTGCTCGGGGTGCTGGGTGCTCAGTGCTCGGGGTGCTGGGTGCTCAGTGCTCGGGGTGCTGGGTGCTCAGTGCTCGGGGTGCTGGGTGCTCAGTGCTCGGGGTGCTGGGTTCTCAGTGCTCGGGGTGCACGGTGCTCAGTGCTCGGGGTGCTGGGTGCTCAGTACTCGTGGTGCTCAGTGCTCAGTACTCAGGGTGCTGGGTGCTCAGTGCTCAGGGCGCTGGGTGCTCAGTGCTAGGGGTGCTGGCTGCTCGGTGCTCAGGTTGCTGGGTGGTCAGTACTCGGGGCGCTGGGTGCTCAGTACTCAGGGTGCGGGGTGCTCATTGCTTGGGGTGCTGGTTGCTCAGTGCTCGGGGTGCTGGGTGCTCAGTGCTCAGGGTGCTTGGTGCTCAGTGCTCAGGGTGCTGGGTGCTCAGTACTCAGGGTGCTGGGTGCTCAGTACTCGGGTGCTGGGTGCTCAGTACTCAGGGTGCTGGGTGCTCAGTGCTCAGGGTGCTGGGTGCTCAGTGCTCAGGGTTCTGGGTGCTCAGTACTCAGGGTGCTCGGTGCTCGGGTTGCTGGGTGCTCAGTGCTCGGGGTGCTCGGTGCTCAGTCCTCCGGGTGCTCAGTGCTCAGTACTCAGGGTGCTGGGTGCTCAGTGCTCAGGGTGCTGGGTGCTCAGTACTCAGGGTGCTGGGTGCACGGTGCTCAGTACGCTGGGTGCTCAGTACTCAGGGTGCTGGGTGCACAGTACTCAGGGTGCTCGGTGCTCAGTACTCAGGGTGCTGGGTGCTCAGTGCTCGGGGTGCTGGGTGCTCAGTACTCAGGGTGCTCAGTGCTCAGTACTCAGCGTGCTGGGTGCTCAGTGCTCAGGGTGCTCGGTGTTCAGTACTCAGGGTGCTCAGTGCTCAGTACTCAGCGTGCTGGGTGCTCAGTGCTCAGGGTGCTCGGTGCTCAGTACTCAGGGTGCTCAGGGCTCAGTACTCAGCGTGCTGGGTGCTCAGTGCTCAGGGTGCTCGGTGCTCAGTACTCAGGGTGCTCAGTGCTCAGTACTCAGCGTGCTGGGTGCTCAGTGCTCGGGGTGCTGGGTGCTCAGTACTCAGGGTGCTGGGTGCTCAGTACTCGTTGTGCTGGGTGCTAAGTGCTCAGGGTGCTGTGTGCTCAGTACTCAGAGTGCTCAGTGCTCAGTACTCAGCGTGCTGGGTGCTCAGTGCTCAGGGTGCTCGGTGCTCAGTACTCAGGGTGCTCAGTGCTCAGTACTCAGCGTGCTGGGTGCTCAGTGCTCAGGGTGCTGGGTGCTCAGTACTCAGGGTGCTGGGTGCTTAGTACTCAGGGTGCTCGGTCCTCAGTGCTCAGGGTGCTGGGTGCTCAGTACTCAGGGAGCAGGGTGCTCAGTGCTCAGGGTGCTCAGTGCTCAGTACTCAGGGTGCTCGGTGCTCAGTGATCAGGTTGCTCAGTGCTCAGTACTCAGGGTGCTCAGTGCTCAGTGCTCTGGGTGCTGGGTGCTCAGTGCTCGGGGTGCTGGGTGCTCAGTGCTCAGGGTGCTGGGTGCTCAGTACTCAGGGTGCTCAGTGCTCAGGGTGCTGGGTGCTCAGTGCTCGGGGTGCTGGGTACTCAGTCCTCAGTACACAGGGTGCTGGGTGCTCAGTGCTCTGGGTGCTGGGTGCTCAGTACTCAGTACTCAGGGTGCTGGGTGCTCAGTGCTCAGGGTGCTTGGTGCTCAGTGCTCAGGGTGCTGGGTGCTCAGTACTCAGGGTGCTGGGTGCTCAGTACTCGGGTGCTGGGTGCTCAGTACTCAGGGTGCTGGGTGCTCAGTGCTCAGGGTGCTGGGTGCTCAGTGCTCAGGGTTCTGGGTGCTCAGTACTCAGGGTGCTCGGTGCTCGGGTTGCTGGGTGCTCAGTGCTCGGGGTGCTCGGTGCTCAGTCCTCCGGGTGCTCAGTGCTCAGTACTCAGGGTGCTGGGTGCTCAGTGCTCAGGGTGCTGGGTGCTCAGTACTCAGGGTGCTGGGTGCACGGTGCTCAGTACGCTGGGTGCTCAGTACTCAGGGTGCTGGGTGCACAGTACTCAGGGTGCTCGGTGCTCAGTACTCAGGGTGCTGGGTGCTCAGTGCTCGGGGTGCTGGGTGCTCAGTACTCAGGGTGCTCAGTGCTCAGTACTCAGCGTGCTGGGTGCTCAGTGCTCAGGGTGCTCGGTGTTCAGTACTCAGGGTGCTCAGTGCTCAGTACTCAGCGTGCTGGGTGCTCAGTGCTCAGGGTGCTCGGTGCTCAGTACTCAGGGTGCTCAGTGCTCAGTACTCAGCGTGCTGGGTGCTCAGTGCTCAGGGAGCTCGGTGCTCAGTACTCAGGGTGCTCAGTGCTCAGTACTCAGCGTGCTGGGTGCACAGTGCTCAGGGTGCTGGGTGCTCAGTGCTCAGGGTGCTGGGTACTCAGTGCTCGGGGTGCTGGGTGCTCAGTACTCAGGGTGCTGGGTGCTCAGTACACATGGTGCTGGGTTCTCAGTGCTCGGGTTGCTGATTGCTCAGTGCTCGGGGTGCTGGGTGCTCAGTGCTCGGGGTGCTGTGTGTTCAGTGCTCACGGTGCTGGGTGTTCAGTACTCAGGGTGCTGGGTGCTCAGTACTCAGGGTTCTCATTGCTCAGGGTGCTGGGTGCTCAGTACTCAGGGTGCTGGGTGCTCAGTACTCAGGGTGCTCAGCGCTCAGTACTCAGGGTGCTCAGTGCTCAGTACTCAGGGTGCTCGGTGCTCAGGGTGCTGGGTGCTCATTGCTCCGGGTGCTGGTTGCTCATTGCTCGCGGTGCTGCATGCTCAGTGCTCGGGGTGCTCGGTGCTCAGTACTCAGGGTGCTGGGTACTCAGTGCTCAGGGTGCTCGGTGCTCAGTACTCGGGGTGCTGGGTGCTCATTCTCGGGGTGCTTGGTGCTCAGTGCTCGTGGTGCTGTGTGCTCAGTACTCAGGGTGCTGGGTGCTCAGTGCTCAGGGTGTTGGGTGCTCAGTACTCAGGGTGCTGGGTGCTCAGTGCTCAGGGTGCTGGGTGCTCAGTACTCAGGGTGCTGGGTGCTCAGTGCTCAGGGTGCTGAGTGCTCAGTACTCAGGGTGCTGGGAGCTCAGTGCTCAGGGTGATCGGTGCTCAGTACTCAGGGTGCTCAGTACTCAGGGTGCTGGGTGCTCAGTGCTCGGGGTGCTGGGTGCTCAGTATTCAGGGTGCTGGGTGCTCAGTGCTTTGGGTTCTGGGTGCTCAGTGCTCAGGGTGATCGGTGCTCAGTACTCAGGGTGCTGGGTGCTCAGTGCTCAGGGTGCTGGGTGCTCAGTCCTCAGGGTGCTTAGTGCTCAGGGTGCTGGGTGCTCAGTGCTCGGGGTGCTCGGTGCTCAGTACTCAGGGTGCTGAGTGCTCAGTACTCAGGGTGCTGTGTGCTCAGTACTCAGGGTGCTGGGTGCTCAGTGCTCAGGTTGCTGGGTGATCAGTGCTCAGGGTGCTGGGTGCTCAGTGCTCAGCTTGCTGGGTGCTCAGTGCTCGGGGTGCTGGGTGCTCAGTACTCAGGTTGCTGGGTGCTCAGTGATTGGTGTGCTCGGTGCTCAGTACGTTGGGTGCTCACTACTCAGGGTGCTGGGTGCTCAGTGCTCGGGGTGATCCGTGCTCAGTACTCAGGTTGCTGGGTGCTCAGTTCTCGGGGTGCTCAGTGCTCAGTACGTTGGGTGCTCACTACTCAGGGTGCTGGGTGCTCAGTGCTCAGGGTGCTGGGTGCTCAGTGCTCAGGGTGCTTGGTGCTCAGTGCTCAGGGTGCTGGGTGCTCAGTACTCAGGGTGCTGGTTGCTCAGTACTCAGGGTGCTCAGTGCTCAGTACTCAGGGTGCTCAGTGCTCAGTACTCAGGGTGCTCAGTTCTCAGGGTGCTGGGTGCTCAGTCCTCAGGGTGCTGGGTGCTCAGTGCTCAGGGTGCTCAGTGCTCAGTGCTCAGGGTGCTGGGTGCTCAGTACTCAGGGTGCTGTGTGCTCAGTGCTCGGGGTGCTGGGTGCTCAGTACTCAGAGTGCTGGGTGCTCAGTGCTCAGGGTGCTGGGTGCTCAGTGCTCAGGGTGCTCGGTGCTTAGTACTCAGGGTGCTCGGTGCTCGGGGTGCTGGGTGCTCAGTGCACGGGGTGCTGGGTGCTCAGTGTTCGGGTTGCTGGGTGCTCAGTGCTCAGGGTGCTGGGTGCTCAGTACTCAAGGTGCTGGCTGCTCAGTACTCAGGGTGCTGGGTGCTCAGTACTCAGGGAGCTCAGTGCTTGGGGTGCTGGGTGCTCAGTACTCAGGGTGCTCAGTGCTTGGGGTGTTGGGTGCTCAGTACTCAGGTTGCTGGGTGCTCAGTGATCAGGGTGTTGGGTGCTCAGTACTCAGGGTGCTGGGTGCTCAGTACTCAGGGTGCTGGGTGCTCAGTGCTCGGGGTGCTGGGTGCTCAGTGCTCGGGGTGCTGGGTGCTCAGTGCTCGGGGTGCTGGGTGCTCAGTGCTCGGGGTGCTGGGTGCTCAGTGCTCGGGGTGCTGGGTGCTCAGTGCTCGGGGTGCTGGGTGCTCAGTGCTCGGGGTGCTGGGTTCTCAGTGCTCGGGGTGCTCGGTGCTCAGTGCTCGGGGTGCTGGGTGCTCAGTACTCGTGGTGCTCAGTGCTCAGTACTCAGGGTGCTGGGTGCTCAGTGCTCAGGGCGCTGGGTGCTCAGTGCTAGGGGTGCTGGCTGCTCGGTGCTCAGGTTGCTGGGTGGTCAGTACTCGGGGCGCTGGGTGCTCAGTACTCAGGGTGCGGGGTGCTCATTGCTTGGGGTGCTGGTTGCTCAGTGCTCGGGGTGCTGGGTGCTCAGTGCTCAGGGTGCTTGGTGCTCAGTGCTCAGGGTGCTGGGTGCTCAGTACTCAGGGTGCTGGGTGCTCAGTACTCGGGTGCTGGGTGCTCAGTACTCAGGGTGCTGGGTGCTCAGTGCTCAGGGTGCTGGGTGCTCAGTGCTCAGGGTTCTGGGTGCTCAGTACTCAGGGTGCTCGGTGCTCGGGTTGCTGGGTGCTCAGTGCTCGGGGTGCTTGGTGCTCAGTCCTCCGGGTGCTCAGTGCTCAGTACTCAGGGTGCTGGGTGCTCAGTGCTCAGGGTGCTGGGTGCTCAGTACTCAGGGTGCTGGGTGCACGGTGCTCAGTACGCTGGGTGCTCAGTACTCAGGGTGCTGGGTGCACAGTACTCAGGGTGCTCGGTGCTCAGTACTCAGGGTGCTGGGTGCTCAGTACTCGGGGTGCTGGGTGCTCATTAATCAGGGTGCTGGGTGCTCAGTACTCAGGGTGCTCAGTGCTTGGGGTGCAGGGTGCTCAGTACTCGGGGTGCTGGGTGCTCAGTACTCGGGGTACTGGGTGCTCAGTGCTCAGGGTGCTGGGTGCTCAGTGCTGAGGGTGCTGGCTGCTCAGTGCTCAGGGTGCTGGGTGCTCAGTACTCAGGGTGCTAGGTGCTCAGTACTCAGGGTGCTCAGTGCTCAGTACTCAGCGTGCTGGGTGCTCAGTGCTCAGGGTCCTCGGTGCTCAGTACTCAGGGGGCTCAGTGCTCAGTACTCAGCGTGCTTTGTGCTCAGTGCTCAGGGTGCTGGGTGCTCAGTACTCAGGGTGCTGGATGCTCAGTACTCAGGGTGCTGGGTGCTCTGTACTCAGGGTGCTGGGTGCTCAGTGCTCGGGGTGCTCGGTGATCAGTACTCAGGGTGCTGGGTGCTCAGTGCTCAGGGTGCTGAGTACTCAGTACTCAGGGTGCTGGGTGCTCAGTGCTCAGGGTGCTGGGTGCTCAGTGCTCAGGGTGCTGGGTGCTCAGTACTCGGGGTGCTGGGTGCTCAGTGCTCGGGGTGCTGGGTGCTCAGTGCTCGGGGTGCTGGGTGCTCAGTGCTCAGGGTGCTGGGTGCTCAGTACTCAGGGTGCTGGGGGCTCAGTACTCAGGGTGCTGGGTGCTCAGTGTTCGGGGTGCTGGGTGCTCAGTCCTCAGGGTGCTGGGTGCTCAGTACTCATCGTGTTCGGTGTTCAGTACTCAGGGTGCTCAGTGCTCAGTACTCAGGGTGCTGGTTGCTCAGTGCTCGGGGTGCTCGGTGCTCAGTACTCAGGGTGCTGGGTGCTCAGTACTCAGGGTGCTGGGTGCTCAGTACTCAGGGCGCTGCGTGCTCAGTACTCAGGGTGCTGGGTGCTCAGTACTCAGGGTGCTGGGTGCTCAGTGCTCAGGGTGCTGGGTGCTCAGTACTCAGGGTGCTTGGTGCTCAGTACTTAGTGTGCTCGGTGCTCAGTACTCAGGGTGCTGGGTGCTCAGTGCTCAGGGTGCTTTGTACTCAGTACTCAGGGTTCTGGGTGCTCAGTACTCAGGGTGCTGGGTGCTCAGTGCTCAGGGTGCTGGGTGCTCAGTGCTCAGGGTGCTGGGTGCTCAGTACTCAGGGTGCTGGGTGCTCAGTGCTCAGGGTGATCGGTGATCAGTACTCAGGTTGCTCAGTACTCAGGGTGCTGGGTGCTCAGTGCTCAGGGTGCTGGGTGCTCAGTACTCAGGGTGCTGGGTGCTCAGTGCTCGGTGTGCTGGGTGCTCAGTGCTCAGGGTGCTCAGTGCTCAGGGTGCTGGGTGCTCAGTGCTCGGGGTGCTCGGTGCTCAATGTGCTGGGTGCTCAGTCCTCAGGGTGCTCAGTGCTCAGGGTGCTGGGTGCTCAGTGCTCGGGGTGCTCGGTGCTCAGTACTCAGGGTGCTGGGTGCTCAGTACTCATGGTGCTGGGTGCTCAGTACTCAGGGGGCTGGGTGCTCAGTGCTCAGGGTGCTGGGTGCTCAGTGCTCAGGGCGCTGGGTGCTCAGTGCTCGGGGTGCTGGGTGCTCAGTGCTCGGGGTGCTGGGTGCTCAGTACTCAGGGTGCTGGGTGCTCAGTACTCATGGTGCTGGGTGCTCAGTACTCAGGGGGCTGGGTGCTCAGTGCTCAGGGTGCTGGGTGCTCAGTACTCAGGGTTCTGGGTGCTCAGTACTCAGGGTGCTGGGTGCTCAGTGCTCAGGGTGCTGGGTGCTCAGTGCTCAGGGTGCTGTGTGCTCAGTACTCAGGGTGCTGGGTGCTCAGTGCTCAGGGTGATCGGTGCTCAGTACTCAGGGTGCTCAGTACTCAGGGTGCTGTGTGTTCAGTGCTCAGGGTGCTGGGTGCTCAGTACTCAGGGTGCTCAGTGCTCAGGGTGCTGGGTGGTCAGGGTGCTGTGTGCTCAGTGCTCGGGGTGCTGGGTGCTCAGTGCTCAGTGCTCAGGGTGCTGGGTGCTCAGTGCTCAGGGTGCTGTGTGCTCAGTGCTCAGTACTCAGCGTGCTGGATGCTCAGTGCTCAGAGTGTTGGGTGCTCAGTGATCAGGGTGCTGGGTGCTCAGTACTCTGGGTGTTGGGTGCTCAGTACTCAGGGTGCTGGGTGCTCAGTGCTCGGGGTGCTCGGTGCTCAGTACTCAAGGTGCTGGGTGCTCAGTGCTCAGGGTGCGGGGTGCTCAGTCCTCGGGGTGCTCCGTGCTCAGTGCTCAGGGGGCTGGGTGCTCAGTACTCAGGGTGCTCGGTGCTCAGTACTCAGGGTTCTCAGTGCTCAGGGTGCTGGGTGCTCAGTACTCAGGGTGCTCAGTGCTCAGTACTCGGGGTGCTGGGTGCTCAGTACTCAGGGCGCTCAGTGCTCAGTACTCGGGGTGCTGGGTGCTCAGTGCTCAGTGTGCTCAGTGCTCAGTGCTCGGGGTGCTGGGTGCTCAGTGCTCGGGGCGCTGGGTGCTCAGTGCTCGGGGTGCTGGGTGCTCAGTACTCAGGGTGCTTTGTGCTCAGTGCTCAGTACTCAGCGTGCTGGGTGCTCAGTGCTCAGAGTGTTGGGTGCTCAGTACTCAGGGTGCTGGGTGCTCAGTGCTCAGTGCTCAGGGTGCTCAGTGCTCAGGGTGCTCAGTGCTCAGGGTGCTGGGTGCTCAGGGTGCTGGGTGCTCAGTGCTCGGGGTGCTGGGTGCTCATTGCTCAGTGCTCAGGGTGCTGGGTGCTCAGTGCTGAGTGCTCAGGGTGCTGGGTGTTCAGTACTCATGGTGCTCGGTGCTCAGTGCTCAGGGTGCTGGGTGCTCAGTACTCAGGGTGCTGGGTGCTCAGTGCTCGGGGTGCTGGGTGCTCAGTGCTCAGGGTGATCAGTGCTCAGTACTCAGGGTGCTGGGTTCTCAGCGCTCTGGGTGCTGGGTGCTCAGTCCACAGGGTGCTCAGTACTCAGGATGCTCTGTGCTCAGTGCTCAGTACTCAGGGTGCTCAGTACTCAGGGTGCTGGGTGCTCAGTGCTCGGGGTGCTGGGTGCTCAGTACTCAGGGTGCTGGGTGCTCAGTACTCGGGGTGCTGGGTGCTCAGTACTCAGGGTGCTGGGTGCTCAGTGCTCGGGGTGCTGGGTGCTCACTGCTCAGAGTGATCGGTGCTCAGTGCTCAGGGTGCTGGGTGCTCATTGCTCGGTGTGCTCGGTGCTCAGTACTCAGGGTGCTGAGTGCTCAGTACTCAGGTTGCTGGGTGCTCAGTACTCAGGTTGCTGGTTGCTCAGTACTCAGGGTGCTGGGTGCTCAGTGCTCGGGGTGCTGGGTGCTCATTGCTCGGGGTGCTGGGTGCTCAGGGCTGTGGTGCTGGGTGCTCAGTTCTCAGTCCTCAGGGTGCTGGGTGCTCAGTGCTCAGTGCTCAGGGTGCTGGTTGCTCAGTACTCAGGGTGCTGGGTGCTCAGTACTCAGGGTGCTGGGTGCTCAGTGCTCAGGGTGCTCTGTGCTCAGTACTCAGGGTGCTGGGTGCTCAGTGCTTGGGGTGCTGCGTGCTCAGTGCTCAGGGAGCTGGGTGCTCAGTGCTCAGGGTGCTGGGTGCTCAGTACTCAGGGTGCTGGGTTCTCAGTGCTCGTTGTGCTCGGTGCTCAGTACTCAAGGTGCTGTGTGCTCAGTGCTCAGGGTGCTGGGTGCTCAGTCCTCGGGGTGCTCCGTGCTCAGTGATCAGGGTGCTGGGTGCTCAGTACTCAGGGTGCTCGGTGCTCAGTACTCAGTGTTTTCAGTGCTCAGTACTCAGGGTGCTGGGTGCTCAGTGCTCAGGGTGCTGGGTGCTCAGTACTCAGGGTGCTCAGTGCTCAGTACTCGGGGTGCTTGGTGCTCAGTACTCAGGGTGCTCAGTGCTCAGTACTCGGGGTGCTGGGTGCTCCGTGCTCAGGGTGCTCAGTGCTCAGTGCTCGGGGTGCTGGGTGCTCAGTGCTCGGGGCGCTGGGTGCTCAGTGCTCGGGGTGCTGGGTGCTCAGTACTCAGGGTGCTGGGTGCTCAGTGCTCAGGGTGCTCAGTGCTCAGTACTCAGTGCTCAGGGTGCTCAGTGCTCAGTGCTCAGGGTGCTGGGTGTTCAGTACTCAGGGTGCTGGGTGCTCAGTACTCAGGGTGCTGGGTGCTCAGTGCTCAGGGTGCTGGGAGCTCAGTAGTCTGGGTGTTGGGTGCTCAGTACTCAGGGTGCTGGGTGCTCCGTGCTCAGGGTGCTGGGTGCTCAGTGCTCAGGGTTCTGGGTGCTCAGTGCTCAGGGTGCTGGGTGGTCAGTACTCAGGGTGCTGGGTGCTTAGTGCTCGAGGTGCTCGGTGCTCAGTACTCAAGGTGCTGGGTGCTCAGTGCTCAGGGTGCTGGGTGCTCAGTACTCGGGGTTCTCCGTGCTCATGGTGCTGGGTGCTCAGTGCTCAGGGTGCTGGGTGCTCAGTGCTCGGGGTGCTGGGTGCTGAGTGCTCAGGGTGCTGGGTGCTCAGTGCTCGGGGTGCTCGGTGCTCAGTGCTCAGGGTGCTGGGTGCTCAGTACTCAGGGTGCTGGGTGATTAGTACTCAGGTTGCTCAGTGCTCAGTACACAGGGTGCTGGGTGCTCAGTGCTCGGGGTGCTGGGTGCTCAGTGCTCAGTACTCAGGGTGCTGGGTGCTCAGTGCTCAGGGTGCTGGGTGCTCAGTACTCAGCGTGCTGGGTGCTCAGTACTCAGGGTGCTGGGTGCTCAGTGCTCAGGGTGCTGGGTGCTCAGTGCTCAGGGTGCTGGGTGCTCAGTGATCGGGGTGCTGGGTGCTGAGTACTCAGGGTGCTCAGTGCTCGGTTAGCTCGGTGCTCAGTACTCAGGGTGCTGGGTGCTCAGTACTCAGTGCTCGGGGTCCTGGGTGCTCCGTGCTCGGGGTGCTGTGTGCTCAGTGTTCTGGGTGCTGGGTTCTCAGTACTCAGGGTGCTGGGTGCTCAGTACTCAGGGTGCTCGGTGCTCAGTACTCAGGGTGCTGGGTCCTCAGTGCTCAGGGTGCTGGGTACTCAGTACTCAGGGTGCTGGGTGCTCAGTACTCAGGGTGCTGGGTGCTCAGTGCTCAGGGTGCTGGGTGCTCAGTGCTCAGGGTGCTGGGTGCTCAGTACTCAGGGTGCTGGGTGCTCAGTGCTCAGGGTGATCGGTGCTCAGTACTCAGGGTGCTCAGTACTCAGGATGCTGGGTGCTCAGTGCTCAGGGTGCTGGGTGCTCAGTACTCAGGGTACTCAGTACTCAGGGTGCTGGGTGCTCAGTGCTCAGGGTGATCGGTGCTCAGTACTCAGGGTACTCAGTACTCAGGGTGCTGGGTGCTCAGTACTCAGGGTGCTGGGTGCTCAGTGCTCAGGGTGCTGGGTGCTCAGTGCTCAGGGTGCTGGGTGCTCAGTGCTCGGGGTGCTGGGTGCTCAGTGCTCAGGGTGATCGGTGCTCAGTACTCAGGGTGCTGGGTGCTCAGTGCTCAGGGTGCTGGGTGCTCAGTCCTCAGGGTGCTCAGTGCTCAGGGTGCTGGGTGCTCAGTACTCATGGTGCTGGGTGCTCAGTACTCAGGGGGCTGGGTGCTCAGCGCTCAGTGTGCTGGGTGCTCAGTGCTCAGGGCGCTGGGTGCTCAGTGCTCGGGGTGCTGGGTGCTCAGTGCTCGGGGTGCTGGGTGGTCAGTGCTCAGTGCTCAAGGTGCTGGGTGCTCAGTGCTCAGTGCTCAGGGTGCTGGGTGCTCAGTACTCAGGGTGCTGGGTGCTCAGTACTCAGGGTGCTGGGTGCTCAGTTCTCAGGGTGCTGGGTGATCAGTACTCTGGGTGTTGGGTGCTCAGTACTCAGGTTGCTCAGTGCTCAGTACTCGGGGTGCTCGGTGCTCAGTGCTCAGTGTGCTCAGTGCTCAGGGTGCTGGGTGCTCAGTGCTCGGGGCGCTGGGTGCTCAGTGCTCGGGGTGCTGGGTGCTCAGTACTCAGGGTGCTGTGTGCTCAGTGCTCTGTACTCAGCGTGCTGGGTGCTCAGTGCTCAGTGCTGAGGGTGCTCAGTGCTCAGGGTGCTCAGTGCTCAGGGTGCTGGGTGCTCAGGGTGCTGGGTGCTCAGTGCTCGGGGTGCTGGGTGCTCAGTTCTCAGTGCTCAGGGTGCTGGGTGCTCAGTGCTCTGTGCTCAGGGTGCTGGGTGTTCAGTACTCAGGGTGCTCGGTGCTCAGTGCTCAGGGTGCTAGGTGCTCAGTACTCAGGGTGCTGGGTGCTCAGTGCTCGGGGTGCTGGGTGCTCAGTACTCAGGGTGCAGGGTGCTCAGTACTCAGGGTGCTGGGTGCTCAGTGCTCAGGGTGCTGGGTGCTCAGTACTCAGGGTGCTCGGTGCTCAGTACTCAGGGTGCTCGGTGCTCAGTACTCAGGGTGCTGGGTGCTCAGTACTCAGGGTGCTGAGTGCTCAGTACTCACGGTGCTGGGTGCTCAGTGCTCAGGGTGCTGGGTGCTCAGTGCTCTGGGTGCTGGGTGCTCACTGCTCAGGGTGCTGGGTGCTCAGTGCTCAGGGTGCTGGGTGCTCAGTGATCGGGGTGATGGGTGCTGAGTGCTCAGGGTGCTGAGTGCTCAGTGCTCGGGGTGCTCGGTGCTCAGTGCTCAGGGTCCTGGGTGCTCAGTACTCAGGGTGCTGGGTGCTTAGTAATCAGGGTGCTCAGTGCTCAGTACACAGGGTGCTGGGTGCTCAGTGCTCGGGGTGCTGGGTGCTCAGTGCTCAGTACTCAGGGTGCTGGGTGTTCAGTGCTCAGGGTGCTGGGTGCTCAGTGCTCAGGGTGCTGGGTGCTCAGTGCTCGGGGAGCTCGGTGCTCAGTACTCAGGGTGCTGGGTGCTCAGTACTCAGTGCTCGGGGTCCTGGGTGCTCCGTGCTCGGGGTGATCTGTTCTCAGTACTCAGGGTGCTGGGTGCTCAGTGCTCGGGGTGCTGGGTGCTCAGTCCTCGGGGTGCTCAGTACTCAGGGTACTGGGTGCTCAGTACTCAGGGTGCTGGGTGCTCAGAGCTCGGGGTGCTCGGTGCTCAGTACTCGGGGTGCTGGGTGCTCAGTGCTCAGGGTGCTGGGTGCTCAGTGCTCGGGGTGCTGGGTGCTCAGTGCTGAGGGTGCTGGCTGCTCAGTGCTCAGGGTGCTGGCTGCTCAGTACTCAGGGTGCTAGGTGCTCAGTACTCAGGGTGCTCAGTGCTCAGTACTCAGCGTGCTGGGTGCTCAGTACTCAGGGTGTTCAGTGCTCAGTACTCAGCGTGCTTTGTGCTCAGTGCTCAGGGTGCTGGGTGCTCAGTACTCAGGGTGCTGGGTGCTCAGTATTCAGGGTGCTGGGTGCTCAGTACTCAGGGTGCTGGGTGCTCAGTGCTCGGGGTGCTCGGTGATCAGTACTCAGGGTGCTGGGTGCTCATTACTCAGGGTGCTGGGTGCTCAGTGCTCAGGGTGCTGGGTGCTCAGTGCTCGGGGTGCTCGGTGATCAGTACTCAGGGTGCTGGGTGCTCAGTGCTCAGGGTGCTGAGTACTCAGTACTCAGGGTGCTGGGTGCTCAGTGCTCGGGGTGCTGGGTGCTCAGTGCTCAGTACTCAGGGTGCTGGGTGCTCAGTGCTCAGGGTGCTGGGTGCTCAGTACTCAGGGTGCTGGGTGCTCAGTGCTCAGGGTGATCGGTGCTCAGTACTCAGGGTGCTCAGTACTCAGGATGCTGGGTGCTCAGTGCTCAGGGTGCTGGGTGCTCAGTACTCAGGGTACTCAGTACTCAGGGTGCTGGGTGCTCAGTGCTCAGGGTGATCGGTGCTCAGTACTCAGGGTACTCAGTACTCAGGGTGCTGGGTGCTCAGTACTCAGGGTGCTGGGTGCTCAGTGCTCAGGGTGCTGGGTGCTCAGTGCTCAGGGTGCTGGGTGCTCAGTGCTCGGGGTGCTGGGTGCTCAGTGCTCAGGGTGATCGGTGCTCAGTACTCAGGGTGCTGGGTGCTCAGTGCTCAGGGTGCTGGGTGCTCAGTCCTCAGGGTGCTCAGTGCTCAGGGTGCTGGGTGCTCAGTACTCATGGTGCTGGGTGCTCAGTACTCAGGGGGCTGGGTGCTCAGCGCTCAGTGTGCTGGGTGCTCAGTGCTCAGGGCGCTGGGTGTTCAGTGCTCGGGGTGCTGGGTGCTCAGTGCTCGGGGTGCTGGGTGGTCAGTGCTCAGTGCTCAAGGTGCTGGGTGCTCAGTGCTCAGTGCTCAGGGTGCTGGGTGCTCAGTACTCAGGGTGCTGGGTGCTCAGTACTCAGGGTGCTGGGTGCTCAGTTCTCAGGGTGCTGGGTGATCAGTACTCTGGGTGTTGGGTGCTCAGTACTCAGGTTGCTCAGTGCTCAGTACTCGGGGTGCTCGGTGCTCAGTGCTCAGTGTGCTCAGTGCTCAGGGTGCTGGGTGCTCAGTGCTCGGGGCGCTGGGTGCTCAGTGCTCGGGGTGCTGGGTGCTCAGTACTCAGGGTGCTGTGTGCTCAGTGCTCTGTACTCAGCGTGCTGGGTGCTCAGTGCTCAGTGCTGAGGGTGCTCAGTGCTCAGGGTGCTCAGTGCTCAGGGTGCTGGGTGCTCAGGGTGCTGGGTGCTCAGTGCTCGGGGTGCTGGGTGCTCAGTTCTCAGTGCTCAGGGTGCTGGGTGCTCAGTGCTCTGTGCTCAGGGTGCTGGGTGTTCAGTACTCAGGGTGCTCGGTGCTCAGTGCTCAGGGTGCTAGGTGCTCAGTACTCAGGGTGCTGGGTGCTCAGTGCTCGGGGTGCTGGGTGCTCAGTACTCAGGGTGCAGGGTGCTCAGTACTCAGGGTGCTGGGTGCTCAGTGCTCAGGGTGCTGGGTGCTCAGTACTCAGGGTGCTCGGTGCTCAGTACTCAGGGTGCTCGGTGCTCAGTACTCAGGGTGCTGGGTGCTCAGTACTCAGGGTGCTGAGTGCTCAGTACTCAGGGTGCTGGGTGCTCAGTGCTCAGGGTGCTGGGTGCTCAGTGCTCTGGGTGCTGGGTGCTCACTGCTCAGGGTGCTGGGTGCTCAGTGCTCAGGGTGCTGGGTGCTCAGTGATCGGGGTGATGGGTGCTGAGTGCTCAGGGTGCTGAGTGCTCAGTGCTCGGGGTGCTCGGTGCTCAGTGCTCAGGGTCCTGGGTGCTCAGTACTCAGGGTGCTGGGTGCTTAGTAATCAGGGTGCTCAGTGCTCAGTACACAGGGTGCTGGGTGCTCAGTGCTCGGGGTGCTGGGTGCTCAGTGCTCAGTACTCAAGGTGCTGGGTGTTCAGTGCTCAGGGTGCTGGGTGCTCAGTGCTCAGGGTGCTGGGTGCTCAGTGCTCGGGGAGCTCGGTGCTCAGTACTCAGGGTGCTGGGTGCTCAGTACTCAGTGCTCGGGGTCCTGGGTGCTCCGTGCTCGGGGTGATCTGTTCTCAGTACTCAGGGTGCTGGGTGCTCAGTGCTCGGGGTGCTGGGTGCTCAGTCCTCGGGGTGCTCAGTACTCAGGGTACTGGGTGCTCAGTACTCAGGTTGCTGGGTGCTCAGAGCTCGAGGTGCTCGGTGCTCAGTACTCGGGGTGCTGGGTGCTCAGTGCTCAGGGTGCTGGGTGCTCAGTGCTCGGGGTGCTGGGTGCTCAGTGCTGAGGGTGCTGGCTGCTCAGTGCTCAGGGTGCTGGCTGCTCAGTACTCAGGGTGCTAGGTGCTCAGTACTCAGGGTGCTCAGTGCTCAGTACTCAGCGTGCTGGGTGCTCAGTGCTCAGGGTCCTCGGTGCTCAGTACTCAGGGTGTTCAGTGCTCAGTACTCAGCGTGCTTTGTGCTCAGTGCTCAGGGTGCTGGGTGCTCAGTACTCAGGGTGCTGGGTGCTCAGTATTCAGGGTGCTGGGTGCTCAGTACTCAGGGTGCTGGGTGCTCAGTGCTCGGGGTGCTCGGTGATCAGTACTCAGGGTGCTGGGTGCTCATTACTCAGGGTGCTGGGTGCTCAGTGCTCAGGGTGCTGGGTGCTCAGTGCTCGGGGTGCTCGGTGATCAGTACTCAGGGTGCTGGGTGCTCAGTGCTCAGGGTGCTGAGTACTCAGTACTCAGGGTGCTGGGTGCTCAGTGCTCGGGGTGCTGGGTGCTCAGTGCTCAGTACTCAGGGTGCTGGGTGCTCAGTGCTCAGGGTGCTGGGTGCTCAGTACTCAGGGTGCTGGGTGCTCAGTGCTCAGGGTGATCGGTGCTCAGTACTCAGGGTGCTCAGTACTCAGGATGCTGGGTGCTCAGTGCTCAGGGTGCTGGGTGCTCAGTACTCAGGGTACTCAGTACTCAGGGTGCTGGGTGCTCAGTGCTCAGGGTGATCGGTGCTCAGTACTCAGGGTACTCAGTACTCAGGGTGCTGGGTGCTCAGTACTCAGGGTGCTGGGTGCTCAGTGCTCAGGGTGCTGGGTGCTCAGTGCTCAGGGTGCTGGGTGCTCAGTGCTCGGGGTGCTGGGTGCTCAGTGCTCAGGGTGATCGGTGCTCAGTACTCAGGGTGCTGGGTGCTCAGTGCTCAGGGTGCTGGGTGCTCAGTCCTCAGGGTGCTCAGTGCTCAGGGTGCTGGGTGCTCAGTACTCATGGTGCTGGGTGCTCAGTACTCAGGGGGCTGGGTGCTCAGCGCTCAGTGTGCTGGGTGCTCAGTGCTCAGGGCGCTGGGTGCTCAGTGCTCGGGGTGCTGGGTGCTCAGTGCTCGGGGTGCTGGGTGGTCAGTGCTCAGTGCTCAAGGTGCTGGGTGCTCAGTGCTCAGTGCTCAGGGTGCTGGGTGCTCAGTACTCAGGGTGCTGGGTGCTCAGTACTCAGGGTGCTGGGTGCTCAGTTCTCAGGGTGCTGGGTGATCAGTACTCTGGGTGTTGGGTGCTCAGTACTCAGGTTGCTCAGTGCTCAGTACTCGGGGTGCTCGGTGCTCAGTGCTCAGTGTGCTCAGTGCTCAGGGTGCTGGGTGCTCAGTGCTCGGGGCGCTGGGTGCTCAGTGCTCGGGGTGCTGGGTGCTCAGTACTCAGGGTGCTGTGTGCTCAGTGCTCTGTACTCAGCGTGCTGGGTGCTCAGTGCTCAGTGCTGAGGGTGCTCAGTGCTCAGGGTGCTCAGTGCTCAGGGTGCTGGGTGCTCAGGGTGCTGGGTGCTCAGTGCTCGGGGTGCTGGGTGCTCAGTTCTCAGTGCTCAGGGTGCTGGGTGCTCAGTGCTCTGTGCTCAGGGTGCTGGGTGTTCAGTACTCAGGGTGCTCGGTGCTCAGTGCTCAGGGTGCTAGGTGCTCAGTACTCAGGGTGCTGGGTGCTCAGTGCTCGGGGTGCTGGGTGCTCAGTACTCAGGGTGCAGGGTGCTCAGTACTCAGGGTGCTGGGTGCTCAGTGCTCAGGGTGCTGGGTGCTCAGTACTCAGGGTGCTCGGTGCTCAGTACTCAGGGTGCTCGGTGCTCAGTACTCAGGGTGCTGGGTGCTCAGTACTCAGGGTGCTGAGTGCTCAGTACTCAGGGTGCTGGGTGCTCAGTGCTCAGGGTGCTGGGTGCTCAGTGCTCTGGGTGCTGGGTGCTCACTGCTCAGGGTGCTGGGTGCTCAGTGCTCAGGGTGCTGGGTGCTCAGTGATCGGGGTGATGGGTGCTGAGTGCTCAGGGTGCTGAGTGCTCAGTGCTCGGGGTGCTCGGTGCTCAGTGCTCAGGGTCCTGGGTGCTCAGTACTCAGGGTGCTGGGTGCTTAGTAATCAGGGTGCTCAGTGCTCAGTACACAGGGTGCTGGGTGCTCAGTGCTCGGGGTGCTGGGTGCTCAGTGCTCAGTACTCAGGGTGCTGGGTGTTCAGTGCTCAGGGTGCTGGGTGCTCAGTGCTCAGGGTGCTGGGTGCTCAGTGCTCGGGGAGCTCGGTGCTCAGTACTCAGGGTGCTGGGTGCTCAGTACTCAGTGCTCGGGGTCCTGGGTGCTCCGTGCTCGGGGTGATCTGTTCTCAGTACTCAGGGTGCTGGGTGCTCAGTGCTCGGGGTGCTGGGTGCTCAGTCCTCGGGGTGCTCAGTACTCAGGGTACTGGGTGCTCAGTACTCAGGGTGCTGGGTGCTCAGAGCTCGGGGTGCTCGGTGCTCAGTACTCGGGGTGCTGGGTGCTCAGTGCTCAGGGTGCTGGGTGCTCAGTGCTCGGGGTGCTGGGTGCTCAGTGCTGAGGGTGCTGGCTGCTCAGTGCTCAGGGTGCTGGCTGCTCAGTACTCAGGGTGCTAGGTGCTCAGTACTCAGGGTGCTCAGTGCTCAGTACTCAGCGTGCTGGGTGCTCAGTGCTCAGGGTCCTCGGTGCTCAGTACTCAGGGTGTTCAGTGCTCAGTACTCAGCGTGCTTTGTGCTCAGTGCTCAGGGTGCTGGGTGCTCAGTACTCAGGGTGCTGGGTGCTCAGTATTCAGGGTGCTGGGTGCTCAGTACTCAGGGTGCTGGGTGCTCAGTGCTCGGGGTGCTCGGTGATCAGTACTCAGGGTGCTGGGTGCTCATTACTCAGGGTGCTGGGTGCTCAGTGCTCAGGGTGCTGGGTGCTCAGTGCTCGGGGTGCTCGGTGATCAGTACTCAGGGTGCTGGGTGCTCAGTGCTCAGGGTGCTGAGTACTCAGTACTCAGGGTGCTGGGTGCTCAGTGCTCGGGGTGCTGGGTGCTCAGTGCTCAGTACTCAGGGTGCTGGGTGCTCAGTGCTCAGGGTGCTGGGTGCTCAGTACTCAGCGTGCTGGGTGCTCAGTACTCAGGGTGCTGGGTGCTCAGTGCTCAGGGTGCTGGGTGCTCAGTGCTCAGGGTGCTGGGTGCTCAGTGATCGGGGTGCTGGGTGCTGAGTACTCAGGGTGCTCAGTGCTCGGTTAGCTCGGTGCTCAGTACTCAGGGTGCTGGGTGCTCAGTACTCAGTGCTCGGGGTCCTGGGTGCTCCGTGCTCGGGGTGCTGTGTGCTCAGTGCTCTGGGTGCTGGGTGCTCAGTACTCAGGGTGCTGGGTGCTCAGTACTCAGGGTGCTCGGTGCTCAGTACTCAGGGTGCTGGGTCCTCAGTGCTCAGGGTGCTGGGTACTCAGTACTCAGGGTGCTGGGTGCTCAGTACTCAGGGTGCTGGGTGCTCAGTGCTCAGGGTGCTGGGTGCTCAGTGCTCAGGGTGCTGGGTGCTCAGTACTCAGGGTGCTGGGTGCTCAGTGCTCAGGGTGATCGGTGCTCAGTACTCAGGGTGCTCAGTACTCAGGATGCTGGGTGCTCAGTGCTCAGGGTGCTGGGTGCTCAGTACTCAGGGTACTCAGTACTCAGGGTGCTGGGTGCTCAGTGCTCAGGGTGATCGGTGCTCAGTACTCAGGGTACTCAGTACTCAGGGTGCTGGGTGCTCAGTACTCAGGGTGCTGGGTGCTCAGTGCTCAGGGTGCTGGGTGCTCAGTGCTCAGGGTGCTGGGTGCTCAGTGCTCGGGCTGCTGGCTGCTCAGTGCTCAGGGTGATTGGTGCTCAGTACTCAGGGTGCTGGGTGCTCAGTGCTCAGGGTGCTGGGTGCTCAGTCCTCAGGGTGCTCAGTGCTCAGGGTGCTGGGTGCTCAGTACTCATGGTGCTGGGTGCTCAGTACTCAGGGGGCTGGGTGCTCAGTGCTCAGTGTGCTGGGTGCGCAGTGCTCAGGGCGCTGGGTGCTCAGTGCTCGGGGTGCTGGGTGCTCAGTGCTCGGGGTGCTGGGTGGTCAGTGCTCAGTGCTCAAGGTGCTGGGTGCTCAGTGCTCAGTGCTCAGGGTGCTGGGTGCTCAGTACTCAGGGTGCTGGGTGCTCAGTACTCAGGGTGCTGGGTGCTCAGTTCTCAGGGTGCTGGGTGATCAGTACTCTGGGTGTTGGGTGCTCAGTACTCAGGTTGCTCAGTGCTCAGTACTCGGGGTGCTCGGTGCTCAGTGCTCAGTGTGCTCAGTGCTCAGGGTGCTGGGTGCTCAGTGCTCGGGGCGCTGGGTGCTCAGTGCTCGGGGTGCTGGGTGCTCAGTACTCAGGGTGCTGTGTGCTCAGTGCTCAGTACTCAGCGTGCTGGGTGCTCAGTGCTCAGTGCTGAGGGTGCTCAGTGCTCAGGGTGCTCAGTGCTCAGGGTGCTGGGTGCTCAGGGTGCTGGGTGCTCAGTGCTCGGGGTGCTGGGTGCTCAGTTCTCAGTGCTCAGGGTGCTGGGTGCTCAGTGCTCAGTGCTCAGGGTGCTGGGTGTTCAGTACTCAGGGTGCTCGGTGCTCAGTGCTCAGGGTGCTAGGTGCTCAGTACTCAGGGTGCTGGGTGCTCAGTGCTCGGGGTGCTGGGTGCTCAGTACTCAGGGTGCTGGGTGCTCAGTACTCAGGGTGCTGGGTGCTCAGTGCTCAGGGTGCTGGGTGCTCAGTACTCAGGGTGCTCGGTGCTCAGTACTCAGGGTGCTCGGTGCTCAGTACTCAGGGTGCTGGGTGCTCAGTACTCAGGGTGCTGGGTGCTCAGTACTCAGGGTGCTGGGTGCTCAGTGCTCAGGGTGCTGGGTGCTCAGTGCTCTGGGTGCTGGGTGCTCACTGCTCAGGGTGCTGGGTGCTCAGTGCTCAGGGTGCTGGGTGCTCAGTGATCGGGGTGATGGGTGCTGAGTGCTCAGGGTGCTGAGTGCTCAGTGCTCGGGGTGCTCGGTGCTCAGTGCTCAGGGTCCTGGGTGCTCAGTACTCAGGGTGCTGGGTGCTTAGTAATCAGGGTGCTCAGTGTTCAGTACACAGGGTGCTGGGTGCTCAGTGCTCGGGGTGCTGGGTGCTCAGTGCTCAGTACTCAGGGTGCTGGGTGTTCAGTGCTCAGGGTGCTGGGTGCTCAGTGCTCAGGGTGCTGGGTGCTCAGTGCTCGGGGAGCTCGGTGCTCAGTACTCAGGGTGCTGGGTGCTCAGTACTCAGTGCTCGGGGTCCTGGGTGCTCCGTGCTCGGGGTGATCTGTTCTCAGTACTCAGGGTGCTGGGTGCTCAGTGCTCGGGGTGCTGGGTGCTCAGTCCTCGGGGTGCTCAGTACTCAGGGTACTGGGTGCTCAGTACTCAGGGTGCTGGGTGCTCAGAGCTCGGGGTGCTCGGTGCTCAGTACTCGGGGTGCTGGGTGCTCAGTGCTCAGGGTGCTGGGTGCTCAGTGCTCGGGGTGCTGGGTGCTCAGTGCTGAGGGTGCTGGCTGCTCAGTGCTCAGGGTGCTGGGTGCTCAGTACTCAGGGTGCTAGGTGCTCAGTACTCAGGGTGCTCAGTGCTCAGTACTCAGCGTGCTGGGTGCTCAGTGCTCAGGGTCCTCGGTGCTCAGTACTCAGGGTGTTCAGTGCTCAGTACTCAGCGTGCTTTGTGCTCAGTGCTCAGGGTGCTGGGTGCTCAGTACTCAGGGTGCTGGGTGCTCAGTATTCAGGGTGCTGGGTGCTCAGTACTCAGGGTGCTGGGTGCTCAGTGCTCGGGGTGCTCGGTGATCAGTACTCAGGGTGCTGGGTGCTCATTACTCAGGGTGCTGGGTGCTCAGTGCTCAGGGTGCTGGGTGCTCAGTGCTCGGGGTGCTCGGTGATCAGTACTCAGGGTGCTGGGTGCTCAGTGCTCAGGGTGCTGAGTACTCAGTACTCAGGGTGCTGGGTGCTCAGTGCTCGGGGTGCTGGGTGCTCAGTGCTCAGGGTGCTGGGTGCTCAGTACTCAGGGTGCTGGGTGCTCATTACTCAGGGTGCTGGGTGCTCAGTGCTCAGGGTGCTGGGTGCTCAGTCCTCAGGGTGCTGGGTGCTCAGTACTCAGGGTGTTCGGTGCTTAGTACTCAGGGTGCTCAGTGCTCAGTACTCAGGGTGCTGGTTGCTCAGTGCTCGGGGTGCTCGGTGCTCAGTACTCAACGTGCTGGGTGCTCAGTACTCAGGGTGCTGGGTGCTCCGTACTCAGGGTGCTGGGTGCTCAGTACTCAGGGTGCTGGGTGCTCAGTACTCAGGGTGCTGGGTGCTCAGTGCTCAGGGTGCTGGGTGCTCAGTACTCAGGGTGTTGGGTGCTCAGTACTCAGGGTGCTCGGTGCTCAGTACTCAGGGTGCTGGGTGCTCAGTGCTCAGGGTCCTTTGTACTCAGTACTCAGGGTTCTGGGTGCTCAGTACTCAGGGTGCTGGGTGCTCAGTGCTCAGGGTGCAGGGTGCTCAGTGCTCAGGGTGCTGTGTGCTCAGTACTCAGGGTGCTGGGTGCTCAGTGCTCAGGGTGATCGGTGCTCAGTACTCAGGGTGCTCAGTACTCAGGGTGCTGTGTGCTCAGTGCTCAGGGTGCTGGGTGCTCAGTACTCAGGGTGCTCAGTGCACAGGGTGCTGGGTGCTCAGGGTGCTGGGTGCTCAGTGCTCGGGGTGCTGGGTGCTCAGTGCTCAGTGCTCAGGGTGCTGGATGCTCAGTGCTCAGGGTGCTGTGTGCTCAGTGCTCAGTACTCAGCGTGCTGGGTGCTCAGTGCTCAGAGTGTTGGGTGCTCAGTACTCAGGGAGCTGGGTGCTCAGTGCTCAGTGCTCAGGGTGCTCAGTGCTCAGGGTGCTCAGTGCTCAGGGTGCTGGGTGCTCAGGGTGCTGGGTGCTCAGTGCTCGGGGTGCTGGGTGCTCAGTGCTCAGTGCTCAGGGTGCTGGGTGCTCAGTGCTCAGTGCTCAGGGTGCTGGGTGTTCAGTACTCAGGGTGCTCGGTGCTCAGTGCTCAGGGTGCTAGGTGCTCAGTACTCAGGGTGCTGGGTGCTCAGTGCTCGGGGTGCTGGGTGCTCAGTGCTCAGGGTGATCAGTGCTCAGTACTCAGTGTGCTGGGTGCTCAGTACTCAGGGTGCTGGGTGCTCAGTGCTCAGGGTGCTGGGTGCTCAGTACTCAGGGTGCTGGGTGCTCAGTACTCAGGGTGCTCCGTGCTCAGTACTCAGGGTGCTGGGTGCTCAGTGCTCAGGGTGCTTTGTACTCAGTACTCAGGGTTCTGGTTGCTCAGTACTCAGGGTGCTGGGTGCTCAATGCTCAGGGTGCTGGGTGCTCAGTGCTCAGGGTGCTGGGTGCTCAGTACTCAGGGTGCTGGGTGCTCAGTGCTCAGGGTGATCGGTGCTCAGTACTCAGGGTGCTCAGTACTCAGGGTGCTGGGTGCTCAGTACTCAGGGTGCTGGGTGCTCAGTGCTCAGGGTGCTGGGCTCTCAGTGCTCTGGGTGCTGGGTGCTCAGTGCTCAGGGTGCTGGGTGCTCAGTGCTCAGGGTGCTGGGTGCTCAGTGATCGGGGTGATGGGTGCTGAGTGCTCAGGGTGCTGGGTGCTCAGTGCTCGGGGTGCTCGGTGCTCAGTGCTCAGGGTCCTGGGTGCTCAGTACTCAGGGTGCTGGGTGCTTAGTAATCAGGGTGCTCAGTGCTCAGTACACAGGGTGCTGGGTGCTCAGTGCTCGGGGTGCTGGGTGCTCAGTGCTCAGTACTCAGGGTGCTGGATGCTCAGTGCTCAGGGTGCTGAGTGCTCAGTACTCAGCGTGCTGGGTGCTCAGTACTCAGGGTGCTGGGTGCTCAGTGCTCAGGGTGCTGGGTGCTCAGTGCTCAGGGTGCTGGGTGCTCAGTGCTCGGGGAGCTCGGTGCTCAGTACTCAGGGTGCTGGGTGCTCAGTACTCAGTGCTCGGGGTCCTGGGTGCTCCGTGCTCGGGGTGCTGGGTGCTCAGTACTCAGGGTGCTGGGTGCTCATTCTCGGGGTGCTGGGTGCTCAGTGCTCGGGGTGCTGGGTGCTCAGTACTCAGGGTGCTGGGGGCTCAGTACTCAGGGTGCTGGGTGCTCAGTACTCAGGGTGCTCTGTTCTCAGTACTCAGGGTGCTGGATGCTCATTCTCGGGGTGCTGGGTGCTCAGTGCTCGGGGTGCTGGGTTCTCAGTACTCAGGGTGCTGGGGGCTCAGTACTCAGGGTGCTGGGTGCTCAGTACTCAGGGTGATATGTTCTCAGTACTCAGGGTGCTGGGTGCTCAGTGCTCGGGGTGCTGGGTGCTCAGTACTCGGGGAGCTCAGTACTCAGGGTACTGGGTGCTCAGTACTCAGGGTGCTGGGTGCTCAGTGCTCGGGGTGCTCGGTGCTCAGTACTCGGGGTGCTGGGTGCTCAGTACTCGGGGTGCTGGGTGCTCAGTGCTCAGGGTGCTGGGTGCTCAGTGCTCGGGGTGGTGGGTGCTCAGTGCTGAGGGTGCTGGCTGCTCAGTGCTCAGGGTGCTGGGTGCTCAGTACTCAGGGTGCTAGGTGCTCTGTACTCAGGGTGCTCAGTGCTCAGTACTCAGCGTGCTGGGTGCTCAGTGCTCAGGGTCCTCGGTGCTCAGTACTCAGGGTGCTCAGTGCTCAGTACTCAGCGTGCTTTGTGCTCAGTGCTCAGGGTGCTGGGTGCTCAGTACGCAGGGTGCTGGGTGCTCAGTACTCAGGGTGCTGGGTGCTCAGTACTCAGGGTGCTGGGTGCTCAGTGCTCGGGGTGCTCGGTGATCAGTACTCAGGGTGCTGGGTGCTCAGTGCTCAGGGTGCTGAGTACTCAGTACTCAGGGTGCTCCGTGCTCAGTGCTCAGGGTGCTGGGTGCTCAGTGCTCAGGGTGCTGGGTGCTCAGTGCTCGGGGTGCTGGGTGCTCAGTGCTCGGGGTGCTGGGTGCTCAGTGCTCGGGGTGCTGGATGCTCAGTGCTCAGGGTGCTGGGTGCTCAGTGCTCAGGGTGCTGGGTGCTCAGTACTCAGGGTGCTGGGTGCTCATTACTCAGGGTGCTGGGTGCTCAGTGCTCAGGGTGCTGGGTGCTCAGTCCTCAGGGTGCTGGGTGCTCAGTACTCAGGGTGTTCGGTGCTTAGTACTCAGGGTGCTCAGTGCTCAGTACTCAGGGTGCTGGTTGCTCAGTGCTCGGGGTGCTCGGTGCTCAGTACTCAGGGTGCTGGGTGCTCAGTGCTCAGGGTGCTGGGTGCTCAGTACTCAGGGTGCTGGGTGCTCAGTACTCGGGGTGCTGGGTGCTCAGTACTCGGGGTGCTGGGTGCTCAGTGCTCAGGGTGCTGGGTGCTCAGTGCTCGGGGTGGTGGGTGCTCAGTGCTGAGGGTGCTGGCTGCTCAGTGCTCAGGGTGCTGGGTGCTCAGTACTCAGGGTGCTAGGTGCTCAGTACTCAGGGTGCTCAGTGCTCAGTACTCAGCGTGCTGGGTGCTCAGTGCTCAGGGTCCTCGGTGCTCAGTACTCAGGGTGCTCAGTGCTCAGTACTCAGCGTGCTTTGTGCTCAGTGCTCAGGGTGCTGGGTGCTCAGTACTCAGGGTGCTGGGTGCTCAGTACTCAGGGTGCTGGGTGCTCAGTACTCAGGGTGCTGGGTGCTCAGTGCTCGGGGTGCTCGGTGATCAGTACTCAGGGTGCTGGGTGCTCAGTGCTCAGGGTGCTGAGTACTCAGTACTCAGTGTGCTGGGTGCTCAGTGCTCAGGGTGCTGGGTGCTCAGTGCTCAGGGTGCTGGGTGCTCAGTGCTCGGGGTGCTGGGTGCTCAGTGCTCGGGGTGCTGGGTGCTCAGTGCTCGGGGTGCTGGATGCTCAGTGCTCGGGGTGCTGGGTGCTCAGTGCTCAGGCTGCTGGGTGCTCAGTACTCAGGGTGCTGGGTGCTCATTACTCAGGGTGTTGGGTGCTCAGTGCTCAGGGTGCTGGGTGCTCAGTCCTCAGGGTGCTGGGTGCTCAGTACTCAGGGTGTTCGGTGCTTAGTACTCAGGGTGCTCAGTGCTCAGTACTCAGGGTGCTGGTTGCTCAGTGCTCGGGGTGCTCGGTGCTCAGTACTCAGGGTGCTGGGTGCTCAGAGCTCAGGGTGCTGGGTGCTCAGTACTCAGGGTGCTGGGTGCTCAGTACTCAGGGTGCTGGGTGCTCAGTACTCAGGGTGCTGGGTGCTCAGTGCTCAGGGTTCTGGGTGCTCAGTACTCAGGGTGCTGGGTGCTCAGTACTCAGGGTGCTCGGTGCTCAGTACTCAGGGTGCTGGGTGCTCAGTGCTCAGGGTGCTTTATACTCAGTACTCAGGGTTCTGGGTGCTCATAACTCAGGGTGCTGGGTGCTCAGTGCTCAGGGTGCTGGGTGCTCAGTGCTAAGGGTGCTGGGTGCTCAGTACTCAGGGTGCTGGGTGCTCAGTGCTCAGGGTGATCGTTGCTCAGTACTCAGGGTGCTCAGTACTCAGGGTGCTGGGTGCTCAGTGCTCAGGGTGCTGGGTGCTCAGTACTCAGGGTGCTGGGTGCTCAGTGCTCGGGGTGCTGGGTGCTCAGTGCTCAGGGTGATCGGTGCTCAGTACTCAGGGTGCTGGGTGCTCAGTGCTCAGGTTGCTGGGTGCTCAGTCCTCAGGGTGCTCAGTGCTCAGGGTGCAGGGAGCTCAGTGCTCGGGGTGCTCGGTGCTCAGTACTCAGGGTGCTGAGTGCTCAGTACTCAGGGTGCTGGGTGCTCAGTACTCATGGTGCTGGGTGCTCAGTACTCAGGGGGCTGGGTGCTCAGTGCTCAGGGTGCTGGGTGCTCAGTGCTCAGGGTGCTGGGTGCTCAGTGCTCGGGGTGCTGGGTGCTCAGTTCTCGGGGTGCTGGGTGGTCAGTGCTCAGTGCTCAGGGTGCTGGGTGCTCAGTGCTCAGTGCTCAGGGTGCTGGGTGCTCAGTACTCAGGGTGCTGGGTGCTCAGTACTCAGAGTGCTGGGTGCTCAGTTCTCAGGCTGCTGGGTGCTCAGTACTCTGGGTGTTGGATGCTCAGTACTCAGGGTGCTGGGTGCTTAGTGCTCGGGGTGCTGGGTGCTCAGTGCTCAGGGTGCTGGGTGCTCAGTGCTCAGGGTGCTGTGTGCTCAGTACTCAGGGTGCTGGGTGCTCAGTGCTCGGGGTGCTCGGTGCTCAGTACTCAAGGTGCTGGGTCCTCAGTGCTCAGGGTGCGGGGTGCTCAGTCCTCAGGGTGCTCCATGCTCAGTGCTCAGGGTGCGGGGTGCTCAGTCCTCAGGGTGCTCCATGCTCAGTGCTCGGGGTGCTGGGTGCTCAGTGCTCGGGGTGCTGGGTGCTCAGTGCTCAGTACTCAGGGTGCTGGGTGCTCAGTGCTCAGGGTGCTGAGTGCTCAGTACTCTGCGTGCTGGGTGCTCAGTACTCAGGGTGCTGGGTGCTCAGTGCTCAGGGTGCTGGGTGCTCAGTGCTCAGGGTGCTGGGTGCTCAGTGCTCGGGGAGCTCGGTGCTCAGTACTCAGGGTGCTGGGTGCTCAGTACTCAGTGCTCGGGGTCCTGGGTGCTCCGTGCTCAGGGTGCTGGGTGCTCAGTACTCAGGGTGCTGGGTGCTCAGTGCTCAGGGTGCTGGGTGCTCAGATCTCAGGGTGCTGGGTGCTCAGTACTCAGGGTGCTGGGTGCTCAGTGCTCAGGGTGATCGGTGCTCAGTACTCAGGGTGCTCAGTACTCAGGGTGCTGGGTGCTCAGTGCTCAGGGTGCTGGGTGCTCAGTACTCAGGGTGCTGGGTGCTCAGTGCTCGGGGTTCTGGGTGCTCAGTGCTCAGGGTGATCGGTGCTCAGTACTCAGGGTGCTGGGTGCTCAGTGCTCAGGGTGCTGGGTGCTCAGTCCTCAGGGTGCTCAGTGCTCAGGGTGCTTGGTGCTCAGTGCTCGGGGTGCTCGGTGCTCAGTACTCAGGGTGCTGAGTGCTCAGTACTCAGGGTACTGGGCGCTCAGTACTCATGGTGCTGGGTGCTCAGTACTCAGGGGGCTGGGTGCTCAGTGCTCAGTGTGCTGGGTGCTCAGTGCTCAGGGCGCTGGGTGCTCAGTGCTCGGGGTGCTGGGTGCTCAGTGCTCGGGGTGCTGGGTGCTCAGTGCTCAGTGCTCAAGGTGCTGGGTGCTCAGTGCTCAGTGCTCAGGCAGCTGGGTGCTCAGTACTCAGGGTGCTGGGTGCTCAGTACTCAGGGTGCTGGGTGCTCAGTTCTCAGGGTGCTGGGTGATCAGTACTCTGGGTGTTGGGTGCTCAGTGGTCAGTGCTCAGGGTGCTGGGTGCTCTGTGCTCAGTACTCAGGGTGCTCGGTGCTCAGTACTCAGGGTTCTCAGTGCTCAGTACTCAGGGTGCTGGGTGCTCAGTTCTCAGCGTGCTGCGTGCTCAGTACTCAGGGTGCTCAGTGCTCAGTACTCGTGGTGCTTGTTGCTCAGTACTCAGGGTGCTCAGTGCTCAGTACTCGGGGTGCTGGGTGCTCAGTGCTCAGGGTGCTCAGTTCTCAGTGCTCGGGGTGCTGGGTGCTCATGGCTCGGGGCGCTGGGTGCTCAGTGCTCGGGGTGCTGGGTGCTCAGTACTCGGGGTGCTGGGTGCTCAGTGCTCAGGGTGCTCAGTGCTCAGTACTCAGTGCTCAGGGTGCTCAGTGCTCAGTGCTCAGGGTGCTGGGTGTTCAGTACTCAGGGTGCTGGGTGCTCAGTACTCTGGGTGCTGGGTGCTCAGTGCTCAGGGTGCGGGGTGCTCAGTACTCTGGGTGTTGGGTGCTCAGTACTCAGGGTGCTGGGTGCTCCGTGCTCGGGGTGCTGGGTGCTCAGTGCTCAGGGTGCTGGGTGCTCTGTGCTCAGGGTGCTGGGTGCTCAGTGCTCAGGGTGCTGGGTGCTCAGTAGTCGGGGTGCTCCGTGCTCAGGGTGCTGGGTGCTCAGTGCTCGGGGTGCTGGGTGCTGAGTGCTCAGGGTGCTGGGTGCTCAGTGCTCGGGCTGCTCGGTGCTCAGTGCTCAGGGTCCTGGGTGCTCAGTACTCAGGGTGCTGTGTGCTTAGTACTCAGGGTGCTCAGTGCTCAGTACACAGGGTGCTGGGTGCTCAGTGCTCAGGGTGCTGGGTGCTCAGTGCTCAGTACTCAGGGTGCTGGGTGCTCAGTGCTCGGGGTGCTGGGTGCTCAATACTCAGCGTGCTGGGTGCTCAGTACTCAGGGTGCTGGGTGCTCAGTTCTCAGGGTGCTGGGTACTCAGTGCTCAGGGTGCTGGGTGCTCAGTGATCGGGGTGCTGGGTGCTCAGTACTCAGTGTGCTCAGTGCTCGGGGAGCTTGGTGCTCAGTACTCAGGGTGCTGGGTGCTCAGTTCTCAGTGCTCGGGGTCCTGGGTGCTCCGTGCTCGGGGTGCTGGGTTCTCAGTGCTCTGGGTGCTTAGTGCTCAGTACTCATGGTGCTGGGTGCTCAGTACTCATGGTGCTGGGTGCTCATTCTCAGGGTGCTGGGTGCTCAGTGCTCGGGTTGCTGGGTGCTCAGTACTCAGGGTGCTGGGGGCTCAGTACTCAGGGTGCTGGGTGCTCAGTACTCCGGGTGCTCGGTTCTCAGTACTCAGGGTGCTGGGTGCTCATTCTCGGGGTGCTGGGTGCTCAGTGCTCGGGGTGCTGGGTGCTCAGTACTCAGGGTGCTGGGGACTCAGTACTCAGGGTGCTGGGTGCTCAGTACTCAGGGTGATCTGTTCTCAGTACTCAGGTTGCTGGGTGCTCAGTGCTCGGGGTGCTGGGTGCTCAGTACTCAGGGTGCTCAGTGCTCAGTACTCAGGGTGCTGGGTGCTCAGTACTCAGGGTGCTGGGTGCTCATTGCTCGGGGTGCTCGTTGCTCAGTACTCTGTGTGCAGGGTGCTCAGTACTCGGGGTGCTGGGTGCTCAGTGCTCAGGGTGCTGGGTGCTCAGTACTCAGGGTGCTGAGTGCTCAGTACTCAGGGTGCTGGGTGCTCAGTACTCAGGTTGCTGGGTGCTCAGTACTCAGGGTGCTCGGTGCTCAGTGCTCAAGGTGCTGGGTGCTCAGTACTCAGGGTGATCATTGCTCAGAGTGCTGGGTGCTCAGTACTCAGGGTGCTGGGTGCTCAGTACTCAGGGTGCTCAGTGCTCAGTACTCAGGGTGCTCAGTGCTCAGTACTAAGGGTGCTCAGTGCTCAGGGTGCTGGGTGATCAGTGCTCGGGGTGCTCGGTGCCCAGTACTCAGGGTGCAGGGTGCTCAGTGCTCACGGTGCTGGGTGCTCAGTGCTCAGGGTGCTGGGTGCTCAGTGCTCAGGGTGCTGGGTGCTCAGTACTCAGGGTGCTCAGTGCTCGGGGTGCTGGGTGCTCAGTGCTCGGGGTGCTCGGTGCTCAGTACTCGGGGTGCTCAGTGCTCAGTACTC
The DNA here is from genome assembly GCF_018167655.1 of Microtus oregoni. Classification (NCBI taxonomy): domain Eukaryota; kingdom Metazoa; phylum Chordata; class Mammalia; order Rodentia; family Cricetidae; genus Microtus; species Microtus oregoni. Next base: position 105,506 of record NW_024544609.1, on the reverse strand, counting down.
AGGGTGCTGGGTGCTCAGTGCTCAGGGTGCTGGGTGCTCAGTACTCAGGGTGCTGCGTGCTCGGTGCTCAGTATGCTGGGTGCTCACTACTCAGGGTGCTGGGTGCTCAGTACTCAGGGTCCTGCGTGCTCAGTACTCAGGGTGCTCGGTGCTCAGGACTCAGGGTGCTGGGTGCTCAGTGCTCAGGGTGCTGGGTGCTCAGTACTCAGGGTGCTGGGTGCTCAGTGCTCGGGGTGCTCGGTGCTCAGTACTCGGGGTGCTCAGTGCTCAGTGCTCAGGGTGCTGGGTGCTCAGTGCTCAGAGTGCTGGGTGCTCAGTACTCAGGGTGCTCGGTGCTCAGTACTCAGGGTGCTGGGTGCTCAGTGCTCAGGGTGCTCAGTGCTCAGTACTCAGCGTGCTGGGTGCTCAGTGGTCAGGGTGCTCGGTGCTCAGTACTCAGGGTGCTCAGTGCTCAGCGTGCTGGGTGCTCAGTACTCAGGGTGCAGGGTGCTCAGTGCTCAGTACTCAGGGTGCTCAGTGCTCAGGGTGCTGGGTGCTCAGTGCTCGGGGTGCTGGGTACTCAGTGCTCAGTACACAGGGTGCTGGGTGCTCAGTGCTCGGGGTGCTGGGTGCTCAGTGCTCAGTACTCAGGGAGCTGGGTGCTCAGTGCTCAGGGTGCTGGATGCTCAGTACTCAGGGTGCTGGGTGCTCAGTGCTCAGGGTGCTGGTTGCTCAGTACTCAGGGTGCTGGGTGCTCATTGCTCAGGGTGCTGGGTGCTCAGTACTCAGGGTGCTGGGTGCTCAGTACTCAGGGTGCTGGATGCTCAGTACTCAGGGTTCTCAGTGTTCAGTACTCACGGTGCTCAGGGCTCAGGGTGCTGGGTGCTCACTGCTCGGGGTGCTGGGTGCTCAGTGCTCAGGGTGCTGCGTGCTCAGTGCTCAGGGTGCTCGGTGCTCAGTTCTCAGGGTGCTGGGTGCTCAGTACTCAGGGTGCTGGGTGCTCAGTATTCAGGGTGCTCAGTGCTCAGTACTCAGGGTGCTCAGTGCTCAGTACTCAGGGTGCTCAGTGCTCAGGGTGCTGGGAGCTCAGTGCTCGGGTTGCTGGGTGCTCAGTCCTCAGGTTGCTGGGTGCTCAGTGATCAGGGTGCTCGATGCTCAGTGATCAGGGTGCTGGGTGCTCAGTACTCAGGGTGCTGGGTGCTCAGTGCTCGGGGTGCTGGGTGCTCAGTACTCAGGGTGCTGGGTGCTCAGTGCTCAGGGTGCTGGATGCTCAGTGCTCAGGGTGCTCGGTGCTTAGTACTCAGGGTGCTCGGTGCTCGGGGTGCTGGGTGCTCAGTGCTCAGGGTGCTGGGTGCTCAGTGCTCGGGGTGCTGGGTGCTCTGTGCTCGGGGTGCTGGGTGCTCAGTGCTCGGGGTGCTGGGTGCTCAGTGCTCGGGGTGCTGGGTGCTCAGTGCTCAGGGTGCTCAGTGCTCAGTACTCAGGGTGCTCAGTGCTCAGTGCTCAGGGTGCTCAGTGCTCAGTACTCAGGGTGCTCAGTGCTCAGTGCTCTGGGTGCTGGGTGCTCAGTGCTCAGGGTGCTGGGTGCTCAGTGCTCAGGGTGCTGGGTGCTCAGTACTCAGGGTGCTGGTTGCTCAGTGCTCGGGGTGCTCGATGCTCAGTACACAGGTTGCTGGGTGCTCAGTGCTCGGCGTGCTGGGTGCTCAGTACTCAGGGTGCTGGGTGCTCAGGGCTCAGTACTCAGCGTGCTGGGTGCTCAGTGCTCAGAGTGTTGGGTGCTCAGTACTCAGGGTGCTGGGTGCTCAGTGCTCAGTGCTCAGGGTGCTCAGTGCTCAGGGTGCTGGGTGCTCAGGGTGCTGGGTGCTCAGTGCTCGGGGTGCTGGGTGCTCAGTGCTCAGGGTGCTGGGTGCTCAGTGCTTAGTGCTCAGGGTGCTGGGTGCTCAGTGCTCAGTGCTCAGGGTGCTGGGTGTTCAGTACTCACGGTGCTGGGTGCTCAGTACTCCGGGTGCTGGGTGCTCAGTGCTCAGGGTGCTGGGTGCTCAGTGCTCAGGGTGCTGGGTGCTCAGTACTCAGGGTGCTGGGTGCTCAGTACTCAGGGTGCTCGTTGCTCAGTGCTCAGGGTGCTGGGTGCTCAGTGCGCGGGGTGCTGGGTGTTCAGTACTCAGGGTACTGGGTGCTCAGTACTCAGGGTGCTGGGTGCTCAGTGCTCAGGGTGCTGAGTGCTCAGTACTCAGGGTGCTGGGTGCTCAGTGCTCAGGGTGCTGGGTGCTCAGTACTCAGGGTGCTGGGTGCTTAGTACTCAGGGTGCTGGGTGCTCAGTGCTTGGGGTGCTGGGTGCTCAGTGCTCGGGGTGCTCGGTGCTCAGTGCTCGGGGTGCTTGGTGCTCAGTAATCAGGGTGCTGGGTGCTCAGTACTCGTTGTGCTGGGTGCTCAGTGCTCAGGGTGCTGGGTGCTCAGTACTCAGGGTGCTCGGTACTCAGTACTCACGGTGCTCAGTGCTCAGTACTCAGCGTGCTGGGTGCTCAGTGCTCAGGGTGCTGGGTGCTCAGTACTCAGGGTGCTGGGTGCTCAGTACTCAGGGTGCTCGGTGCTCAGTGCTCAGGGTGCTCAGTGCTCAGTACTCAGGGTGCTCAGTGCTCAGTGCTCAGGGTGCTGGGTGCTCAGTGCTCGGGGTGCTGGGTGCTCAGTGCTCAGGGTACTGGGTGCTCAGTACTCAGGGTGCTCAGTGCTCAGGGTGCTGGGTGCTCAGTGCTCAGTACACAGGGTGCTGAGTGCTCAGTGCTCTGGGTGCTGGGTGCTCAGTGCTCAGTACTCAGGGTGCTGGCTGCTCAGTGCTCAGGGTGCTGGATGCTCAGTACTCAGGGTGCTGGCTGCTCAGTGCTCAGGGTGCTGGATGCTCAGTACTCAGGGTGCTGGGTGCTCAGTGCTCAGGGTGCTGGGCGCTCAGTACTCAGGGTGCTCCGTGCTCAGTACTCAGGGTTCTCGGTGCTCAGTGCTCAGGGTGCTGGGTGCAGTGCTCAGGGTGCTGGGTGCTCAGTACTCGGGGTGCTGGGTGCTCAGTACTCAGCGTGCTGGGTGCTCAGTGCTCAGGGTGCTGGTTGCTCAGTGCTCGGGGTGCTGTGTGCTCAGTACTCGCGGTGCTGGGTGCTCACTGCTCAGGGTGCTGGTTCTCAGTGCTCGGGGTACTGGGTACTCAGTGCTCAGTACACAGGGTGCTGGGTGCTCAGTGCTCGGGGTGCTGGGTGCTCAGTGCTCAGTACTCAGGGTGCTTGGTGCTCAGTGCTCGGGGTGCTTGGTGCTCAGTGCTCAGCGTGCTGGGTGCTCAGTGCTCAGGGTGCTGGGTGCTCAGTGCTCGGGGTGCTGGGTGCTCAGTACTCAGGGTGCTGGGTGCTCAGTACTCAGGTTGCTGGGTGCTCAGTGCTCGGGGTGCTGGGTGCTCAGTGCTCGGGGTGCTGGGTGCTCAGTGCTCGGGGTGCTTGGTGCTCAGTACTCAGGGTGCTGGGTGCTCAGTGCTCGGGGTGCTCAGTACTCAGGGTGCTATGTGTTCAGTGCTCAGGGTGCTGGGTGCTCAGTACTCAGGGTGCTCGGTGCTTAGTACTCAGGGTGCTGGGTGCTCAGTACTCCGGGTGCTGGGTGCCCAGTGCACGGCGTGCTCGGTGCTCAGTGCTCAAGGTGCTGGGTGCTCAGTACTCAGGGTGATCATTGCTCAGAGTGCTGGGTGCTCAGTACTCAGGGTGCTGGGTGCTCAGTACTCAGGGTGCTCAGTGCTCAGTACTCAGGGTGCTCAGTGCTCAGTACTAAGGGTGCTCAGTGCTCAGGGTGCTGGGTGATCAGTGCTCGGGGTGCTCGGTGCCCAGTACTCAGGGTGCAGGGTGCTCAGTGCTCACGGTGCTGGGTGCTCAGTGCTCAGGGTGCTGGGTGCTCAGTGCTCAGGGTGCTGGGTGCTCAGTACTCAGGGTGCTCAGTGCTCGGGGTGCTGGGTGCTCAGTGCTCGGGGTGCTCGGTGCTCAGTACTCGGGGTGCTCAGTGCTCAGTACTCAGGGTGCTGGGTGCTCAGTGCTCAGGGTGCTGGGTGCTCAGTACTCAGGGTGCTGCGTGCTCGGTGCTCAGTATGCTGGGTGCTCACTACTCAGGGTGCTGGGTGCTCAGTACTCAGGGTCCTGCGTGCTCAGTACTCAGGGTGCTCGGTGCTCAGGACTCAGGGTGCTGGGTGCTCAGTGCTCAGGGTGCTGGGTGCTCAGTACTCAGGGTGCTGGGTGCTCAGTGCTCGGGGTGCTCGGTGCTCAGTACTCGGGGTGCTCAGTGCTCAGTGCTCAGGGTGCTGGGTGCTCAGTGCTCAGAGTGCTGGATGCTCAGTACTCAGGGTGCTCGGTGCTCAGTACTCAGGGTGCTGGGTGCTCAGTGCTCAGGGTGCTCAATGCTCAGTACTCAGCGTGCTGGGTGCTCAGTGGTCAGGGTGCTCGGTGCTCAGTACTCAGGGTGCTCAGTGCTCAGGGTGCTGGGTGCTCAGTACTCAGGGTGCAGGGTGCTCAGTGCTCAGTACTCAGGGTGCTCAGTGCTCAGGGTGCTGGGTGCTCAGTGCTCGGGGTGCTGGGTACTCAGTGCTCAGTACACAGGGTGCTGGGTGCTCAGTGCTCGGGGTGCTGGGTGCTCAGTGCTCAGTACTCAGGGAGCTGGGTGCTCAGTGCTCAGGGTGCTGGATGCTCAGTACTCAGGGTGCTGGGTGCTCAGTGCTCAGGGTGCTGGTTGCTCAGTACTCAGGGTGCTGGGTGCTCATTGCTCAGGGTGCTGGATGCTCAGTACTCAGGGTGCTGGGTGCTCAGTACTCAGGGTGCTGGATGCTCAGTACTCAGGGTTCTCAGTGTTCAGTACTCACGGTGCTCAGGGCTCAGGGTGCTGGGTGCTCACTGCTCGGGGTGCTGGGTGCTCAGTGCTCAGGGTGCTGCGTGCTCAGTGCTCAGGGTGCTCGGTGCTCAGTTCTCAGGGTGCTGGGTGCTCAGTACTCAGGGTGCTGGGTGCTCAGTATTCAGGGTGCTCAGTGCTCAGTACTCAGGGTGCTCAGTGCTCAGTACTCAGGGTGCTCAGTGCTCAGGGTGCTGGGAGCTCAGTGCTCGGGTTGCTGGGTGCTCAGTCCTCAGGTTGCTGGGTGCTCAGTGATCAGGGTGCTCGATGCTCAGTGATCAGGGTGCTGGGTGCTCAGTACTCAGGGTGCTGGGTGCTCAGTGCTCGGGGTGTTGGGTGCTCAGTACTCAGGGTGCTGGGTGCTCAGTGCTCAGGGTGCTGGATGCTCAGTGCTCAGGGTGCTCGGTGCTTAGTACTCAGGGTGCTCGGTGATCGGGGTGCTGGGTGCTCAGTGCTCAGGGTGCTGGGTGCTCAGTGCTCGGGGTGCTGGGTGCTCTGTGCTCGGGGTGCTGGGTGCTCAGTGCTCGGGGTGCTGGGTGCTCAGTGCTCGGGGTGCTGGGTGCTCAGTGCTCAGGGTGCTCAGTGCTCAGTACTCAGGGTGCTCAGTGCTCAGTGCTAAGGGTGCTCAGTGCTCAGTACTCAGGGTGCTCAGTGCTCAGTGCTCTGGGTGCTGGGTGCTCAGTGCTCAGGGTGCTGGGTGCTCAGTGCTCAGGGTGCTGGGTGCTCAGTACTCAGGGTGCTGGTTGCTCAGTGCTCGGGGTGCTCGATGCTCAGTACACAGGTTGCTGGGTGCTCAGTGCTCGGGGTGCTGGGTGCTCAGTACTCAGGGTGCTGGGTGCTCAGGGCTCAGTACTCAGCGTGCTGGGTGCTCAGTGCTCAGAGTGTTGGGTGCTCAGTACTCAGGGTGCTGGGTGCTCAGTGCTCAGTGCTCAGGGTGCTCAGTGCTCAGGGTGCTGGGTGCTCAGGGTGCTGGGTGCTCAGTGCTCGGGGTGCTGGGTGCTCAGTGCTCAGGGTGCTGGGTGCTCAGTGCTTAGTGCTCAGGGTGCTGGGTGCTCAGTGCTCAGTGCTCAGGGTGCTGGGTGTTCAGTACTCACGGTGCTGGGTGCTCAGTACTCCGGGTGCTGGGTGCTCAGTGCTCAGGGTGCTGGGTGCTCAGTGCTCAGGGTGCTGGGTGCTCAGTACTCAGGGTGCTGGGTGCTCAGTACTCAGGGTGCTCGTTGCTCAGTGCTCAGGGTGCTGGGTGCTCAGTGCGCGGGGTGCTGGGTGTTCAGTACTCAGGGTACTGGGTGCTCAGTACTCAGGGTGCTGGGTGCTCAGTGCTCAGGGTGCTGAGTGCTCAGTACTCAGGGTGCTGGGTGCTCAGTGCTCGGGGTGCTGGGTGCTCAGTACTCAGGGTGCTGGGTGCTTAGTACTCAGGGTGCTGGGTGCTCAGTGCTTGGGGTGCTGGGTGCTCAGTGCTCGGGGTGCTCGGTGCTCAGTGCTCGGGGTGCTTGGTGCTCAGTAATCAGGGTGCTGGGTGCTCAGTACTCGTTGTGCTGGGTGCTCAGTGCTCAGGGTGCTGGGTGCTCAGTACTCAGGGTGCTCGGTACTCAGTACTCACGGTGCTCAGTGCTCAGTACTCAGCGTGCTGGGTGCTCAGTGCTCAGGGTGCTGGGTGCTCAGTACTCAGGGTGCTGGGTGCTCAGTGCTCAGGGTGCTCAGTGCTCAGTACTCAGGGTGCTCGGTGCTCAGTGCTCAGGGTGCTCAGTGCTCAGTACTCAGGGTGCTCAGTGCTCAGTGCTCAGGGTGCTGGGTGCTCAGTGCTCGGGGTGCTGGGTGCTCAGTGCTCAGGGTACTGGGTGCTCAGTACTCAGGGTGCTCAGTGCTCAGGGTGCTGGGTGCTCAGTGCTCAGTACACAGGGTGCTGAGTGCTCAGTGCTCTGGGTGCTGGGTGCTCAGTGCTCAGTACTCAGGGTGCTGGCTGCTCAGTGCTCAGGGTGCTGGATGCTCAGTACTCAGGGTGCTGGCTGCTCAGTGCTCAGGGTGCTGGATGCTCAGTACTCAGGGTGCTGGGTGCTCAGTGCTCAGGGTGCTGGGCGCTCAGTACTCAGGGTGCTCCGTGCTCAGTACTCAGGGTTCTCGGTGCTCAGTGCTCAGGGTGCTGGGTGCAGTGCTCAGGGTGCTGGGTGCTCAGTACTCGGGGTGCTGGGTGCTCAGTACTCAGCGTGCTGGGTGCTCAGTGCTCAGGGTGCTGGTTGCTCAGTGCTCGGGGTGCTGTGTGCTCAGTACTCGCGGTGCTGGGTGCTCACTGCTCAGGGTGCTGGTTCTCAGTGCTCGGGGTACTGGGTACTCAGTGCTCAGTACACAGGGTGCTGGGTGCTCAGTGCTCGGGGTGCTGGGTGCTCAGTGCTCAGTACTCAGGGTGCTGAGTGCTCAGTGCTCGGGGTGCTGGGTGCTCAGTACTCAGGGTACTCGGTGCTCAGTACTCAGGGTGCTGGGTGCTTAGTGCTCAGGGTGCTGGGTGCTCAGTACTCAGTGTGCTGGGTGCTCACTACTCAGGGTGCTGGGTGCTCAGTACTCAGGGTGCTCGGTGCTCAGTACTCAGGGTGCTGGGTCCTCAGTGCTCAGGGTGCTGAGTGCTCAGTACTCAGGGTGCTGGGTGCTCAGTACTCGGGGTGCTGGGTGCTCAGTACTCAGGGTGCTGGGTGCTCAGTGCTCAGGGTACTGGGTGCTCAGTGCTCAGGGTGCTGGGTGCTCAGTACTCAGGGTGCTCTGTGCTCAGTACTCAGGGTTCTCGGTGCTCAGTGCTCAGGGTGCCGGTTGCACAGTGCTCAGGGTGCTGGGTGCTCAGTACTCGGGGTGCTGGGTGCTCAGTACTCAGCGTGCTGGGTGCTCAGTGCTCAGGGTGCTGGTTGCTCAGTGCTCGGGTGCTGTGTGATCAGTACTCACGGTGTTGGGTGCTCACTGCTCAGGGTGCTGGTTCTCATTGTTCGGGGTACTGGGTACTCAGTGCTCAGTACACAGGGTGCTGGGTGCTCAGTGCTCGGGGTGCTGGGTGCTCAGTGCTCAGTACTCAGGGTGCTGAGTGCTCAGTGCTCGGGGTGCTTGGTGCTCAGTACTCAGGGTACTCGGTGCTCAGTACTCAGGGTGCTGGGTGATCAGTGCTCAGGGTGCTGGGTGCTCAGTACTCAGTGTGCTGGGTGCTCAGTAGTCAGGGTGCTGGGTGCTCAGTACTCAGGGTGCTCGGTGCTCAGTACTCAGGGTGCTGCGTCCTCAGTGCTCATGGTGCTGAGTGCTCAGTACTCAGGGTGCTGGGTGCTCAGTACTCGGGGTGCTGGGTGCTCAGTACTCAGGGAGCTGGGTGCTCAGTACTCATTGTGCTGGGTGCTCAGTACTCGGGTGCTGGGTGCTCAGTGCTCAGGGTGCTGGGTGCTCAGTGCTCGGGGTGCTGGGTGCTCAGTGCTCAGTACTCAGGGTGCTGAGTGCTCAGTGCTCGGGGTGCTGGGTGCTCAGTGCTCAGTACTCAGGGTGCTTGGTGCTCAGTGCTCGGGGTGCTTGGTGCTCAGTGCTCAGCGTGCTGGGTGCTCAGTGCTCAGGGTGCTGGGTGCTCAGTGCTCGGGGTGCTGGGTGCTCAGTACTCAGGGTGCTGGGTGCTCAGTACTCAGTTTGCTGGGTGCTCAGTGCTCGGGGTGCTGGGTGCTCAGTGCTCGGGGTGCTGGGTGCTCAGTGCTCGGGGTGCTTGGTGCTCAGTACTCAGGGTGCTGGGTGCTCAGTGCTCGGGGTGCTCAGTACTCAGGGTGCTGTGTGTTCAGTGCTCAGGGTGCTGGGTGCTCAGTACTCAGGGTGCTCGGTGCTTAGTACTCAGGGTGCTGGGTGCTCAGTACTCCGGGTGCTGGGTGCCCAGTGCACGGCGTGCTCGGTGCTCAGTGCGAAAGGTGCTGGGTGCTCAGTACTCAGGGTGATCATTGCTCAGAGTGCTGGGTGCTCAGTACTCAGGGTGCTGGGTGCTCAGTACTCAGGGTGCTCAGTGCTCAGTACTCAGGGTGCTCAGTGCTCAGTACTAAGGGTGCTCAGTGCTCAGGGTGCTGGGTGATCAGTGCTCGGGGTGCTCGGTGCCCAGTACTCAGGGTGCAGGGTGCTCAGTGCTCAGGGTGCTGGGTGCTCAGTGCTCAGGGTGCTGGGTGCTCAGTGCTCAGGGTGCTGGGTGCTCAGTACTCAGGGTGCTCAGTGCTCGGGGTGCTGGGTGCTCAGTGCTCGGGGTGCTCGGTGCTCAGTACTCGGGGTGCTCAGTGCTCAGTACTCAGGGTGCTGGGTGCTCAGTGCTCAGGGTGCTGGGTGCTCAGTACTCAGGGTGCTGCGTGCTCGGTGCTCAGTATGCTGGGTGCTCACTACTCAGGGTGCTGGGTGCTCAGTACTCAGGGTCCTGCGTGCTCAGTACTCAGGGTGCTCGGTGCTCAGGACTCAGGGTGCTGGGTGCTCAGTGCTCAGGGTGCTGGGTGCTCAGTACTCAGGGTGCTGGGTGCTCAGTGCTCGGGGTGCTCGGGGCTCAGTACTCGGGGTGCTCAGTGCTCAGTGCTCAGGGTGCTGGGTGCTCAGTGCTCAGAGTGCTGGGTGCTCAGTACTCAGGGTGCTCGGTGCTCAGTACTCAGGGTGCTGGGTGCTCAGTGCTCAGGGTGCTCAGTGCTCAGTACTCAGCGTGCTGGGTGCTCAGTGGTCAGGGTGCTCGGTGCTCAGTAATCAGGGTGCTCAGTGCTCAGGGTGCTGGGTGCTCAGAACTCAGGGTGCAGGGTGCTCAGTGCTCAGTACTCAGGGTGCTCAGTGCTCAGGGTGCTGGGTGCTCAGTGCTCGGGGTGCTGGGTACTCAGTGCTCAGTACACAGGGTGCTGGGTGCTCAGTGCTCGGGGTGCTGGGTGCTCAGTGCTCAGTACTCAGGGAGCTGGGTGCTCAGTGCTCAGGGTGCTGGATGCTCAGTACTCAGGGTGCTGGGTGCTCAGTGCTCAGGGTGCTGGTTGCTCAGTACTCAGGGTGCTGGGTGCTCATTGCTCAGGGTGCTGGGTGCTCAGTACTCAGGGTGCTCATTGCTCAGGGTGCTGGGTGCTCAGTACTCAGGGTGCTGGGTGCTCAGTACTCAGGGTGCTGGGTGCTCAGTATTCAGGGTGCTCAGTGCTCAGTACTCACGGTGCTCAGGGCTCAGGGTGCTGGGTGCTCACTGCTCGGGGTGCTGGGTGCTCAGTGCTCAGGGTGCTGCGTGCTCAGTGCTCAGGGTGCTCGGTGCTCAGTTCTCAGGGTGCTGTGTGCTCAGTACTCAGGGTGCTGGGTGCTCAGTATTCAGGGTGCTCAGTGCTCAGTACTCAGGGTGCTCAGTGCTCAGTACTCAGGGTGCTCAGTGCTCAGGGTGCTGGGAGCTCAGTGCTCGGGTTGCTGGGTGCTCAGTCCTCAGGTTGCTGGGTGCTCAGTGATCAGGGTGCTCGATGCTCAGTGATCAGGGTGCTGGGTGCTCAGTACTCAGGGTGCTGGGTGCTCAGTGCTCGGGGTGCTGGGTGCTCAGTACTCAGGGTGCTGGGTGCTCAGTGCTCAGGGTGCTGGATGCTCAGTGCTCAGGGTGCTCGGTGCTTAGTACTCAGGGTGCTCGGTGCTCGGGGTGCTGGGTGCTCAGTGCTCAGGGTGCTGGGTGCTCAGTGCTCGGGGTGCTGGGTGCTCAGTGCTCGGGGTGCTGGGTGCTCAGTGCTCGGGGTGCTGGGTGCTCAGTGCACGGGGTGCTGGGTGCTCAGTGCTCAGGGTGCTCAGTGCTCAGTACTCAGGGTGCTCAGTGCTCAGTGCTCAGGGTGCTCAGTGCTCAGTACTCAGGGTGCTCAGTGCTCAGTGCTCTGGGTGCTGGGTGCTCAGTGCTCAGGGTGCTGGGTGCTCAGTGCTCAGGGTGCTGGGTGCTCAGTACTCAGGGTGCTGGTTGCTCAGTGCTCGGGGTGCTCGATGCTCAGTACACAGGTTGCTGGGTGCTCAGTGCTCGGGGTGCTGGGTGCTCAGTACTCAGGGTGCTGGGTGCTCAGGGCTCAGTACTCAGCGTGCTGGGTGCTCAGTGCTCAGAGTGTTGGGTGCTCAGTACTCAGGGTGCTGGGTGCTCAGTGCTCAGTGCTCAGGGTGCTCAGTGCTCAGGGTGCTGGGTGCTCAGTGCTCGGGGTGCTGGGTGCTCAGTGCTCAGGGTGCTGGGTGCTCAGTACTCAGGGTGCTCAGTGCTCAGGGTGCTGGGTGCTCAGTGCTCAGTACACAGGGTGCTGAGTGCTCAGTGCTCTGGGTGCTGGGTGCTCAGTGCTCAGTACTCAGGGTGCTGGTTGCTCAGTGCTCGGGGTGCTGTGTGCTCAGTACTCAGGGTGCTGGGTGCTCAGTGCTCAGGGTGCTGGGTGCTCAGTGCTCGGGGTGCTGGGTGCTCAGTGCTCAGTACTCAGGGTGCTGGGTGCTCAGTGCTCGGGGTGCTGCGTGCTCAGAGCTCAGTACTCAGGGTGCTGGGTGCTCAGTGCTCAGGGTGCTGTGTGCTCAGTGCTCAGGGTGCTGGCTGCTCAGTCCTCAGGGTGTTCATTGCTCAGGGTGCTGGGTGCTCAGTACTCAGGGTGCTGGGTGCTCAGTGCTCAGGGTGCTCGGTGCTCGGGGCGCTGGGTGCTCAGTGCTCGGGGTGCTCGGAGCTCAGTACTCAGGGTGCTGGGTGCTCAGTGCTCGGGGTGCTCGGTTCTCAGTACTCAGGGTGCTGGGTGCTCAGTGCTCAGGGTGCTCGATGCTCAGTACGTTGGGTGCTCACTACTCAGGGTGCTGCGTGTTCAGTGCTCAGGGTGCTGGGTGCTCAGTGCTCAGGGTGCTGGGTGCTCAGTGCTCAGGGTGCTGGGTGCTCAGTACTCAGGGTGCTGGGTGCTCAGTGCTCGGGGTGCTGGGTGCTCAGTGCTCAGGGTGCTGGGTGCTCAGTACTCAGGGTGTTGGTTGCCCAGTACTCGGGGTGCTTTGTGCTCAGTACTCAGGGTGCTGGGTGCTCAGTACTCAGGGTGCTGGGTGCTCAGTACTCGGGTGCTGGGTGCTCAGTGCTCAGGGTGCTGGGTGCTCAGTGCTCGGGGTGCTGGGTGCTCAGTGCTCAGTACTCAGGGTGCTGGGTGCTTAGTACTCGGGGTGCTGGATGCTCAGTGCTCAGTACTCAGGGTGCTGGGTGCTCAGTGCTCAGGGTGCTGGGTGCTCAGTGCTCAGGGTGCTGGGTACTCAGTGCTCAGGGTGCTGGGTGCTCAGTACTCAGGGTGCTGGGTGCTGAGTGCTCACGGTGCTGGGTGCGCAGTGCTCGGGGTGCTGGGTGCTCAGTGCTCGGGGTGCTGGGTGCTCAGTGCTCGAGGTGCTCAGTACTCAGGGTGCTGTATGTTCAGTGTTCAGGGTGCTGGGTGCTCAGTACTCAGGGTGCTCGGTGCTTAGTACTCAGGGTGCTGGGTGCTCAGTACTCCGGGTGCTGGGTGCTCAGTGCTCAGTGCTCAGGGTGCTGGGTGTTCAGTACTCAGGGTGCTGGGTGCTCAGTACTCAGGGTGCTGGGTGCTCAGTACTCGGGGTGCTCGGTGCTCATTGCTCAGGGTGCTGGGTGCTCAGTACTCAGGGTGCTGGGTGCTCAGTACTCAGGGTGCTGGGTGCTCAGTGCTCAGGGTGCTGGGTACTCAGTGCTCAGGGTGCTCGGTGCTCAGTACTCGGGGAGCTGGGTGCTCATTCTTGGGGTGCTGGGTGCTCAGTGCTCGGGGTGCTGCTTGCGCAGAACTCAGGGTGCTGGGTGCTCAGTGCTCAGGGTGCTGGGTGCTCAGTACTCAGAGTGCTGGGTGCTCAGTGCTCAGGGTGCTGGGTGCTCAGTACTCAGGGTGCTGGGCGCACAGTGCTCAGGGTGCTGGGTGCTCAGTACACAGGGTGCTGGGAGCTCAGTGCTCAGGGTGATCGGTGCTCAGTACTCAGGGTGCTCAGTACTCAGGGTACTGGGTGCTCAGTGCTCGGGGTGCTGGGAGCTCAGTACTCAGGGTGCTGGGTGCTCAGTGCTCGGGGTGCTGGGTGCTCAGTGCTCAGGGTGATCGGTGCTCAGTACTGAGGGTGCTGGGTGCTCAGTGCTCAGGGTGCTGGGTGTTCAGTCCACAGGGTGCTCAGTGCTCAGGGTGCTGGGTGCTCAGTGCTCGGGGTGCAGGGTGCTCAGTGCTCGGGGTGCTGGGTGTTCAGTGCTCAGTGCTCAGGGTGCTGGGTGCCCAGTGCTCAGTGCTCAGGGTGCTGGTTGCTCAGTACTCAGGGTGCTGGGTGCTCAGTACTCAGGGTGCTGGGTGCTCAGTGCTCAGGGTGCTGGGTGCTCAGTACTCAGGGTGCTGGGTGCTCAGTGCTCAGGGTGCTGGGTGCTCAGTGCACAGCGTGCTGGGTGCTCAGTACTCAGGGTGCTGGGTGCTCAGTGCTCGGGTTGCTCGGTGCTCAGTACTCAAGGTGCTGGGTGCTCAGTGCTCAGGGTGCTGGGTGCTCATTGATCAGGGTGCTGGGTGCTCAGTACTCAGGGTGCTCGGTGCTCAGTACTCAGGGTGCTCGGTGCTCGGGGCGCTGAGTGCTCAGTGCTCGGGGTGCTCGGAGCTCAGTACTCAGGGTGCTGGGTGCTCAGTGCTCGGGGTGCTCGGTTCTCAGTACTCAGGGTGCTGGGTGCTCAGTGCTCAGGGTGCTCGATGCTCAGTACGTTGGGTGCTCACTAGTCGGGGTGCTGCGTGCTCAGTGCTCAGGGTGCTGGGTGCTCAGTGCTCAGGGTGCTGGGTGCTCAGTGCTCAGGGTGCTGGGTGCTCAGTACTCAGGGTGCTGGGTGCTGAGTGCTCGGGGTGCTGGGTGCTCAGTGCTCAGGGTGTTGGTTGCCCAGTACTCGGGGTGCTTTGTGCTCAGTACTCAGGGTGCTGGGTGCTCAGTACTCAGGGTGGTGGGTGCTCAGTACTCGGGTGCTGGGTGCTCAGTGCTCAGGGTGCTGGGTGCTCAGTCCTCAGGGTGTTCATTGCTCAGGGTGCTGGGTGCTCAGTACTCAGGGTGCTGGGCGCTCAGTGCTCAGGGTGCTCGGTGCTCGGGGCGCTGGGTGCTCAGTGCTCGGGGTACTCGGAGCTCAGTACTCAGGGTGCTGGGTGCTCAGTGCTCGGGGTGCTCGGTTCTCAGTACTCAGGGTGCTGGGTGCTCAGTGCTCAGGGTGCTCGATGCTCAGTACGTTGGGTGCTCACTACTCAGGGTGCTGCGTGCTCAGTGCTCAGGGTGCTGGGTGCTCAGTGCTCAGGGTGCTGGGTGCTCAGTGCTCAGGGTGCTGGGTGCTCAGTACTCAGGGTGCTGGGTGCTGAGTGCTCGGGTTGCTGGGTGCTCAGTGCTCAGGGTGCTGGGTGCTCAGTACTCAGGGTGTTGGTTGCCCAGTACTCGGGGTGCTTTGTGCTCAGTACTCAGGGTGCTGGGTGCTCAGTACTCAGGGTGCTGGGTGCTCACTACTCGGGTGCTGGGTGCTCAGTGCTCAGGGTGCTGGGTGCTCAGTGCTCAGGGTGCTGGGTGCTCATTGATCAGGGTGCTGGGTGCTCAGTACTCAGGGTGCTCGGTGCTCAGTACTCAGGGTGCTCGGTGCTCGGGGCGCTGGGTGCTCAGTGCTCGGGGTGCTCGGAGCTCAGTACTCAGGGTGCTGGGTGCTCAGTGCTCGGGGTGCTCGGTTCTCAGTACTCAGGGTGCTGGGTGCTCAGTGCTCAGGGTGCTCGATGCTCAGTACGTTGGGTGCTCACTAGTCGGGGTGCTGCGTGCTCAGTGCTCAGGGTGCTGGGTGCTCAGTGCTCATTACTCAGGGTGCTGGGTGCTCAGTGCTCGGGGTGCTGCGTGCTCAGTGCTCAGTACTCAGGGTGCTGGGTGCTCAGTGCTCAGGGTGCTGTGTGCTCAGTGCTCAGGGTGCTGGGTGCTCAGTCCTCAGGGTGTTCATTGCTCAGGGTGCTGGGTGCTCAGTACTCAGGGTGCTGGGTGCTCAGTGCTCAGGGTGCTCGGTGCTCGGGGCGCTGGGTGCTCAGTGCTCGGGGTGCTCGGAGCTCAGTACTCATGGTGCTGGGTGCTCAGTGCTCGGGGTGCTCGGTTCTCAGTACTCAGGGTGCTGGGTGCTCAGTGCTCAGGGTGCTCGATGCTCAGTACGTTGGGTGCTCACTACTCAGGGTGCTGCGTGCTCAGTGCTCAGGGTGCTGGGTGCTCAGTGCTCAGGGTGCTGGGTGCTCAGTGCTCAGGGTGCTGGGTGCTCAGTACTCAGGGTGTTGGGTGCTCAGTGCTCGGGGTGCTGGGTGCTCAGTGCTCAGGGTGCTGGGTGATCAGTACTCAGGGTGTTGGTTGCCCAGTACTCGGGGTGCTTTGTGCTCAGTACTCAGGGTGCTGGGTGCTCAGTACTCAGGGTGCTGGGTGCTCAGTACTCGGGTGCTGGGTGCTCAGTGCTCAGGGTGCTGGGTGCTCAGTGCTCAGGGTGCTGGGTGCTCAGTGCTCAGTACTCAGGGTGCTGGGTGCTTAGTACTCGGGGTGCTGGGTGCTCAGTGCTCAGTACTCAGGGTGCTGGGTGCTCAGTGCTCAGGGTGCTGGGTGCTCAGTGCTCAGGGTGCTGGGTGCTCAGTGCTCAGGGTGCTGGGTGCTCAGTGCTCAGGGTGCTGGGTACTCAGTACTCAGGGTGCTGGGTGCTCAGTGCTCAGTGTGCTGGGTGCTCAGTGCTCGGGGTGCTGGGTGCTCAGTGCTCAGGGTGCTGGGTGCTCAGTGCTCGATGTGCTCGGTGCTCAGTACTCAGTGTGCTGGGTGCTCAGTGCTCGAGGTGCTCAGTACTCAGGGTGCTGGGTGCTCAGTGCTCAGGGTGCTGGGTGCTCAGTACTCAGGGTGCTCGGTGCTTAGTACTCAGGGTGCTGGGTGCTCAGTACTCCGGGTGCTGGGTGCTCAGTGCTCGGGGTGCTCGGTGCTCAGTACTCAGTGCTCAGGGTGCTCAGTGCTCAGTGCTCAGGGTGCTGGGTGCTCAGTGCTCAGGGTGCTGGGTGCTCAGTACTCAGGGTGCTGGGTGCTCAGTGCTCGGGGTGCTGGGTGCTCAGTGCTCAGGGTGCTGGGTGCTCAGTACTCAGGGTGCTGGGTGCTCAGTACTCGGGGTGCTGTGAGCTCAGTACTCAGGGTGCTGGGTGCTCAGTACTCAGGGTGCTGGGTGCTCAGTGCTCAGGGTGCTGGGTGCTCAGTGCTCGGGGTGCTGGGTGCTCAGTGCTCAGTACTCAGGGTGCTGGGTGCTCAGTGCTCAGGGTGCTGGGTGCTCAGTGCTCAGGGTGCTGTGTGCTCAGTACTCAGGGTGCTGGGTGCTCAGGTCTCAGGGTGCTGGGTGCTCAGTGCTCGGGGTGCTGGGTGCTCAGTGCTCAGTACTCAGGGTGCTGGGTGCTCAGTGCTCGGGGTGCTGCGTGCTCAGAGCTCAGTACTCAGGGTGCTGGGTGCTCAGTGCTCAGGGTGCTGTGTGCTCAGTGCTCAGGGTGCTGGGTGCTCAGTCCTCAGGGTGTTCATTGCTCAGGGTGCTGGGTGCTCAGTACTCAGGGTGCTGGGTGCTCAGTGCTCAGGGTGCTCGGTGCTCGGGGCGCTGGGTGCTCAGTGCTCGGGGTGCTCGGAGCTCAGTACTCAGGGTGCTGGGTGCTCAGTGCTCGGGGTGCTCGGTTCTCAGTACTCAGGGTGCTGGGTGCTCAGTGCTCAGGGTGCTCGATGCTCAGTACGTTGGGTGCTCACTACTCAGGGTGCTGCGTGTTCAGTGCTCAGGGTGCTGGGTGCTCAGTGCTCAGGGTGCTGGGTGCTTAGTGCTCAGGGTGCTGGGTGCTCAGTACTCAGGGTGCTGGGTGCTCAGTGCTCGGTGTGCTGGGTGCTCAGTGCTCAGGGTGCTGGGTGCTCAGTACTCAGGGTGTTGGTTGCCCAGTACTCGGGGTGCTTTGTGCTCAGTACTCAGGGTGCTGGGTGCTCAGTACTCAGGGTGCTGGGTGCTCAGTGCTCGGGTGCTGGGTGTTCAGTGCTCAGGGTGCTGGGTGCTCAGTGCTCGGGGTGCTGGGTGCTCAGTGCTCAGTACTCAGGGTGCTGGGTGCTTAGTACTCGGGGTGCTGGATGCTCAGTGATCAGTACTCAGGGTGCTGGGTGCTCAGTGTTCAGGGTGCTGGGTGCTCAGTGCTCAGGGTGCTGGGTGCTCAGTGCTCAGGGTGCTGGGTACTCAGTGCTCAGGGTGCTGGCTGCTCAGTACTCAGGGTGCTGGGTGCTGAGTGCTCACGGTGCTGGGTGCTCTGTGCTCGGGGTGCTGGGTGCTCAGTGCTCGGGGTGCTGGGTGCTCAGTACTCGGGGTGCTCGGTGCTCAGTACTCAGTGTGCTGGGTGCTCAGTGCTCGAGGTGCTCAGTACTCAGTGTGCTGTATGTTCAGTGTTCAGGGTGCTGGGTGCTCAGTACTCAGGGTGCTCGGTGCTTAGTACTCAGGGTGCTGGGTGCTCAGTACTCCGGGTGCTGGGTGCTCAGTGCTCGGGGTGCTCGGTGCTCAGTACTCAGTGCTCAGGGTGCTCAGTGCTCAGTGCTCAGGGTGCTGGGTGTTCAGTACTCAGGGTGCTGGGTGCTCAGTACTCAGGGTGCTGGGTGCTCAGTACTCGGGGTGCTCGGTGCTCATTGCTCAGGGTGCTGGGTGCTCAGTACTCAGGGTGCTGGGTGCTCAGTACTCAGGGTGCTGGGTGCTCAGTGCTCAGGGTGCTGGCTACTCAGTGCTCAGGGTGCTCGGTGCTCAGTACTCGGGGAGCTTGGTGCTCATTCTTTTGGTGCTGGGTGCTCAGTGCTCGGGGTGCTGCTTGCGCAGTACTCAGGGTGCTGGGTGCTCAGTGCTCAGGGTGCTGGGTGCTCAGTACTCAGAGTGCTGGGTGCTCAGTGCTCAGGGTGCTGGGTGCTCAGTACTCAGGGTGCTGGGCGCACAGTGCTCAGGGTGCTGGGTGCTCAGTACACAGGGTGCTGGGAGCTCAGTGCTCAGGGTGATCGGTGCTCAGTACTCAGGGTGCTCAGTACTCAGGGTACTGGGTGCTCAGTGCTCGGGGTGCTGGGAGCTCAGTACTCAGGGTCCTGGGTGCTCAGTGCTCGGGGTGCTGGGTGCTCAGTGCTCAGGGTGATCGGTGCTCAGTACTGAGGGTGCTGGGTGCTCAGTGCTCAGGGTGCTGGGTGTTCAGTCCACAGGGTGCTCAGTGCTCAGGGTGCTGGGTGCTCAGTGCTCGGGGTGCTGGGTGCTCAGTGCTCGGGGTGCTGGGTGTTCAGTGCTCAGTGCTCAGGGTGCTGGGTGCCCCGTGCTCAGTGCTCAGGGTGCTGGTTGCTCAGTACTCAAGGTGCTGGGTGCTCAGTGCTCAGGTTGCTGGGTGCTCAGTACTCAGGGTGCTGGGTGCTCAGTGCTCAGGGTGCTGGGTGCTCAGTGCTCAGCGTGCTGGGTGCTCAGTACTCAGGGTGCTGGGTGCTCAGTGCTCGGGTTGCTCGGTGCTCAGTACTCAAGGTGCTGGGTGCTCAGTGCTCAAGGTGCTGGGTGCTCATTGATCAGGGTGCTGGGTGCTCAGTACTCAGGGTGCTCGGTGCTCAGTACTCAGGGTGCTCGGTGCTCGGGGCGCTGGGTGCTCAGTGCTCGGGGTGCTCGGAGCTCAGTACTCAGGGTGCTGGGTGCTCAGTGCTCGGGGTGCTCGGTTCTCAGTACTCAGGGTGCTGGGTGCTCAGTGCTCAGGGTGCTCGATGCTCAGTACGTTCGGTGCTCACTAGTCAGGGTGCAGCGTGCTCAGTGCTCAGGGTGCTGGCTGCTCAGTGCTCAGGGTGCTGGGTGCTCAGTGCTCAGAGTGCTGGGTGCTCAGTACTCAGGGTGCTGGGTGCTGAGTGCTCGGGGTGCTGGGTGCTCAGTGCTCAGGGTGCTGGGTGCTCAGTACTCAGGGTGTTGGTTGCCCAGTACTCGGGGTGCTTTGTGCTCAGTACTCAGGGTGCTGGGTGCTCAGTACTCAGGGTGCTGGGTGCTCAGTACTCGGGTGCTGGGTGCTCAGTGCTCAGGGTGCTGGGTGCTCAGTCCTCAGGGTGTTCATTGCTCAGGGTGCTGGGTGCTCAGTACTCAGGGTGCTGGGCGCTCAGTGCTCAGGGTGCTCGGTGCTCGGGGCGCTGGGTGATCAGCGCTCGGGGTACTCGGAGCTCAGTACTCAGGGTGCTGGGTGCTCAGTGCTCGGGGTGCTCGGTTCTCAGTACTCAGGGTGCTGGGTGCTCAGTGCTCAGGGTGCTCGATGCTCAGTACGTTGGGTGCTCACTACTCAGGGTGCTGCGTGCTCAGTGCTCAGGGTGCTGGGTGCTCAGTGCTCAGGGTGCTGGGTGCTCAGTGCTCAGGGTGCTGGGTGCTCAGTACTCAGGGTGCTGGGTGCTGAGTGCTCGGGGTGCTGGGTGCTCAGTGCTCAGGGTGCTGGGTGCTCAGTACTCAGGGTGTTGGTTGCCCAGTACTCGGTGTGCTGGGTGCTCAGTACTCAGGGTGCTGGGTGCTCAGTACTCAGTGTGCTGGGTGCTCAGTACTCGGATGCTGGGTGCTCAGTGCTCAGGGTGCTGGGTGCTCAGTGCTCAGGGTGCTGGGTGCTCAGTGCTCGGGGTGCTGGGTGCTCAGTGCTCATTACTCAGGGTGCTGGGTGCTCAGTGCTCGGGGTGCTGCGTGCTCAGTGCTCAGTACTCAGGGTGCTGGGTGCTCAGTGCTCAGGGTGCTGTGTGCTCAGTGCTCAGGGTGCTGGGTGCTCAGTCCTCAGGGTGTTCATTGCTCAGGGTGCTGTGAGCTCAGTACTCAGGGTGCTGGGTGCTCAGTGCTCAGGGTGCTCGGTGCTCGGGGCGCTGGGTGCTCAGTGCTCGGGGTACTCGGAGCTCAGTACTCAGGGTGCTGGGTGCTCAGTGCTCGGGGTGCTCGGTTCTCAGTACTCAGGGTGCTGGGTGCTCAGTGCTCAGGGTGCTCGATGCTCAGTACGTTGGGTGCTCACTACTCAGGGTGCTGCGTGCTCAGTGCTCAGGGTGCTGGGTGCTCAGTGCTCAGGGTGCTGGGTGCTCAGTGCTCAGGGTGCTGGGTGCTCAGTACTCAGGGTGTTGGGTGCTCAGTGCTCGGGGTGCTGGGTGCTCAGTGCTCAGGGCGCTGGGTGCTCAGTACTCAGGGTGTTGGTTGCCCAGTACTCGGGGTGCTTTGTGCTCAGTACTCAGGGGGCTGGGTGCTCAGTACTCAGGGTGCTGGGTGCTCAGTACTCGGGTGCTGGGTGCTCAGTGCTCAGGGTGCTGGGTGCTCAGTGCTCAGGGTGCTGGGTGCTCAGTGCTCAGTACTCAGGGTGCTGGGTGCTTAGTACTCGGGGTGCTGGGTGCTCAGTGCTCAGTACTCAGGGTGCTGGGTGCTCAGTGCTCAGGGTGCTGGGTGCTCAGTGCTCAGGGTGCTGGGTGCTCAGTGCTCAGGGTGCTGGGTACTCAGTGCTCAGGGTGCTGGGTGCTCAGTACACAGGGTGCTGGGTGCTCAGTGCTCAGGGTGCTGGGTGCTCAGTGCTCGGGGTGCTGGGTGCTCAGTGCTCAGGGTGCTGGGTGCTCAGTGCTCGATGTGCTCGGTGCTCAGTACTCAGTGTGCTGGGTGCTCAGTGCTCGAGGTGCTCAGTACTCAGGGTGCTGGTTGCTCAGTGCTCAGGGTGCTGGGTGCTCAGTTCTCAGGGTGCTCGGTGCTTAGTACTCAGGGTGCTGGGTGCTCAGTACTCCGGGTGCTGGGTGCTCAGTGCTCGGGGGGCTCGGTGCTCAGTACTCAGTGCTCAGGGTGCTCAGTGCTCAGTGCTCAGGGTGCTGGGTGTTCAGTACTCAGGGTGCTGGGTGCTCAGTACTCAGGGTGCTGGGTGCTCAGTACTCGGGGTGCTCGGTGCTCTTTGCTCAGGGTGCTGGGTGCTCAGTACTCAGGGTGCTGGGTGCTCAGTGCTCAGGGTGCTGGGTACTCAGTGCTCAGGGTGCTCGGTGCTCAGTACTCGGGGTGCTGGGTGCTCATTCTTGGGGTGCTGGGTGCTCAGTGATCGGGGTGCTGGGAGCGCAGTACTCAGGGTGCTGGGTGCTCAGTGCTCAGGGTGTTGGGTGCTCAGTGCTCGGGGTGCTGGGTGCTCAGTGCTCAGGGCGCTGGGTGCTCAGTACTCAGGGTGTTGGTTGCCCAGTACTCGGGGTGCTTTGTGCTCAGTACTCAGGGTGCTGGGTGCTCAGTACTCAGGGTGCTGGGTGCTCAGTACTCGGGTGCTGGGTGCTCAGGG
Source organism: Microtus oregoni (assembly GCF_018167655.1). Classification (NCBI taxonomy): domain Eukaryota; kingdom Metazoa; phylum Chordata; class Mammalia; order Rodentia; family Cricetidae; genus Microtus; species Microtus oregoni. The sequence goes on along the minus strand of NW_024544609.1, from coordinate 84,366 downwards.
TGCTGGGTGCTCAGTGCTCAGGGTGCTGGGTGCTCAGTGCTCAGTACTCAGGGTGCTGGGTGCTTAGTACTCGGGGTGCTGGGTGCTCAGTGCTCAGTACTCAGGGTGCTGGGTGCTCAGTGCTCAGGGTGCTGGGTGCTCAGTGCTCAGGGTGCTGGGTGCTCAGTGCTCAGGGTGCTGGGTACTCAGTGCTCAGGGTGCTGGGTGCTCAGTACTCAGGGTGCTGGGTGCTCAGTGCTCAGGGTGCTGGGTGCTCAGTGCTCGGGGTGCTGGGTGCTCAGTGCTCAGGGTGCTGGGTGCTCAGTGCTCGATGTGCTCGGTGCTCAGTACTCAGTGTGCTGGGTGCTCAGTGCTCGAGGTGCTCAGTACTCAGGGTGCTGGGTGCTCAGTGCTCAGGGTGCTGGGTGCTCAGTTCTCAGGGTGCTCGGTGCTTAGTACTCAGGGTGCTGGGTGCTCAGTACTCCGGGTGCTGGGTGCTCAGTGCTCGGGGGGCTCGGTGCTCAGTACTCAGTGCTCAGGGTGCTCAGTGCTCAGTGCTCAGGGTGCTGGGTGTTCAGTACTCAGGGTGCTGGGTGCTCAGTACTCAGGGTGCTGGGTGCTCAGTACTCGGGGTGCTCGGTGCTCTTTGCTCAGGGTGCTGGGTGCTCAGTACTCAGGGTGCTGGGTGCTCAGTGCTCAGGGAGCTGGGTACTCAGTGCTCAGGGTGCTCGGTGCTCAGTACTCGGGGTGCTGGGTGCTCATTCTTGGGGTGCTGGGTGCTCAGTGCTCGGGGTGCTGGGTGCGCAGTACTCAGGGTGCTGGGTGCTCAGTGCTCAGGGTGCTGGGTGCTCAGTACTCAGGGTGCTGGGTGCTCAGTGCTCAGGGTGCTGGGTGCTCAGTACACAGGGTGCTGGGCGCACAGTGCTCAGGGTGCTGGGTGCTCAGTACTCAGGGTGTTGGGAGCTCAGTGCTCAGGGTGATCGGTGCTCAGTACTCAGGGTGCTCAGTACTCAGGGTACTGGGTGCACAGTGCTCAGGGTGCTGGGTGCTCAGTGCTCGGGGTGCTGGGTGCTCAGTGCTCGGGGTGCTGGGTGCTCAGTGCTCAGTACTCAGGGTGCTGGGTGCTCAATGCTCGGGTTGCTGCGTGCTCAGTGCTCAGTACTCAGGGTGCTGGGTGCTCAGTGCTCAGGGTGCGGTATGCTCAGTGCTCAGGGTGCTGGGTGCTCAGTCCTCAGGGTGTTCAGTGCTCAGGGTTCTGGGTGCTCAGTACTCAGGGTGCTGGGTGCTCAGTGCTCAGGGTGCTCGGTGCTCGGGGCGCTGGGTGCTCAGTGCTCGGGGTGCTCGGAGCTCAGAACTCAGTTTGCTGGGTGCTCAGTGCTCGGGGTGCTCGGTTCTCAGTACTCAGGGTGCTGGGTGCTCAGTGCTCAGGGTGCTCGATGCTCAGTACGTTGGGTGCTCACTACTCAGGGTGCTGCGTGCTCAGTGCTCAGGGTGCTGGGTGCTCAGTGCTCAGGGTGCTGGGTGCTCAGTGCTCGGGGTGCTGGGTGCTCAGTGCTCAGGGTGCTGGGTGCTCAGTACTGAGGGTGTTGGTTGCCCAGTACTCGGGGTGCTTATTGCTCAGTACTCAGGGTGCTGGGTGCTCAGTACTCAGGGTGCTGGGTGCTCAGTACTCGGGTGCTGGGTGCTCAGTGCTCAGGGTGCTGGGTGCTCAGTGCTCAGGGTGCTGGGTGCTCAGTGCTCAGTACTCAGCCTGCTGGGTGCTTAGTACTCAGGGTGCTGGGTGCTCAGTGCTCAGTACTCAGGGTGCTGGGTGCTCAGTGCTCAGGGTGCTGGGTGCTCAGTGCTCAGGGTGCTGGGTGCTCAGTGCTCAGGGTGCTGGGTACTCAGTGCTCAGGGTGCTGGGTGCTCAGTGCTCGATGTGCTCGGTGCTCAGTACTCAGTGTGCTGGGTGCTCAGTGCTCAGTACTCGGGTGCTGGGTGCTCAGTGCTCAGGGTGCTGGGTGCTCAGTGCTCAGGGTGCTGGGTGCTCAGTGCTCAGGGTGCTGGGTGCTCAGTGCTCGGGGTGCTGGGTGCTCAGTGCTCAGGGTGCTGGGTGCTCAGTGCTCGATGTGCTCGGTGCTCAGTACTCAGTGTGCTGGGTGCTCAGTGCTCGAGGTGCTCAGTACTCAGGGTGCTGGGTGCTCAGTGCTCAGGGTGCTGTGTGCTCAGTACTCAGGCTGCTCGGTGCTTAGTACTCAGGGTGCTGGGTGCTCAGTACTCCGGGTGCTGGGTGCTCAGTGCTCGGGGTGCTCGGTGCTCAGTACTCAGTGCTCAGGGTGCTCAGTGCTCAGTGCTCAGGGTGCTGGGTGTTCAGTACTCAGGGTGCTGGGTGCTCAGTACTCAGGGTGCTGGGTGCTCAGTACTCGGGGTGCTCGGTGCTCTTTGCTCAGGGTGCTGGGTGCTCAGTACTCAGGGTGCTGGGTGCTCAGTACTCAGGGTGCTGGGTGCTCAGTGCTCGGGGTGCTGGGTGCGCAGTACTCAGGGTGCTGGGTGCTCAGTGCTCAGGGTGCTGGGTGCTCAGTACTCAGGGTGCTGGGTGCTCAGTGCTCAGGGTTCTGGGTGCTCAGTACTCAGGGTGCTGGGGGCACAGTGCTCAGGGTGCTGGGTGCTCAGTACTCAGGGTGTTGGGAGCTCAGTGCTCAGGGTGATCGGTGCTCAGTACTCAGGGTGCTCAGTACTCAGGGTACTGGGTGCTCAGTGCTCGGGGTGCTGGGAGCTCAGTACACAGGGTGCTGGGTGCTCAGTGCTCGGGGTGCTGGGTGCTCAGTGCTCAGGGTGATCGGTGCTCAGTACTCAGGGTGCTGGGTGCTCAGTGCTCAGGGTGCTGGGTGTTCAGTCCACAGGTTGCTCAGTGCTCAGGGTGCTGGGTGCTCAGTGCTCGGGGTGCTGGGTGCTCAGTGCTCGGGGTGCTGGGTGTTCAGTGCTCAGTGCTCAGGGTGCTGGGTGCTCAGTGCTCAGTGCTCAGGGTGCTGGTTGCTCAGTACTCAGGGTGCTGGGTGCTCAGTACTCAGGGTGCTGGGTGCTCAGTGCTCAGGGTGCTGGGTGCTCAGTACTCAGGGTGCTTGGTGATCAGTGCTCGGGGTGCTGGGTGCTCAGTGCTCAGGGTGCTGGGTGCTCAGTGCTCAGGGTGCTGGGTGCTCAGTACTCAGGGTGCTGTGTGCTCAGTGCTCGGGTTGCTCGGTGCTCAGTACTCAAGGTGCTGGGTGCTCAGTGCTCAGGGTCCTGGGTGCTCAGTGATCAGCGTGCTGGGTGCTCAGTACTCAGGGTGCTCGGTGCTCAGTACTCAGGGTTCTCAGTGCTCAGTACTCAGGGTGCTGGGTGCTCAGTACTGAGGGTGCTCAGTGCTCAGTACTTAGGGTGCTTGGTGCTCAGTACTCAGGGTGCTCAGTGCTCAGTACTCGGTGTGCTGGGTGCTCAGTGCTCAGGGTGTTCAGTGCTCAGTGCTCAGGGTGCTGGGTGCTCAGTACTCAGGGTGCTGGGTGCTCAGTACTCAGGGTGCTGGGTGCTCAGTACTCGGGTGCTGGGTGCTCAGTGCTCAGGGTGCTGGGTGCTCAGTGCTCAGCGTGCTGGGTGCTCAGTGCTCGGGGTGCTCGGTGCTCAGTACGTTGGGTGCTCACTACTCAGGGTGCTGGGTGCTCAGTGCTCAGGGTGCTGGGTGCTCAGTGCTCAGGGTGCTGGGTGCTCAGTGCTCAGGGTGCTGGGTGCTCAGTACTCAGGGTGCTGGGTGCTCAGTGCTCGGGGTGCTGGGTGCTCAGTGCTCAGGGTGCTGGGTGCTCAGTACTCAGGGTGCTGGGTGCTCAGTACTCGGGGTGCTGTGTGCTCAGTACTCAGGGTGCTGGGTGCTCAGTACTCAGGGTGCTGGGTGCTCAGTACTCGGGTGCTGGGTGCTCAGTGCTCAGGGTGCTGGGTGCTCAGTGCTCGGGGTGCTGGGTGCTCAGTGCTCAGTACTCAGGGTGCTGGGTGCTCAGTGCTCGGGTTGCTGCGTGCTCAGTGCTCAGTACTCAGGGTGCTGGGTGCTCAGTGCTCAGGGTGCTGGGTACTCAGTGCTCAGGGTGCTCGGTGCTCAGTACTCGGGGTGCTGGGTGCTCATTCTTGGGGTGCTGGGTGCTCAGTGCTCGGGGTGATTCTTGCGCAGTACTCAGGGTGCTGGGTGCTCAGTGCTCAGGGTGCTGGGTGCTCAGTACTCAGGGTGCTGGGTGCTCAGTGCTCAGGGTGCTGTGTGCTCAGTGCTCAGGGTGCTGGGTGCTCAGTCCTCAGGGTGTTCAGTGCTCAGGGTGCTGGGTGCTCAGTACTCAGGATGCTGGGTGCTCAGTGCTCAGGGTGCTCGGTGCTCGGGGCGCTGGGTGCTCAGTGCTCGGGGTGCTCGGAGCTCAGTACTCAGGGTGCTGGGTGCTCAGTGCTCGGGGTGCTCGGTTCTCAGTACTCAGGGTGCTGGGTGCTCAGTGCTCAGGGTGCTCGATGCTCAGTACGTTGGGTGCTCACTACTCAGGGTGCTGCGTGCTCAGTGCTCAGGGTGCTGGGTGCTCAATGCTCAGGGTGCTGGGTGCTCAGTGCTCAGGGTGCTGGGTGCTCAGTACTCAGGGTGCTGGGTGCTGAGTGCTCGGGGTGCTGGGTGCTCAGTGCTCAGGGTGCTGGGTGCTCAGTACTCAGGGTGTTGGTTGCCCAGTATTCAGGGTGCTGGGTGCTCAGTACTCGGGTGCTGGGTGCTCAGTGCTCAGGGTGCTGGGTGCTCAGTACTCGGGGTGCTCGGTGCTCATTAATCAGGGTGCTGGGTGCTCAGTGCTCGGGGTGCTGGGTGCTCATTGCTCAGTACTCAGGGTGCTGGGTGCTTAGTACTCGGGGTGCTGAATGCTCAGTGCTCAGTACTCAGGGTGCTGGGTGCTCAGTGCTCAGGGTGCTGTGTGCTCAGTGCTCAGGGTGCTGGGTGCTCAGTGCTCAGGGTGCTGGGTACTCAGTGCTCAGGGTGCTGGGTGCTCAGTACTCAGGGTGCTGGGTGCTGAGTGCTCACGGTGCTGGGTGCTCAGTGCTCGGGGTGCTGGGTGCTCAGTGCTCGGGGTGCTGGGTGCTCAGTGCTCGGGGTGCTCGGTGCTCAGTACTCAGGGTGCTGGGTGCTCAGTGCTCGAGGTGCTCAGTACTCAGGGTGCTGTATGTTCAGTGTTCAGGGTGCTGGGTGCTCAGTACTTAGGGTGCTCGGTGCTTAGTACTCAGGGTGCTGGGTGCTCAGTACTCCGGGTGCTGGGTGCTCAGTGCTCGGGGTGCTCGGTGCTCAGTACTCAGTGCTCAGGGTGCTCAGTGCTCAGTGCTCAGGGTGCTGGGTGTTCAGTACTCAGGGTGCTGGGTGCTCAGTACTCAGGGTGCTGGGTGCTCAGTACTCGGGGTGCTCGGTGCTCATTAATCAGGGTGCTGGGTTCTCAGTACTCAGGGTGCTGGGTGCTCAGTACTCAGGGTGCTGGGTGCTCAGTGCTCAGGGTGCTGGGTACTCAGTGCTCAGGGTGCTCGGTGCTCAGTACTCGGGGTGCTGGGTGCTCATTCTTGGGGTGCTGGGTGCTCAGTGCTCGGGGTGCTGCTTGCGCAGTACTCAGGGTGCTGGGTGCTCAGTGCTCAGGGTGCTGGGTGCTCAGTACTCAGGGTACTGGGTGCTCAGTGCTCAGGGTGCTGTGTGCTCAGTGCTCAGGGTGCTGGGTGCTCAGTCCTCAGGGTGTTCAGTGCTCAGGGTGCTGGGTGCTCAGTACTCAGGGTGCTGGGTGCTCAGTGCTCAGGGTGCTCGGTGCTCGGGGCGCTGGGTGCTCAGTGCTCGGGGTGCTCGGAGCTCAGTACTCAGGGTGCTGGGTGCTCAGTGCTCAGGGTGCTCGGTTCTCAGTACTCAGGGTGCTGGGTGCTCAGTGCTCAGGGTGCTCGATGCTCAGTACGTTGGGTGCTCACTACTCAGGGTGCTGCGTGCTCAGTGCTCAGGGTGCTGGGTGCTCAGTGCTCAGGGTGCTGGGTGCTCAGTGCTCAGGTTGCTGGGTGCTCAGTACTCAGGGTGCTGGGTGCTGAGTGCTCGGGGTGCTGGGTGCTCAGTGCTCAGGGTGCTGGGTGCTCAGTACTCAGGGTGTTGGTTGCCCAGTACTCGGGGTGCTTTGTGCTCAGTACTCAGGGTGCTGGGTGCTCAGTACTCAGGGTGCTGGGTGCTCAGTACTCGGGTGCTGGGTGCTCAGTGCTCAGGGTGCTGGGTGCTCAGTGCTCAGGGTGCTGGGTGCTCAGTGCTCAGGGTGCTGGGTGCTCAGTGCTCAGGGTGCTGGGTGCTCAGTGCTCGGAGTGCTGGGTGCTCAGTGCTCAGGGTGCTGGGTGCTCAGTACTCAGGGTGCTGGGTGCTCAGTACTCGGGGTGCTGTGTGCTCAGTACTCAGGGTGCTGGGTGCTCAGTACTCAGGGTGCTGGGTGCTCAGTGCTCAGGGTGCTGGGTGCTCAGTGCTCGGGGTGCTGGGTGCTCAGTGCTCAGTACTCAGTGTGCTGGGTGCTCAGTGCTCGGAGTGCTGCGTGCTCAGTGCTCAGTACTCAGGGTGCTGGGTGCTCAGTGCTCAGGGTGCTGTGTGCTCAGTGCTCAGGGTGCTGGGTGCTCAGTCCTCAGGGTGTTCATTGCTCAGGGTGCTGGGTGCTCAGTACTCAGGGTGCTGGGTGCTCAGTGCTCAGGGTGCTCGGTGCTCGGGGCGCTGGGTGCTCAGTGCTCGGGGTGCTCGGAGCTCAGTACTCAGGGTGCTGGGTGCTCAGTGCTCGGGGTGCTCGGTTCTCAGTACTCAGGGTGCTGGGTGCTCAGTGCACAGGGTGCTTGATGCTCAGTATGTTGGGTGCTAACTACTCAGGGTGCTGCGTGCTCAGTGCTCAGGGTGCTGGGTGCTCAGTGCTCAGGGTGCTGGGTGCTCAGTGCTCAGGGTGCTGGGTGCTCAGTACTCAGGGTGCTGGGTGCTCAGTGCTCGGGGTGCTGGGTGCTCAGTGCTCAGGGTGCTGGGTGCTCAGTACTCAGGGTGTTGGTTGCCCAGTACTCGGGGTGCTTTGTGCTCAGTACTCAGGGTGCTGGGTGCTCAGTACTCAGGGTGCTGGGTGCTCAGTGCTCGGGGTGCTGGGTGCTCAGTGCTCAGTACTCAGGGTGCTGGGTGCTTAGTACTCGGGGTGCTGGATGCTCAGTGCTCAGTACTCAGGGTGCTGGGTGCTCAGTGCTCAGGGTGCTCGGTGCTCAGTACTCGGGGTGCTGGGTGCTCATTCTTGGGGTGCTGGGTGCTCAGTGCTCGGGGTGCTGCTTGCGCAGTACTCAGGGTGCTGGGTGCTCAGTGCTCAGGGTGCTGGGTGCTCAGTACTCAGGGTGCTGGGTGCTCAGTGCTCAGGGTGCTGGGTGCTCAGTACTCAGGGTGCTGGGCGCACAGTGCTCAGGGTGCTGGGTGCTCAGTACACAGGGTGCTGGGAGCTCAGTGCTCACGGTGATCGGTGCTCAGTACTCAGTGTGCTCAGTACTCAGGGTACTGGGTGCTCGGTGCTCGGGGTGCTGGGAGCTCAGTACTCAGGGTGCTGGGTGCTCAGTGCTCGGGGTGCTGGGTGCTCAGTGCTCAGGGTGATCGGTGCTCAGTACTGAGGGTGCTGGGTGCTCAGTGCTCAGGGTGCTGGGTGTTCAGTCCACAGGGTGCTCAGTGCTCAGGGTGCTGGGTGCTCAGTGCTCGGGGTGCTTGGTGCTCAGTGCTCGCGGTGCTGGGTGTTCAGTGCTCAGTGCTCAGGGTGCTGGTTGCTCAGTACTCAGGGTGCTGGATGCTCAGTATGTTGGGTGCTCACTACTCAGGGTGCTGCGTGCTCAGTGCTCAGGGTGCTGGGTGCTCAGTGCTCAGGGTGCTGGGTGCTCAGTGCTCAGGGTGCTGGGTGCTCAGTACTCAGGGTGCTGGGTGCTCAGTGCTCGGGGTGCTGGGTGCTCAGTGCTCAGGGTGCTGGGTGCTCAGTACTCAGGGTGCTGGGTGCTCAGTACTCGGGTGATGGGTTCTCAGTGCTCAGGGTGCTGGGTGCTCAGTGCTCGGGGTGCTGGGTGCTCAGTGCTCAGTACTCAGGGTGCTGGGTGCTTAGTACTCGGGGTGCTGGATGCTCAGTGCTCAGTACTCAGGGTGCTGGGTGCTCAGTGCTCAGGGTGCTCGGTGCTCAGTACTCGGGGTGCTGGGTGCTCATTCTTGGGGTGCTGGGTGCTCAGTGCTCGGGGTGCTGCTTGCGCAGTACTCAGGGTGCTGGGTGCTCAGTGCTCAGGGTGCTGGGTGCTCAGTACTCAGGGTGCTGGGTGCTCAGTGCTCAGGGTGCTGGGTGCTCAGTACTCAGGGTGCTGGGCGCACAGTGCTCAGGGTGCTGGGTGCTCAGTACACAGGGTGCTGGGAGCTCAGTGCTCACGGTGATCGGTGCTCAGTACTCAGTGTGCTCAGTACTCAGGGTACTGGGTGCTCGGTGCTCGGGGTGCTGGGAGCTCAGTACTCAGGGTGCTGGGTGCTCAGTGCTCGGGGTGCTGGGTGCTCAGTGCTCAGGGTGATCGGTGCTCAGTACTGAGGGTGCTGGGTGCTCAGTGCTCAGGGTGCTGGGTGTTCAGTCCACAGGGTGCTCAGTGCTCAGGGTGCTGGGTGCTCAGTGCTCGGGGTGCTTGGTGCTCAGTGCTCGGGGTGCTGGGTGTTCAGTGCTCAGTGCTCAGGGTGCTGGTTGCTCAGTACTCAGGGTGCTGGATGCTCAGTACTCAGGATGCTGGGTGCTCAGTGCTCAGGGTGCTGGGTGCTCAGTACTCAGGGTGCTGGGTGATCAGTGCTCGGGGTGCTGGGTGCTCAGTGCTGAGTGTGCTGGGTGCTCAGTGCTCAGGGTGCTGGGTGCTCAGTACTCAGGGTGCTGGGTGCTCAGTGCTCGGGTTGCTCGGTGCTCAGTACTCAAGTGGCTGGGTGCTCAGTGCTCAGGGTGCTGGGTGCTCAGTGATCAGGGTGCTGGGTGCTCAGTACTCAGGGTGCTCGGTGCTCAGTACTCAGGGTTCTCAGTGCTCAGTACTCAGGGTGCTCGGTTCTCAGTACTCAGGGTGCTGGGTGCTCAGTGCTCAGGGTGCTCGATGCTCAGTACGTTGGGTGCTCACTACTCAGGGTGCTGCGTGCTCAGTGCTCAGGGTGCTGGGTGCTCAGTGCTCAGGGTGCTGGGTGCTCAGTGCTCAGGTTGCTGGGTGCTCAGTACTCAGGGTGCTGGGTGCTGAGTGCTCGGGGTGCTGGGTGCTCAGTGCTCAGGGTGCTGGGTGCTCAGTACTCAGGGTGTTGGTTGCCCAGTACTCGGGGTGATTTGTGCTCAGTACTCAGGGTGTTGGGTGCTCAGTACTCAGGGTGCTGGGTGCTCAGTACTCGGGTGCTGGGTGCTCAGTGCTCAGGGTGCTGGGTGCTCAGTGCTCAGGGTGCTGGGTGCTCAGTGCTCAGGGTGCTGGGTGCTCAGTACTCAGGGTGCTGGGTGCTCAGTGCTCGGAGTGCTGGGTGCTCAGTGCTCAGGGTGCTGGGTGCTCAGTACTCAGGGTGCTGGGTGCTCAGTACTCGGGGTGCTGTGTGCTCAGTACTCAGGGTGCTGGGTGCTCAGTACTCAGGGTGCTGGGTGCTCAGTGCTCAGGGTGCTGGGTGCTCAGTGCTCGGGGTGCTGGGTGCTCAGTGCTCAGTACTCAGTGTGCTGGGTGCTCAGTGCTCGGAGTGCTGCGTGCTCAGTGCTCAGTACTCAGGGTGCTGGGTGCTCAGTGCTCAGGGTGCTGTGTGCTCAGTGCTCAGGGTGCTGGGTGCTCAGTCCTCAGGGTGTTCATTGCTCAGGGTGCTGGGTGCTCAGTACTCAGGGTGCTGGGTGCTCAGTGCTCAGGGTGCTCGGTGCTCGGGGCGCTGGGTGCTCATTGCTCGGGGTGCTCGGAGCTCAGTACTCAGGGTGCTGGGTGCTCAGTGCTCGGGGTGCTCGGTTCTCAGTACTCAGGGTGCTGGGTGCTCAGTGCACAGGGTGCTCGATGCTCAGTATGTTGGGTGCTAACTACTCAGGGTGCTGCGTGCTCAGTGCTCAGGGTGCTGGGTGCTCAGTGCTCAGGGTGCTGGGTGCTCAGTGCTCAGGGTGCTGGGTGCTCAGTACTCAGGGTGCTGGGTGCTCAGTGCTCGGGGTGCTGGGTGCTCAGTGCTCAGGGTGCTGGGTGCTCAGTACTCAGGGTGTTGGTTGCCCAGTACTCGGGGTGCTTTGTGCTCAGTACTCAGGGTGCTGGGTGCTCAGTACTCAGGGTGCTGGGTGCTCAGTGCTCGGGGTGCTGGGTGCTCAGTGCTCAGTACTCAGGGTGCTGGGTGCTTAGTACTCGGGGTGCTGGATGCTCAGTGCTCAGTACTCAGGGTGCTGGGTGCTCAGTGCTCAGGGTGCTCGGTGCTCAGTACTCGGGGTGCTGGGTGCTCATTCTTGGGGTGCTGGGTGCTCAGTGCTCGGGGTGCTGCTTGCGCAGTACTCAGGGTGCTGGGTGCTCAGTGCTCAGGGTGCTGGGTGCTCAGTACTCAGGGTGCTGGGTGCTCAGTGCTCAGGGTGCTGGGTGCTCAGTACTCAGGGTGCTGGGCGCACAGTGCTCAGGGTGCTGGGTGCTCAGTACACAGGGTGCTGGGAGCTCAGTGCTCACGGTGATCGGTGCTCAGTACTCAGTGTGCTCAGTACTCAGGGTACTGGGTGCTCGGTGCTCGGGGTGCTGGGAGCTCAGTACTCAGGGTGCTGGGTGCTCAGTGCTCGGGGTGCTGGGTGCTCAGTGCTCAGGGTGATCGGTGCTCAGTACTGAGGGTGCTGGGTGCTCAGTGCTCAGGGTGCTGGGTGTTCAGTCCACAGGGTGCTCAGTGCTCAGGGTGCTGGGTGCTCAGTGCTCGGGGTGCTTGGTGCTCAGTGCTCGCGGTGCTGGTTGTTCAGTGCTCAGTGCTCAGGGTGCTGGTTGCTCAGTACTCAGGGTGCTGGATGCTCAGTATGTTGGGTGCTCACTACTCAGGGTGCTGCGTGCTCAGTGCTCAGGGTGCTGGGTGCTCAGTGCTCAGGGTGCTGGGTGCTCAGTGCTCAGGGTGCTGGGTGCTCAGTACTCAGGGTGCTGGGTGCTCAGTGCTCGGGGTGCTGGGTGCTCAGTGCTCAGGGTGCTGGGTGCTCAGTACTCAGGGTGCTGGGTGCTCAGTACTCGGGTGATGGGTTCTCAGTGCTCAGGGTGGTGGGTGCTCAGTGCTCGGGGTGCTGGGTGCTCAGTGCTCAGTACTCAGGGTGCTGGGTGCTCAATGCTCGGGTTGCTGCGTGCTCAGTGCTCAGTACTCAGGGTGCTGGGTGCTCAGTGCTCAGGGTGCGGTATGCTCAGTGCTCAGGGTGCTGGGTGCTCAGTCCTCAGGGTGTTCAGTGCTCAGGGTTCTGGGTGCTCAGTACTCAGGGTGCTGGGTGCTCAGTGCTCAGGGTGCTCGGTGCTCGGGGCGCTGGGTGCTCAGTGCTCGGGGTGCTCGGAGCTCAGAACTCAGTTTGCTGGGTGCTCAGTGCTCGGGGTGCTCGGTTCTCAGTACTCAGGGTGCTGGGTGCTCAGTGCTCAGGGTGCTCGATGCTCAGTACGTTGGGTGCTCACTACTCAGGGTGCTGCGTGCTCAGTGCTCAGGGTGCTGGGTGCTCAGTGCTCAGGGTGCTGGGTGCTCAGTGCTCGGGGTGCTGGGTGCTCAGTGCTCAGGGTGCTGGGTGCTCAGTACTCAGGGTGTTGGTTGCCCAGTACTCGGGGTGCTTTGTGCTCAGTACTCAGGGTGCTGGGTGCTCAGTACTCAGGGTGCTGGGTGCTCAGTACTCGGGTGCTGGGTGCTCAGTGCTCAGGGTGCTGGGTGCTCAGTGCTCAGGGTGCTGGGTGCTCAGTGCTCAGTACTCAGCGTGCTGGGTGCTTAGTACTCAGGGTGCTGGGTGCTCAGTGCTCAGTACTCAGGGTGCTGGGTGCTCAGTGCTCAGGGTGCTGGGTGCTCAGTGCTCAGGGTGCTGGGTGCTCAGTGCTCAGGGTGCTGGGTACTCAGTGCTCAGGGTGCTGGGTGCTCAGTGCTCGATGTGCTCGGTGCTCAGTACTCAGTGTGCTGGGTGCTCAGTGCTCAGTACTCGGGTGCTGGGTGCTCAGTGCTCAGGGTGCTGGGTGCTCAGTGCTCAGGGTGCTGGGTGCTCAGTGCTCAGGGTGCTGGGTGCTCAGTGCTCGGGGTGCTGGGTGCTCAGTGCTCAGGGTGCTGGGTGCTCAGTGCTCGATGTGCTCGGTGCTCAGTACTCAGTGTGCTGGGTGCTCAGTGCTCGAGGTGCTCAGTACTCAGGGTGCTGGGTGCTCAGTGCTCAGGGTGCTGTGTGCTCAGTACTCAGGCTGCTCGGTGCTTAGTACTCAGGGTGCTGGGTGCTCAGTACTCCGGGTGCTGGGTGCTCAGTGCTCGGGGTGCTCGGTGCTCAGTACTCAGTGCTCAGGGTGCTCAGTGCTCAGTGCTCAGGGTGCTGGGTGTTCAGTACTCAGGGTGCTGGGTGCTCAGTACTCCGGGTGCTGGGTGCTCAGTGCTCGGGGTGCTGGGTGCTCAGTGCTCAGTACTCAGGGTGCTGGGTGCTCAATGCTCGGGTTGCTGCGTGCTCAGTGCTCAGTACTCAGGGTGCTGGGTGCTCAGTGCTCAGGGTGCGGTATGCTCAGTGCTCAGGGTGCTGGGTGCTCAGTCCTCAGGGTGTTCAGTGCTCAGGGTTCTGGGTGCTCAGTACTCAGGGTGCTGGGTGCTCAGTGCTCAGGGTGCTCGGTGCTCGGGGCGCTGGGTGCTCAGTGCTCGGGGTGCTCGGAGCTCAGAACTCAGTTTGCTGGGTGCTCAGTGCTCGGGGTGCTCGGTTCTCAGTACTCAGGGTGCTGGGTGCTCAGTGCTCAGGGTGCTCGATGCTCAGTACGTTGGGTGCTCACTACTCAGGGTGCTGCGTGCTCAGTGCTCAGGGTGCTGGGTGCTCAGTGCTCAGGGTGCTGGGTGCTCAGTGCTCGGGGTGCTGGGTGCTCAGTGCTCAGGGTGCTGGGTGCTCAGTACTCAGGGTGTTGGTTGCCCAGTACTCGGGGTGCTTTGTGCTCAGTACTCAGGGTGCTGGGTGCTCAGTACTCAGGGTGCTGGGTGCTCAGTACTCGGGTGCTGGGTGCTCAGTGCTCAGGGTGCTGGGTGCTCAGTGCTCAGGGTGCTGGGTGCTCAGTGCTCAGTACTCAGCGTGCTGGGTGCTTAGTACTCAGGGTGCTGGGTGCTCAGTGCTCAGTACTCAGGGTGCTGGGTGCTCAGTGCTCAGGGTGCTGGGTGCTCAGTGCTCAGGGTGCTGGGTGCTCAGTACTCAGGGTGCTGGGCGCACAGTGCTCAGGGTGCTGGGTGCTCAGTACACAGGGTGCTGGGAGCTCAGTGCTCACGGTGATCGGTGCTCAGTACTCAGTGTGCTCAGTACTCAGGGTACTGGGTGCTCGGTGCTCGGGGTGCTGGGAGCTCAGTACTCAGGGTGCTGGGTGCTCAGTGCTCGGGGTGCTGGGTGCTCAGTGCTCAGGGTGATCGGTGCTCAGTACTGAGGGTGCTGGGTGCTCAGTGCTCAGGGTGCTGGGTGTTCAGTCCACAGGGTGCTCAGTGCTCAGGGTGCTGGGTGCTCAGTGCTCGGGGTGCTTGGTGCTCAGTGCTCGCGGTGCTGGGTGTTCAGTGCTCAGTGCTCAGGGTGCTGGTTGCTCAGTACTCAGGGTGCTGGATGCTCAGTATGTTGGGTGCTCACTACTCAGGGTGCTGCGTGCTCAGTGCTCAGGGTGCTGGGTGCTCAGTGCTCAGGGTGCTGGGTGCTCAGTGCTCAGGGTGCTGGGTGCTCAGTACTCAGGGTGCTGGGTGCTCAGTGCTCGGGGTGCTGGGTGCTCAGTGCTCAGGGTGCTGGGTGCTCAGTACTCAGGGTGCTGGGTGCTCAGTACTCGGGTGATGGGTTCTCAGTGCTCAGGGTGCTGGGTGCTCAGTGCTCGGGGTGCTGGGTGCTCAGTGCTCAGTACTCAGGGTGCTGGGTGCTTAGTACTCGGGGTGCTGGATGCTCAGTGCTCAGTACTCAGGGTGCTGGGTGCTCAGTGCTCAGGGTGCTCGGTGCTCAGTACTCGGGGTGCTGGGTGCTCATTCTTGGGGTGCTGGGTGCTCAGTGCTCGGGGTGCTGCTTGCGCAGTACTCAGGGTGCTGGGTGCTCAGTGCTCAGGGTGCTGGGTGCTCAGTACTCAGGGTGCTGGGTGCTCAGTGCTCAGGGTGCTGGGTGCTCAGTACTCAGGGTGCTGGGCGCACAGTGCTCAGGGTGCTGGGTGCTCAGTACACAGGGTGCTGGGAGCTCAGTGCTCACGGTGATCGGTGCTCAGTACTCAGTGTGCTCAGTACTCAGGGTACTGGGTGCTCGGTGCTCGGGGTGCTGGGAGCTCAGTACTCAGGGTGCTGGGTGCTCAGTGCTCGGGGTGCTGGGTGCTCAGTGCTCAGGGTGATCGGTGCTCAGTACTGAGGGTGCTGGGTGCTCAGTGCTCAGGGTGCTGGGTGTTCAGTCCACAGGGTGCTCAGTGCTCAGGGTGCTGGGTGCTCAGTGCTCGGGGTGCTTGGTGCTCAGTGCTCGGGGTGCTGGGTGTTCAGTGCTCAGTGCTCAGGGTGCTGGTTGCTCAGTACTCAGGGTGCTGGATGCTCAGTACTCAGGATGCTGGGTGCTCAGTGCTCAGGGTGCTGGGTGCTCAGTACTCAGGGTGCTGGGTGATCAGTGCTCGGGGTGCTGGGTGCTCAGTGCTGAGTGTGCTGGGTGCTCAGTGCTCAGGGTGCTGGGTGCTCAGTACTCAGGGTGCTGGGTGCTCAGTGCTCGGGTTGCTCGGTGCTCAGTACTCAAGTGGCTGGGTGCTCAGTGCTCAGGGTGCTGGGTGCTCAGTGATCAGGGTGCTGGGTGCTCAGTACTCAGGGTGCTCGGTGCTCAGTACTCAGGGTTCTCAGTGCTCAGTACTCAGGGTGCTCGGTTCTCAGTACTCAGGGTGCTGGGTGCTCAGTGCTCAGGGTGCTCGATGCTCAGTACGTTGGGTGCTCACTACTCAGGGTGCTGCGTGCTCAGTGCTCAGGGTGCTGGGTGCTCAGTGCTCAGGGTGCTGGGTGCTCAGTGCTCAGGTTGCTGGGTGCTCAGTACTCAGGGTGCTGGGTGCTGAGTGCTCGGGGTGCTGGGTGCTCAGTGCTCAGGGTGCTGGGTGCTCAGTACTCAGGGTGTTGGTTGCCCAGTACTCGGGGTGATTTGTGCTCAGTACTCAGGGTGTTGGGTGCTCAGTACTCAGGGTGCTGGGTGCTCAGTACTCGGGTGCTGGGTGCTCAGTGCTCAGGGTGCTGGGTGCTCAGTGCTCAGGGTGCTGGGTGCTCAGTGCTCAGGGTGCTGGGTGCTCAGTACTCAGGGTGCTGGGTGCTCAGTGCTCGGAGTGCTGGGTGCTCAGTGCTCAGGGTGCTGGGTGCTCAGTACTCAGGGTGCTGGGTGCTCAGTACTCGGGGTGCTGTGTGCTCAGTACTCAGGGTGCTGGGTGCTCAGTACTCAGGGTGCTGGGTGCTCAGTGCTCAGGGTGCTGGGTGCTCAGTGCTCGGGGTGCTGGGTGCTCAGTGCTCAGTACTCAGTGTGCTGGGTGCTCAGTGCTCGGAGTGCTGCGTGCTCAGTGCTCAGTACTCAGGGTGCTGGGTGCTCAGTGCTCAGGGTGCTGTGTGCTCAGTGCTCAGGGTGCTGGGTGCTCAGTCCTCAGGGTGTTCATTGCTCAGGGTGCTGGGTGCTCAGTACTCAGGGTGCTGGGTGCTCAGTGCTCAGGGTGCTCGGTGCTCGGGGCGCTGGGTGCTCATTGCTCGGGGTGCTCGGAGCTCAGTACTCAGGGTGCTGGGTGCTCAGTGCTCGGGGTGCTCGGTTCTCAGTACTCAGGGTGCTGGGTGCTCAGTGCACAGGGTGCTCGATGCTCAGTATGTTGGGTGCTAACTACTCAGGGTGCTGCGTGCTCAGTGCTCAGGGTGCTGGGTGCTCAGTGCTCAGGGTGCTGGGTGCTCAGTGCTCAGGGTGCTGGGTGCTCAGTACTCAGGGTGCTGGGTGCTCAGTGCTCGGGGTGCTGGGTGCTCAGTGCTCAGGGTGCTGGGTGCTCAGTACTCAGGGTGTTGGTTGCCCAGTACTCGGGGTGCTTTGTGCTCAGTACTCAGGGTGCTGGGTGCTCAGTACTCAGGGTGCTGGGTGCTCAGTGGTCGGGGTGCTGGGTGCTCAGTGCTCAGTACTCAGGGTGCTGGGTGCTTAGTACTCGGGGTGCTGGATGCTCAGTGCTCAGTACTCAGGGTGCTGGGTGCTCAGTGCTCAGGGTGCTCGGTGCTCAGTACTCGGGGTGCTGGGTGCTCATTCTTGGGGTGCTGGGTGCTCAGTGCTCGGGGTGCTGCTTGCGCAGTACTCAGGGTGCTGGGTGCTCAGTGCTCAGGGTGCTGGGTGCTCAGTACTCAGGGTGCTGGGTGCTCATTCTTGGGGTGCTGGGTGCTCAGTGCTCGGGGTGCTGCTTGCGCAGTACTCAGGGTGCTGGGTGCTCAGTGCTCAGGGTGCTGGGTGCTCAGTACTCGGGGTGCTGGGTGCTCATTCTTGGGGTGCTGGGTGCTCAGTGCTCGGGGTGCTGCTTGCGCAGTACTCAGGGTGCTGGGTGCTCAGTGCTCGGGGTGCTTGGTGCTCAGTGCTCGCGGTGCTGGGTGTTCAGTGCTCAGTGCTCAGGGTGCTGGTTGCTCAGTACTCAGGGTGCTGGATGCTCAGTATGTTGGGTGCTCACTACTCAGGGTGCTGCGTGCTCAGTGCTCAGGGTGCTGGGTGCTCAGTGCTCAGGGTGCTGGGTGCTCAGTGCTCAGGGTGCTGGGTGCTCAGTACTCAGGGTGCTGGGTGCTCAGTGCTCGGGGTGCTGGGTGCTCAGTGCTCAGGGTGCTGGGTGCTCAGTACTCAGGGTGCTGGGTGCTCAGTACTCGGGTGATGGGTTCTCAGTGCTCAGGGTGGTGGGTGCTCAGTGCTCGGGGTGCTGGGTGCTCAGTGCTCAGTACTCAGGGTGCTGGGTGCTCAATGCTCGGGTTGCTGCGTGCTCAGTGCTCAGTACTCAGGGTGCTGGGTGCTCAGTGCTCAGGGTGCGGTATGCTCAGTGCTCAGGGTGCTGGGTGCTCAGTCCTCAGGGTGTTCAGTGCTCAGGGTTCTGGGTGCTCAGTACTCAGGGTGCTGGGTGCTCAGTGCTCAGGGTGCTCGGTGCTCGGGGCGCTGGGTGCTCAGTGCTCGGGGTGCTCGGAGCTCAGAACTCAGTTTGCTGGGTGCTCAGTGCTCGGGGTGCTCGGTTCTCAGTACTCAGGGTGCTGGGTGCTCAGTGCTCAGGGTGCTCGATGCTCAGTACGTTGGGTGCTCACTACTCAGGGTGCTGCGTGCTCAGTGCTCAGGGTGCTGGGTGCTCAGTGCTCAGGGTGCTGGGTGCTCAGTGCTCGGGGTGCTGGGTGCTCAGTGCTCAGGGTGCTGGGTGCTCAGTACTCAGGGTGTTGGTTGCCCAGTACTCGGGGTGCTTTGTGCTCAGTACTCAGGGTGCTGGGTGCTCAGTACTCAGGGTGCTGGGTGCTCAGTACTCGGGTGCTGGGTGCTCAGTGCTCAGGGTGCTGGGTGCTCAGTGCTCAGGGTGCTGGGTGCTCAGTGCTCAGTACTCAGCGTGCTGGGTGCTTAGTACTCAGGGTGCTGGGTGCTCAGTGCTCAGTACTCAGGGTGCTGGGTGCTCAGTGCTCAGGGTGCTGGGTGCTCAGTGCTCAGGGTGCTGGGTGCTCAGTGCTCAGGGTGCTGGGTACTCAGTGCTCAGGGTGCTGGGTGCTCAGTGCTCGATGTGCTCGGTGCTCAGTACTCAGTGTGCTGGGTGCTCAGTGCTCAGTACTCGGGTGCTGGGTGCTCAGTGCTCAGGGTGCTGGGTGCTCAGTGCTCAGGGTGCTGGGTGCTCAGTGCTCAGGGTGCTGGGTGCTCAGTGCTCGGGGTGCTGGGTGCTCAGTGCTCAGGGTGCTGGGTGCTCAGTGCTCGATGTGCTCGGTGCTCAGTACTCAGTGTGCTGGGTGCTCAGTGCTCGAGGTGCTCAGTACTCAGGGTGCTGGGTGCTCAGTGCTCAGGGTGCTGTGTGCTCAGTACTCAGGCTGCTCGGTGCTTAGTACTCAGGGTGCTGGGTGCTCAGTACTCCGGGTGCTGGGTGCTCAGTGCTCGGGGTGCTCGGTGCTCAGTACTCAGTGCTCAGGGTGCTCAGTGCTCAGTGCTCAGGGTGCTGGGTGTTCAGTACTCAGGGTGCTGGGTGCTCAGTACTCAGGGTGCTGGGTGCTCAGTACTCGGGGTGCTCGGTGCTCTTTGCTCAGGGTGCTGGGTGCTCAGTACTCAGGGTGCTGGGTGCTCAGTACTCAGGGTGCTGGGTGCTCAGTGCTCAGGGTGCTGGGTACTCAGTGCTCAGGGTGCTCGGTGCTCAGTACTCGGGGTGCTGGGTGCTCATTCTCGGGGTGCTGGGTGCTCAGTGCTCGGGGTGCTGGGTGCGCAGTACTCAGGGTGCTGGGTGCTCAGTGCTCAGGGTGCTGGGTGCTCAGTACTCAGGGTGCTGGGTGCTCAGTGCTCAGGGTTCTGGGTGCTCAGTACTCAGGGTGCTGGGCGCACAGTGCTCAGGGTGCTGGGTGCTCAGTACTCAGGGTGTTGGGAGCTCAGTGCTCAGGGTGATCGGTGCTCAGTACTCAGGGTGCTCAGTACTCAGGGTACTGGGTGCTCAGTGCTCGGGGTGCTGGGAGCTCAGTACACAGGGTGCTGGGTGCTCAGTGCTCGGGGTGCTGGGTGCTCAGTGCTCAGGGTGATCGGTGCTCAGTACTCAGGGTGCTGGGTGCTCAGTGCTCAGGGTGCTGGGTGTTCAGTCCACAGGTTGCTCAGTGCTCAGGGTGCTGGGTGCTCAGTGCTCGGGGTGCTGGGTGCTCAGTGCTCGGGGTGCTGGGTGTTCAGTGCTCAGTGCTCAGGGTGCTGGGTGCTCAGTGCTCAGTGCTCAGGGTGCTGGTTGCTCAGTACTCAGGGTGCTGGGTGCTCAGTACTCAGGGTGCTGGGTGCTCAGTGCTCAGGGTGCTGGGTGCTCAGTACTCAGGGTGCTTGGTGATCAGTGCTCGGGGTGCTGGGTGCTCAGTGCTCAGGGTGCTGGGTGCTCAGTGCTCAGGGTGCTAGGTGCTCAGTACTCAGGGTGCTGTGTGCTCAGTGCTCGGGTTGCTCGGTGCTCAGTACTCAAGGTGCTGGGTGCTCAGTGCTCAGGGTCCTGGGTGCTCAGTGATCAGCGTGCTGGGTGCTCAGTACTCAGGGTGCTCGGTGCTCAGTACTCAGGGTTCTCAGTGCTCAGTACTCAGGGTGCTGGGTGCTCAGTACTGAGGGTGCTCAGTGCTCAGTACTTAGGGTGCTTGGTGCTCAGTACTCAGGGTGCTCAGTGCTCAGTACTCGGTGTGCTGGGTGCTCAGTGCTCAGGGTGTTCAGTGCTCAGTGCTCAGGGTGCTGGGTGCTCAGTACTCAGGGTGCTGGGTGCTCAGTACTCAGGGTGCTGGGTGCTCAGTACTCGGGTGCTGGGTGCTCAGTGCTCAGGGTGCTGGGTGCTCAGTGCTCAGCGTGCTGGGTGCTCAGTGCTCGGGGTGCTCGGTGCTCAGTACGTTGGGTGCTCACTACTCAGGGTGCTGGGTGCTCAGTGCTCAGGGTGCTGGGTGCTCAGTGCTCAGGGTGCTGGGTGCTCAGTGCTCAGGGTGCTGGGTGCTCAGTACTCAGGGTGCTGGGTGCTCAGTGCTCGGGGTGCTGGGTGCTCAGTGCTCAGGGTGCTGGGTGCTCAGTACTCAGGGTGCTGGGTGCTCAGTACTCGGGGTGCTGTGTGCTCAGTACTCAGGGTGCTGGGTGCTCAGTACTCAGGGTGCTGGGTGCTCAGTACTCGGGTGCTGGGTGCTCAGTGCTCAGGGTGCTGGGTGCTCAGTGCTCGGGGTGCTGGGTGCTCAGTGCTCAGTACTCAGGGTGCTGGGTGCTCAGTGCTCGGGTTGCTGCGTGCTCAGTGCTCAGTACTCAGGGTGCTGGGTGCTCAGTGCTCAGGGTGCTGGGTACTCAGTGCTCAGGGTGCTCGGTGCTCAGTACTCGGGGTGCTGGGTGCTCATTCTTGGGGTGCTGGGTGCTCAGTGCTCGGGGTGCTTCTTGCGCAGTACTCAGGGTGCTGGGTGCTCAGTGCTCAGGGTGCTGGGTGCTCAGTACTCAGGGTGCTGGGTGCTCAGTGCTCAGGGTGCTGTGTGCTCAGTGCTCAGGGTGCTGGGTGCTCAGTCCTCAGGGTGTTCAGTGCTCAGGGTGCTGGGTGCTCAGTACTCAGGATGCTGGGTGCTCAGTGCTCAGGGTGCTCGGTGCTCGGGGCGCTGGGTGCTCAGTGCTCGGGGTGCTCGGAGCTCAGTACTCAGGGTGCTGGGTGCTCAGTGCTCGGGGTGCTCGGTTCTCAGTACTCAGGGTGCTGGGTGCTCAGTGCTCAGGGTGCTCGATGCTCAGTACGTTGGGTGCTCACTACTCAGGGTGCTGCGTGCTCAGTGCTCAGGGTGCTGGGTGCTCAGTGCTCAGGGTGCTGGGTGCTCAGTGCTCAGGGTGCTGGGTGCTCAGTACTCAGGGTGCTGGGTGCTGAGTGCTCGGGGTGCTGGGTGCTCAGTGCTCAGGGTGCTGGGTGCTCAGTACTCAGGGTGTTGGTTGCCCAGTATTCAGGGTGCTGGGTGCTCAGTACTCGGGTGCTGGGTGCTCAGTGCTCAGGGTGCTGGGTGCTCAGTACTCGGGGTGCTCGGTGCTCATTAATCAGGGTGCTGGGTGCTCAGTGCTCGGGGTGCTGGGTGCTCATTGCTCAGTACTCAGGGTGCTGGGTGCTTAGTACTCGGGGTGCTGAATGCTCAGTGCTCAGTACTCAGGGTGCTTGGTGCTCAGTGCTCAGGGTGCTGTGTGCTCAGTGCTCAGGGTGCTGGGTGCTCAGTGCTCAGGGTGCTGGGTACTCAGTGCTCAGGGTGCTGGGTGCTCAGTACTCAGGGTGCTGGGTGCTGAGTGCTCACGGTGTTGGGTGCTCAGTGCTCGGGGTGCTGGGTGCTCAGTGCTCGGGGTGCTGGGTGCTCAGTGCTCGGGGTGCTCGGTGCTCAGTACTCAGGGTGCTGGGTGCTCAGTGCTCGAGGTGCTCAGTACTCAGGGTGCTGTATGTTCAGTGTTCAGGGTGCTGGGTGCTCAGTACTTAGGGTGCTCGGTGCTTAGTACTCAGGGTGCTGGGTGCTCAGTACTCCGGGTGCTGGGTGCTCAGTGCTCGGGGTGCTCGGTGCTCAGTACTCAGTGCTCAGGGTGCTCAGTGCTCAGTGCTCAGGGTGCTGGGTGTTCAGTACTCAGGGTGCTGGGTGCTCAGTACTCAGGGTGCTGGGTGCTCAGTACTCGGGGTGCTCGGTGCTCATTAATCAGGGTGCTGGGTTCTCAGTACTCAGGGTGCTGGGTGCTCAGTACTCAGGGTGCTGGGTGCTCAGTGCTCAGGGTGCTGGGTACTCAGTGCTCAGGGTGCTCGGTGCTCAGTACTCGGGGTGCTGGGTGCTCATTCTTGGGGTGCTGGGTGCTCAGTGCTCGGGGTGCTGCTTGCGCAGTACTCAGGGTGCTGGGTGCTCAGTGCTCAGGGTGCTGGGTGCTCAGTACTCAGGGTACTGGGTGCTCAGTGCTCAGGGTTCTGTGTGCTCAGTGCTCATTGTGCTGGGTGCTCAGTCCTCAGGGTGTTCAGTGCTCAGGGTGCTGGGTGCTCAGTACTCAGGGTGCTGGGTGCTCAGTGCTCAGGGTGCTCGGTGCTCGGGGCGCTGGGTGCTCAGTGCTCGGGGTGCTCGGAGCTCAGTACTCAGGGTGCTGGGTGCTCAGTGCTCAGGGTGCTCGGTTCTCAGTACTCAGGGTGCTGGGTGCTCAGTGCTCAGGGTGCTCGATGCTCAGTACGTTGGGTGCTCACTACTCAGGGTGCTGCGTGCTCAGTGCTCAGGGTGCTGGGTGCTCAGTGCTCAGGGTGCTGGGTGCTCAGTGCTCATGTTGCTGGGTGCTCAGTACTCAGGGTGCTGGGTGCTGAGTGCTCGGGGTGCTGGGTGCTCAGTGCTCAGGGTGCTGGGTGCTCAGTACTCAGGGTGTTGGTTGCCCAGTACTCGGGGTGCTTTGTGCTCAGTACTCAGGGTGCTGGGTGCTCAGTACTCAGGGTGCTGGGTGCTCAGTACTCGGGTGCTGGGTGCTCAGTGCTCAGGGTGCTGGGTGCTCAGTGCTCAGGGTGCTGGGTGCTCAGTACTCAGGGTGCTGGGTGCTCAGTGCTCGGGGTGCTGGGTGCTCAGTGCTCAGGGTGCTGGGTGCTCAGTACTCAGGGTGCTGGGTGCTCAGTACTCGGGGTGCTGTGTGCTCAGTACTCAGGGTGCTGGGTGCTCAGTACTCAGGGTGCTGGGTGCTCAGTACTCGGGTGCTGGGTGCTCAGTGCTCAGGGTGCTGGGTGCTCAGTGCTCGGGGTGCTGGGTGCTCAGTGCTCAGTACTCAGGGTGCTGGGTGCTCAGTGCTCGGGTTGCTGCGTGCTCAGTGCTCAGTACTCAGGGTGCTGGGTGCTCAGTGCTCAGGGTGCTGGGTACTCAGTGCTCAGGGTGCTCGGTGCTCAGTACTCGGGGTGCTGGGTGCTCATTCTTGGGGTGCTGGGTGCTCAGTGCTCGGGGTGCTTCTTGCGCAGTACTCAGGGTGCTGGGTGCTCAGTGCTCAGGGTGCTGTGTGCTCAGTGCTCAGGGTGCTGGGTGCTCAGTCCTCAGGGTGTTCAGTGCTCAGGGTGCTCGGTGCTCAGTACTCAGGATGCTGGGTGCTCAGTGCTCAGGGTGCTCGGTGCTCGGGGCGCTGGGTGCTCAGTGCTCGGGGTGCTCGGAGCTCAGTACTCAGGGTGCTGCGTGCTCAGTGCTCGGGGTGCTCGGTTCTCAGTACTCAGGGTGCTGGGTGCTCAGTGCTCAGGGTGCTCGATGCTCAGTACGTTGGGTGCTCACTACTCAGGGTGCTGCGTGCTCAGTGCTCAGGGTGCTGGGTGCTCAGTGCTCAGGGTGCTGGGTGCTCAGTGCTCAGGGTGCTGGGTGCTCAGTACTCAGGGTGCTGGGTGCTGAGTGCTCGGGGTGCTGGGTGCTCAGTGCTCAGGGTGCTGGGTGCTCAGTACTCAGGGTGTTGGTTGCCCAGTATTCAGGGTGCTGGGTGCTCAGTACTCGGGTGCTGGGTGCTCAGTGCTCAGGGTGCTGGGTGCTCAGTACTCGGGGTGCTCGGTGCTCATTAATCAGGGTGCTGGGTGCTCAGTGCTCGGGGTGCTGGGTGCTCATTGCTCAGTACTCAGGGTGCTGGGTGCTTAGTACTCGGGGTGCTGAATGCTCAGTGCTCAGTACTCAGGGTGCTGGGTGCTCAGTGCTCAGGGTGCTGTGTGCTCAGTGCTCAGGGTGCTGGGTGCTCAGTGCTCAGGGTGCTGGGTACTCAGTGCTCAGGGTGCTGGGTGCTCAGTACTCAGGGTGCTGGGTGCTGAGTGCTCACGGTGCTGGGTGCTCAGTGCTCGGGGTGCTGGGTGCTCAGTGCTCGGGGTGCTGGGTGCTCAGTGCTCGGGGTGCTCGGTGCTCAGTACTCAGGGTGCTGGGTGCTCAGTGCTCGAGGTGCTCAGTACTCAGGGTGCTGTATGTTCAGTGTTCAGGGTGCTGGGTGCTCAGTACTTAGGGTGCTCGGTGCTTAGTACTCAGGGTGCTGGGTGCTCAGTACTCCGGGTGCTGGGTGCTCAGTGCTCGGGGTGCTCGGTGCTCAGTACTCAGTTCTCAGGGTGCTCAGTGCTCAGTGCTCAGGGTGCTGGGTGTTCAGTACTCAGGGTGCTGGGTGCTCAGTACTCAGGGTGCTGGGTGCTCAGTACTCGGGGTGCTCGGTGCTCATTAATCAGGGTGCTGGGTTCTCAGTACTCAGGGTGCTGGGTGCTCAGTACTCAGGGTGCTGGGTGCTCAGTGCTCAGGGTGCTGGGTACTCAGTGCTCAGGGTGCTCGGTGCTCAGTACTCGGGGTGCTGGGTGCTCATTCTTGGGGTGCTGGGTGCTCAGTGCTCGGGGTGCTGCTTACGCAGTACTCAGGGTGCTGGGTGCTCAGTGCTCAGGGTGCTGGGTGCTCAGTACTCAGGGTACTGGGTGCTCAGTGCTCAGGGTGCTGTGTGCTCAGTGCTCAGGGTGCTGGGTGCTCAGTCCTCAGGGTGTTCAGTGCTCAGGGTGCTGGGTGCTCAGTACTCAGGGTGCTGGGTGCTCAGTGCTCAGGGTGCTCGGTGCTCGGGGCGCTGGGTGCTCAGTGCTCGGGGTGCTCGGAGCTCAGTACTCAGGGTGCTGGGTGCTCAGTGCTCAGGGTGCTCGGTTCTCAGTACTCAGGGTGCTGGGTGCTCAGTGCTCAGGGTGCTGGGTGCTCAGTGCTCAGGTTGCTGGGTGCTCAGTACTCAGGGTGCTGGGTGCTGAGTGCTCGGGGTGCTGGGTGCTCAGTGCTCAGGGTGCTGGGTGCTCAGTACTCAGGGTGTTGGTTGCCCAGTACTCGGGGTGCTTTGTGCTCAGTACTCAGGGTGCTGGGTGCTCAGTACTCAGGGTGCTGGGTGCTCAGTACTCGGGTGCTGGGTGCTCAGTGCTCAGGGTGCTGGGTGCTCAGTGCTCAGGGTGCTGGGTGCTCAGTGCTCAGGGTGCTGGGTGCTCAGTACTCAGGGTGCTGGGTGCTCAGTGCTCGGAGTGCTGGGTGCTCAGTGCTCAGGGTGCTGGGTGCTCAGTACTCAGGGTGCTGGGTGCTCAGTACTCGGGGTGCTGTGTGCTCAGTACTCAGGGTGCTGGGTGCTCAGTACTCAGGGTGCTGGGTGCTCAGTGCTCAGGGTGCTGGGTGCTCAGTGCTCGGGGTGCTGGGTGCTCAGTGCTCAGTACCCAGTGTGCTGGGTGCTCAGTGCTCAGAGTGCTGCGTGCTCAGTGCTCAGTACTCAGGGTGCTGGGTGCTCAGTGCTCAGGGTGCTGTGTGCTCAGTGCTCAGGGTGCTGGGTGCTCAGTCCTCAGGGTGTTCATTGCTCAGGGTGCTGGGTGCTCAGTACTCAGGGTGCTGGGTGCTCAGTGCTCAGGGTGCTCGGTGCTCGGGGCGCTGGGTGCTCAGTGCTCGGGGTGCTCGGAGCTCAGTACTCAGGGTGCTGGGTGCTCAGTGCTCGGGGTGCTCGGTTCTCAGTACTCAGGGTGCTGGGTGCTCAGTGCACAGGGTGCTCGATGCTCAGTATGTTGGGTGCTAACTACTCAGGGTGCTGCGTGCTCAGTGCTCAGGGTGCTGGGTGCTCAGTGCTCAGGGTGCTGGGTGCTCAGTGCTCAGGGTGCTGGGTGCTCAGTACTCAGGGTGCTGGGTGCTCAGTGCTCGGGGTGCTGGGTGCTCAGTGCTCAGGGTGCTGGGTGCTCAGTACTCAGGGTGTTGGTTGCCCAGTACTCGGGGTGCTTTGTGCTCAGTACTCAGGGTGCTGGGTGCTCAGTACTCAGGGTGCTGGGTGCTCAGTGCTCGGGGTGCTGGGTGCTCAGTGCTCAGTACTCAGGGTGCTGGGTGCTTAGTACTCGGGGTGCTGGATGCTCAGTGCTCAGTACTCAGGGTGCTGGGTGCTCAGTGCTCAGGGTGCTCGGTGCTCAGTACTCGGGGTGCTGGGTGCTCATTCTTGGGGTGCTGGGTGCTCAGTGCTCGGGGTGCTGCTTGCGCAGTACTCAGGGTGCTGGGTGCTCAGTGCTCAGGGTGCTGGGTGCTCAGTACTCAGGGTGCTGGGTGCTCAGTGCTCAGGGTGCTGGGTGCTCAGTACTCAGGGTGCTGGGCGCACAGTGCTCAGGGTGCTGGGTGCTCAGTACACAGGGTGCTGGGAGCTCAGTGCTCACGGTGATCGGTGCTCAGTACTCAGTGTGCTCAGTACTCAGGGTACTGGGTGCTCGGTGCTCGGGGTGCTGGGAGCTCAGTACTCAGGGTGCTGGGTGCTCAGTGCTCGGGGTGCTGGGTGCTCAGTGCTCAGGGTGATCGGTGCTCAGTACTGAGGGTGCTGGGTGCTCAGTGCTCAGGGTGCTGGGTGTTCAGTCCACAGGGTGCTCAGTGCTCAGGGTGCTGGGTGCTCAGTGCTCGGGGTGCTTGGTGCTCAGTGCTCGCGGTGCTGGGTGTTCAGTGCTCAGTGCTCAGGGTGCTGGTTGCTCAGTACTCAGGGTGCTGGATGCTCAGTATGTTGGGTGCTCACTACTCAGGGTGCTGCGTGCTCAGTGCTCAGGGTGCTGGGTGCTCAGTGCTCAGGGTGCTGGGTGCTCAGTGCTCAGGGTGCTGGGTGCTCAGTACTCAGGGTGCTGGGTGCTCAGTGCTCGGGGTGCTGGGTGCTCAGTGCTCAGGGTGCTGGGTGCTCAGTACTCAGGGTGCTGGGTGCTCAGTACTCGGGTGATGGGTTCTCAGTGCTCAGGGTGCTGGGTGCTCAGTGCTCGGGGTGCTGGGTGCTCAGTGCTCAGTACTCAGGGTGCTGGGTGCTTAGTACTCGGGGTGCTGGATGCTCAGTGCTCAGTACTCAGGGTGCTGGGTGCTCAGTGCTCAGGGTGCTCGGTGCTCAGTACTCGGGGTGCTGGGTGCTCATTCTTGGGGTGCTGGGTGCTCAGTGCTCGGGGTGCTGCTTGCGCAGTACTCAGGGTGCTGGGTGCTCAGTGCTCAGGGTGCTGGGTGCTCAGTACTCAGGGTGCTGGGTGCTCAGTGCTCAGGGTGCTGGGTGCTCAGTACTCAGGGTGCTGGGCGCACAGTGCTCAGGGTGCTGGGTGCTCAGTACACAGGGTGCTGGGAGCTCAGTGCTCACGGTGATCGGTGCTCAGTACTCAGTGTGCTCAGTACTCAGGGTACTGGGTGCTCGGTGCTCGGGGTGCTGGGAGCTCAGTACTCAGGGTGCTGGGTGCTCAGTGCTCGGGGTGCTGGGTGCTCAGTGCTCAGGGTGATCGGTGCTCAGTACTGAGGGTGCTGGGTGCTCAGTGCTCAGGGTGCTGGGTGTTCAGTCCACAGGGTGCTCAGTGCTCAGGGTGCTGGGTGCTCAGTGCTCGGGGTGCTTGGTGCTCAGTGCTAGGGGTGCTGGGTGTTCAGTGCTCAGTGCTCAGGGTGCTGGTTGCTCAGTACTCAGGGTGCTGGATGCTCAGTACTCAGGATGCTGGGTGCTCAGTGCTCAGGGTGCTGGGTGCTCAGTACTCAGGGTGCTGGGTGATCAGTGCTCGGGGTGCTGGGTGCTCAGTGCTGAGTGTGCTGGGTGCTCAGTGCTCAGGGTGCTGGGTGCTCAGTACTCAGGGTGCTGGGTGCTCAGTGCTCGGGTTGCTCGGTGCTCAGTACTCAAGTGGCTGGGTGCTCAGTGCTCAGGGTGCTGGGTGCTCAGTGATCAGGGTGCTGGGTGCTCAGTACTCAGGGTGCTCGGTGCTCAGTACTCAGGGTTCTCAGTGCTCAGTACTCAGGGTGCTCGGTTCTCAGTACTCAGGGTGCTGGGTGCTCAGTGCTCAGGGTGCTCGATGCTCAGTACGTTGGGTGCTCACTACTCAGGGTGCTGCGTGCTCAGTGCTCAGGGTGCTGGGTGCTCAGTGCTCAGGGTGCTGGGTGCTCAGTGCTCAGGTTGCTGGGTGCTCAGTACTCAGGGTGCTGGGTGCTGAGTGCTCGGGGTGCTGGGTGCTCAGTGCTCAGGGTGCTGGGTGCTCAGTACTCAGGGTGTTGGTTGCCCAGTACTCGGCGTGCTTTGTGCTCAGTACTCAGGGTGTTGGGTGCTCAGTACTCAGGGTGCTGGGTGCTCAGTACTCGGGTGCTGGGTGCTCAGTGCTCAGGGTGCTGGGTGCTCAGTGCTCAGGGTGCTGGGTGCTCAGTGCTCAGGGTGCTGGGTGCTCAGTACTCAGGGTGCTGGTGCTCAGTGCTCGGAGTGCTGGGTGCTCAGTGCTCAGGGTGCTGGGTGCTCAGTACTCAGGGTGCTGGGTGCTCAGTACTCGGGGTGCTGTGTGCTCAGTACTCAGGGTGCTGGGTGCTCAGTACTCAGGGTGCTGGGTGCTCAGTGCTCAGGGTGCTGGGTGCTCAGTGCTCGGGGTGCTGGGTGCTCAGTGCTCAGTACTCAGTGTGCTGGGTGCTCAGTGCTCGGAGTGCTGCGTGCTCAGTGCTCAGTACTCAGGGTGCTGGGTGCTCAGTGCTCAGGGTGCTGTGTGCTCAGTGCTCAGGGTGCTGGGTGCTCAGTCCTCAGGGTGTTCATTGCTCAGGGTGCTGGGTGCTCAGTACTCAGGGTGCTGGGTGCTCAGTGCTCAGGGTGCTCGGTGCTCGGGGCGCTGGGTGCTCAGTGCTCGGGGTGCTCGGAGCTCAGTACTCAGGGTGCTGGGTGCTCAGTGCTCGGGGTGCTCGGTTCTCAGTACTCAGGGTGCTGGGTGCTCAGTGCACAGGGTGCTCGATGCTCAGTATGTTGGGTGCTAACTACTCAGGGTGCTGCGTGCTCAGTGCTCAGGGTGCTGGGTGCTCAGTGCTCAGGGTGCTGGGTGCTCAGTGCTCAGGGTGCTGGGTGCTCAGTACTCAGGGTGCTGGGTGCTCAGTGCTCGGGGTGCTGGGTGCTCAGTGCTCAGGGTGCTGGGTGCTCAGTACTCAGGGTGTTGGTTGCCCAGTACTCGGGGTGCTTTGTGCTCAGTACTCAGGGTGCTGGGTGCTCAGTACTCAGGGTGCTGGGTGCTCAGTGCTCGGGGTGCTGGGTGCTCAGTGCTCAGTACTCAGGGTGCTGGGTGCTTAGTACTCGGGGTGCTGGATGCTCAGTGCTCAGTACTCAGGGTGCTGGGTGCTCAGTGCTCAGGGTGCTCGG
Organism: Microtus oregoni; assembly: GCF_018167655.1. Classification (NCBI taxonomy): domain Eukaryota; kingdom Metazoa; phylum Chordata; class Mammalia; order Rodentia; family Cricetidae; genus Microtus; species Microtus oregoni. The sequence goes on along the minus strand of NW_024544609.1, from coordinate 55,483 downwards.
TGCTCAGTACTCGGGGTGCTGGGTGCTCATTCTTGGGGTGCTGGGTGCTCAGTGCTCGGGGTGCTGCTTGCGCAGTACTCAGGGTGCTGGGTGCTCAGTGCTCAGGGTGCTGGGTGCTCAGTACTCAGGGTGCTGGGTGCTCAGTGCTCAGGGTGCTGGGTGCTCAGTACTCAGGGTGCTGGGCGCACAGTGCTCAGGGTGCTGGGTGCTCAGTACACAGGGTGCTGGGAGCTCAGTGCTCACGGTGATCGGTGCTCAGTACTCAGTGTGCTCAGTACTCAGGGTACTGGGTGCTCGGTGCTCGGGGTGCTGGGAGCTCAGTACTCAGGGTGCTGGGTGCTCAGTGCTCGGGGTGCTGGGTGCTCAGTGCTCAGGGTGATCGGTGCTCAGTACTGAGGGTGCTGGGTGCTCAGTGCTCAGGGTGCTGGGTGTTCAGTCCACAGGGTGCTCAGTGCTCAGGGTGCTGGGTGCTCAGTGCTCGGGGTGCTTGGTGCTCAGTGCTCGCGGTGCTGGGTGTTCAGTGCTCAGTGCTCAGGGTGCTGGTTGCTCAGTACTCAGGGTGCTGGATGCTCAGTATGTTGGGTGCTCACTACTCAGGGTGCTGCGTGCTCAGTGCTCAGGGTGCTGGGTGCTCAGTGCTCAGGGTGCTGGGTGCTCAGTGCTCAGGGTGCTGGGTGCTCAGTACTCAGGGTGCTGGGTGCTCAGTGCTCGGGGTGCTGGGTGCTCAGTGCTCAGGGTGCTGGGTGCTCAGTACTCAGGGTGCTGGGTGCTCAGTACTCGGGTGATGGGTTCTCAGTGCTCAGGGTGCTGGGTGCTCAGTGCTCGGGGTGCTGGGTGCTCAGTGCTCAGTACTCAGGGTGCTGGGTGCTTAGTACTCGGGGTGCTGGATGCTCAGTGCTCAGTACTCAGGGTGCTGGGTGCTCAGTGCTCAGGGTGCTCGGTGCTCAGTACTCGGGTTGCTGGGTGCTCATTCTTGGGGTGCTGGGTGCTCAGTGCTCGGGGTGCTGCTTGCGCAGTACTCAGGGTGCTGGGTGCTCAGTGCTCAGGGTGCTGGGTGCTCAGTACTCAGGGTGCTGGGTGCTCAGTGCTCAGGGTGCTGGGTGCTCAGTACTCAGGGTGCTGGGCGCACAGTGCTCAGGGTGCTGGGTGCTCAGTACACAGGGTGCTGGGAGCTCAGTGCTCACGGTGATCGGTGCTCAGTACTCAGTGTGCTCAGTACTCAGGGTACTGGGTGCTCGGTGCTCGGGGTGCTGGGAGCTCAGTACTCAGGGTGCTGGGTGCTCAGTGCTCGGGGTGCTGGGTGCTCAGTGCTCAGGGTGATCGGTGCTCAGTACTGAGGGTGCTGGGTGCTCAGTGCTCAGTGTGCTGGGTGTTCAGTCCATAGGGTGCTCAGTGCTCAGGGTGCTGGGTGCTCAGTGCTCGGGGTGCTTGGTGCTCAGTGCTCGGGGTGCTGGGTGTTCAGTGCTCAGTGCTCAGGGTGCTGGTTGCTCAGTACTCAGGGTGCTGGATGCTCAGTACTCAGGATGCTGGGTGCTCAGTGCTCAGGGTGCTGGGTGCTCAGTACTCAGGGTGCTGGGTGATCAGTGCTCGGGGTGCTGGGTGCTCAGTGCTGAGTGTGCTGGGTGCTCAGTGCTCAGGGTGCTGGGTGCTCAGTACTCAGGGTGCTGGGTGCTCAGTGCTCGGGTTGCTCGGTGCTCAGTACTCAAGTGGCTGGGTGCTCAGTGCTCAGGGTGCTGGGTGCTCAGTGATCAGGGTGCTGGGTGCTCAGTACTCAGGGTGCTCGGTGCTCAGTACTCAGGGTTCTCAGTGCTCAGTACTCAGGGTGCTGGGTACTCAGTGCTCAGGGTGCTGGGTGCTCAGTACTCAGGGTGCTCAGTGCTCAGTACTTAGGGTGCTTGGTGCTCAGTACTCAGGGTGCTCAGTGCTCAGTACTCGGTGTGCTGGGTGCTCAGTGCTCAGCCTGCTCAGTGCTCAGTGCTTGGGGTGCTGGGCGCTCAGTGCTCAGGGCGCTGGGTGCTCAGTGCTCGGGGTGCTGTGTGCTCAGTACTCGGGGTGCTGGGTGCTCAGTGTTCAGGTTGCTCAGTGCTCAGTACTCAGTGCTCAGGGTGCTCAGTGCTCAGTGCTCAGGGTGCTGGGTGTTCAGTACTCAGGGTGCTGGGTGCTCAGTACTCAGGGTGCTGGGTGCTCAGTGCTCAGGGTGCTGGGTTCTCAGTGCTCGGGGCCCTGGGTGCTCAGTGCTCGGGGTGCTCGGAGCTCAGTACTCAGGGTGCTGGGTGCTCAGTGCTCGGGGTGATCGGTGCTCAGTACTCAGGGTGCTGGGTGCTCAGTGCTCTGGGTGCTCGGTGCTCAGTACGTTGGGTGCTCACTACTCAGGGTGCTGCGTGCTCAGTGCTCAGGGTGCTGGGTGCTCAGTGCTCAGGGTGCTGGGTGCTCAGTGCTCAGGGTGCTGGGTGCTCAGTGCTCAGGGTGCTGGGTGCTCAGTGCTCGGGGTGATCGGTGCTCAGTACTCAGGGTGCTGGGTGCTCAGTGCTCTGGGTGCTCAGTGCTCAGGGTGCTGGGTGCTCAGTGCACAGGGTGCTTGATGCTCAGTATGTTGGGTGCTAACTACTCAGGGTGCTGCGTGCTCAGTGCTCAGGGTGCTGGGTGCTCAGTGCTCAGGGTGCTGGGTGCTCAGTGCTCAGGGTGCTGGGTGCTCAGTACTCAGGGTGCTGGGTGCTCAGTGCTCGGGGTGCTGGGTGCTCAGTGCTCAGGGTGCTGGGTGCTCAGTACTCAGGGTGCTGGGTGCTCAGTGCTCGGGGTGCTGGGTGCTCAGTGCTCAGTACTCAGGGTGCTGGGTGCTTAGTACTCGGGGTGCTGGATGCTCAGTGCTCAGTACTCAGGGTGCTGGGTGCTCAGTGCTCAGGGTGCTCGGTGCTCAGTACTCGGGGTGCTGGGTGCTCATTCTTGGGGTGCTGGGTGCTCAGTGCTCGGGGTGCTGCTTGCGCAGTACTCAGGGTGCTGGGTGCTCAGTGCTCAGGGTGCTGGGTGCTCAGTACTCAGGGTGCTGGGTGCTCAGTGCTCAGGGTGCTGGGTGCTCAGTACTCAGGGTGCTGGGCGCACAGTGCTCAGGGTGCTGGGTGCTCAGTACACAGGGTGCTGGGAGCTCAGTGCTCACGGTGATCGGTGCTCAGTACTCAGTGTGCTCAGTACTCAGGGTACTGGGTGCTCGGTGCTCGGGGTGCTGGGAGCTCAGTACTCAGGGTGCTGGGTGCTCAGTGCTCGGGGTGCTGGGTGCTCAGTGCTCAGGGTGATCGGTGCTCAGTACTGAGGGTGCTGGGTGCTCAGTGCTCAGGGTGCTGGGTGTTCAGTCCACAGGGTGCTCAGTGCTCAGGGTGCTGGGTGCTCAGTGCTCGGGGTGCTTGGTGCTCAGTGCTCGCGGTGCTGGGTGTTCAGTGCTCAGTGCTCAGGGTGCTGGTTGCTCAGTACTCAGGGTGCTGGATGCTCAGTATGTTGGGTGCTCACTACTCAGGGTGCTGCGTGCTCAGTGCTCAGGGTGCTGGGTGCTCAGTGCTCAGGGTGCTGGGTGCTCAGTGCTCAGGGTGCTGGGTGCTCAGTACTCAGGGTGCTGGGTGCTCAGTGCTCGGGGTGCTGGGTGCTCAGTGCTCAGGGTGCTGGGTGCTCAGTACTCAGGGTGCTGGGTGCTCAGTACTCGGGTGATGGGTTCTCAGTGCTCAGGGTGCTGGGTGCTCAGTGCTCGGGGTGCTGGGTGCTCAGTGCTCAGTACTCAGGGTGCTGGGTGCTTAGTACTCGGGGTGCTGGATGCTCAGTGCTCAGTACTCAGGGTGCTGGGTGCTCAGTGCTCAGGGTGCTCGGTGCTCAGTACTCGGGGTGCTGGGTGCTCATTCTTGGGGTGCTGGGTGCTCAGTGCTCGGGGTGCTGCTTGCGCAGTACTCAGGGTGCTGGGTGCTCAGTGCTCAGGGTGCTGGGTGCTCAGTACTCAGGGTGCTGGGTGCTCAGTGCTCAGGGTGCTGGGTGCTCAGTACTCAGGGTGCTGGGCGCACAGTGCTCAGGGTGCTGGGTGCTCAGTACACAGGGTGCTGGGAGCTCAGTGCTCACGGTGATCGGTGCTCAGTACTCAGTGTGCTCAGTACTCAGGGTACTGGGTGCTCGGTGCTCGGGGTGCTGGGAGCTCAGTACTCAGGGTGCTGGGTGCTCAGTGCTCGGGGTGCTGGGTGCTCAGTGCTCAGGGTGATCGGTGCTCAGTACTGAGGGTGCTGGGTGCTCAGTGCTCAGTGTGCTGGGTGTTCAGTCCACAGGGTGCTCAGTGCTCAGGGTGCTGGGTGCTCAGTGCTCGGGGTGCTTGGTGCTCAGTGCTCGGGGTGCTGGGTGTTCAGTGCTCAGTGCTCAGGGTGCTGGTTGCTCAGTACTCAGGGTGCTGGATGCTCAGTACTCAGGATGCTGGGTGCTCAGTGCTCAGGGTGCTGGGTGCTCAGTACTCAGGGTGCTGGGTGATCAGTGCTCGGGGTGCTGGGTGCTCAGTGCTGAGTGTGCTGGGTGCTCAGTGCTCAGGGTGCTGGGTGCTCAGTACTCAGGGTGCTGGGTGCTCAGTGCTCGGGTTGCTCGGTGCTCAGTACTCAAGTGGCTGGGTGCTCAGTGCTCAGGGTGCTGGGTGCTCAGTGATCAGGGTGCTGGGTGCTCAGTACTCAGGGTGCTCGGTGCTCAGTACTCAGGGTTCTCAGTGCTCAGTACTCAGGGTGCTGGGTACTCAGTGCTCAGGGTGCTGGGTGCTCAGTACTCAGGGTGCTCAGTGCTCAGTACTTAGGGTGCTTGGTGCTCAGTACTCAGGGTGCTCAGTGCTCAGTACTCGGTGTGCTGGGTGCTCAGTGCTCAGCCTGCTCAGTGCTCAGTGCTTGGGGTGCTGGGCGCTCAGTGCTCAGGGCGCTGGGTGCTCAGTGCTCGGGGTGCTGTGTGCTCAGTACTCGGGGTGCTGGGTGCTCAGTGTTCAGGTTGCTCAGTGCTCAGTACTCAGTGCTCAGGGTGCTCAGTGCTCAGTGCTCAGGGTGCTGGGTGTTCAGTACTCAGGGTGCTGGGTGCTCAGTACTCAGGGTGCTGGGTGCTCAGTGCTCAGGGTGCTGGGTTCTCAGTGCTCGGGGCCCTGGGTGCTCAGTGCTCGGGGTGCTCGGAGCTCAGTACTCAGGGTGCTGGGTGCTCAGTGCTCGGGGTGATCGGTGCTCAGTACTCAGGGTGCTGGGTGCTCAGTGCTCTGGGTGCTCGGTGCTCAGTACGTTGGGTGCTCACTACTCAGGGTGCTGGGTGCTCAGTGCTCAGGGTGCTGGGTGCTCAGTGCTCAGGGTGCTGGGTGCTCAGTGCTCAGGGTGCTGGGTGCTCAGTACTCAGGGTGCTGGGTGCTCAGTACTCAGGGTGCTGGGTGCTCAGTACTCGGGTGCTGGGTGCTCAGTGCTCAGGGTGCTGGGTGCTCAGTGCTCAGGGTGCTGGGTGCTCAGTGCTCAGTGTGCTCGGTGCTCAGTACGTTGGGTGCTCACTACTCAGGGTGCTGGGTGCTCAGTGCTCAGGGTGCTGGGTGCTCAGTGCTCAGGGTGCTGGGTGCTCAGTGCTCAGGGTGCTGGGTGCTCAGTACTCAGGGTGCTGGGTGCTCAGTGCTCGGGGTGCTGGGTGCTCAGTGCTCAGGGTGCTGGGTGCTCAGTACTCAGGGTGCTGGGTGCTCAGTACTCGGGGTGCTGGGTGCTCAGTATTCAGGGTGCTGGGTGCTCAGTACTCATTGTGCTGGGTGCTCAGTACTCGGGTGCTGGGTGCTCAGTGCTCAGGGTGCTGGGTGCTCAGTGCTCAGGGTGCTGGGTGCTCAGTACTCGGGGTGCTCGGTGCTCAGTACTCAGGGTGCTGGGTGCTCAGTACTCAGGGTGCTGGGTGCTCAGTACTCAGGGTGCTCGGTGCTCAGTACTGAGGGTGCTGGGTGCTCAGTGCTCAGGGTGCTGGGTGCTCAGTGCTCGCGGTGCTGCGTGCTCAGTGCTCAGTACTCAGGGTCCTGGGTGCTCAGTACTCAGGGTGCTGTGTGCTCAGTGCTCAGGGTGCTGGGTGTTCAGTGCTCAGGGTGCTGGGTGCTCAGTGCTCAGGGTGCTGGGTGCTCAGTACTCAGGGTGCTGGGTGCTCAGTGCTCGGGGTGCTGGGTGCTCAGTACTCGGGTGATGGGTTCTCAGTGCTCAGGGTGCTGGGTGCTCAGTGCTCGGGGTGCTGGGTGCTCAGTGCTCAGTACTCAGGGTGCTGGGTGCTTAGTACTCGGGGTGCTGGATGCTCAGTGCTCAGTACTCAGGGTGCTGGGTGCTCAGTGCTCAGGTTGCTCGGTGCTCAGTACTCGGGGTGCTGGGTGCTCATTCTTGGGGTGCTGGGTGCTCAGTGCTCGGGGTGCTGCTTGCGCAGTACTCAGGGTGCTGGGTGCTCAGTGCTCAGGGTGCTGGGTGCTCAGTACTCAGGGTGCTGGGTGCTCAGTGCTCAGGGTGCTGGGTGCTCAGTACTCAGGGTGCTGGGCGCACAGTGCTCAGGGTGCTGGGTGCTCAGTACACAGGGTGCTGGGAGCTCAATGCTCACGGTGATCGGTGCTCAGTACTCAGTGTGCTCAGTACTCAGGGTACTGGGTGCTCGGTGCTCGGGGTGCTGGGAGCTCAGTACTCAGGGTGCTGGGTGCTCAGTGCTCGGGGTGCTGGGTGCTCAGTGCTCAGGGTGATCGGTGCTCAGTACTGAGGGTGCTGGGTGCTCAGTGCTCAGGGTGCTGGGTGTTCAGTCCACAGGGTGCTCAGTGCTCAGGGTGCTGGGTGCTCAGTGCTCGGGGTGCTTGGTGCTCAGTGCTCGGGGTGCTGGGTGTTCAGTGCTCAGTGCTCAGGGTGCTGGTTGCTCAGTACTCAGGGTGCTGGATGCTCAGTACTCAGGATGCTGGGTGCTCAGTGCTCAGGGTGCTGGGTGCTCAGTACTCAGGGTGCTGGGTGATCAGTGCTCGGGGTGCTGGGTGCTCAGTGCTGAGTGTGCTGGGTGCTCAGTGCTCAGGGTGCTGGGTGCTCAGTACTCAGGGTGCTGGGTGCTCAGTGCTCGGGTTGCTCGGTGCTCAGTACTCAAGGTGCTGGTTGCTCAGTGCTCAGGGTGCTGGGTGCTCAGTGATCAGGGTGCTGGGTGCTCAGTACTCAGGGTGCTCGGTGCTCAGTACTCAGGGTTCTCAGTGCTCAGTACTCAGGGTGCTGGGTACTCAGTGCTCAGGGTGCTGGGTGCTCAGTACTCAGGGTGCTCAGTGCTCAGTACTTAGGGTGCTTGGTGCTCAGTACTCAGGGTGCTCAGTGCTCAGTACTCGGTGTGCTGGGTGCTCAGTGCTCAGGGTGCTCAGTGCTCAGTGCTTGGGGTGCTGGGCGCTCAGTGCTCAGGGCGCTGGGTGCTCAGTGCTCGGGGTGCTCTGTGCTCAGTACTCGGGGTGCTGGGTGCTCAGTGTTCAGGTTGCTCAGTGCTCAGTACTCAGTGCTCAGGGTGCTCAGTGCTCAGTGCTCAGGGTGCTGGGTGTTCAGTACTCAGGGTGCTGGGTGCTCAGTACTCAGGGTGCTGGGTGCTCAGTGCTCAGGTTGCTGGGTTCTCAGTGCTCGGGGCGCTGGGTGCTCAGTGCTCGGGGTGCTCGGAGCTCAGTACTCAGGGTGCTGGGTGCTCAGTGCTCGGGGTGATCGGTGCTCAGTACTCAGGGTGCTGGGTGCTCAGTGCTCGGGGTGCTCGGTGCTCAGTACGTTGGGTGCTCACTACTCAGGGTGCTGGGTGCTCAGTGCTCAGGGTGCTGGGTGCTCAGTGCTCAGGGTGCTGGGTGCTCAGTGCTCAGGGTGCTGGGTGCTCAGTGCTCAGGGTGCTGGGTGCTCAGTGCTCAGTGTGCTCGGTGCTCAGTACATTGGGTGCTCACTACTCAGGGTGCTGGGTGCTCAGTGCTCAGGGTGCTGGGTGCTCAGTGCTCAGGGTGCTGGGTGCTCAGTGCTCAGGGTGCTGGGTGCTCAGTACTCAGGGTGCTGGGTGCTCAGTGCTCGGGGTGCTGGGTGCTCAGTGCTCAGGGTGCTGGGTGCTCAGTACTCAGGGTGCTGGGTGCTCAGTACTCGGCGTGCTGGGTGCTCAGTATTCAGGGTGCTGGGTGCTCAGTACTCATTGTGCTGGGTGCTCAGTACTCGGGTGCTGGGTGCTCAGTGCTCAGGGTGCTGGGTGCTCAGTGCTCAGGGTGCTGGGTGCTCAGTACTCGGGGTGCTCGGTGCTCAGTACTCAGGGTGCTGGGTGCTCAGTACTCAGGGTGCTGGGTGCTCAGTACTCAGGGTGCTCGGTGCTCAGTACTGAGGGTGCTGGGTGCTCAGTGCTCAGGGTGCTGGGTGCTCAGTGCTCGGGGTGCTGCGTGCTCAGTGCTCAGTACTCAGGGTCCTGGGTGCTCAGTACTCAGGGTGCTGTGTGCTCAGTGCTCAGGGTGCTGGGTGCTCAGTGCTCAGGGTGCTGGGTGCTCAGTGCTCAGGGTGCTGGGTGCTCAGTACTCAGGGTGCTGGGTGCTCAGTGCTCGGGGTGCTGGGTGCTCAGTGCTCAGGGTGCTGGGTGCTCAGTACTCAGGGTGTTGTGTCCTCAGTACTCGGGGTGCTGGGTGCTCAGTACTCAGGGTGCTGGGTGCTCAGTACTCAGGGTGCTGGTTGCTTAGTACTCGGGTGCTGGGTGCTCAGTGCTCAGGGTGCTGGGTGCTCAGTGCTCGGGGTGCTGGGTGCTCAGTGCTCAGTACTCAGGGTGCTGGGTGCTCAGTACTCGGGGTGCTAGGTGCTCAGTGCTCAGTACTCAGGGTGCTGGGTGCTCAGTGCTCAGGGTGCTGGGTGCTCAGTGCTCAGGGTGCTGGGTGCTCAGTGCTCAGGGTGCTGGGTACTCAGTGCTCAGGGTACTGGGTGCTCAGTACTCAGGGTGCTGGATGCTCAGTGCTCAGGGTGCTGGGTGCTCAGTGCTCGGGGTGCTGGGTGCTCAGTGCTCGGGGTGCTGGGTGCTCAGTGCTCGGGGTGCTCGGTTCTCAGTAATCAGGGTGCTGGGTGCTCAGTGCTCAGGGTGCTCGATGCTCAGTATGTTGGGTGCTCACTACTCAGGGTGCCGCGTGCTCAGTGCTCAGGGTGCTGGGTGCTCAGTGCTCAGGGTGCTGGGTGCTCATTGATCAGGGTGCTGGGTGCTCAGTACTCAGGGTGCTGGGTGCTCAGTGCTCGGGGTGCTGGGTGCTCAGTGCTCAGGGTGCTGGGTGCTCAGTACTCAGGGTGTTGGTTGCCCAGTACTCGGGGTGCTTTGTGCTCAGTACTCAGGGTGCTGGGTGCTCAGTACTCAGGGTGCTGGGTGCTCAGTACTCGGGTGCTGGGTGCTCAGTGCTCAGGGTGCTGGGTGCTCAGTGCTCGGGGTGCTGGGTGCTCAGTGCTCAGTACTCAGGGTGCTGGGTGCATAGTACTCGGGGTGCTGGATGTTCAGTGCTCAGTACTCAGAGTGCTGGGTGCTCAGTGCTCAGGGTGCTGGGTGCTCAGTGCTCAGGGTGCTGGGTGCTCAGTGTTCAGGGTGCTGGGTACTCAGTGCTCAGGGTGCTGGGTGCTCAGTACTCAGGGTGCTGGGTGCTCAGTGCTCACGGTGCTGGGTGCTCAGTGCTCGGGGTGCTGGGTGCTCAGTGCTCGGGGTGCTGGGTGCTCAGTGCTCGAGGTGCTCAGTACTCAGGGTGCTGTATGTTCATTGTTCAGTGTGCTGGGTGCTCAGTACTCAGGGTGCTCGGTGCTTAGTACTCAGGGTGCTGGGTGCTCAGTACTCCGGGTGCTGGGTGCTCAGTGCTTGGGGTCCTCGGTGCTCAGTACTCAGTGCTCAGGGTGCTCAGTGCTCAGTGTTCAGGGTGCTGGGTGCTCAGTGCTCGAGGTGCTCAGTACTCAGGGTGCTGTATGTTCATTGTTCAGTGTGCTGAGTGCTCAGTACTCAGGGTGCTCGGTGGTTAGTACTCAGGGTGCTGGGTGCGCAGTACTCCGGGTGCTGGGTGCTCAGTGCTCGGGGTGCTCGGTGCTCAGTACTCAGTGCTCAGGGTGCTCAGTGCTCAGTGCTCAGGGTGCTGGGTGTTCAGTACTCAGGGTGCTGGGTGCTCAGTACTCAGGGTGCTGGGTGCTCAGTACTCAGGGTGCTGGGTGCTCAGTACTGAGGGTGCTGGGTGCTCAGTGCTCAGGGTGCTCGGTGCTCAGTACTCGGGGTGCTGGGTGCTCATTCTTGGGGTGCTGGGTGCTCAGTGCTCGGGGTGCTGCTTGCGCAGTACTCAGGGTGCTGGGTGCTCAGTGCTCAGGGTGCTGGGTGCTCAGTACTCAGGGTGCTGTGTGCTCAGTGCTAAGGGTGCTGGGTGCTCAGTACTCAGGGTGCTGGGCGCACAGTGCTCAGGGTGCTGGGTGCTCAGTACACAGGGTGCTGGGAGCTCAGTGCTCAGGGTGATCGGTGCTCAGTACTCAGGGTGCTCAGTACTCAGGGTACTGGGTGCTCAGTGCTCGGGGTGCTGGGAGCTCAGTACTCAGGGTGCTGGGTGCTCAGTGCTCGGGGTGCTGGGTGCTCAGTGCTCAGGGTGATCGGTGCTCAGTACTGAGGGTGCTGGGTGCTCAGTGCTCAGGGTGCTGGGTGTTCAGTCCACAGGGTGATCAGTGCTCAGGGTGCTGGGTGCTCAGTGCTCGGGGTGCTGGGTGCTCAGTGCTCGGGGTGCTGGGTGTTCAGTGCTCAGTGCTCGGGGTGCTGGGTGCTCAGTGCTCAGTGCTCAGGGTGCTGGTTGCTCAGTACTCAGGGTGCTGGGTGCTCAGTACTCAGGGTGCTGGGTGCTCAGTGTTCAGGGTGCTGGGTGCTCAGTACTCAGGGTTCTGGGTGATCAGTGCTAGGGGTGCTGGGTGCTCAGTGCTCAGGGTGCTGGGTGCTCAGTGCTCAGGGTGCTGGGTGCTCAGTACTCAGGGTGCTGGGTGCTCAGTGCTCGGGTTGCTCGGTGCTCAGTACTCAAGGTGCTGGGTGCTCAGTGCTCAGGGTGCTGGGTGCTCAGTGTTCAGGGTGCTGGGTGCTCAGTACTCAGGGTGCTCGGTGCTCAGTACTCAGGGTTCTCGGTGCTCAGTACTCAGGGTGCTGGGTGCTCAGTATTCAGGGTGCTGGGTGCTCAGTACTCGGGTGCTGGGTGCTCAATGCTCAGGGTGCTGGGTGCTCAGTGCTCAGGGTGCTGGGTGCTCAGTACTCAGGGTGCTGGGTGCTCAGTGCTCGGGGTGCTGGGTGCTCAGTGCTCAGGGTGCTGGGTGCTCAGTACTCAGGGTGTTGGTTGCCCAGTACTCGGGGTGCTTTGTGCTCAGTACTCAGGGTGCTGGGTGCTCAGTACTCAGGGTGCTGGGTGCTCAGTGCTCAGGGTGCTGGGTGCTCAGTGCTCAGGGTGCTGGGTGCTCAGTGCTCGGGGTGCTGGGTGCTCAGTGCTCAGTACTCAGGGTGCTGGGTGCTTAGTACTCGGGGTGCTGGATGCTCAGTGCTCAGTACTCAGGGTGCTGGGTGCTCAGTGCTCAGGGTGCTGGGTGCTCAGTGCTCAGGGTGCTGGGTGCTCAGTTCTCAGGGTGCTGGGTACTCAGTGCTCAGGGTGCTGGGTGCTCAGTACTCAGGGTGCTGGGTGCTCAGTGCTCACGGTGCTGGGTGCTCAGTGCTCGGGGTGCTGGGTGCTCAGTGCTCGGGGTGCTGGGTGCTCAGTGCTCGGGGTGCTCGGTGCTCAGTACTCCGGGTGCTGGGTGCTCAGTGCTCGAGGTGCTCAGTACTCAGGGTGCTGTATGTTCAGTGTTCAGGGTGCTGGGTGCTCAGTACTCAGGGTGCTCGGTGCTTAGTACTCAGGGTGCTGGGTGCTCAGTACTCCGGGTGCTGGGTGCTCAGTGCTCGGGGTGCTCGGTGCTCAGTACTCAGTGCTCAGGGTGCTCAGTGCTCAGTGCTCAGGGTGCTGGGTGTTCAGTACTCAGGGTGCTGGGTGCTCAGTACTCAGGGTGCTGGGTGCTCAGTACTCGGGGTGCTCGGTGCTCATTGCTCAGGGTGCTGGGTGCTCAGTACTCAGGGTGCTGGGTGCTCAGTACTCAGGGTGCTGGGTGCTCATTGCTCAGGGTGCTGGGTACTCAGTGCTCAGTGTGCTCGGTGCTCAGTACTCGGGGTGCTGGGTGCTCATTCTTGGGGTGCTGGGTGCTCAGTGCTCGCGGTGCTGCTTGCGCAGTACTCAGGGTGCTGGGTGCTCAGTGCTCAGGGTGCTGGGTGCTCAGTACTCAGGGTGCTGGGTGCTCAGTGCTCAGGGTGCTGGGTGCTCAGTACTCAGGGTGCTGGGCGCACAGTGCTCAGGGTGCTGGGTGCTCAGTACACAGGGTGCTGGGAGCTCAGTGCTCAGGGTGATCGGTGCTCAGTACTCAGTGTGCTCAGTACTCAGGGTACTAGGTGCTCAGTGCTCGGGGTGCTGGGAGCTCAGTACTCAGGGTGCTGGGTGCTCAGTGCTCGGGGTGCTGGGTGCTCAGTGCTCAGGGTGATCGGTGCTCAGTACTGAGGGTGATGGGTGCTCAGTGCTCAGGGTGCTGGGTGTTCAGTCCACAGGGTGCTCAGTGCTCAGGGTGCTGGGTGCTCAGTGCTCGGGGTGCTTGGTGCTCAGTGCTCGGGGTGCTGGATGCTCAGTGCTCAGGTTGCTGGGTGCTCAGTACTCAGGGTGCTGGGTGCTCAGTACTCAGGGTGCTCGGTGCTCAGTACTCAGGGTTCTCAGTGCTCAGTACTCAGGGTGCTGGGTGTTCAGTCCACAGGGTGCTCAGTGCTCAGGGTGCTGGTTGCTCAGTACTCAGGGTGCTGGATGCTCAGTACTCAGGGTGCTGGGTGCTCAGTGCTCAGGTTGCTGGGTGCTCAGTACTCAGGGTGCTGGGTGATCAGTGCTCGGGGTGCTGGGTGCTCAGTGCTCAGTGTGCTGGGTGCTCAGTGCTCAGGGTGCTGGGTGCTCAGTACTCAGGGTGCTGGGTGCTCAGTGCTCGGGTTGCTCGGTGCTCAGTACTCAAGGTGCTGGGTGCTCAGTGCTCAGGGTGCTGGGTGCTCAGTGATCAGGGTGCTGGGTGCTCAGTACTCAGGGTGCTCGGTGCTCAGTACTCAGGGTTCTCAGTGCTCAGTACTCAGGGTGCTGGGTACTCAGTGCTCAGGGTGCTGGGTGCTCAGTACTCAGGGTGCTCAGTGCTCAGTACTCGGTGTGCTGGGTGCTCAGTGCTCAGGGTGCTCAGTGCTCAGTGCTCGGAGTGCTGGGCGCTCAGTGCTCAGGGCGCTGGGTGCTCAGTGCTCGGGGTGCTGTGTGCTCAGTACTCGGGGTGCTGGGTGCTCAGTGCTCAGGTTGCTCAGTGCTCAGTACTCAGTCCTCAGGGTGCTCAGTGCTCAGTGCTCAGGGTGCTGGGTGCTCAGTACTCAGGGTGCTGGGTGCTCAGTGCTCAGGGTGCTGGGTGCTCAGTGCTCGGGGCGCTGGGTGCTCAGTGCTCGGGGTGCTCGGAGCTCAGTACTCAGGGTGCTGGGTGCTCAGTGCTCGGGGTGATCGGTGCTCAGTACTCAGGGTGCTGGGTGCTCAGTGCTCGGGGTGCTCGGTGCTCAGTACGTTGGGTGCTCACTACTCAGGGTGCTGGGTACTCAGTGCTCAGGGTGCTGGGTGCTCAGTGCTCAGGGTGCTGGGTGCTCAGTGCTCAGGGTGCTGGGTGCTCAGTACTCAGGGTGCTGGGTGCTCAGTACTCAGGGTGCTGGGTGCTCAGTACGTTGGGTGCTCACTACTCAGGGTGCTGGGTACTCAGTGCTCAGGGTGCTGGGTGCTCAGTGCTCAGGGTGCTGGGTGTTCAGTACTCAGGGTGCTGGGTGCTCAGTACTCAGGGTGCTGGGTGCTCAGTACGTTGGGTGCTCACTACTCAGGGTGCTGGGTACTCAGTGCTCAGGGTGCTGGGTGCTCAGTGCTCAGGGTGCTGGGTGTTCAGTACTCAGGGTGCTGGGTGCTCAGTACTCAGGGTGCTGGGTGCTCAGTGCTCAGGGTGCTGGGTGCTCAGTGCTCGGGGCGCTGGGTGCTCAGTGCTCGGGGTGCTCGGAGCTCAGTACTCAGGGTGCTGGGTGCTCAGTGCTCGGGGTGATCGGTGCTCAGTACTCAGGGTGCTGGGTGCTCAGTGCTCGGGGTGCTCGGTGCTCAGTACGTTGGGTGCTCACTACTCAGCGTGCTGGGTACTCAGTGCTCAGGGTGCTGGGTGCTCAGTGCTCAGGGTGCTGGGTGCTCAGTGCTCAGGGTGCTGGGTGCTCAGTGCTCAGGGTCCTGGGTGCTCAGTGCTCAGGGTGCTCGGTGCTCAATACGTTGGGTGCTCACTACTCAGGGTGCTGGGTGCTCAGTGCTCAGGGTGCTGGGTGCTCAGTACTCAGGGTGCTGGGTGCTCAGTGCTCGGGGTGCTGGGTGCTCAGTGCTCAGGGTGCTGGGTGCTCAGTACTCAGGGTGCTGGGTGCTCAGTACTCGGGTGCTGGGTGTTCAGTGCTCAGGTTGCTGGGTGCTCAGTGCTCGGGGTGCTGGGTGCTCAGTGCTCAGTACTCAGGGTGCTGGGTGCTCAGTGCTCGGGGTGCTGCGTGCTCAGTGCTCAGTACTCAGGGTCCTGGGTGCTCAGTACTCAGGGTGCTGTGTGCTCAGTGCTCAGGGTGCTGGGTGCTCAGTGCTCAGGGTGCTGGGTGCTCAGTGCTCAGGGTGCTGGGTGCTCAGTACTCAGGGTGCTGGGTGCTCAGTGCTCCGGGTGCTGGGTGCTCAGTGCTCAGGGTGCTGGGTGCTCAGTACTCAGGGTGTTGTGTCCTCAGTACTCGGGGTGCTGGGTGCTCAGTACTCAGGGTGCTGGTTGCTTAGTACTCGGGTGCTGGGTGCTCAGTTCTCAGGGTGCTGGGTGCTCAGTGCTCGGGGTGCTGGGTGCTCAGTGCTCAGTACTCAGGGTGCTGGGTGCTCAGTACTCGGGGTGCTAAGTGCTCAGTGCTCAGTACTCAGGGTGCTTGGTGCTCAGTGCTCAGGGTGCTGGGTGCTCAGTGCTCGGGGTGCTGGGTGCTCAGTGCTCGGGGTGCTGGGTGCTCAGTGCTCGGGGTGCTCGGTTCTCAGTACTCAGGGTGCTGGGTGCTCAGTGCTCAGGGTGCTGGGTGCTCAGTACTTGGTGTGCTCGGTTCTCAGTACTCAGGGTGCTGGGTGCTCAGTACTCAGGGTGCTGGGTGCTCAGTACTCGGGTGCTGGGAGCTCAGTGCTCAGGGTGCTGGGTGCTCAGTGCTCGGGGTGCTGGGTGCTCAGTGCTCAGTACTCAGGGTGCTGGGTGCTTAGTACTCGGGGTGCTGGATGCTCAGTGCTCAGTACTCAGGGTGCTGGGTGCTCAGTGCTCAGGGTGCTGGGTGCTCAGTGCTCAGGGTGCTGGGTGCTCAGTGCTCAGGGTGCTGGGTACTCAGTGCTCAGGGTGCTGGGTGCTCAGTACTCAGGGTGCTGGGTGCTCAGTGCTCACGGTGCTGGGTGCTCAGTGCTCGGGGTGCTGGGTGCTCTGTGCTCGGGGTGCTGGGTGCTCAGTGCTCGGGGTGCTCTGTGCTCAGTACTCAGGGTGCTGTGTGCTCAGTGCTCGAGGTGCTCAGTACTCAGGGTGCTGTATGTTCAGTGTTCAGGGTGCTGGGTGCTCAGTACTCAGGGTGCTCGGTGCTTAGTACTCAGGGTGCTGGGTGCTCAGTACTCCGGGTGCTGGGTGCTCAGTGCTCGGGGTGCTCGGTGCTCAGTACTCAGTGGTCATGGTGCTCAGTGCTCAGTGCTCAGGGTGCTGGGTGTTCAGTACTCAGGGTGCTGGGTGCTCAGTACTCAGGGTGCTGGGTGCTCAGTACTCGGGGTGCTCGGTGCTCATTGCTCAGGCTGCTGGGTGCTCAGTACTCAGGGTGCTGGGTGCACAGTACTCAGGGTGCTGGGTGCTCAGTGCTCAGGGTGCTGGGTACTCAGTGCTCAGGGTGCTCGGTGCTCAGTACTCGGGGTGCTGGGTGCTCATTCTTGGGGTGCTGGGTGCTCAGTGCTCGGGGTGCTGCTTGCGCAGTACTCAGGGTGCTGGGTGCTCAGTGCTCAGGGTGCTGGGTGCTCAGTACTCAGGGTGCTGGGAGCTCAGTGCTCAGGGTGATTGGTGCTCAGTACTCAGGGTGCTCAGTACTCAGGGTACTGGGTGCTCATTGCTCGGGGTGCTGGGAGCTCAGTACTCAGGGTGCTGGGTGCTCAGTGCTCGGGGTGCTGGGTGCTCAGTGCTCAGGGTGATCGGTGCTCAGTACTGAGGGTGCTGGGTGCTCAGTGCTCAGGGTTCTGGGTGTTCAGTCCACAGTTTGCTCAGTGCTCAGGGTGCTGGGTGCTCAGTGCTCGGGGTGCTGGGTGCTCAGTGCTCGGGGTGCTGGGTGTTCAGTGCTCAGTGCTCAGGGTGCTGGGTGCTCAGTGCTCAGTGCTCAGGGTGCTGGTTGCTCAGTACTCAGGGTGCTGGGTGCTCAGTACTCAGGGTTCTGGGTGCTCAGTGCTCAGGGTGCTGGGTGCTCAGTACTCAGGGTGCTGGGTGATCAGTGCTCGGGGTGCTTTGTGCTCAGTGCTCAGGGTGCTGGGTGCTCAGTGCTCAGGGTGCTGGGTGCTCAGTACTCAGGGTGCTGGGTGCTCAGTGCTCGGGTTGCTCGGTGCTCAGTACTCAAGGTGCTGGGTGCTCAGTGCTCGGGGGGCTGGGTGCTCAGTGATCAGGGTGCTGGGTGCTCAGTACTCAGGGTGCTCGGTGCTCAGTACTCAGGGTTCTCGGTGCTCAGTACTCAGGGTGCTGGGTACTCAGTGCTCAGGGTGCTGGGTGCTCAGTATTCAGGGTGCTCAGTGCTCAGTACTTAGGGTGCTTGGTGCTCAGTACTCAGGGTGCTCAGTGCTCAGTACTCGGTGTGCTGGGTGCTCAGTGCTCAGGGTGCTCAGTGCTCAGTGCTCGGGGTGCTGGGTGCTCAGTGCTCAGGGCGCTGGGTGCTCAGTGCTCGGGGTGCTGTGTGCTCAGTACTCGGGGTGCTGGGTGCTCAGTGCTCAGGTTGCTCAGTGCTCCGTACTCAGTGCTCAGGGTGCTCAGTGCTCAGTGCTCAGGGTGCTGGGTGTTCAGTACTCAGGGTGCTAGGTGCTCAGTACTCAGGGTGCTGGGTGCTCAGTGCTCAGGGTGCTGGGTGCTCAGTGCTCGGGGCGCTGAGTGCTCAGTGCTCGGGGTGCTCGGTGCTCAGTACTCAGGGTGCTGGGTGCTCAGTGCTCGGGGTGCTCGGTGCTCAGTACGTTGGGTGCTCACTACTCAGGGTGCTGGGTGCTCAGTGCTCAGGGTGCTGGGTGCTCAGTGCTCAGGGTGCTGGGTGCTCAGTGCTCAGGGTGCTGGGTGCTCAGTACTCAGGGTGCTGGGTGCTCAGTATTCAGGGTTCTGGGTGCTCAGTACTCGGGTGCTGGGTGCTCAGTGCTCAGGGTGCTGGGTGCTCAGTGCTCAGGGTGCTGGGTGCTCAGTGCTCGGGGTGCTCGGTGCTCAGTACGTTGGGTGCTCACTACTCAGGGTGCTGGGTGCTCAGTGCTCAGGGTGCTGGGTGCTCAGTGCTCAGGGTGCTGGGTGCTCGGTGCTCTGGGTGCTAGGTGCTCAGTACTCAGGGTGCTGGGTGCTCAGTGCTCGGGGTGCTGGGTGCCCAGTGCTCAGGGTGCTGGGTGCTCAGTACTCAGGGTGCTGGGTGCTCAGTACTCGGGGTGCTGCGTGCTCAGTATTTAGGGTGCTGGGTGCTCAGTACTCATTGTGCTGGGTGCTCAGTACTCGGGTGCTGGGTGCTCAGTTCTCAGGGTGCTGGGTGCTCAGTGCTCGGGGTGCTGGGTGCTCAGTGCTCAGTACTCAGGGTGCTGGGTTCTCAGTGCTCGGGGTGCTGCGTGCTCAGTCCTCAGTACTCAGGGTGCTGGGTTCTCAGTACTCGGGGTGCTGCGTGCTCAGTATTCAGGGTGCTGGGTGCTCAGTACTCATTGTGCTGGGTGCTCAGTACTCAGGGTGCTGTGTGCTCAGTGCTCAGGGTGCTGGGTGCTCAGTGCTCAGGGTGCTGGGTGCTCAGTGCTCAGGGTGCTGGGTGCTCAGTACTCAGGGTGCTGGGTGCTCAGTGGTCGGGGTGCTGGGTGCTCAGTGCTCAGGGTGCTGGGTGCTCAGTACTCAGGGTGTTGTGTCCTCAGTACTCGGGGTGCTGGGTGCTCAGTACTCAGGGTGCTGGGTGCTCAGTACTCAGGGTGCTGGTTGCTTAGTACTCGGGTGCTGGGTGCTCAGTGCTCAGGGTGCTGGGTGCTCAGTACTCAGGGTGCTGGGTGCTCAGTACTCGGGGTGCTGGGTGCTCAGTATTCAGGGTGCTGGGTGCTCAGTACTCATTGTGCTGGGTGCTCAGTACTCGGGTGCTGGGTGCTCAGTGCTCAGGGTGCTGGGTGCTCAGTGCTCGGGGTGCTGGGTGCTCAGTGCTCAGTACTCAGGGTGCTGGGTGCTCAGTGCTCGGGGTGCTGCGTGCTCAGTGCTCAGTACTCAGGGTCCTGGGTGCTCAGTACTCAGGGTGCTGTGTGCTCAGTGCTCAGGGTGCTGGGTGCTCAGTGCTCAGGGTGCTGGGTGCTCAGTGCTCAGGGTGCTGGGTGCTCAGTACTCAGGGTGCTGGGTGCTCAGTGCTCGGGGTGCTGGGTGCTCAGTGCTCAGGGTGCTGGGTGCTCAGTACTCAGGGTGTTGTGTCCTCAGTACTCGGGGTGCTGGGTGCTCAGTACTCAGGGTGCTGGTTGCTTAGTACTCCGGTGCTGGGTGCTCAGTGCTCAGGGTGCTGGGTGCTCAGTGCTCGGGGTGCTGGGTGCTCAGTGCTCAGTACTCAGGGTGCTGGGTGCTCAGTACTCGGGGTGCTAGGTGCTCAGTGATCAGTACTCAGGGTGCTGGGTGCTCAGTGCTCAGGGTGCTGGGTGCTCAGTGCTCAGGGTGCTGGGTGCTCAGTGCTCAGGGTGCTGGGTACTCAGTGCTCAGGGTACTGGGTGCTCAGTACTCAGGGTGCTGGGTGCTCAGTGCTCAGGGTGCTGGGTGCTCAGTGCTCGGGGTGCTGGGTGCTCAGTGCTCGGGGTGCTCGGTTCTCAGTACTCAGGGTGCTGGGTGCTCAGTGCTCAGGGTGCTCGATGCTCAGTATGTTGGGTGCTCACTACTCAGGGTGGTGCGTGCTCAGTGCTCAGGGTGCTGGGTGCTCAGTGCTCAAGGTGCTGGGTGCTCAGTGCTCAGGGTGCTGGGTGCTCAGTACTCAGGGTGCTGGGTGCTCAGTGCTCGGGGTGCTCGGTTCTCAGTACTCAGGGTGCTGGGTGCTCAGTGCTCAGGGTGCTCGATGCTCAGTATGTTGGGTGCTCACTACTCAGGGTGCTGAGTGCTCAGTGCTCAGGGTGCTGGGTGCTCAGTGCTCAGGGTGCTGGGTGCTCAGTGCTCAGGGTGCTGGGTGCTCAGTACTCAGGGTGCTGGGTGCTCAGTGCTCGGGGTGCTGGGTGCTCAGTGCTCAGGGTGCTGGGTGCTCAGTACTCAGGGTGTTGGTTGCCCAGTACTCAGGGTGCTTTTTGCTCAGTACTCAGGGTGCTGGGTGCTCAGTACTCAGGGTGCTGGGTGCTCAGTACTCGGGTGCTGGGTGCTCAGTGCTCAGGGTGCTGGGTGCTCAGTGCTCGGGGTGCTGGGTGCTCAGTGCTCAGTACTCAGGGTGCTGGGTGCTTAGTACTCGGGGTGCTGGATGCTCAGTGCTCAGTACTCAGGGTGCTGGGTGCTCAGTGCTCAGGGTGCTGGGTGCTCAGTGCTCAGGGTGCTGGGTGCTCAGTGCTCAGGGTGCTGTGTACTCAGTGCTCAGGGTGCTGGGTGCTCAGTACTCAGGGTGCTGGGTGCTCAGTGCTCACGGTGCTGGGTGCTCAGTGCTCGGGGTGCTGGGTGCTCAGTGCTCGGGGTGCTGGGTGCTCAGTGCTCGGGGTGCTCGGTGCTCAGTACTCAGGGTGCTGGGTGCTCAGTGCTCGAGGTGCTCAGTACTCAGGGTGCTGGGTGCTCAGTGCTCAGGGTGCTGGGTGCTCAGTACTCAGGGTGCTGGGCGCACAGTGCTCAGGGTGCTGGGTGCTCAGTACACAGGGTGCTGGGAGCTCAGTGCTCAGGGTGATTGGTGCTCAGTACTCAGTGTGCTCAGTACTCAGGGTACTGGGTGCTCATTGCTCGGGGTGGTGGGAGCTCAGTACTCAGGGTGCTGGGTGCTCAGTGCTCGGGGTGCTGGGTGCTCAGTGCTCAGGGTGATCGGTGCTCAATACTGAGGGTGCTGGGTGCTCAGTGCTCAGGGTGCTGGGTGTTCAGTCCACAGGGTGCTCAGTACTCAGGGTGCTGGTTGCTTAGTACTCGGGTGCTGGGTGCTCAGTTCTCAGGGTGCTGGGTGCTCAGTGCTCGGGTTGCTCGGTGCTCAGTACTCAAGGTGCTGGGTGCTCAGTGCTCAGGGTGCTGGGTGCTCAGTGATCAGGGTGCTGGGTGCTCAGTACTCAGGGTGCTCGGTGCTCAGTACTCAGGGTTCTCAGTGCTCAGTACTCAGGGTGCTGGGTACTCAGTGCTCAGGGTGCTGGGTGCTCAGTACTCAGGGTGCTCAGTGCTCAGTACTCGGTGTGCTGGGTGCTCAGTGCTCAGGGTGCTCAGTGCTCAGTGCTCGGAGTGCTGGGCGCTCAGTGCTCAGGGCGCTGGGTGCTCAGTGCTCGGGGTGCTGTGTGCTCAGTACTCGGGGTGCTGGGTGCTCAGTGCTCAGGTTGCTCAGTGCTCAGTACTCAGTCCTCAGGGTGCTCAGTGCTCAGTGCTCAGGGTGCTGGGTGCTCAGTACTCAGGGTGCTGGGTGCTCAGTGCTCAGGGTGCTGGGTGCTCAGTGCTCGGGGCGCTGGGTGCTCAGTGCTCGGGGTGCTCGGAGCTCAGTACTCAGGGTGCTGGGTGCTCAGTGCTCGGGGTGATCGGTGCTCAGTACTCAGGGTGCTGGGTGCTCAGTGCTCGGGGTGCTCGGTGCTCAGTACGTTGGGTGCTCACTACTCAGGGTGCTGGGTACTCAGTGCTCAGGGTGCTGGGTGCTCAGTGCTCAGGGTGCTGGGTGCTCAGTGCTCAGGGTGCTGGGTGCTCAGTACTCAGGGTGCTGGGTGCTCAGTACTCAGGGTGCTGGGTGCTCAGTACGTTGGGTGCTCACTACTCAGGGTGCTGGGTACTCAGTGCTCAGGGTGCTGGGTGCTCAGTGCTCAGGGTGCTGGGTGTTCAGTACTCAGGGTGCTGGGTGCTCAGTACTCAGGGTGCTGGGTGCTCAGTACGTTGGGTGCTCACTACTCAGGGTGCTGGGTACTCAGTGCTCAGGGTGCTGGGTGCTCAGTGCTCAGGGTGCTGGGTGTTCAGTACTCAGGGTGCTGGGTGCTCAGTACTCAGGGTGCTGGGTGCTCAGTGCTCAGGGTGCTGGGTGCTCAGTGCTCGGGGCGCTGGGTGCTCAGTGCTCGGGGTGCTCGGAGCTCAGTACTCAGGGTGCTGGGTGCTCAGTGCTCGGGGTGATCGGTGCTCAGTACTCAGGGTGCTGGGTGCTCAGTGCTCGGGGTGCTCGGTGCTCAGTACGTTGGGTGCTCACTACTCAGCGTGCTGGGTACTCAGTGCTCAGGGTGCTGGGTGCTCAGTGCTCAGGGTGCTGGGTGCTCAGTGCTCAGGGTGCTGGGTGCTCAGTGCTCAGGGTCCTGGGTGCTCAGTGCTCAGGGTGCTCGGTGCTCAATACGTTGGGTGCTCACTACTCAGGGTGCTGGGTGCTCAGTGCTCAGGGTGCTGGGTGCTCAGTACTCAGGGTGCTGGGTGCTCAGTGCTCGGGGTGCTGGGTGCTCAGTGCTCAGGGTGCTGGGTGCTCAGTACTCAGGGTGCTGGGTGCTCAGTACTCGGGTGCTGGGTGTTCAGTGCTCAGGTTGCTGGGTGCTCAGTGCTCGGGGTGCTGGGTGCTCAGTGCTCAGTACTCAGGGTGCTGGGTGCTCAGTGCTCGGGGTGCTGCGTGCTCAGTGCTCAGTACTCAGGGTCCTGGGTGCTCAGTACTCAGGGTGCTGTGTGCTCAGTGCTCAGGGTGCTGGGTGCTCAGTGCTCAGGGTGCTGGGTGCTCAGTGCTCAGGGTGCTGGGTGCTCAGTACTCAGGGTGCTGGGTGCTCAGTGCTCCGGGTGCTGGGTGCTCAGTGCTCAGGGTGCTGGGTGCTCAGTACTCAGGGTGTTGTGTCCTCAGTACTCGGGGTGCTGGGTGCTCAGTACTCAGGGTGCTGGTTGCTTAGTACTCGGGTGCTGGGTGCTCAGTTCTCAGGGTGCTGGGTGCTCAGTGCTCGGGGTGCTGGGTGCTCAGTGCTCAGTACTCAGGGTGCTGGGTGCTCAGTACTCGGGGTGCTAAGTGCTCAGTGCTCAGTACTCAGGGTGCTTGGTGCTCAGTGCTCAGGGTGCTGGGTGCTCAGTGCTCGGGGTGCTGGGTGCTCAGTGCTCGGGGTGCTGGGTGCTCAGTGCTCGGGGTGCTCGGTTCTCAGTACTCAGGGTGCTGGGTGCTCAGTGCTCAGGGTGCTGGGTGCTCAGTACTTGGTGTGCTCGGTTCTCAGTACTCAGGGTGCTGGGTGCTCAGTACTCAGGGTGCTGGGTGCTCAGTACTCGGGTGCTGGGAGCTCAGTGCTCAGGGTGCTGGGTGCTCAGTGCTCGGGGTGCTGGGTGCTCAGTGCTCAGTACTCAGGGTGCTGGGTGCTTAGTACTCGGGGTGCTGGATGCTCAGTGCTCAGTACTCAGGGTGCTGGGTGCTCAGTGCTCAGGGTGCTGGGTGCTCAGTGCTCAGGGTGCTGGGTGCTCAGTGCTCAGGGTGCTGGGTACTCAGTGCTCAGGGTGCTGGGTGCTCAGTACTCAGGGTGCTGGGTGCTCAGTGCTCACGGTGCTGGGTGCTCAGTGCTCGGGGTGCTGGGTGCTCTGTGCTCGGGGTGCTGGGTGCTCAGTGCTCGGGGTGCTCTGTGCTCAGTACTCAGGGTGCTGTGTGCTCAGTGCTCGAGGTGCTCAGTACTCAGGGTGCTGTATGTTCAGTGTTCAGGGTGCTGGGTGCTCAGTACTCAGGGTGCTCGGTGCTTAGTACTCAGGGTGCTGGGTGCTCAGTACTCCGGGTGCTGGGTGCTCAGTGCTCGGGGTGCTCGGTGCTCAGTACTCAGTGGTCATGGTGCTCAGTGCTCAGTGCTCAGGGTGCTGGGTGTTCAGTACTCAGGGTGCTGGGTGCTCAGTACTCAGGGTGCTGGGTGCTCAGTACTCGGGGTGCTCGGTGCTCATTGCTCAGGCTGCTGGGTGCTCAGTACTCAGGGTGCTGGGTGCACAGTACTCAGGGTGCTGGGTGCTCAGTGCTCAGGGTGCTGGGTACTCAGTGCTCAGGGTGCTCGGTGCTCAGAACTCGGGGTGCTGGGTGCTCATTCTTGGGGTGCTGGGTGCTCAGTGCTCGGGGTGCTGCTTGCGCAGTACTCAGGGTGCTGGGTGCTCAGTGCTCAGGGTGCTGGGTGCTCAGTACTCAGGGTGCTGGGAGCTCAGTGCTCAGGGTGATTGGTGCTCAGTACTCAGGGTGCTCAGTACTCAGGGTACTGGGTGCTCATTGCTCGGGGTGCTGGGAGCTCAGTACTCAGGGTGCTGGGTGCTCAGTGCTCGGGGTGCTGGGTGCTCAGTGCTCAGGGTGATCGGTGCTCAGTACTGAGGGTGCTGGGTGCTCAGTGCTCAGGGTTCTGGGTGTTCAGTCCACAGTTTGCTCAGTGCTCAGGGTGCTGGGTGCTCAGTGCTCGGGGTGCTGGGTGCTCAGTGCTCGGGGTGCTGGGTGTTCAGTGCTCAGTGCTCAGGGTGCTGGGTGCTCAGTGCTCAGTGCTCAGGGTGCTGGTTGCTCAGTACTCAGGGTGCTGGGTGCTCAGTACTCAGGGTTCTGGGTGCTCAGTGCTCAGGGTGCTGGGTGCTCAGTACTCAGGGTGCTGGGTGATCAGTGCTCGGGGTGCTTTGTGCTCAGTGCTCAGGGTGCTGGGTGCTCAGTGCTCAGGGTGCTGGGTGCTCAGTACTCAGGGTGCTGGGTGCTCAGTGCTCGGGTTGCTCGGTGCTCAGTACTCAAGGTGCTGGGTGCTCAGTGCTCGGGGGGCTGGGTGCTCAGTGATCAGGGTGCTGGGTGCTCAGTACTCAGGGTGCTCGGTGCTCAGTACTCAGGGTTCTCGGTGCTCAGTACTCAGGGTGCTGGGTACTCAGTGCTCAGGGTGCTGGGTGCTCAGTATTCAGGGTGCTCAGTGCTCAGTACTTAGGGTGCTTGGTGCTCAGTACTCAGGGTGCTCAGTGCTCAGTACTCGGTGTGCTGGGTGCTCAGTGCTCAGGGTGCTCAGTGCTCAGTGCTCGGGGTGCTGGGTGCTCAGTGCTCAGGGCGCTGGGTGCTCAGTGCTCGGGGTGCTGTGTGCTCAGTACTCGGGGTGCTGGGTGCTCAGTGCTCAGGTTGCTCAGTGCTCCGTACTCAGTGCTCAGGGTGCTCAGTGCTCAGTGCTCAGGGTGCTGGGTGTTCAGTACTCAGGGTGCTAGGTGCTCAGTACTCAGGGTGCTGGGTGCTCAGTGCTCAGGGTGCTGGGTGCTCAGTGCTCGGGGCGCTGAGTGCTCAGTGCTCGGGGTGCTCGGTGCTCAGTACTCAGGGTGCTGGGTGCTCAGTGCTCGGGGTGCTCGGTGCTCAGTACGTTGGGTGCTCACTACTCAGGGTGCTGGGTGCTCAGTGCTCAGGGAGCTGGGTGCTCAGTGCTCAGGGTGCTGGGTGCTCAGTGCTCTGGGTGCTGGGTGCTCAGTACTCAGGGTGCTGGGTGCTCAGTGCTCGGGGTGCTGGGTGCTCAGTGCTCAGGGTGCTGGGTGCTCAGTACTCAGGGTGCTGTGTGCTCAGTACTCGGGGTGCTGCGTGCTCAGTATTCAGGGTGCTGGGTGCTCAGTACTCATTGTGCTGGGTGCTCAGTACTCGGGTGCTGGGTGCTCAGTGCTCAGGGTCCTGGGTGCTCAGTGCTTGGGGTGCTGGGTGCTCAGTGCTCAGTACTCAGGGTGCTGGGTGCTCAGTGCTCGGGGTGCTGCGTGCTCAGTGCTCAGTACTCAGGGTCCTGGGTGCTCAGTACTCAGGGTGCTGTGTGCTCAGTGCTCAGGGTGCTGGGTGCTCAGTGCTCAGGGTGCTGGGTGCTCAGTGCTCAGGGTGCTGGGTGCTCAGTGCTCAGGGTGCTGGGTGCTCAGTGCTCAGGGTGCTCGATGCTCAGTATGTTGGGTGCTCACTACTCAGGGTGGTGCGTGCTCAGTGCTCAGGGTGCTGGGTGCTCAGTGCTCAAGGTGCTGGGTGCTCAGTGCTCAGGGTGCTGGGTGCTCAGTACTCAGGGTGCTGGGTGCTCAGTGCTCGGGGTGCTCGGTTCTCAGTACTCAGGGTGCTGGGTGCTCAGTGCTCAGGGTGCTCGATGCTCAGTATGTTGGGTGCTCACTACTCAGGGTGCTGAGTGCTCAGTGCTCAGGGTGCTGGGTGCTCAGTGCTCAGGGTGCTGGGTGCTCAGTGCTCAGGGTGCTGGGTGCTCAGTACTCAGGGTGCTGGGTGCTCAGTGCTCGGGGTGCTGGGTGCTCAGTGCTCAGGGTGCTGGGTGCTCAGTACTCAGGGTGTTGGTTGCCCAGTACTCAGGGTGCTTTTTGCTCAGTACTCAGGGTGCTGGGTGCTCAGTACTCAGGGTGCTGGGTGCTCAGTACTCGGGTGCTGGGTGCTCAGTGCTCAGGGTGCTGGGTGCTCAGTGCTCGGGGTGCTGGGTGCTCAGTGCTCAGTACTCAGGGTGCTGGGTGCTTAGTACTCGGGGTGCTGGATGCTCAGTGCTCAGTACTCAGGGTGCTGGGTGCTCAGTGCTCAGGGTGCTGGGTGCTCAGTGCTCAGGGTGCTGGGTGCTCAGTGCTCAGGGTGCTGTGTACTCAGTGCTCAGGGTGCTGGGTGCTCAGTACTCAGGGTGCTGGGTGCTCAGTGCTCACGGTGCTGGGTGCTCAGTGCTCGGGGTGCTGGGTGCTCAGTGCTCGGGGTGCTGGGTGCTCAGTGCTCGGGGTGCTCGGTGCTCAGTACTCAGGGTGCTGGGTGCTCAGTGCTCGAGGTGCTCAGTACTCAGGGTGCTGGGTGCTCAGTGCTCAGGGTGCTGGGTGCTCAGTACTCAGGGTGCTGGGCGCACAGTGCTCAGGGTGCTGGGTGCTCAGTACACAGGGTGCTGGGAGCTCAGTGCTCAGGGTGATTGGTGCTCAGTACTCAGTGTGCTCAGTACTCAGGGTGCTGGGTGCTCAGTGCTCACGGTGCTGGGTGCTCAGTGCTCGGGGTGCTGGGTGCTCAGTGCTCGGGGTGCTGGGTGCTCAGTGCTCGGGGTGCTCGGTGCTCAGTACTCAGGGTGCTGGGTGCTCAGTGCTCGAGGTGCTCAGTACTCAGGGTGCTGGGTGCTCAGTGCTCAGGGTGCTGGGTGCTCAGTACTCAGGGTGCTGGGCGCACAGTGCTCAGGGTGCTGGGTGCTCAGTACACAGGGTGCTGGGAGCTCAGTGCTCAGGGTGATTGGTGCTCAGTACTCAGTGTGCTCAGTACTCAGGGTACTGGGTGCTCATTGCTCGGGGTGGTGGGAGCTCAGTACTCAGGGTGCTGGGTGCTCAGTGCTCGGGGTGCTGGGTGCTCAGTGCTCAGGGTGATCGGTGCTCAATACTGAGGGTGCTGGGTGCTCAGTGCTCAGGGTGCTGGGTGTTCAGTCCACAGGGTGCTCAGTGCTCAGGGTGCTGGGTGCTCAGTGCTCGGGGTGCTGGGTGCTCAGTTCTCGGGGTGCTGGGTGTTCAGTGCTCAGTGCTCAGGGTGCTGGGTGCTCAGTGCTCAGTGCTCAGGGTGCTGGTTGCTCAGTACTCAGGGTGCTGGGTGCTCAGTACTCAGGGTTCTGGGTGCTCAGTGCTCAGGGTGCTGGGTGCTCAGTACTCAGGGTGCTGGGTGATCAGTGCTCGGGGTGCTGGGTGCTCAGTGCTCAGGGTGCTGGGTGCTCAGTGCTCAGGGTGCTGGGTGCTCAGTACTCAGGGTGCTGGGTGCTCAGTGCTCGGGTTGCTCGGTGCTCAGTACTCACCGTGCTGGATGCTCAGTGCTCAGGGTGCTGGGTGCTCAGTGATCAGGGTGCTGGGTGCTCAGTACTCAGGGTGCTCGGTACTCAGTACTCAGGGTTCTCGGTGCTCAGTACTCAGGGTGCTGGGTACTCAGTGCTCAGGGTGCTGGGTGCTCAGTACTCAGGGTGCTCAGTGCTCAGTACTTAGGGTGCTTGGTGCTCAGTACTCAGGTTGCTCAGTGCTCAGGGTGCTCAGTGCTCAGTGCTCGGGGTGCTGGGTGCTCAGTGCTCAGGGCGCTGTGTGCTCAGTGCTCGGGGTGCTGTGTGCTCAGTACTCGGGGTGCTGGGTGCTCAGTGCTCAGGTTGCTCAGTGCTCAGTACTCAGTGCTCAGGGTGCTCAGTGCTCAGTGCTCAGGGTGCTGGGTGTTCAGTACTCAGGGTGCTGGGTGCTCAGTACTCAGGGTGCTGGGTGCTCAGTGCTCAGGGTGCTGGGTGCTCAGTGCTCGGGGCGCTGGGTGCTCAGTGCTCGGGGTGCTCGGAGCTCAGTACTCAGGGTGCTGGGTGCTCAGTGCTCGGGGTGATCGGTGCTCAGTGCTCAGGGTGCTGGGTGCTCAGTGCTCAGGGTGCTGGGTGCTCAGTGCTCGGGGTGCTCGGTGCTCAGTACGTTGGGTGCTCACTACTCAGGGTGCTGGGTGCTCAGTGCTCAGGGAGCTGGGTGCTCAGTGCTCAGGGTGCTGGGTGCTCAGTGCTCTGGGTGCTGGGTGCTCAGTACTCAGGGTGCTGGATGCTCAGTGCTCGGGGTGCTGGGTGCTCAGTGCTCAGGGTGCTGGGTGCTCAGTACTCAGGGTGCTGTGTGCTCAGTACTCGGGGTGCTGCGTGCTCAGTATTCAGGGTGCTGGGTGCTCAGTACTCATTGTGCTGGGTGCTCAGTACTCGGGTGCTGGGTGCTCAGTGCTCAGGGTCCTGGGTGCTCAGTGCTTGGGGTGCTGGGTGCTCAGTGCTCAGTACTCAGGGTGCTGGGTGCTCAGTGCTCGGGGTGCTGCGTGCTCAGTGCTCAGTACTCAGGGTCCTGGGTGCTCAGTACTCAGGGTGCTGTGTGCTCAGTGCTCAGGGTGCTGGGTGCTCAGTGCTCAGGGTGCTGGGTGCTCAGTGCTCAGGGTGCTGGGTGCTCAGTACTCAGGGTGCTGGGTGCTCAGTGCTCGGGGTGCTGGGTGCTCAGTGCTCAGGGTGCTGGGTGCTCAGAACTCAGGGTGTTATGTCCTCAGTACTCGGGGTGCTGGGTGCTCAGTACTCAGGGTGCTGGGTGCTCAGTACCCAGGGTGCTGGTTGCTTAGTACTCGGGTGCTGGGTGCTCAGTGCTCAGGGTGCTGGGTGCTCAGTACTCAGGGTGCTGGGTGCTCAGTGCTCGGGGTGCTCGGTTC
Organism: Microtus oregoni; assembly: GCF_018167655.1. NCBI lineage: Eukaryota > Metazoa > Chordata > Mammalia > Rodentia > Cricetidae > Microtus > Microtus oregoni. The sequence continues at coordinate 26,923 of NW_024544609.1, read as the reverse complement.
TCAGTACTCAGGGTGCTGGGTGCTCAGTGCTCAGGGTGCTCGATGCTCAGTATGTTGGGTGCTCACTACTCAGGGTGCTGAGTGCTCAGTGCTCAGGGTGCTGGGTGCTCAGTGCTCAGGGTGCTGGGTGCTCAGTGCTCAGGGTGCTGGGTGCTCAGTACTCAGGGTGCTGGGTGCTCAGTGCTCGGGGTGCTGGGTGCTCAGTGCTCAGGGTGCTGGGTGCTCAGTACTCAGGGTGTTGGTTGCCCAGTACTCAGGGTGCTTTTTGCTCAGTACTCAGGGTGCTGGGTGCTCAGTACTCAGGGTGCTGGGTGCTCAGTACTCGGATGCTGGGTGCTCAGTGCTCAGGGTGCTGGGTGCTCAGTGCTCGGGGTGCTGGGTGCTCAGTGCTCAGTACTCAGGGTGCTGGGTGCTTAGTACTCGGGGTGCTGGATGCTCAGTGCTCAGTACTCAGGGTGCTAGGTGCTCAGTGCTCAGGGTGCTGGGTGCTCAGTGCTCAGGGTGCTGGGTGCTCAGTGCTCAGGGTGCTGTGTACTCAGTGCTCAGGGTGCTGGGTGCTCAGTACTCAGGGTGCTGGGTGCTCAGTGCTCACGGTGCTGGGTGCTCAGTGCTCGGGGTGCTGGGTGCTCAGTGCTCGGGGTGCTGGGTGCTCAGTGTTCGGGGTGCTCGGTGCTCAGTACTCAGGGTGCTGGGTGCTCAGTGCTCGAGGTGCTCAGTACTCAGGGTGCTGGGTGCTCAGTGCTCAGGGTGCTGGGTGCTCAGTACTCAGGGTGCTGGGCGCACAGTGCTCAGGGTGCTGGGTGCTCAGTACACAGGGTGCTGGGAGCTCAGTGCTCAGGGTGATTGGTGCTCAGTACTCAGTGTGCTCAGTACTCAGGGTACTGGGTGCTCATTGCTCGGGGTGGTGGGAGCTCAGTACTCAGGGTGCTGGGTGCTCAGTGCTCGGGGTGCTGGGTGCTCAGTGCTCAGGGTGATCGGTGCTCAATACTGAGGGTGCTGGGTGCTCAGTGCTCAGGGTGCTGGGTGTTCAGTCCACAGGGTGCCCAGTGCTCAGGGTGCTGGGTGCTCAGTGCTCGGGGTGCTGGGTGCTCAGTTCTCGGGGTGCTGGGTGTTCAGTGCTCAGTGCTCAGGGTGCTGGGTGCTCAGTGCTCAGTGCTCAGGGTGCTGGTTGCTCAGTACTCAGGGTGCTGGGTGCTCAGTACTCAGGGTTCTGGGTGCTCAGTGCTCAGGGTGCTGGGTGCTCAGTACTCAGGGTGCTGGGTGATCAGTGCTCGGGGTGCTGGGTGCTCAGTGCTCAGGGTGCTGGGTGCTCAGTGCTCAGGGTGCTGGGTGCTCAGTACTCAGGGTGCTGGGTGCTCAGTGCTCGGGTTGCTCGGTGCTCAGTACTCACGGTGCTGGATGCTCAGTGCTCAGGGTGCTGGGTGCTCAGTGATCAGGGTGCTGGGTGCTCAGTACTCAGGGTGCTCGGTACTCAGTACTCAGGGTTCTCGGTGCTCAGTACTCAGGGTGCTGGGTACTCAGTGCTCAGGGTGCTGGGTGCTCAGTACTCAGGGTGCTCAGTGCTCAGTACTTAGGGTGCTTGGTGCTCAGTACTCAGGTTGCTCAGTGCTCAGGGTGCTCAGTGCTCAGTGCTCGGGGTGCTGGGTGCTCAGTGCTCAGGGCGCTGTGTGCTCAGTGCTCGGGGTGCTGTGTGCTCAGTACTCGGGGTGCTGGGTGCTCAGTGCTCAGGTTGCTCAGTGCTCAGTACTCAGTGCTCAGGGTGCTCAGTGCTCAGTGCTCAGGGTGCTGGGTGTTCAGTACTCAGGGTGCTGGGTGCTCAGTACTCAGGGTGCTGGGTGCTCAGTGCTCAGGGTGCTGGGTGCTCAGTGCTCGGGGCGCTGGGTGCTCAGTGCTCGGGGTGCTCGGAGCTCAGTACTCAGGGTGCTGGGTGCTCAGTGCTCGGGGTGATCGGTGCTCAGTGCTCAGGGTGCTGGGTGCTCAGTGCTCAGGGTGCTGGGTGCTCAGTGCTCGGGGTGCTCGGTGCTCAGTACGTTGGGTGCTCACTACTCAGGGTGCTGGGTGCTCAGTGCTCAGGGAGCTGGGTGCTCAGTGCTCAGGGTGCTGGGTGCTCAGTGCTCTGGGTGCTGGGTGCTCAGTACTCAGGGTGCTGGGTGCTCAGTGCTCGGGGTGCTGGGTTCTCAGTGCTCAGGGTGCTGGGTGCTCAGTACTCAGGGTGCTGGGTGCTCAGTACTCGGGGTGCTGCGTGCTCAGTATTCAGGGTGCTGGGTGCTCAGTACTCATTGTGCTGGGTGCTCAGTACTCGGGTGCTGGGTGCTCAGTGCTCAGGGTCCTGGGTGCTCAGTGCTTGGGGTGCTGGGTGCTCAGTGCTCAGTACTCAGGGTGCTGGGTGCTCAGTGCTCGGGGTGCTGCGTGCTCAGTGCTCAGTACTCAGGGTCCTGGGTGCTCAGTACTCAGGGTGCTGTGTGCTCAGTGCTCAGGGTGCTGGGTGCTCAGTGCTCAGGGTGCTGGGTGCTCAGTGCTCAGGGTGCTGGGTGCTCAGTACTCAGGGTGCTGGGTGCTCAGTGCTCGGGGTGCTGGGTGCTCAGTGCTCAGGGTGCTGGGTGCTCAGAACTCAGGGTGTTATGTCCTCAGTACTCGGGGTGCTGGGTGCTCAGTACTCAGGGTGCTGGGTGCTCAGTACTCAGGGTGCTGGTTGCTTAGTACTCGGGTGCTGGGTGCTCAGTGCTCAGGGTGCTGGGTGCTCAGTGCTCGGGGTGCTGGTTGCTCAGTGCTCAGTACTCAGGGTGCTGGGTGCTCAGTACTCGGGGTGCTAGGTGCTCAGTGCTCAGTACTCAGGGTGCTGGGTGCTCAGTGCTCAGGGTGCTGGGTGCTCATTGCTCAGGGTGCTGGGTGCTCAGTGCTCAGGGTGCTGGGTACTCAGTGCTCAGGGTACTGGGTGCTCAGTGCTCAGGGTGCTGGGTGCTCAGTGCTCGGTGTGCTGGGTGCTCAGTGCTCGGGGTGCTGGGTGCTCATTGCTCGGGGTGCTCGGTGCTCAGTACTCAGGGTGCTGGGTGCTCAGTGCTCGAGGTGCTCAGTACTCAGGGTGCTGTATGTTCAGTGTTCAGGGTGCTGGGTGCTCAGTACTCAGGGTGCTCGGTGCTTAGTACTCAGGGTGCTGGGTGCTCAGTACTCAGGGTGCTGGGTGCTCAGTACTCAGGGTGCTGGGTGTTCAGTGCTCAGTGTGCTGGGTACTCAGTGCTCAGGGTGCTCGGTGCTCAGTACTCGGGGTGCTGGGTGCTCATTCTCGGGGTGCTGGGTGCTCAGTGCTCAGGGTGCAGGGTGCTCAGTACTCAGGGTGCTGGGTGCTCAGTGCTCAGGGTGCTGGGTGCTCAGTACTAAGGGTGCTGGGTGCTCAGTGCTCAGGGTGCTGGGTGCTCAGTATTCAGGGTGCTGGGTGCTCAGTGCTCAGGATGCTGGGTGCTCAGTACTCAGGGTGCTGGGAGCTCAGTGCTCAGGGTGATCGGTGCTCAATACTCAGGGTGCTCAGTACTCAGGGTACTGGGTGCTCAGTGCTCGGGGTGCTGGGAGCACAGTTCTCAGGGTGCTGGGTGCTCAGTGCTCGGGGTGCTGGGTGCTCAGTGCTCAGGGTGATCGGTGCTCAGTACTCAGGGTGCTGGGTGCTCAGTGCTCAGGGTGCTGGGTGTTCAGTCCACAGGGTGCTCAGTGCTCAGGGTGCTGGGTGCTCAGTGCTCGGGGTGCTGGGTGTTCAGTGCTCGGGGTGCTGGGTGCTCAGTGCTCAGGGTGCTGTGTGCTCAGTGCTCAGTGCTCAGGGTGCTGGTTGCTCAGTACTCAGGGTGCTGGGTGCTCAGTACTCAGGGTGCTGGGTGCTCAGTGCTCGGGTTGCTCGGTGCTCAGTACTCAAGGTGCTGGGTGCTCAGTGCTCAGGGTGCTGGGTGCTCAGTGATCAGGGTGCTGGGTGCTCAGTACTCAGGGTGCTTGGTGCTCAGTACTCAGGGTGCTCAGTGCTCAGTACTCGGTGTGCTGGGTGCTCAGTGCTCAGGGTGCTCAGTGCTCAGTGCTCGGGGTGCTGGGTGCTCAGTGCTCAGGGCGCTGGGTGCTCAGTGCTCGGGGTGCTGTGTGCTCAGTACTCGGGGTGCTGGGTGCTCAGTGCTCAGGTTGCTCAGTGCTCCGTACTCAGTGCTCAGGGTGCTCAGTGCTCAGTGCTCAGGGTGCTGGGTGTTCAGTACTCAGGGTGCTAGGTGCTCAGTACTCAGGGTGCTGGGTTCTCAGTGCTCAGGGTGCTGGGTGCTCAGTGCTCGGGGCGCTGAGTGCTCAGTGCTCGGGGTGCTCGGTGCTCAGTACTCAGGGTGCTGGGTGCTCAGTGCTCGGGGTGCTCGGTGCTCAGTACGTTGGGTGCTCACTACTCAGGGTGCTGGGTGCTCAGTGCTCAGGGTGCTGGGTGCTCAGTGCTCAGGGTGCTGGGTGCTCAGTGCTCAGGGTGCTGGGTGCTCAGTACTCAGGGTGCTGGGTGCTCAGTATTCAGGGTGCTGGGTGCTCAGTACTCGGGTGCTGGGTGCTCAGTGCTCAGGGTGCTGGGTGCTCAGTGCTCAGGGTGCTGGGTTCTCAGTACACAGGGTGCTGGGAGCTCAGTGCTCAGGGTGATTGGTGCTCAGTACTCAGTTTGCTCAGTACTCAGGGTACTGGGTGCTCATTGCTCGGGGTGGTGGGAGCTCAGTACTCAGGGTGCTGGGTGCTCAGTGCTCGGGGTGCTGGGTGCTCAGTGCTCAGGGTGATCGGTGCTCAATACTGAGGGTGCTGGGTGCTCAGTGCTCAGGGTGCTGGGTGTTCAGTCCACAGGGTGCTCAGTGCTCAGGGTGCTGGGTGCTCAGTGCTCGGGGTGCTGGGTGCTCAGTTCTCGGGGTGCTGGGTGTTCAGTGTTCAGTGCTCAGGGTGCTGGGTGCTCAGTGCTCAGTGCTCAGGGTGCTGGTTGCTCAGTACTCAGGGTGCTGGGTGCTCAGTACTCAGGGTTCTGGGTGCTCAGTGCTCAGGGTGCTGGGTGCTCAGTACTCAGGGTGCTGGGTGATCAGTGCTCGGGGTGCTGGGTGCTCAGTGCTCAGGGTGCTGGGTGCTCAGTGCTCAGGGTGCTGGGTGCTCAGTACTCAGGGTGCTGGGTGCTCAGTGCTCGGGTTGCTCGGTGCTCAGTACTCACGGTGCTGGATGCTCAGTGCTCAGGGTGCTGGGTGCTCAGTGATCAGGGTGCTGGGTGCTCAGTACTCAGGGTGCTCGGTACTCAGTACTCAGGGTTCTCGGTGCTCAGTACTCAGGGTGCTGGGTACTCAGTGCTCAGGGTGCTGGGTGCTCAGTACTCAGGGTGCTCAGTGCTCAGTACTTAGGGTGCTTGGTGCTCAGTACTCAGGTTGCTCAGTGCTCAGGGTGCTCAGTGCTCAGTGCTCGGGGTGCTGGGTGCTCAGTGCTCAGGGCGCTGTGTGCTCAGTGCTCGGGGTGCTGTGTGCTCAGTACTCGGGGTGCTGGGTGCTCAGTGCTCAGGTTGCTCAGTGCTCAGTACTCAGTGCTCAGGGTGCTCAGTGCTCAGTGCTCAGGGTGCTGGGTGTTCAGTACTCAGGGTGCTGGGTGCTCAGTACTCAGGGTGCTGGGTGCTCAGTGCTCAGGGTGCTGGGTGCTCAGTGCTCGGGGCGCTGGGTGCTCAGTGCTCGGGGTGCTCGGAGCTCAGTACTCAGGGTGCTGGGTGCTCAGTGCTCGGGGTGATCGGTGCTCAGTGCTCAGGGTGCTGGGTGCTCAGTGCTCAGGGTGCTGGGTGCTCAGTGCTCGGGGTGCTCGGTGCTCAGTACGTTGGGTGCTCACTACTCAGGGTGCTGGGTGCTCAGTGCTCAGGGAGCTGGGTGCTCAGTGCTCAGGGTGCTGGGTGCTCAGTGCTCTGGGTGCTGGGTGCTCAGTACTCAGGGTGCTGGCTGCTCAGTGCTCGGGGTGCTGGGTGCTCAGTGCTCAGGGTGCTGGGTGCTCAGTACTCAGGGTGCTGTGTGCTCAGTACTCGGGGTGCTGCGTGCTCAGTATTCAGGGTGCTGGGTGCTCAGTACTCATTGTGCTGGGTGCTCAGTACTCGGGTGCTGGGTGCTCAGTGCTCAGGGTCCTGGGTGCTCAGTGCTTGGGGTGCTGGGTGCTCAGTGCTCAGTACTCAGGGTGCTGGGTGCTCAGTGCTCGGGGTGCTGCGTGCTCAGTGCTCAGTACTCAGGGTCCTGGGTGCTCAGTACTCAGGGTGCTGTGTGCTCAGTGCTCAGGGTGCTGGGTGCTCAGTGCTCAGGGTGCTGGGTGCTCAGTGCTCAGGGTGCTGGGTGCTCAGTACTCAGGGTGCTGGGTGCTCAGTGCTCGGGGTGCTGGGTGCTCAGTGCTCAGGGTGCTGGGTGCTCAGAACTCAGGGTGTTATGTCCTCAGTACTCGGGGTGCTGGGTGCTCAGTACTCAGGGTGCTGGGTGCTCAGTACTCAGGGTGCTGGTTGCTTAGTACTCGGGTGCTGGGTGCTCAGTGCTCAGGGTGCTGGGTGCTCAGTGCTCGGGGTGCTGGTTGCTCAGTGCTCAGTACTCAGGGTGCTGGGTGCTCAGTACTCGGGGTGCTAGGTGCTCAGTGCTCAGTACTCAGGGTGCTGGGTGCTCAGTGCTCAGGGTGCTGGGTGCTCATTGCTCAGGGTGCTGGGTGCTCAGTGCTCAGGGTGCTGGGTACTCAGTGCTCAGGGTACTGGGTGCTCAGTTCTCAGGGTGCTGGGTGCTCAGTGCTCGGGGTGCTGGGTGCTCAGTGCTCGGGGTGCTGGGTGCTCATTGCTCGGGGTGCTCGGTGCTCAGTACTCAGGGTGCTGGGTGCTCAGTGCTCGAGGTGCTCAGTACTCAGGGTGCTGTATGTTCAGTGTTCAGGGTGCTGGGTGCTCAGTACTCAGGGTGCTCGGTGCTTAGTACTCAGGGTGCTGGGTGCTCAGTACTCAGGGTGCTGGGTGCTCAGTACTCAGGGTGCTGGGTGTTCAGTGCTCAGTGTGCTGGGTACTCAGTGCTCAGGGTGCTCGGTGCTCAGTACTCGGGGTGCTGGGTGCTCATTCTCGGGGTGCTGGGTGCTCAGTGCTCAGGGTGCAGGGTGCTCAGTACTCAGGGTGCTGGGTGCTCAGTGCTCAGGGTGCTGGGTGCTCAGTACTAAGGGTGCTGGGTGCTCAGTGCTCAGGGTGCTGGGTGCTCAGTATTCAGGGTGCTGGGTGCTCAGTGCTCAGGATGCTGGGTGCTCAGTACTCAGGGTGCTGGGAGCTCAGTGCTCAGGGTGATCGGTGCTCAATACTCAGGGTGCTCAGTACTCAGGGTACTGGGTGCTCAGTGCTCGGGGTGCTGGGAGCACAGTTCTCAGGGTGCTGGGTGCTCAGTGCTCGGGGTGCTGGGTGCTCAGTGCTCAGGGTGATCGGTGCTCAGTACTCAGGGTGCTGGGTGCTCAGTGCTCAGGGTGCTGGGTGTTCAGTCCACAGGGTGCTCAGTGCTCAGGGTGCTGGGTGCTCAGTGCTCGGGGTGCTGGGTGTTCAGTGCTCGGGGTGCTGGGTGCTCAGTGCTCAGGGTGCTGTGTGCTCAGTGCTCAGTGCTCAGGGTGCTGGTTGCTCAGTACTCAGGGTGCTGGGTGCTCAGTACTCAGGGTGCTGGGTGCTCAGTGCTCGGGTTGCTCGGTGCTCAGTACTCAAGGTGCTGGGTGCTCAGTGCTCAGGGTGCTGGGTGCTCAGTGATCAGGGTGCTGGGTGCTCAGTACTCAGGGTGCTCGGTGCTCAGTACTCAGGGTTCTCGGTGCTCAGTACTCAGGGTGCTGGGTACTCAGTGCTCAGGGTGCTGGGTGCTCAGTATTCAGGGTGCTCAGTGCTCAGTACTTAGGGTGCTTGGTGCTCAGTACTCAGGGTGCTCAGTGCTCAGTACTCGGTGTGCTGGGTGCTCAGTGCTCAGGGTGCTCAGTGCTCAGTGCTCGGGGTGCTGGGTGCTCAGTGCTCAGGGCGCTGGGTGCTCAGTGCTCGGGGTGCTGTGTGCTCAGTACTCGGGGTGCTGGGTGCTCAGTGCTCAGGTTGCTCAGTGCTCCGTACTCAGTGCTCAGGGTGCTCAGTGCTCAGTGCTCAGGGTGCTGGGTGTTCAGTACTCAGGGTGCTAGGTGCTCAGTACTCAGGGTGCTGGGTTCTCAGTGCTCAGGGTGCTGGGTGCTCAGTGCTCGGGGCGCTGAGTGCTCAGTGCTCGGGGTGCTCGGTGCTCAGTACTCAGGGTGCTGGGTGCTCAGTGCTCGGGGTGCTCGGTGCTCAGTACGTTGGGTGCTCACTACTCAGGGTGCTGGGTGCTCAGTGCTCAGGGTGCTGGGTGCTCAGTGCTCAGGGTGCTGGGTGCTCAGTGCTCAGGGTGCTGGGTGCTCAGTACTCAGGGTGCTGGGTGCTCAGTATTCAGGGTGCTGGGTGCTCAGTACTCGGGTGCTGGGTGCTCAGTGCTCAGGGTGCTGGGTGCTCAGTGCTCAGGGTGCTGGGTGCTCAGTGCTCGGGGTGCTCGGTGCTCAGTACGTTGGGTGCTCACTACTCAGGGTGCTGGGTGCTCAGTGCTCAGGGTGCTGGGTGCTCAGTGCTCAGGGTGCTGGGTGCTCAGTGCTCTGGGTGCTAGGTGCTCAGTACTCAGGGTGCTGGGTGCTCAGTGCTCGGGGTGCTGGGTGCCCAGTGCTCAGGGTGCTGGGTGCTCAGTACTCAGGGTGCTGGGTGCTCAGTACTCGGGGTGCTGCGTGCTCAGTATTCAGGGTGCTGGGTGCTCAGTACTCATTGTGCTGGGTGCTCAGTACTCGGGTGCTGGGTGCTCAGTGCTCAGGGTGCTGGGTGCTCAGTGCTCGGGGTGCTGGGTGCTCAGTGCTCAGTACTCAGGGTGCTGGGTTCTCAGTGCTCGGGGTGCTGCGTGCTCAGTCCTCAGTACTCAGGGTGCTGGGTTCTCAGTACTCGGGGTGCTGCGTGCTCAGTATTCAGGGTGCTGGGTGCTCAGTACTCATTGTGCTGGGTGCTCAGTACTCAGGGTGCTGTGTGCTCAGTGCTCAGGGTGCTGGGTGCTCAGTGCTCAGGGTGCTGGGTGCTCAGTGCTCAGGGTGTTGGGTGCTCAGTACTCAGGGTGCTGGGTGCTCAGTGGTCGGGGTGCTGGGTGCTCAGTGCTCAGGGTGCTGGGTGCTCAGTACTCAGGGTGTTGTGTCCTCAGTACTCGGGGTGCTGGGTGCTCAGTACTCAGGGTGCTGGGTGCTCAGTACTCAGGGTGCTGGTTGCTTAGTACTCGGGTGCTGGGTGCTCAGTGCTCAGGGTGCTGGGTGCTCAGTACTCAGGGTGCTGGGTGCTCAGTACTCGGGGTGCTGGGTGCTCAGTATTCAGTGTGCTGGGTGCTCAGTACTCATTGTGCTGGGTGCTCAGTACTCGGGTGCTGGGTGCTCAGTGCTCAGGGTGCTGGGTGCTCAGTGCTCGGGGTGCTGGGTGCTCAGTGCTCAGTACTCAGGGTGCTGGGTGCTCAGTGCTCGGGGTGCTGCGTGCTCAGTGCTCAGTACTCAGGGTCCTGGGTGCTCAGTACTCAGGGTGCTGTGTGCTCAGTGCTCAGGGTGCTGGGTGCTTAGTGCTCAGGGTGCTGGGTGCTCAGTGCTCAGGGTGCTGGGTGCTCAGTACTCAGGGTGCTGGGTGCTCAGTGCTCGGGGTGCTGGGTGCTCAGTGCTCAGGGTGCTGGGTGCTCAGTACTCAGGGTGTTGTGTCCTCAGTACTCGGGGTGCTGGGTGCTCAGTACTCAGGGTGCTGGTTGCTTAGTACTCGGGTGCTGGGTGCTCAGTGCTCAGGGTGCTGGGTGCTCAGTGCTCGGGGTGCTGGGTGCTCAGTGCTCAGTACTCAGGGTGCTGGGTGCTCAGTACTCGGGGTGCTCGGTGCTCAGTACTCAGGGTGCTGGGTGCTCAGTGCTCAGGGTGCTGGGTACTCAGTGCTCAGGGTGCTCGGTGCTCAGTACTCAGGGTGCTGGGTGCTCAGTACTCGGGGTGCTCGGTGCTCATTGCTCAGGCTGCTGGGTGCTCAGTACTCAGGGTGCTGGGTGCTCAGTGCTCAGGGTGCTGGGTGCTCAGTACTCAGGGTGCTGGGTGCTCAGTGCTCAGGGTGCTGGGTGCTCAGTACTCAGGGTGCTGGGCGCACAGTGCTCAGGGTGCTGGGTGCTCAGTACACAGGGTGCTGGGAGCTCAGTGCTCAGGGTGATTGGTGCTCAGTACTCAGTGTGCTCAGTACTCAGGGTACTGGGTGCTCATTGCTCGGGGTGGTGGGAGCTCAGTACTCAGGGTGCTGGGTGCTCAGTGCTCGGGGTGCTGGGTGCTCAGTGCTCAGGGTGATCGGTGCTCAATACTGAGGGTGCTGGGTGCTCAGTGCTCAGGGTGCTGGGTGTTCAGTCCACAGGGTGCTCAGTGCTCAGGGTGCTGGGTGCTCAGTGCTCGGGGTGCTGGGTGCTCAGTTCTCGGGGTGCTGGGTGTTCAGTGCTCAGTGCTCAGGGTGCTGGGTGCTCAGTGCTCAGTGCTCAGGGTGCTGGTTGCTCAGTACTCAGGGTGCTGGGTGCTCAGTACTCAGGGTTCTGGGTGCTCAGTGCTCAGGGTGCTGGGTGCTCAGTACTCAGGGTGCTGGGTGATCAGTGCTCGGGGTGCTGGGTGCTCAGTGCTCAGGGTGCTGGGTGCTCAGTGCTCAGGGTGCTGGGTGCTCAGTACTCAGGGTGCTGGGTGCTCAGTGCTCGGGTTGCTCGGTGCTCAGTACTCACGGTGCTGGATGCTCAGTGCTCAGGGTGCTGGGTGCTCAGTGATCAGGGTGCTGGGTGCTCAGTACTCAGGGTGCTCAGTACTCAGTACTCAGGGTTCTCGGTGCTCAGTACTCAGGGTGCTGGGTGCTCAGTGCTCTGGGTGCTGGGTGCTCAGTACTCAGGGTGCTGGGTGCTCAGTGCTCGGGGTGCTGCGTGCTCAGTGCTCAGGGTGCTGGGTGCTCAGTACTCAGGGTGCTGTGTGCTCAGTACTCGGGGTGCTGCGTGCTCAGTATTCAGGGTGCTGGGTGCTCAGTACTCATTGTGCTGGGTGCTCAGTACTCGGGTGCTGGGTGCTCAGTGCTCAGGGTCCTGGGTGCTCAGTGCTTGGGGTGCTGGGTGCTCAGTGCTCAGTACTCAGGGTGCTGGGTGCTCAGTGCTCGGGGTGCTGCGTGCTCAGTGCTCAGTACTCAGGGTCCTGGGTGCTCAGTACTCAGGGTGCTGTGTGCTCAGTGCTCAGGGTGCTGGGTGCTCAGTGCTCAGGGTGCTGGGTGCTCAGTGCTCAGGGTGCTGGGTGCTCAGTACTCAGGGTGCTGGGTACTCAGTGCTCGGGGTGCTGGGTGCTCAGTGCTCAGGGTGCTGGGTGCTCAGAACTCAGGGTGTTATGTCCTCAGTACTCGGGGTGCTGGGTGCTCAGTACTCAGGGTGCTGGGTGCTCAGTACTCAGGGTGCTGGTTGCTTAGTACTCGGGTGCTGGGTGCTCAGTGCTCAGGGTGCTGGGTGCTCAGTGCTCGGGGTGCTGGTTGCTCAGTGCTCAGTACTCAGGGTGCTGGGTGCTCAGTACTCGGGGTGCTAGGTGCTCAGTGCTCAGTACTCAGGGTGCTGGGTGCTCAGTGCTCAGGGTGCTGGGTGCTCAGTGCTCAGGGTGCTGGGTACTCAGTGCTCAGGGTACTGGGTGCTCAGTACTCAGGGTGCTGGGTGCTCAGTGCTCAGGGTGCTGGGTGCTCAGTGCTCGGGGTGCTGGGTGCTCAGTGCTCGGGGTGCTGGGTGCTCATTGCTCGGGGTGCTCGGTGCTCAGTACTCAGGGTGCTGGGTGCTCAGTGCTCGAGGTGCTCAGTACTCAGGGTGCTGTATGTTCAGTGTTCAGGGTGCTGGGTGCTCAGTACTCAGGGTGCTCGGTGCTTAGGACTCAGGGTGCTGGGTGCTCAGTACTCAGGGTGCTGGGTGCTCAGTACTCAGGGTGCTGGGTGTTCAGTGCTCAGTGTGCTGGGTACTCAGTGCTCAGGGTGCTCGGTGCTCAGTACTCGGGGTGCTGGGTGCTCATTCTCGGGGTGCTGGGTGCTCAGTGCTCAGGGTGCAGGGTGCTCAGTACTCAGGGTGCTGGGTGCTCAGTGCTCAGGGTGCTGGGTGCTCAGTACTAAGGGTGCTGGGTGCTCAGTGCTCAGGGTGCTGGGTGCTCAGTATTCAGGGTGCTGGGAGCTCAGTGCTCAGGGTGATCGGTGCTCAATACTCAGGGTGCTCAGTACTCAGGGTACTGGGTGCTCAGTGCTCGGGGTGCTGGGAGCACAGTTCTCAGGGTGCTTGGTGCTCAGTGCTCGGGGTGCTGGGTGCTCAGTGCTCAGGGTGATCGGTGCTCAGTACTCAGGGTGCTGGGTGCTCAGTGCTCAGGGTGCTGGGTGTTCAGTCCACAGGGTGCTCAGTGCTCAGGGTGCTGGGTGCTCAGTGCTCGGGGTGCTGGGTGTTCAGTGCTCGGGGTGCTGGGTGCTCAGTGCTCAGGGTGCTGTGTGCTCAGTGCTCAGTGCTCAGGGTGCTGGTTGCTCAGTACTCAGGGTGCTGGGTGCTCAGTACTCAGGGTGCTGGGTGCTCAGTGCTCAGGGTGCTGGGTGCTCAGTACTCAGGGTGCTGGGTGATCAGTGCTCGGGGTGCTGGGTGCTCAGTGCTCAGGGTGCTGGGTGCTCAGTGCTCAGGTTGCTGGGTGCTCAGTACTCAGGGTGCTGGGTGCTCAGTGCTCGGGGTGCTCGGTGCTCAGTACTCAAGGTGCTGGGTGCTCAGTGCTCAGGGTGCTGGGTGCTCAGTGATCAGGGTGCTTGGTGCTCAGTACTCAGGGTGCTCGGTGCTCAGTACTCAGGGTTCTCAGTGCTCAGTACTCAGGGTGCTGGGTACTCAGTGCTCAGGGTGCTGGGTGCTCAGTACTCAGGGTGCTCAGTGCTCAGTACTTAGGGTGCTTGGTGCTCAGTACTCAGGGTGCTCAGTGCTCAGTACTCGGTGTGCTGGGTGCTCAGTGCTCAGGGTGCTCAGTGTTCAGTGCTCGGGCTGCTGGGTGCTCAGTGGTCAGGGCGCTGGTTGCTCAGTGCTCGGGGTGCTGGGTGCTCAGTGCTCGGGGTGCTGGGTGCTCAGTGCTCAGGGTGCTGTGTGCTCAGTGCTCAGGGTGCTGGGTGCTCAGTGCTCAGGGTGCTGGGTGCTCAGTACTCAGGGTGCTCAGTGCTCAGTACTTATGGTGCTTGGTGCTCAGTACTCAGGGTGCTCAGTGCTCAGTACTCGGTGTGCTGGGTGCTCAGTGCTCAGGGTGCTCAGTGCTCAGTGCTCGGGCTGCTGGGTGCTCAGTGGTCAGGGCGCTGGGTGCTCAGTGCTCGGGGTGCTAGGTGCTCAGTACTCGGGGTGCTGGGTGCTCAGTGCTCAGGTTGCTCAGTGCTCAGTACTCAGTGCTCAGGGTGCTCAGTGCTCAGTGCTCAGGGTGCTGGGCGTTCAGTACTCAGGGTGCTGGGTGCTCAGTACTCAGAGTGCTGGGTGCTCAGTGCTCAGGGTGCTGGGTGTTCAGTACTCAGTGTGCTGGGTGCTCAGTACTCAGGGTGCTGGGTGCTCAGTACTCGGGGTGCTCGGTGCTCATTGCTCAGGGTGCTGGGTGCTCAGTACTCAGTGTGCTGGGTGCTCAGTACTCAGGGTGCTGGGTGCTCAGTGCTCAGGGTGCTGGGTACTCAGTGCTCAGGGTGCTCGGTGCTCAGTACTCGGTGTGCTGGGTGCTCATTCTTGGGGTGTTGGGTGCTCAGTGCTCGGGGTGCTGCTTGCGCAGTACTCAGGGTGCTGGGTGCTCAGTGCTCGTGGTGCTGGGTGCTCAGTACTCAGGGTGCTGGGTGCTCAGTGCTCAGGGTGCTGGGTGCTCAGTACTCAGGGTGCTGGGTGCTCAGTGCTCAGGGTGCTGGGTGCTCAGTACTCAGGGTGCTGGGAGCTCAGTGCTCAGGGTGATCGGTGCTCAATACTCAGGGTGCTCAGTACTCAGGTTACTGGGTGCTCAGTGCTCGGGGTGCTGGGAGCTCAGTTCTCAGGGTGCTGGGTGCTCAGTGCTCGGGGTGCTGGGTGCTCAGTGCTCAGGGTGATCAGTGCTCAGTACTCAGGGTGCTGGGTGCTCAGTGCTCAGTGTGCTGGGTGTTCAGTCCACAGGGTGCTCAGTGCTCAGGGTGCTGGGTGCTCAGTGCTCGGGGTGCTGGGTGTTCAGTGCTCGGGGTGCTGGGTGCTCAGTGCTCAGGGTGCTGTGTGCTCAGTGCTCAGTGCTCAGGGTGCTGGTTGCTCAGTACTCAGGGTGCTGGGTGCTCAGTACTCAGGGTGCTGGGTGCTCAGTGCTCAGGGTGCTGGGTGCTCAGTACTCAGGGTGCTGGGTGATCAGTGCTCGGGGTGCGGGGTGCTCAGTGCTCAGGGTGCTGGGTGCTCAGTGCTCAGGTTGCTGGGTGCTCAGTACTCAGGGTGCTGGGTGCTCAGTACTCAGGGTGCTGGGTGCTCAGTACTCAGGGTTCTGGGTGCTCAGTGCTCAGGGTGCTGGGTGCTCAGTACTCAGGGTGCTGGGTGATCAGTGCTCGGGGTGCTTTGTGCTCAGTGCTCAGGGTGCTGGGTGCTCAGTGCTCAGGGTGCTGGGTGCTCAGTACTCAGGGTGCTGGGTGCTCAGTGCTCGGGTTGCTCGGTGCTCAGTACTCAAGGTGCTGGGTGCTCAGTGCTCAGGGTGCTGGGTGCTCAGTGATCAGGGTGCTGGGTGCTCAGTACTCAGGGTGCTCGGTGCTCAGTACTCAGGGTTCTCGGTGCTCAGTACTCAGGGTGCTGGGTACTCAGTGCTCAGGGTGCTGGGTGCTCAGTATTCAGGGTGCTCAGTGCTAAGTACTTAGGGTGCTTGGTGCTCAGTACTCAGGGTGCTCAGTGCTCAGTACTCGGTGTGCTGGGTGCTCAGTGCTCAGGGTGCTCAGTGCTCAGTGCTCGGGGTGCTGGGTGCTCAGTGCTCAGGGCGCTGGGTGCTCAGTGCTCGGGGTGCTGTGTGCTCAGTACTCGGGGTGCTGGGTGCTCAGTGCTCAGGTTGCTCAGTGCTCCGTACTCAGTGCTCAGGGTGCTCAGTGCTCAGTGCTCAGGGTGCTGGGTGTTCAGTACTCAGGGTGCTAGGTGCTCAGTACTCAGGGTGCTGGGTGCTCAGTGCTCAGGGTGCTGGGTGCTCAGTGCTCGGGGCGCTGAGTGCTCAGTGCTCGGGGTGCTCGGTGCTCAGTACTCAGGGTGCTGGGTGCTCAGTGCTCGGGGTGCTCGGTGCTCAGTACGTTGGGTGCTCACTACTCAGGGTGCTGGGTGCTCAGTGCTCAGGGTGCTGGGTGCTCAGTGCTCAGGGTGCTGGGTGCTCAGTGCTCAGGGTGCTGGGTGCTCAGTACTCAGGGTGCTGGGTGCTCAGTATTCAGGGTGCTGGGTGCTCAGTACTCGGGTGCTGGGTGCTCAGTGCTCAGGGTGCTGGGTGCTCAGTGCTCAGGGTGCTGGGTGCTCAGTGCTCGGGGTGCTCGGTGCTCAGTACGTTGGGTGCTCACTACTCAGGGTGCTGGGTGCTCAGTGCTCAGGGTGCTGGGTGCTCAGTGCTCAGGGTGCTGGGTGCTCAGTGCTCTGGGTGCTAGGTGCTCAGTACTCAGGGTGCTGGGTGCTCAGTGCTCGGGGTGCTGGGTGCCCAGTGCTCAGGGTGCTGGGTGCTCAGTACTCAGGGTGCTGGGTGATCAGTACTCGGGGTGCTGCGTGCTCAGTATTCAGGGTGCTGGGTGCTCAGTACTCATTGTGCTGGGTGCTCAGTACTCGGGTGCTGGGTGCTCAGTGCTCAGGGTGCTGGGTGCTCAGTGCTCGGGGTGCTGGGTGCTCAGTGCTCAGTACTCAGGGTGCTGGGTTCTCAGTGCTCGGGGTGCTGCGTGCTCAGTCCTCAGTACTCAGGGTGCTGGGTTCTCAGTACTCGGGGTGCTGCGTGCTCAGTATTCAGGGTGCTGGGTGCTCAGTACTCATTGTGCTGGGTGCTCAGTACTCAGGGTGCTGTGTGCTCAGTGCTCAGGGTGCTGGGTGCTCAGTGCTCAGGGTGCTGGGTGCTCAGTGCTCAGGGTGCTGGGTGCTCAGTACTCAGGGTGCTGGGTGCTCAGTGGTCGGGGTGCTGGGTGCTCAGTGCTCAGGGTGCTGGGTGCTCAGTACTCAGGGTGTTGTGTCCTCAGTACTCGGGGTGCTGGGTGCTCAGTACTCAGGGTGCTGGGTGCTCAGTACTCAGGGTGCTGGTTGCTTAGTACTCGGGTGCTGGGTGCTCAGTGCTCAGGGTGCTGGGTGCTCAGTGCTCGGGGTGCTGGGTGTTCAGTGCTCGGGGTGCTGGGTGCTCAGTGCTCAGGGTGCTGTGTGCTCAGTGCTCAGTGCTCAGGGTGCTGGTTGCTCAGTACTCAGGGTGCTGGGTGCTCAGTACTCAGGGTGCTGGGTGCTCAGTGCTCAGGGTGCTGGGTGCTCAGTACTCAGGGTGCTGGGTGATCAGTGCTCGGGGTGCGGGGTGCTCAGTGCTCAGGGTGCTGGGTGCTCAGTGCTCAGGTTGCTGGGTGCTCAGTACTCAGTGTGCTGGGTGCTCAGTACTCAGGGTGCTGGGTGCTCAGTACTCAGGGTTCTGGGTGCTCAGTGCTCAGGGTGCTGGGTGCTCAGTACTCAGGGTGCTTGGTGATCAGTGCTCGGGGTGCTTTGTGCTCAGTGCTCAGGGTGCTGGGTGCTCAGTGCTCAGGGTGCTGGGTGCTCAGTACTCAGGGTGCTGGGTGCTCAGTGCTCGGGTTGCTCGGTGCTCAGTACTCAAGGTGCTGGGTGCTCAGTGCTCAGGGTGCTGGGTGCTCAGTGATCAGGGTGCTGGGTGCTCAGTACTCAGGGTGCTCGGTGCTCAGTACTCAGGGTTCTCGGTGCTCAGTACTCAGGGTGCTGGGTACTCAGTGCTCAGGGTGCTGGGTGCTCAGTATTCAGGGTGCTCAGTGCTAAGTACTTAGGGTGCTTGGTGCTCAGTACTCAGGGTGCTCAGTGCTCAGTACTCGGTGTGCTGGGTGCTCAGTGCTCAGGGTGCTCAGTGCTCAGTGCTCGGGGTGCTGGGTGCTCAGTGCTCAGGGCGCTGGGTGCTCAGTGCTCGGGGTGCTGTGTGCTCAGTACTCGGGGTGCTGGGTGCTCAGTGCTCAGGTTGCTCAGTGCTCCGTACTCAGTGCTCAGGGTGCTCAGTGCTCAGTGCTCAGGGTGCTGGGTGTTCAGTACTCAGGGTGCTAGGTGCTCAGTACTCAGGGTGCTGGGTGCTCAGTGCTCAGGGTGCTGGGTGCTCAGTGCTCGGGGCGCTGAGTGCTCAGTGCTCGGGGTGCTCGGTGCTCAGTACTCAGGGTGCTGGGTGCTCAGTGCTCGGGGTGCTCGGTGCTCAGTACGTTGGGTGCTCACTACTCAGGGTGCTGGGTGCTCAGTGCTCAGGGTGCTGGGTGCTCAGTGCTCAGGGTGCTGGGTGCTCAGTGCTCAGGGTGCTGGGTGCTCAGTACTCAGGGTGCTGGGTGCTCAGTATTCAGGGTGCTGGGTGCTCAGTACTCGGGTGCTGGGTGCTCAGTGCTCAGGGTGCTGGGTGCTCAGTGCTCAGGGTGCTGGGTGCTCAGTGCTCGGGGTGCTCGGTGCTCAGTACGTTGGGTGCTCACTACTCAGGGTGCTGGGTGCTCAGTGCTCAGGGTGCTGGGTGCTCAGTGCTCAGGGTGCTGGGTGCTCAGTGCTCTGGGTGCTAGGTGCTCAGTACTCAGGGTGCTGGGTGCTCAGTGCTCGGGGTGCTGGGTGCCCAGTGCTCAGGGTGCTGGGTGCTCAGTACTCAGGGTGCTGGGTGCTCAGTACTCGGGGTGCTGCGTGCACAGTATTCAGGGTGCTGGGTGCTCAGTACTCATTGTGCTGGGTGCTCAGTACTCGGGTGCTGGGTGCTCAGTGCTCAGGGTGCTGGGTGCTCAGTGCTCGGGGTGCTGGGTGCTCAGTGCTCAGTACTCAGGGTGCTGGGTTCTCAGTGCTCGGGGTGCTGCGTGCTCAGTCCTCAGTACTCAGGGTGCTGGGTTCTCAGTACTCGGGGTGCTGCGTGCTCAGTATTCAGGGTGCTGGGTGCTCAGTACTCATTGTGCTGGGTGCTCAGTACTCAGGGTGCTGTGTGCTCAGTGCTCAGGGTGCTGGGTGCTCAGTGCTCAGGGTGCTGGGTGCTCAGTGCTCAGGGTGCTGGGTGCTCAGTACTCAGGGTGCTGGGTGCTCAGTGGTCGGGCTGCTGGGTGCTCAGTGCTCAGGGTGCTGGGTGCTCAGTACTCAGGGTGTTGTGTCCTCAGTACTCGGGGTGCTGGGTGCTCAGTACTCAGGGTGCTGGGTGCTCAGTACTCAGGGTGCTGGTTGCTTAGTACTCGGGTGCTGGGTGCTCAGTGCTCAGGGTGCTGGGTGCTCAGTACTCAGGGTGCTGGGTGCTCAGTACTCGGGGTGCTGGGTGCTCAGTATTCAGGGTGCTGGGTGCTCAGTACTCATTGTGCTGGGTGCTCAGTACTCGGGTGCTGGGTGCTCAGTGCTCAGGGTGCTGGGTGCTCAGTGCTCGGGGTGCTGGGTGCTCAGTGCTCAGTACTCAGGGTGCTGGGTGCTCAGTGCTCGGGGTGCTGCGTGCTCAGTGCTCAGTACTCAGGGTCCTGGGTGCTCAGTACTCAGGGTGCTGTGTGCTCAGTGCTCAGGGTGCTGGGTGCTCAGTGCTCAGGGTGCTGGGTGCTCAGTGCTCAGGGTGCTGGGTGCTCAGTACTCAGGGTGCTGGGTGCTCAGTGCTCGGGGTGCTGGGTGCTCAGTGCTCAGGGTGCTGGGTGCTCAGTACTCAGGGTGTTGTGTCCTCAGTACTCGGGGTGCTGGGTGCTCAGTACTCAGGGTGCTGGTTGCTTAGTACTCGGGTGCTGGGTGCTCAGTGCTCAGGGTGCTGGGTGCTCAGTGCTCGGGGTGCTGGGTGCTCAGTGCTCAGTACTCAGGGTGCTGGGTGCTCAGTGCTCAGGGTACTGGGTGCTCAGTACTCAGGGTGCTGGGTGCTCAGTGCACAGGGTGCTGGGTGCTCAGTGCTCGGGGTGCTGGGTGCTCAGTGCTCGGGGTGCTCGGTTCTCAGTACTCAGGGTGCTGGGTGCTCAGTGCTCAGGGTGCTCGATGCTCAGTATGTTGGGTGCTCACTACTCAGGGTGGTGCGTGCTCAGTGCTCAGGGTGCTGGGTGCTCAGTGCTCAAGGTGCTGGGTGCTCAGTGCTCAGGGTGCTGGGTGCTCAGTACTCAGGGTGCTGGGTGCTCAGTGCTCGGGGTGCTCGGTTCTCAGTACTTAGGGTGCTGGGTGCTCAGTGCTCAGGGTGCTCGATGCTCAGTATGTTGGGTGCTCACTACTCAGGGTGCTGAGTGCTCAGTGCTCAGGGTGCTGGGTGCTCAGTGCTCAGGGTGCTGGGTGCTCAGTGCTCAGGGTGCTGGGTGCTCAGTACTCAGGGTGCTGGGTGCTCAGTGCTCGGGGTGCTGGGTGCTCAGTGCTCAGGGTGCTGGGTGCTCAGTACTCAGGGTGTTGGTTGCCCAGTACTCAGGGTGCTTTTTGCTCAGTACTCAGGGTGCTGGGTGCTCAGTACTCAGGGTGCTGGGTGCTCAGTACTCGGGTGCTGGGTGCTCAGTGCTCAGGGTGCTGGGTGCTCAGTGCTCGGGGTGCTGGGTGCTCAGTGCTCAGTACTCAGGGTGCTGGGTGCTTAGTACTCGGGGTGCTGGATGCTCAGTGCTCAGTACTCAGGGTGCTGGGTGCTCAGTGCTCAGGGTGCTGGGTGCTCAGTGCTCAGGGTGCTGGGTGCTCAGTGCTCAGGGTGCTGTGTACTCAGTGCTCAGGGTGCTGGGTGCTCAGTACTCAGGGTGCTGGGTGCTCAGTGCTCACGGTGCTGGGTGCTCAGTGCTCGGGGTGCTGGGTGCTCAGTGCTCGGGGTGCTGGGTGCTCAGTGCTCGGGGTGCTCGGTGCTCAGTACTCAGGGTGCTGGGTGCTCAGTGCTCGAGGTGCTCAGTACTCAGGGTGCTGTATGTTCAGTATTCAGGTTGCTGGGTGCTCAGTACTCAGGGTGCTCGGTGCTTAGTACTCAGGGTGCTGGGTGCTCAGTACTCCGGGTGCTGGGTGCTCAGTGCTCGGGGTGCTCGGTGCTCAGTACTCAGTGCTCAGGGTGCTCAGTGCTCAGTGCTCAGGGTTCTGGGTGTTCAGTACTCAGGGTGCTGGGTGCTCAGTACTCAGGGTGCTGGGTGCTCAGTACTCGGGGTGCTCGGTGCTCAGTACTCAGGGTGCTGGGTGCTCAGTGCTCAGGGTGCTGGGTACTCAGTGCTCAGGGTGCTCGGTGCTCAGTACTCAGGGTGCTGGGTGCTCAGTACTCGGGGTGCTCGGTGCTCATTGCTCAGGCTGCTGGGTGCTCAGTGCTCAGGGTGCTGGGTGCTCAGTACTCAGGGTGCTGGGGTGCTCAGTGCTCAGGGTGCTGGGTGCTCAGTACTCAGGGTGCTGGGCGCACAGTGCTCAGGGTGCTGGGTGCTCAGTACACAGGGTGCTGGGAGCTCAGTGCTCAGGGTGATTGGTGCTCAGTACTCAGTGTGCTCAGTACTCAGGGTACTGGGTGCTCATTGCTCGGGGTGGTGGGAGCTCAGTACTCAGGGTGCTGGGTGCTCAGTGCTCGGAGTGCTGGGTGCTCAGTGCTCAGGGTGATCGGTGCTCAATACTGAGGGTGCTGGGTGCTCAGTGCTCAGGGTGCTGGGTGTTCAGTCCACAGGGTGCTCAGTGCTCAGGGTGCTGGGTGCTCAGTGCTCGGGGTGCTGGGTGCTCAGTTCTCGGGGTGCTGGGTGTTCAGTGCTCAGTGCTCAGGGTGCTGGGTGCTCAGTGCTCAGTGCTCAGGGTGCTGGTTGCTCAGTACTCAGGGTGCTGGGTGCTCCCAGTACTCAGGGTTCTGGGTGCTCAGTGCTCAGGGTGCTGGGTGCTCAGTACTCAGGGTGCTGGGTGATCAGTGCTCGGGGTGCTGGGTGCTCAGTGCTCAGGGTGCTGGGGTGCTCAGTGATCAGGGTGCTGGGTGCTCAGTACTCAGGGTGCTGGGTGCTCAGTGCTCGGGTTGCTTGGTGCTCAGTACTCACGGTGCTGGATGCTCAGTGCTCAGGGTGCTGGGTGCTCAGTGATCAGGGTGCTGGGTGCTCAGTACTCAGGGTGCTCGGTACTCAGTACTCAGGGTTCTCGGTGCTCAGTACTCAGGGTGCTGGGTACTCAGTGCTCAGGGTGCTGGGTGCTCAGTACTCAGGGTGCTCAGTGCTCAGTACTTAGGGTGCTTGGTGCTCAGTACTCAGGTTGCTCAGTGCTCAGGGTGCTCAGTGCTCAGTGCTCGGGGTGCTGGGTGCTCAGTGCTCAGGGCGCTGTGTGCTCAGTGCTCGGGGTGCTGTGTGCTCAGTACTCGGGGGTGCTGGGTGCTCAGTGCTCAGGTTGCTCAGTGCTCAGTACTCAGTGCTCAGGGTGCTCAGTGCTCAGTGCTCAGGGTGCTGGGTGTTCAGTACTCAGGGTGCTGGGTGCTCAGTACTCAGGGTGCTGGGTGCTCAGTGCTCAGGGTGCTGGGTGCTCAGTGCTCGGGGCGCTGGGTGCTCAGTGCTCGGGGTGCTCGGAGCTCAGTACTCAGGGTGCTGGGTGCTCAGTGCTCAGGGTGATCGGTGCTCAGTGCTCAGGGTGCTGGGTGCTCAGTGCTCAGGGTGCTGGGTGCTCAGTGCTCGGGGTGCTCGGTGCTCAGTACGTTGGGTGCTCACTACTCAGGGTGCTGGGTGCTCAGTGCTCAGGGAGCTGGGTGCTCAGTGCTCAGGGTGCTGGGTGCTCAGTGCTCTGGGTGCTGGGTGCTCAGTACTCAGGGTGCTGGGTGCTCAGTGCTCGGGGTGCTGGGTGCTCAGTGCTCTGGGTGCTGGGTGCTCAGTACTCAGGGTGCTGGGTGCTCAGTGCTCGGGGTGCTGGGTGCTCAGTACTCGGGGTGCTGCGTGCTCAGTATTCAGGGTGCTGGGTGCTCAGTACTCATTGTGCTGGGTGCTCAGTACTCGGGTGCTGGGTGCTCAGTGCTCAGGGTCCTGGGTGCTCAGTGCTTGGGGTGCTGGGTGCTCAGTGCTCAGTACTCAGGGTGCTGGGTGCTCAGTGCTTGGGGTGCTGCGTGCTCAGTGCTCAGTACTCAGGGTCCTGGGTGCTCAGTACTCAGGGTGCTGTGTGCTCAGTGCTCAGGGTGCTGGGTGCTCAGTGCTCAGGGTGCTGGGTGCTCAGTGCTCAGGGTGCTGGGTGCTCAGTACTCAGGGTGCTGGGTGCTCAGTGCTCGGGGTGCTGGGTGCTCAGTGCTCAGGGTGCTGGGTGCTCAGAACTCAGGGTGTTATGTCCTCAGTACTCGGGGTGCTGGGGTGCTCAGTACTCAGGGTGCTGGGTGCTCAGTACTCAGGGTGCTGGTTGCTTAGTACTCGGGTGCTGGGTGCTCAGTGCTCAGGGTGCTGGGTGCTCAGTGCTCGGGGTGCTGGTTGCTCAGTGCTCAGTACTCAGGGTGCTGGGTGCTCAGTACTCGGGGTGCTAGGTGCTCAGTGCTCAGTACTCAGGGTGCTGGGTGCTCAGTGCTCAGGGTGCTGGGTGCTCATTGCTCAGGGTGCTGGGTGCTCAGTGCTCAGGGTGCTGGGTACTCAGTGCTCAGGGTACTGGGTGCTCAGTACTCAGGGTGCTGGGTGCTCAGTGCTCAGGGTGCTGGGTGCTCAGTGCTCGGGGTGCTGGGTGCTCAGTGCTCGGGGTGCTGGGTGCTCATTGCTCGGGGTGCTCGGTGCTCAGTACTCAGGGTGCTGGGTGCTCAGTGCTCGAGGTGCTCAGTACTCAGGGTGCTGTATGTTCAGTGTTCAGGGTGCTGGGTGCTCAGTACTCAGGGTGCTCGGTGCTTAGTACTCAGGGTGCTGGGTGCTCAGTACTCAGGGTGCTGGGTGCTCAGTACTCAGGGTGCTGGGTGTTCAGTGCTCAGTGTGCTGGGTACTCAGTGCTCAGGGTGCAGGGTGCTCAGTACTCAGGGTGCTGGGTGCTCAGTGCTCAGGGTGCTGGGTGCTCAGTACTAAGGGTGCTGGGTGCTCAGTGCTCAGGGTGCTGGGTGCTCAGTATTCAGGGTGCTGGGTGCTCAGTGCTCAGGATGCTGGGTGCTCAGTACTCAGGGTGCTGGGAGCTCAGTGCTCAGGGTGATCGGTGCTCAATACTCAGGGTGCTCAGTACTCAGGGTACTGGGTGCTCAGTGCTCGGGGTGCTGGGAGCACAGTTCTCAGGGTGCTGGGTGCTCAGTGCTCGGGGTGCTGGGTGCTCAGTGCTCAGGGTGATCGGTGCTCAGTACTCAGGGTGCTGGGTGCTCAGTGCTCAGGGTGCTGGGTGTTCAGTCCACAGGGTGCTCAGTGCTCAGGGTGCTGGGTGCTCAGTGCTCGGGGTGCTGGGTGCTCAGTACTCAGGGTGCTCAGTGCTCAGTACTTAGGGTGCTTGGTGCTCAGTACTCAGGGTGCTCAGTGCTCAGTACTCGGGTGTGCTGGGTGCTCAGTGCTCAGGGTGCTCAGTGCTCGGGCTGCTGGGTGCTCAGTGGTCAGGGCGCTGGTTGCTCAGTGCTCGGGGTGCTGGGTGCTCAGTGCTCGGGGTGCTGGGTGCACAGTGCTCAGGGTGCTGTGTGCTCAGTGCTCAGGGTGCTGGGTGCTCAGTGCTCAGGGTGCTGGGTGCTCAGTACTCAGGGTGCTCAGTGCTCAGTACTTAGGGTGCTTGGTGCTCAGTACTCAGGGTGCTCAGTGCTCAGGGTGCTCAGTGCTCAGTGCTCGGGGTGCTGGGTGCTCAGTGCTCAGGGCGCTGTGTGCTCAGTGCTCGGGGTGCTGTGTGCTCAGTACTCGGGGTGCTGGGTGCTCAGTGCTCAGGTTGCTCAGTGCTCAGTACTCAGTGCTCAGGGTGCTCAGTGCTCAGTGCTCAGGGTGCAGGGTGTTCAGTACTCAGGGTGCTGGGTGCTCAGTACTCAGGGTGCTGGGTGCTCAGTGCTCACGGTGCTGGGTGCTCAGTGCTCGGGGCGCTGGGTGCTCAGTGCTCGGGGTGCTCGGAGCTCAGTACTCAGGGTGCTGGGTGCTCAGTGCTCGGGGTGATCGGTGCTCAGTGCTCAGGGTGCTGGGTGCTCAGTGCTCAGGGTGCTGGGTGCTCAGTGCTCGGGGTGCTCGGTGCTCAGTACGTTGGGTGCTCACTACTCAGGGTGCTGGGTGCTCAGTGCTCAGGGAGCTGGGTGCTCAGTGCTCAGGGTGCTGGGTGCTCAGTGCTCTGGGTGCTGGGTGCTCAGTACGCAGGGTGCTGGGTGCTCAGTGCTCGGGGTGCTGGGTGCTCAGTGCTCAGGGTGCTGGGTGCTCAGTACTCAGGGTGCTGGGTGCTCAGTACTCGGGGTGCTGCGTGCTCAGTATTCAGGGTGCTGGGTGCTCAGTACTCATTGTGCTGGGTGCTCAGTACTCGGGTGCTGGGTGCTCAGTGCTCAGGGTCCTGGGTGCTCAGTGCTCGGGGTGCTGGGTGCTCAGTGCTCAGTACTCAGGGTGCTGGGTGCTCAGTGCTCGGGGTGCTGCGTGCTCAGTGCTCAGTACTCAGGGTCCTGGGTGCTCAGTACTCAGGGTGCTGTGTGCTCAGTGCTCAGGGTGCTGGGTGCTCAGTGCTCAGGGTGCTGGGTGCTCAGTGCTCAGGGTGCTGGGTGCTCAGTACTCAGGGTGCTGGGTGCTCAGTGCTCGGGGTGCTGGGTGCTCAGGGCTCAGGGTGCTGGGTGCTCAGAACTCAGGGTGTTATGTCCTCAGTACTCGGGGTGCTGGGTGCTCAGTACTCAGGGGTGCTGGGTGCTCAGTACTCAGGGTGCTGGTTGCTTAGTACTCGGGTGCTGGGGTGCTCAGTGCTCAGGGTGCTGGGGTGCTCAGTGCTCGGGGTGCTGGTTGCTCAGTGCTCAGTACTCAGGGTGCTGGGTGCTCAGTACTCGGGGGTGCTAGGTGCTCAGTGCTCAGTACTCAGGGTGCTGGGTGCTCAGTGCTCAGGGTGCTGGGTGCTCATTGCTCAGGGTGCTGGGTGCTCAGTGCTCAGGGTGCTGGGTACTCAGTGCTCAGGGGTACTGGGTGCTCAGTACTCAGGGTGCTGGGTGCTCAGTGCTCAGGGTGCTGGGTGCTCAGTGCTCGGGGTGCTGGGTGCTCAGTGCTCGGGGTGCTGGGTGCTCATTGCTCGGGGTGCTCGGTGCTCAGTACTCAGGGTGCTGGGTGCTCAGTGCTCGAGGTGCTCAGTACTCAGGGTGCTGTATGTTCAGTGTTCAGGGTGCTGGGTGCTCAGTACTCAGGGTGCTCGGTGCTTAGTACTCAGGGTGCTGGGTGCTCAGTACTCTGGGTGCTGGGTGCTTAGTGCTCGGGGTGCTCGGTGCTCAGTACTCAGTGCTCAGGGTGCTCAGTGCTCAGTGCTCAGGGTGCTGGGTGTTCAGTACTCAGGGTGCTGGGTGCTCAGTACTCAGGATGCTGGGGTGCTCAGTACTCGGGGTGATCGGTGCTCAGTGCTCAGGGTGCTGGGTGCTCAGTACTCAGGGTGCTGGGTGCTCAGTACTCAGGGTGCTGGGTGTTCAGTGCTCAGTGTGCTGGGTACTCAGTGCTCAGGGTGCTCGGTGCTCAGTACTCGGGGTGCTGGGTGCTCATTCTCGGGGTGCTGGGTGCTCAGTGCTCAGGGTGCCGGGTGCTCAGTACTCTGGGTGCTGGGTGCTCAGTGCTCAGGGTGCTGGGTGCTCAGTACTAAGGGTGCTGGGTGCTCAGTGCTCAGGGTGCTGGGGTGCTCAGTATTCAGGGTGCTGGGTGCTCAGTGCTCAGGGTGCTGGGTGCTCAGTACTCAGGGTGCTGGGAGCTCAGTGCTCAGGGTGATCGGTGCTCAATACTCAGGGTGCTCAGTACTCAGGGTACTGGGTGCTCAGTGCTCGGGGTGCTGGGAGCACAGTTCTCAGGGTGCTGGGTGCTCAGTGCTCGGGGTGCTGGGTGCTCAGTGCTCAGGGTGATCGGTGCTCAGTACTCAGGGTGCTGGGTGCTCAGTGCTCAGGGTGCTGGGTGTTCAGTCCACAGGGTGCTCAGTGCTCAGGGTGCTGGGTGCTCAGTGCTCGGGGTGCTGGGTGTTCAGTGCTCGGGGTGCTGGGTGCTCAGTGCTCAGGGTGCTGTGTGCTCAGTGCTCAGTGCTCAGGGTGCTGGTTGCTCAGTACTCAGGGTGCTGGGTGCTCAGTACTCAGGGTGCTGGGTGCTCAGTGCTCAGGGTGCTGGGTGCTCAGTACTCAGGGTGCTGGGTGATCAGTGCTCCTGGTGCTGGGTGCTCAGTGCTCAGGGTGCTGGGTGCTCAGTGCTCAGGTTGCTGGGTGCTCAGTACTCAGGGTGCTGGGTGCTCAGTGCTCGGGGTGCTCGGTGCTCAGTACTCAAGGTGCTGGGTACTCAGTGCTCAGGGTGCTGGGTGCTCAGTGATCAGGGTGCTTGGTGCTCAGTACTCAGGGTACTTGGTGCTCAGTACTCAGGGTTCTCAGTGCTCAGTACTCAGGGTGCTGGGTACTCAGTGCTCAGGCTGCTGGGTGCTCAGTACTCAGGGTGCTCAGTGCTCAGTACTTAGGGTGCTTGGTGCTCAGTACTCAGGGTGCTCAGTGCTCAGTACTCGGTGTGCTGGGTGCTCAGTGCTCAGGGTGCTCAGTGCTCAGTGCTCGGGCTGCTGGGTGCTCAGTGGTCAGGGCGCTGGTTGCTCAGTGCTCGGGGTGCTGGGTGCTCAGTGCTCGGGGTGCTGGGTGCTCAGTGCTCAGGGTGCTGTGTGCTCAGTGCTCAGGGTGCTGGGTGCTCAGTGCTCAGGGTGCT